>NW_027667209.1:0-600000 GCF_963924665.1 Micromys minutus
GGCAATTTTGCCCCAAAATAAGTGAAATTTCTGCAATTTTGCCCCAAAATAAGGGAAATTTCTGGAATTTTGCCCCAAAATAAGTGGAATTTCTAAGTTTTGCCACAAAATAAAGAGAATTTCTGTCTTTTTGCCCCAACATAGAGGGAATTTCTGTCTTTTTGCCCCACAACTATAGGAATTTCTGCAATTTTGCTCCAAAATACAGAAAATTTCTTCCTTTTTGCCCTGAAATATGTGAAATTTCTGCAATTTTACCCCTAAATAAGGTGAATTTCTGCCTTTTTGCCTGAAAATAATGGGAATGCAAACTTTTTTACCATAAAAAGGGTAATTTCTTCATTTTTGCTCCAAAATAAAGGGAATTTCTGCCTGTTTGCCTCTAAATAAGTGGAATTTCTGTCTTTTTCCCCCAAAACAAAGAGAATTTCTGTCTTTGTTGCCCCAAAATAGGGAAATTTCTGACTTATTACCCTGAAGTAAGTGAAATTTCTGCAATTTTGCCCCAAAATAAGGGAAATTTCCTCAATTTTGCCACAATGTAAAGGAAATTTCTGCAGTTTTGCCCCAAAATAAGGGAAATTTCTGAATTTTGCTCCCGAAAAATGGAGATTTTCTGTCTTCTTGCCCCAAAATAAGGAGAATTTCTGCCTTTTTGCCCGAAAATTATGAGAATTTCTGCAATTTTGCTTCAAAATACGGGGAATTTCTGCTTTTTATCCCGAAAGTAAGGGGAATGCATACCTTTTTGCCATAAAAAGGTAAATTTCTTCATTTTTGCTCCAAAATAAAAGAAATTTCTGCCTATTTGCCTCTAAATAAGTGGAATTTCTGTCTTTTCCTCCAAAACGAAGGGAATTTCTGTCTTTTTTGACCCAAAATAAGGGGAATTTCAGACTTAATACCCTGAAATAAATGAAATGTCTGTAATTTTGCCCCAAAATAAGGGAAATTTCTGACTCTTTGCCCTCAAATAAGGGGAATTTCAGCCTTTTTACCTCAAAATAAGGGGAATTCCTGCCTTTTTGGCCCAAAATTAAGGAAAATTTCTACCTTTTTCCCCGGAAATAAGTAAAATTTCTGCAATATTGCCCCAAAATAAGTGAAATTTCTGCAATGTTGCCCAAGAATAAGGGAAATTTCTGCAATTTTGCCCCAAAATAAGTGGAATTTCTGAGTTTTGCCCCAAAATAAGGAGAATTTCTGTATTTTTGCCCTAACATACAGGGAATTTCTGCCTTTTTGCCCCAAAATTAGGGGAATTTCTGCAATTTTGCTCCAAAATACAGGGAATTTCTTCCCTTTCCCAAAAATAAAGGGAATGCATAACTTTTTGCCGTAAAAAAAAGAAATTTCTTCATTTTTGCTCCAAAATAAGGGGAATTTCTGCCTTTTTGCCTCTAAATAAGTGGAATTTCTGTCTTTTTCCCTCAAAACAAAGGGAATTTCTGTCTTTTTCGCCTCAAAATAAGGGGAATTTCTGACTTACTACACTGAAATAAGTGAAATTTCTGCAATTTTGCCCCAAAATAAGGGAAATTTCTGCCTTTTTGTTCTGAAATATGTGAAATTTCTGCAATTTTACCCCAAAATAAGGTGAATTTCTTCCTTTTTGCCACAAATTAATGGGAATTTCTGCTTTTTTGCCTCAAAATAAAAAAAATTGCTTTTTTTCTATGAAATAAGTGAAATTTCTGCAATTTTGATCTAAAATAAGGAAAATTTCTGCAATTTTTCCCAATATTAACAGAAATTTCTGCATTTTTGCTCCAAAATAAGGGGAATTTTTCCCTTTTTGCCCCAAAATAAAGGTAATTTCAGCCTTTTTACCTGAAAATAAGTGAAATTTCTGCAATTTTGCCCCAAAATAAGGGAAATTTCTGCCTTTTTGCCCTGAAATAAGGGGAATTTCAGCCTTTATATCTCAAAATAAGGGGAATTTCTGCATTTTTGCCACAAAATATTAGGAATTTCTGACTTTTTGCCACAAAATAAAGAAAATTTCTGCCTTTTTTCCCTGAAATAAGTGAAATTTCTGCAATTTTGCCCCAAAATAAGGGAAATTTCTGGAATTTTGCCCCAAAATAAGTGGAATTTCTAAGTTTTGCCCTAAAATAAGGAGAATTTCTGTCTTTTTGCCCCAACATATAGGGATTTTCTGCCTTTTTGCCCCACAATTAGGGGAATTTCTGCAATTTTGCTCCAAAATACGGGGAATTTCTGCCTTTTTGCCCTGAAATATTTGAAATTTCTGCAATTTTACCCCTAAATAAGGTGAATTTCTGATTTTTTGCCCCAAAATAATGGGAATTTCTGTCTTTTTGCCCTAAAATTAGAAAAATTTTTGCTTTTTTTCTCTAAAATAAGTGAAATTTCTGCAATTTTTCCCCAAAATAAGGGGAATTTCTTCGTTTTTGCCCCAAAACTAAGGAAATTTCAGCCTTTTTACCTGAAAATAAGTGAAATTTCTGAAATTTTGCCCCAAATAAAAGAAATTTCTGCAATTTTGCCCTAAAATAAGGTAAATTCCTGCAATTTTGCCCCAAAATAAAGGAAATTTCAGGAATTTTGCCCCAAAACAAGGGGAATTTCTGATTTTTGCCCCAAAATAAAGGGAATTTCTGCCTTTTGCCCCAAAATTAGGGGAATTTTGCAATTTTGCTCCAAAATACGGGGAATTTCTGCCTTTTTGCCTGAAAATAATGAGAATGCATACCTTTTTGCTATAAAAAGGGTAATTTCTTCATTTTTGCTCCAAAATAAAGGGAATTTCTGCCTGTTTGCCTCTAAATAAGTGGAATTTCTGTCTTTTTCCCCCAAAACAAAGATAATTTCTGTCTTTTTTGCCCCAAAATAAGGGAAATTTCTGACTTATTACCCTGAAGTAAGTGAAATTTCTGCAATTTTGCCCCAAAATAAGAGAAATTTCTGCAATTTTGCCCCAATGTAAAGGAAATTTCTGAAATTTTGCCTTAAAATAAGGGAAATTTCTGACTGTTTGCTCCCGAAAAAAGGAGATTTTCTGTCTTTTTGCCCAAAATAAGAAGAAATTCTGCCTTTTTGCCTGAAAATTAGAGAATTTCTGCAATTTTGCTTCTAAATATGGGGAATTTCTGCTTTTTATCCCAAAAATAACAGAAATGCATACCTTTTTGCCATAAAAAGGTAAATTTCTTCATTTTTACTCCAAAATAATGGAAATTTCTGCCTTTTTGCCTCTAAATAAGTGGAATTTCTGTCTTTTTCCCCCAAAACAAAGGGAATTCCTGTCTTGTTTGCCCCAAAATAAGGGGAATTTCTGAATTATTACCAGGAAATACGTGATATTTCTCCAATTTTGCCCCAAAATAAGGGAAATTTCTGCCTCTTTGCCCCCAAATAAGGGGAATTTCAGCCTTTTTACCTCAATATAAGGGGAATTTCTGCATTTTTGCCACAAAATTTTAGGAATTTCTGACTTTTTGCCCCAAAATAAGGAAAATTTCTGCCTTTTTCCCCTGAAATAAGTGAAATTTCGGCAATTTTGCCCCAAAATAAGTGAAATTTCTGCAATTTTGCCCCAAAATAAGGGAAATTTCTGGAATTTTGCCACAAAATAAGTGGAATTTCTAAGTTTTGCCACAAAATAAAGATAATTTCTGTCTTTTTGCCCCAACATATAGGGAATTTCTGTCTTCTTGCCCCACAAATAGGGGAATTCTGCAATTTTGCTCCAAAATACAGAAAATTTCTTCCTTTTTGCCCTGAAATATGTGAAATTTCTGCAATTTTACCCCAAATAAGGTGAATTTCTGCCTTTTTGCCTGAAAATAATGGGAATGCATACCTTTTTGCCATAAAAAGGGTAATTTCTTCATTTTTGCTCCAAAATAAAGGGAATTTCTGTCTGTTTGCCTCTAAATAAGTGGAATTTCTGTCTTTTTCCCCCAAAACAAAGAGAATTTCTGTCTTTGTTGCCCCAAAATAAGGGAAATTACTGACTTATTACCCTGAAGTAAGTGAAATTTCTGCAATTTTGCCCCAAAATAAGGGAAATTTCTGCAATTTTGCCCCAATGTAAAGGAAATTTCTGAAATTTTGCGCCAAAATAAGGCATATTTCTGACTGTTTGCTCCCGTAAAAAGGAGATTTTCTTTCTTTTTGCCCTAAAATAAGGAGAATTTCTGCCTTTTTGCCTGAAAATTAGAGAATTTCTGCAATTTTGCTTCTAAATATGGGGAATTTCTGCTTTTTATCCCAAAAATAACAGGTATGCATACCTTTTTGCCATAAAAAGGTAAATTTCTTCATTTTTGCTCCAAAATAAGAGGAATTTCTGCCTTTTTGCCTCTAAATAAGTGGAATTTCTGTCTTTTTCCCCCAAAACAAAGGGAATTTCTGTCTTTTTTTCCCCAAAATAAGGGGAATTTCTGAATTATTACCCTGAAATATGTGAAATTTCTCCAATTTTGCCCCAAAATAAGGGAAATTTCTGCTTCTTTGCCCCCAAATAAGGGGAATTTCAGCCCTTTTACCTCAATATAAGGGGAATTTCTGCATTTTTGCCACAAAATATTAGGAATTTCTGACTTTTTGCTCCAAAATAAGGAAAATTTCTGCCTTTTTCCCCTGAAATAAGTGAAATTTCGGCAATTTTGCCCCAAAATAAGTGAAATTTCTGCAATTTTGCCCCAAAATAAGGGAAATTTCTGGAATTTTGCCCCAAAATAAGTGGAATTTCTAAGTTTTGCCACAAAATAAAGATAATTTCTGTCTTTTTGCCCCAACATATAGTGAATTTCTGTCTTTTTGCCCCACAACTAGGGGAATTTCTGCAATTTTGCTCCAAAATACAGAAAATTTCTTCCTTTTTGCCCTGAAATATGTGAAATTTCTGCAATTTTACCCCTAAATAAGGTGAATTTCTGCCTTTTTGCCTGAAAATAATGGGAATGCATACCTTTTTGCCATAAAAACGCTAATTTCTTCATTTTTGCTCCAAAATAAAGGGAATTTCTGCCTGTTTGCCTCTAAATAAGTGGAATTTCTGTCTTTTTCCCTCAAAACAAAGAGAATTTCTGTCTTTTTTGCCCCAAAATAAGGGAAATTTTTGACTTATTACCCTGAAGTAAGTGAAATTTCTGCAATTTTGCCCCAAAATAAGGGAAATTTCTGCAATTTTGCCCCAATGTCAAGGAAATTTCTGCAATTTTGCGCCAAAATAAGGGAAATTTCTGACTGTTTGCTCCCGAAAAAAGGAGATTTTCTGTCTTTTTGCCCAAAAATAAGGAGAATTTCTGCCTTTTTGCCTGAAAATTAGAGAATTTCTGCAATTTTGCTTCTAAATACGGGGAATTTCTGCTTTTTATCCCAAAAATAACAGGAATGCATATTTTTTGCCATATAAAGGTAAATTTCTTCATTTTTGCTTTAAAATAAGGGGAATTTCTGCCTTTTTGCCTCTAAATAAGTGGAATTTCTGTCTTTTTCCCCCAAAACAAAGGGAATTTTTTTTTTTGCCCCAAAATAAGGGGAATTTCTGAATTATTACCCTGAAATACGTGAAATTTCTCCAATTTTGCCCCAAAATAAGGGAAATTTCTGCCTCTTTGCCCCCAAATAAGGGGAATTTCAGCCTTTTTACCTCAATATAAGGGGAATTTCTGCATTTTTGCCACAAAATATTAGGAATTTCTGACTTTTTGCCCCAAAATAACGAAAATTTCTGCCTTTTTCCTCTGAAATAAGTGAAATTTCAGCAATTTTGCCCCAAAATAAGTGAAATTTCTGCAATTTTGCCCCATAATAAGGGAAATTTCTGGAATTTTGCCCCAAAATAAGTGGAATTTCTAAGTTTTGCCACAAAATAAAGATAATTTCTGTCTTTTTGCCCCAACATATAGGGAATTTCTGTCTTCTTGCCCCACAAATAGGGGAATTTCTGCAATTTTGCTCCAAAATACAGAAAATTTCTTCCTTTTTGCCGTGAAATATGTGAAATTTCTGCAATTTTTCCCCTACATAAGGTGAATTTCTGCCTTTTTGCCTGAAAATAATGGGAATGCATACCTTTTTGCCATAAAAAGGGTAATTTCTTCATTTTTGCTCCAAAATAAAGGGAATTTCTGCCTGTTTGCCTCTAAATAAGTGGAATTTCTGTCTTTTTCCAACAAAACAAAGAGAATTTCTGTCTTTGTTGCCCCAAAATAAGGGAAATTTCTGACTTATTACCCTGAAGTAAGTGAAATTTCTGCAATTTTGCCCCAAAATAAGGGAAATTTCTGCAATTTTGCCCCAATGTAAAGGAAATTTCTGAAATTTTGCGCCAAAATAAGGGAAATTTCTGACTGTTTGCTCCCGTAAAAAGGAGATTTTCTGTCTTTTTGCCCCAAAATAAGGAGAATTTCTGCCTTTTTGCCTGAAAATTAGAGAATTTCTGCAATTTTGCTTCTAAATACGGGGAATTTCTGCTTTTTATCCCAAAAATAACAGGAATGCATACCTTTTTGCCATAAAAAGGTAAATTTCTTCATTTTTGCTTCAAAATAAGAGGAATTTCTGCCTTTTTGCCTCTAAATAAGTGGAATTTCTGTCTTTTTCCCCCAAAACAAAGGGAATTTCTGTCTTTTTTTCCCCAAAATAAGGGGAATTTCTGAATTATTACCCTGAAATATGTGAAATTTCTCAAATTTTGCCCCAAAATAAGGGAAATTTCTGCTTCTTTGCCCCCAAATGAGGGGAATTTCAGCCTTTTTACCTCAATATAAGGGGAATTTCTGCATTTTTGCCACAAAATATTAGGAATTTCTGACTTTTTGCTCCAAAATAAGGAAAATTTCTGCCTTTTTCCCCTGAAATAAGTGAAATTTCTGCAATTTTGCCCCAAAATAAGGGAAATTTCTGGAATTTTGCCCCAAATTAAGTGGAATTTCTAAGTTTTGCCACAAAATAAAGAGAATTTCTGTCTTTTTGCTCCAACATATAGTGAATTTCTGTCTTTTTGCCCCACAACTAGGGGAATTTCTGCAATTTTGCTCCAAAATACAGAAAATTTCTTCCTTTTTGCCCTGAAATATGTGAAATTTCTGCAATTTTACCCCAAATAAGGTGAATTTCTGCCTTTTTGCCTGAAAATAATGGGAATGCATACCTTTTTGCCATATAAAGGGTAATTTCTTCATTTTTGCTCCAAAATAAAGGGAATTCCTGCCTGTTTGCCTCTAAATAAGTGGAATTTCTGTCTTTTCCCCTCAAAACAAAGAGAATTTCTGTCTTTTTTGCCCCAAAATAAGGGAAATTTTTGACTTATTACCCTGAAGTAAGTGAAATTTCTGCAATTTTGCCCCAAAATAAGGGAAATTTCTGCAATTTTGCCCCAATGTAAAGGAAATTTCTGAAATTTTGCGCCAAAATAAGGGAAATTTCTGACTGTTTGCTCCCGAAAAAAGGAGATTTTCTGTCTTTTTGCCACAAAATAAGGAGAATTTCTGCCTTTTTGCCTGAAAATTAGAGAATTTCTGCAATTTTGCATCTAAAGACGGGGAATTTCTGCTTTTTATCCCAAAAATAACAGGAATGCATATATTTTTGCCATATAAAGGTAGATTTCTTCATTTTTGCTCCAAAATAAGGGGAATTTCTGCCTTTTTGCCTCTAAATAAGAGGAATTTCTGTCTTTTTCCCCCAAAACAAAGGGAATTTCTGTCTTTTTGCCCCCAAATAAGGGGAATTTCTGAATTATTACCCTGAAATACGTGAAATTTCTCCAATTTTGCCCAAAAATAAGGGAAATTTCTGCCTCTGTGCCTCCAAATAAGGGGAATTTCAGCCTTTTTACCTCAAAATAAGAAGAATTTCTGTATTTTTGCCACAAAATATTAGGAATTTCTGACTTTTTGCCCCAAAATAAGGAAAATTTCTGCCTTTTTCCCCTGAAATAAGTGAAATTTTGGCAATTTTGCCCCAAAATAAGTGAAATTTCTGCAATTTTGCCCCAAAATAAGGGAAATTTCTGGAATTTTGCCCCAAAATAAGTGGAATTTCTAAGTTTTGCCACAAAATAAAGAGAATTTCTGTCTTTTTGCCCCACATATAGTGAATTTCTGTCTTTTTGCCCCACAACTAGGGGAATTTCTGCAATTTTGCTCCAAAATACAGAAAATTTCTTCCTTTTTGCCCTGAAATATGTGAAATTTCTGCAATTTTACCCCTAAATAAGGTGAATTTCTGCCTTTTTGCCCCAAAATAATGGGAATTTCTGCCTTTTTGCCCCAAAATAAGAAAAAGTTTTGCTTTTTTTCTCTGAAGTAAGTGAAATTTCTGCAATTTTGCCCTAAAATAAGGAAAATTTCTGCAATTTTTCCCAATAATAACAAACATTTCTGCAATTTTGCCCCAAAATAAGGGTAATTTCTCCCTTTTTGCCCCAAAATAAAGGAATTTTCAGCCTTTTTACCTGAAAATAAGTGAAATTTCTGCAATTTTGCCCCAAATAAGAAAAATTTTTGCAATTTTGCCCCAAAATAAAGGAAATTTCTGGAATTTTGCCCCAAAATAAGGGGAATTTCTGATTTTTGCCCCAAATTATAGGGAATTTCTGCCTTTTGCCCCAAAATTAGGGCAATTTCTGTAATTTTGCTCCAAAATACGGGGAATTTCTGCCTTTTTGCCTGAAAATAATGGGAATGCATACCTTTTTGTAATAAAAAGGGAAATTTCTTTATTTTTGCTCCAAAATAAGGGGAATTTCTGCCTTGTTGCCTCTAAATAAGTGGAATTTCTGTCTTTTTTCCCCCAAAACAAAGAGAATTTCTTTCTTTTTTGCCCCAAAATAAGGGGAAGTTCTGAATTATTACCCTGAAATAAGTGAAATTTCTGCAATTTTGCCCCAAAATAAGGGATATTTCTGCCTTTTTGCCCCCAAATAAGGGGAATTTCAGCCTTTTTACCTCAAAATAAGGGGAATTTCTGCCTTTTTGCCCCAAAATAACAAAATTTCTTTTTTTTTCCATGAAATAAGAGAAATTTCTGCAATTTTGCCCAAAATAAGTGAAATTTCTGCAATTTTGCCCCAGAATAAGGGAAATTTCTGGAATTTTGCCCCAAAATAAGTGGAATTTCTGAGTTTTGACCCAAAATAAGGCGAATTTCTGTCTTTTTGCCCAAACATATAGAGAATTTCTGCATTTTTGCCCCACAATTAGGAGAATTTTTCCAATTTTGCTCCAAAATACCGGGAATTTCTGCCTTTTTGCACGAAAATTAGAAGAATGCATACCTTTTTGCCTTAAAAAAGGGAAATTTCTTCATTTTTGCTTCAAAGTAAGGGGAATTTCTGCTTTTTGCCTCTAAATAAGTGGAATTTCTGTTTTCTTCTCCCAAAACAAAGGGATTTTCTGTCTTTTTTGCGCCAAAATAAGGGGAATTTATGACTTACTACACTGAAATAAGTGAAATTTCTGCAATTTTGCCCCAAATTAAGGGAAATTTTTGCCTTTTTGCCAACAAATAAGGGGAATTTCAGCCTTTTTACCTCAAAATAAAGGGAATTTCTGCATTTTTGCCACAAAATATTAGGAATTTCTGCTTTTTTGCCCCAAAATAAAGAAAATTTCTGCCTTTTTTCCCTGAAATAAGTGAAATTTCTGCAATTTTGCCCCAAAATAAGTGGAATTTCTGAGTTTTGCTCCAAAATAAGGACATTTTCTGTCTTTTTGCCCCAACATATAGGGAATTTCTGCCTTTTTGCACCACAATTATCGGAATTTCTGCAATTTTGCTCCAAAATACGGGGAATTTCTGCCTTTTTGCCCAAAAATAAGGGGAATGCATAACTTTTTGCCATAAAAAAGGGAAATTTCTTCATTTTTGCTCCAAACTAAGGGGAATTTCTGCCTTTTTGCTTCTCAATAAGTAGAATTTCTGTCATTTTCCCTCAAAACAAAGAGAATTTCTGTCTTTTTCGCCCCAAAATAAGGGGAATTTCTGATTTATTACCCTAAAATAAGTGAAATTTCTGCAATTTTGCCCCAAAATAAGGGAAATTTCTGCCTTTTTGCCCTGAAATAAGGGGAATTTCAGCCTTTTTACCTCAAAATAAGGGGAATTTCTGCATTTTTGCCACAAAATATTAGGAATTTCTGACTTTTTGCCCCAAAATAAGGAAAATTTCTGCCTTTTTTCCCTGAAATAAGTGAAATTTCTGCAATTTTGCCTCAAAATAAGTGAAATTTCTGCAATTTTGCCCCAAAATAAGGGAAATTTCTGAAATTTTGCCCCAAAATAAGTGGAATTTCTAAGTTTTGCCCCAAAATAAGGAAAATTTCTGTCTTTTTGCCCCAACATATAGGGATTTTCTGCCTTTTTAGCCCAAAATTAGGGGAATTTCTGCAATTTTGCTCCAAAATACGGGGAATTCTTCCTTTTTGCCTTGAAATATGTGAAATTTCTGCAATTTTACACCTAAATAAGGTGAATTTCTGCTTTTTTGCCCCAAAATAATGGGAAATTCTGCCTTTTTGCCCCAAAATAAGAAAAATTTTTGCTTTTTTTCTCAAAAAAAAGTGAAATTTCTGCAATTTTGCCCTAAAATAAGAGAAATTTTTGCATTTTTTTTCCATAATAAGGGAGATTTCTGCAATTTTGCCCAAAATAAAGGGAATTTCTTCCTTTTTGCCCCTAAACAAAGGAAATTTCAGACTTTTTACTTTAAAATAAGTGAAATTTCTGAAATTTTGACCCAAATGAGGGAAATTTCTGCAATTTTGCCCCAAAATAATGTAAATTTCTGCAATTTTGCCCCAAAATAAAGGAAATTTCTGGAATTTTGCCCCAAAATAAGGGTTATTTCTGATTTTTGCCTCAAAATAAAGGGAATTTCTGCCTTTTGCCCCAAAATTAGGGGAATTTCTGCAATTTTGCTCCAAAATACAGGGAATTTCTGCCTTTTTGCCCGAAAATAATGGGAATGCATAACTTTTTGCCATAAAAAGGGAAATTAATTAATTTTTGCTCTAAAATAAGGGGAATTTCTGCCTTTTTGCCTCTAAATAAGTGGAATTTCTGTCTTTTTCCCTCAAAACAAAGGGAATTTCTGTCTTTTTCGCCAAAAAATAAGGGGAATTTCTGACTTACTACACTGAAATAAGTGAAATTTCTGCAATTTTGCCCCAAAATAAGGGAAATTTCTGCCTTTTTGTTCTGAAATATGTGAAATTTCTGCAATTTTACCCCAAAATAAGGTGAATTTCTGCCTTTTTGCCACAAATTAATGGGAATTTCTGCCTTTTTGCCCCAAAATAAGAAAAAGTTTTGCTTTTTTTCTATGAAATAAGTGAAATTTCTGCAATTTTGCCCTAAAATAAAGAAAATTTCTGCAATTTTTCCCAATAATATCGGAAATTTCTGCAATTTTGCCCCAAAATAAGGGGAATTTCTCCCTTTTTGCCCCAAAATAAAGGAAATTTCAGCCTTTTTACCTGAAAATAAGTGAAATTTCTGCAATTTTGCCCCAAATAAGAAAAATTTTTGCAATTTTGCCCCAAAATAAAAGAAATTTCTGGAATTTTGCCCCAAAATAAAGGGAATTTCTGATTTTTGCCCCAAAATATAGGGAATTTCTGCCTTTTGCCCCAAAATTAGGGCAATTTCTGTAATTTTGCTCCAAAATACGGGGAATTTCTGCCTTTTTGCCCTGAAATATGTGAAATTTCTGCAATTTTACCCCTAAATAAGGTGAATTTCTGATTTTTTGCCCCAAAATAATGGGAATTTCTGTCTTTTTGCCCTAAAATTAGAAAAATTTTTGCTTTTTTTCTCTAAAATAAGTAAAATTTCTGCAATTTTTCCCCAAAATAAGGGGAATTTCTTCGTTTTTGCCCCAAAACTAAGGAAATTTCAGCCTTTTTACCTGAAAATAAGTGAAATTTCTGAAATTTTGCCCCAAATAAGGGAAATTTCTGCAATTTTGCCCTAAAATAAGGTAAATTCCTGCAATTTTACCCCAAAATAAAGGAAATTTCAGGAATTTTGCCCAAAAATAAGGGGAATTTCTGATTTTTGCCCCAAAATAAAGGGAATTTCTGCCTTTTGCCCCAAAATTAGGGGAATTTTGCAATTTTGCTCCAAAATACAGGGAATTTCTGCCTTTTTGCCTGAAAATATTGGGAATGCATACTTTTTTGCTATAAAAAGGGTAATTTCTTCATTTTTGCTCCAAAATAAAGGGAATTTCTGCCTGTTTGCCTCTAAATAAGTGGAATTTCTGTCTTTTTCCCCCAAAACAAAGATAATTTCTGTCTTTTTTGCCCCAAAATAAGGGAAATTTCTGACTTATTACCCTGAAGTAAGTGAAATTTCTGCAATTTTGCCCCAAAATAAGGGAAATTTCTGCAATTTTGCCCTAATGTAAAGGAAATTTCTGCAATTTTGCCTTAAAATAAGGGAAATTTCTGACTGTTTGCTCCCGAAAAAAGGAGATTTTCTGTCTTTTTGCACCAAAATAAGAAGAATTTCTGCCTTTTTGCCTGAAAATTAGAAAATTTCTGCAATTTTGCTTCTAAATACGGGGAATTTCTGCTTTTTATCCCAACAATAACAGGAATGCATACCTTTTTGCCATAAAAAGGTAAATTTCTTCATTTTTGCTCCAAAATAATGGAAATTTCTGCCTTTTTGCCTCTAAATAAGTGGAATTTCTGTCTTTTTCCTCCAAAACAAAGGGAATTTCTGTCTTGTTTGCCCCAAAATAAGGGGAATTTCTGAATTATTACCAGGAAATACGTGATATTTCTCCAATTTTGCCCCAAAATAAGGGAAATTTCTGCCTCTTTGCCCCCAAATAAGGGGAATTTCAGCCTTTTTACCTCAATATAAGGGGAATTTCTGCATTTTTGCCACAAAATATTAGGAATTTCTGACTTTTTGCCCCAAAATAAGCAAAATTTCTGCCTTTTTCCCCTGAAATAAGTGAAATTTCGGCAATTTTGCCCCAAAATAAGTGAAATTTCTGCAATTTTGCCCCAAAATAAGGGAAATTTCTGGAATTTTGCCCCAAAATAAGTGGAATTTCTAAGTTTTGCCACAAAATAAAGATAATTTCTGTCTTTTTGCCCCAACATATAGGGAATTTCTGTCTTCTTGCCCCACAACTAGGGGAATTTCTGCAATTTTGCTCCAAAATACAGAAAATTTCTTCCTTTTTGCCCTGAAATATGTGAAATTTCTGCAATTTTTCTTCTACATAAGGTGAATTTCTGCCTTTTTGCCTGAAAATAATGGGAATGCATACCCTTTTGCCATAAAAAGGGTAATTTCTTCATTTTTGCTCTAAAATAAAGGGAATTTCTGCCTGTTTGCCTCTAAATAAGTGGAATTTCTGTCTTTTTCCCCCAAAACAAAGAGAATTTCTGTCTTTGTTGCCCCAAAATAAGGGAAATTTCTGACTTATTACCCTGAAGTAAGTGAAATTTCTGCAATTTTGCCCCAAAATAAGGGAAATTTCTGCAATTTTGCCCCAATGTAAAGGAAATTTCTGAAATTTTGCGCCAAAATAAGGGAAATTTCTGACTGTTTGCTCCCGAAAAAAGGAGATTTTCTGTCTTTTTGCCCCAAAATAAGGAGAATTTCTGCCTTTTTGCCTGAAAATTAGAGAATTTCTGCAATTTTGCTTCTAAATATGGGGAATTTCTGCTTTTTATCCCAAAAATAACAGGAATGCATACCTTTTTGCCATAAAAAGGTAAATTTCTTCATTTTTGCTCCAAAATAAGAGGAATTTCTGCCTTTTTGCCTCTAAATAAGTGGAATTTCTGTCTTTTTCCCCCAAAACAAAGGGAATTTCTGTCTTTTTTTCCCCAAAATAAGGGGAATTTCTGAATTATTACCCTGAAATATGTGAAATTTCTCCAATATTGCCCCAAAATAAGGGAAATTTCTGCTTCTTTGCCCCCAAATAAGGGGAATTTCAGCCTTTTTACCTCAAAATAAGGGCAATTTCTGCATTTTTGCCACAAAATATTAGGAATTTCTGACTTTTTGCTCCAAAATAGGGAAAATTTCTGCCTTTTTCCCCTGAAATAAGTGAAATTTTGGCAATTTTGCCCCAAAATAAGTGAAATTTCTGCAATTTTGCCCCAAAATAAGGGAAATTTCTGGAATTTTGCCCCAAAATAAGTGGAATTTCTAAGTTTTGCCACAAAATAAAGAGAATTTCTGTCTTTTTGCCCCACATATAGTGAATTTCTGTCTTTTTGCCCCACAACTAGGGGAATTTCTGCAATTTTGCTCCAAAATACAGAAAATTTCTTCCTTTTTGCCCTGAAATATATAAAATTTCTGCAATTTTACCCCTAAATAAGGTGAATTTCTGCCTTCTTGCCCCAAAATAATGGGAATTTCTGCCTTTTTGCCCCAAAATAAGAAAAAGTTTTGATTTTTTTCTCTGAAGTAAGTGAAATTTCTGCAATTTTGCCCTAAAATAAGAAAAATTTCTGCAATTTTTCCCAATAATAACAAACATTTCTGCAATTTTGCCCCAAAATAAGGGTAATTTCTCCCTTTTTGCCCCAAAATAAAGGAAATTTCAGCCTTTTTACCTGAAAATAAGTGAAATTTCTGCAATTTTGCCCCAAATAAGAAAAATTTTTGCAATTTTGCCCCAAAATAAAGGAAATTTCTGGAATTTTGCCCCAAAATAAGGGGAATTTCTGATTTTTGCCCCAAATTATAGGGAATTTCTGCCTTTTGCCCCAAAATTAGGGCAATTTCTGTAATTTTGCTCCAAAATACGGGGAATTTCTGCCTTTTTGCCTGAAAATAATGGGAATGCATACCTTTTTGCAATAAAAAGGGAAATTTCTTCATTTTTGCTCCAAAATAAGGGGAATTTCTGCCTTGTTGCCTCTAAATAAGTGGAATTTCTGTCTTTTTCCCCCAAAACAAAGGGAATTTCTTTCTTTTTTGCCCCAAAATAAGGGGAATTTCTGACTTATTACCCTGAAATAAGTGAAATTTCTGCAATTTTGCCCCAAAATAAGGGATATTTCTGCCTTTTTGCCCCCAAATAAGGGGAATTTCAGCCTTTTTACCTCAAAATAAGGGGAATTTCTGCCTTTTTGCCCCAAAATAAGAAAAATTTTTGCTTTTTTTCTCAAAAAAAAGTGAAATTTCTGCAATTTTGCCCTAAAATAAGAGAAATTTTTGCATTTTTTTCCATAATAAGGGAGATTTCTGCAATTTTGCCCAAAATAAAGGGAATTTCTTCCTTTTTGCCCCTAAACAAAGGAAATTTCAGACTTTTTACTTTAAAATAAGTGAAATTTCTGAAATTTTGACCCAAATGAGGGAAATTTCTGCAATTTTGCCCCAAAATAATGTAAATTCCTGCAATTTTGCCCCAAAATAAAGGAAATTTCTGGAATTTTGCCCCAAAATAAGGGTTATTTCTGATTTTTGCCTCAAAATAAAGGGAATTTCTGCCTTTTGCCCCAAAATTAGGGGAATTTCTGCAATTTTGCTCCAAAATACAGGGAATTTCTGCCTTTTTGCCCGAAAATAATGGGAATGCATAACTTTTTGCCATAAAAAGGGAAATTAATTAATTTTTGCTCTAAAATAAGGGGAATTTCTGCCTTTTTGCCTCTAAATAAGTGGAATTTCTGTCTTTTTCCCTCAAAACAAAGGGAATTTCTGTCTTTTTCGCCAAAAAATAAGGGGAATTTCTGACTTACTACACTGAAATAAGTGAAATTTCTGCAATTTTGCCCCAAAATAAGGGAAATTTCTGCCTTTTTGTTCTGAAATATGTGAAATTTCTGCAATTTTACCCCAAAATAAGGTGAATTTCTGCCTTTTTGCCACAAATTAATGGGAATTTCTGCCTTTTTGCCCCAAAATAAGAAAAAGTTTTGCTTTTTTTCTATGAAATAAGTGAAATTTCTGCAATTTTGCCCTAAAATAAAGAAAATTTCTGCAATTTTTCCCAATAATATCGGAAATTTCTGCAATTTTGCCCCAAAATAAGGGGAATTTCTCCCTTTTTGCCCCAAAATAAAGGAAATTTCAGCCTTTTTACCTGAAAATAAGTGAAATTTCTGCAATTTTGCCCCAAATAAGAAAAATTTTTGCAATTTTGCCCCAAAATAAAAGAAATTTCTGGAATTTTGCCCCAAAATAAAGGGAATTTCTGATTTTTGCCCCAAAATATAGGGAATTTCTGCCTTTTGCCCCAAAATTAGGGCAATTTCTGTAATTTTGCTCCAAAATACGGGGAATTTCTGCCTTTTTGCCCTGAAATATGTGAAATTTCTGCAATTTTACCCCTAAATAAGGTGAATTTCTGATTTTTTGCCCCAAAATAATGGGAATTTCTGTCTTTTTGCCCTAAAATTAGAAAAATTTTTGCTTTTTTTCTCTAAAATAAGTGAAATTTCTGCAATTTTTCCCCAAAATAAAAGGAATTTCTTCGTTTTTGCCCCAAAACTAAGGAAATTTCAGCCTTTTTACCTGAAAATAAGTGAAATTTCTGAAATTTTGCCCCAAATAAGGGAAATTTCTGCAATTTTGCCCTAAAATAAGGTAAATTCCTGCAATTTTACCCCAAAATAAAGGAAATTTCAGGAATTTTGCCCCAAAATAAGGGGAATTTCTGATTTTTGCCCCAAAATAAAGGGAATTTCTGCCTTTTGCCCCAAAATTAGGGGAATTTTGCAATTTTGCTCCAAAATACAGGGAATTTCTGCCTTTTTGCCTGAAAATAATGGGAATGCATACCTTTTTGCTATAAAAAGGGTAATTTCTTCATTTTTGCTTCAAAATAAAGGGAATTTCTGCCTGTTTGCCTCTAAATAAGTGGAATTTCTGTCTTTTTCCCCCAAAACAAGATAATTTCTGTCTTTTTTGCCCCAAAATAAGGGAAATTTCTGACTTATTACCCTGAAGTAAGTGAAATTTCTGCAATTTTGCCCCAAAATAAGGGAAATTTCTGCAATTTTGCCCCAATGTAAAGGAAATTCCTGCAATTTTGCCTTAAAATAAGGGAAATTTTGACTGTTTGCTCCCGAAAAAAGGAGATTTTCTGTCTTTTTGCCCCAAAATAAGAAGAATTTCTGCCTTTTTGCCTGAAAATTAGAGAATTTCTGCAATTTTGCTTCTAAATACGGGGAATTTCTGCTTTTTATCCCAAAATTAACAGGAATGCATACCTTTTTGCCATAAAAAGGTAAATTTCTTCATTTTTGCTCCAAAATAATGGAAATTTCTGCCTTTTTGCCTCTAAATAAGTGGAATTTCTGTCTTTTTCCCCCAAAACAAAGGGAATTTCTGTCTTGTTTGCCCCAAAATAAGGGGAATTTCTGAATTATTACCAGGAAATACGTGATATTTCTCCAATTTTGCCCCAAAATAAGGAAAATTTCTGCCTCTTTGCCCCCAAATAAGGGGAATTTCAGCCTTTTTACCTCATTATAAGGGGAATTTCTGCATTTTTGCCACAAAATATTAGGAATTTCTGACTTTTTGCCCCAAAATAAGGAAAATTTCTGCCTTTTTCCCCTGAAATAAGTGAAATTTCGGCAATTTTGCCCCAAAATAAGTGAAATTTCTGCAATTTTGCCCCAAAATAAGGGAAATTCCTGGAATTTTGCCCCAAAATAAGTGGAATTTCTAAGTTTTGCCACAAAATAAAGATAATTTCTCTCTTTTTGCCCCAACATATAGGGAATTTCTGTCTTCTTGCCCCACAACTAGGGGAATTTCTGCAATTTTGCTCCAAAATACAGAAAATTTCTTCCTTTTTGCCCTGAAATATGTGAAATTTCTGCAATTTTTCTTCTACATAAGGTGAATTTCTGCCTTTTTGCCTGAAAATAATGGGAATGCATACCCTTTTGCCATAAAAAGGGTAATTTCTTCATTTTTGCTCTAAAATAAAGGGAATTTCTGCCTGTTTGCCTCTAAATAAGTGGAATTTCTGTCTTTTTCCCCCAAAACAAAGAGAATTTCTGTCTTTGTTGCCCCAAAATAAGGGAAATTTCTGACTTATTACCCTGAAGTAAGTGAAATTTCTGCAATTTTGCCCCAAAATAAGGGAAATTTCTGCAATTTTGCCCCAATGTAAAGGAAATTTCTGAAATTTTGCGCCAAAATAAGGGAAATTTCTGACTGTTTGCTCCCGAAAAAAGGAGATTTTCTGTCTTTTTGCCCCAAAATAAGGAGAATTTCTGCCTTTTTGCCTGAAAATTAGAGAATTTCTGCAATTTTGCTTCTAAATATGGGGAATTTCTGCTTTTTATCCCAAAAATAACAGGAATGCATACCTTTTTGCCATAAAAAGGTAAATTTCTTCATTTTTGCTCCAAAATAAGAGGAATTTCTGCCTTTTTGCCTCTAAATAAGTGGAATTTCTGTTTTTTCCCCCAAAACAAAGGGAATTTCTGTCTTTTTTGCCCCAAAATAAAAGGAATTTCTGAATTTTTACCCTGAAATATGTGAAATTTCTCCAATTTTGCCCCAAAATAAGGGAAATTTCTGCTTCTTTGCTCCCAAATAAGGGGAATTTCAGCCTTTTTACCTCAATATAAGGGGAATTTCTGCATTTTTGCCACAAAATATTAGGAATTTCTGACTTTTTGCTCCAAAATAAGGAAAATTTCTGCCTTTTTCCCCTGAAATAAGTGAAATTTTGGCAATTTTGCCCCAAAATAAGTGAAATTTCTGCAATTTTGCCCCAAAATAAGGGAAATTTCTGGAATTTTGCCCCAAAATAAGTGGAATTTCTAAGTTTTGCCACAAAATAAAGAGAATTTCTGTCTTTTTGCCCCACATATAGTGAATTTCTGTCTTTTTGCCCCACAACTAGGGGAATTTCTGCAATTTTGCTCCAAAATACAGAAAATTTCTTCCTTTTTGCCCTGAAATATATAAAATTTCTGCAATTTTACCCCTAAATAAGGTGAATTTCTGCCTTCTTGCCCCAAAATAATGGGAATTTCTGCCTTTTTGCCCCAAAATAAGAAAAAGTTTTGATTTTTTTCTCTGAAGTAAGTGAAATTTCTGCAATTTTGCCCTAAAATAAGGAAAATTTCTGCAATTTTTCCCAATAATAACAAACATTTCTGCAATTTTGCCCCAAAATAAGGGTAATTTCTTCCTTTTTGCCCCAAAATAAAGGAAATTTCAGCCTTTTTCCCTGAAAATAAGTGAAATTTCTGCAATTTTGCCCCAAATAAGAAAAATTTTTGCAATTTAGCCCCAAAATAAAGGAAATTTCTGGAATTTTGCCCCAAAATAAGGGGAATTTCTGATTTTTGCCCCAAAATATAGGGAATTTCTGCCTTTTGCCCCAAAATTAGGGCAATTTCTGTAATTTTGCTCCAAAATATGGGAATTTCTGCCTTTTTGCCTGAAAATAATGGGAATGCATACCTTTTTGCAATAAAAAGGGAAATTTCTTCATTTTTGCTCCAAAATAAGGGGAATTTCTGCCTTGTTGCCTCTAAATAAGTGGAATTTCTGTCTTTTTCCCCCAAAACAAAGGGAATTTCTTTCTTTTTTGCCCCAAAATAAGGGGAATTTCTGACTTATTACCCTGAAATAAGTGAAATTTCTGCAACTTTGCCCCAAAATAAGGGATATTTCTGCCTTTTTGCCCCCAAATAAGGGGAATTTCAGCCTTTTTACCTCAAAATAAGGGGAATTTCTGCCTTTTTGCCCCAAAATAACAAAATTTCTTTTTTTTCCATGAAATAAGAGAATTTTCTGCAATTTTGCCCAAAATAAGTGAAATTTCTGCAATTTTGCCCCAGAATAAGGGAAATTTCTGGAATTTTGCCCCAAAATAAGTGGAATTTCTGAGTTTTGCCCCAAAATAATGAGAATTTCTGTCTTTTTGCCCAAACATATAGGGAATTTCTGCATTTTTGCCCCACAATTAGGAGAATTTTTCCAATTTTGCTCCAAAATACGGGGAATTTCTGCCTTTTTGCACGAAAATTAGAAGAATGCATACCTTTTTGCCTTAAAAAAGGGAAATTTCTTCATTTTTGCTTCAAAATAAGGGGAATTTCTGCTTTTTGCCTCTAAATAAGTGGAATTTCTGTTTTCTTCTCCCAAAACAAAGGGATTTTCTGTCTTTTTTGCGCCAAAATAAGAAAAATTTCTGACTTATTACCCTGAAAAAAGTGAAATTTCTGCAATATTGCCCCAAATTAAGGGAAATTTTTGCCTTTTTGCCAACAAATAAGGGGAATTTCAGCCTTTTTACCTCAAAATAAAGGGAATTTCTGCATTTTTGCCACAAAATATTAGGAATTTCTGCTTTTTTGCCCCAAAATAAAGAAAATTTCTGTCTTTTTTCCCTGAAATAAGTGAAATTTCTGCAATTTTGCCCCAAAATAAGTGGAATTTCTGAGTTTTGCTCCAAAATAAGGACATTTTCTGTCTTTTTCCCCCAACATATAGGGAATTTCTGCCTTTTTGCACCACAATTATCGGAATTTCTGCAATTTTGCTCCAAAATACGGGGAATTTCTGCCTTTTTGCCCAAAAAAAGGGGAATGCATAACTTTTTGCCCTAAAAAAGGGAAATTTCTTCATTTTTGCTCCAAACTAAGGGGAATTTCTGCCTTTTTGCTTCTCAATAAGTAGAATTTCTGTCATTTTCCCCCAAAACAAAGAGAATTTCTGTATTTTTTGCCCCAAAATAAGGGGAATTTCTGATTTATTACCCTAAAATAAGTGAAATTTCTGCAATTTTGCCCCAAAATAAGGGAAATTTCTGCCTTTTTGCCCTGAAATAAGCGGAATTTCTGATTTATTACCCTAAAATAAGTGAAATTTCTGCATTTTTGCCAGAAAATATTAGGAATTTCTGACTTTTTGCCCCAAAATAAGGAAATTTCTGCCTTTTTTCCCTGAAATAAGTGAAATTTCTGCAATTTTGCCTCAAAATAAGTGAAATTTCTGCAATTTTGCCCCAAAATAAGGGAAATTTCTGAAATTTTGCCCCAAAATAAGTGGAATTTCTAAGTTTTGCCCCAAAATAATGAAAATTTCTGTCTTTTTGCCCCAACATATAGGGATTTTATGCCTTTTTCGCCCAAAATTAGGGGAATTTCTGCAATTTTGCTCCAAAATACAGGGAATTTCTGCCTTTTTGCCCGAAAATAATGGGAATGCGTAACTTTTTGCCATAAAAAGGGAAATTAATTAATTTTTGCTCTAAAATAAGGGGAATTTCTGCCTTTTTGCCTCTAAATAAGTGGAATTTCTGTCTTTTTCCCTCAAAACAAAGGGAATTTCTGTCTTTTTCGCCTCAAAATAGGGGGAATTTCTGACTTACTACACTGAAATAAGTGAAATTTCTGCAATTTTGCCCCAAAATAAGGGAAATTTCTGCCTTTTTGTTCTGAAATATGTGAAATTTCTGCAATTTTACCCCAAAATAAGGTGAATTTCTGCCTTTTTGCCACAAATTAATGGGAATTTCTGCCTTTTTGCCCCAAAATAAGAAAAAGTTTTGCTTTTTTTCTATGAAATAAGTGAAATTTCTGCAATTTTGCCCTAAAATAAAGAAAAATTCTGCAATTTTTCCCAATAATATCGGAAATTTCTGCAATTTTGCCCCAAAATAAGGGGAATTTCTCCCTTTTTGCCCCAAAATAAAGGAAATTTCAGACTTTTTACCTGAAAATAAGTGAAATTTCTGCAATTTTGCCCCAAATAAGAAAAATTTTTGCAATTTTGCCCCAAAATAAAAGAAATTTCTGGAATTTTGCCCCAAAATAAGGGGAATTTCTGATTTTTGCCCCAAAATATAGGGAATTTCTGCCTTTTGCCCCAAAATTATGGCAATTTCTGTAATTTTGCTCCAAAATACGGGGAATTTCTGCCTTTTTGCCTGAAAATAATGGGAATGCATACCTTTTTGCCATAAAAAGGGAAATTTCTTCATTTTTTCTCCAAAATAAGGGGAATTTCTGCCTTTTTGCCTCTAAATAAGTGGAATTTCTTTCTTTTTTCCCCAAAACAAAGGAAATTTCTTTCTTTTTTGCCCCAAAATAAGGGGAATTTCTGACTTATTACCCTGAAAAAAGTAAAATTTCTGCAATTTTGCCCCAAAATATGGGATATTTCTGCCTTTTGGCCCCCAAATAAGGGGAATTTCAGCCTTTTTACCTCAAAATAAGGGGAATTTCTGCCTTTTTGCCCCAAAATAACAAAATTTCTTATTTTTCCATGAAATAAGAGAAATTTCTGCAATTTTGCCCAAAATAAGTGAAATTTCTGCAATTTTGCCCCAGAATAAGGGAAATTTCTGGAATTTTCCCCAAAATAAGTGGAATTTCTGAGTTTTGCCCCAAAATAAGGAGAATTTCTGTCTTTTTGCCCAAACATATAGGGAATTTCTGCATTTTTGTCCCACAATTAGGAGAATTTTTCCAATTTTGCTCCAAAATACGAGGAATTTCTGCCTTTTTGCCTGAAAATAATGGGAATGCATACCTTTTTGCCATAAAAAGGGAAATTTCTTCATTTTTTCTCCAAAATAAGGGGAATTTCTGCCTTTTTGCCTCTAAATAAGTGGAATTTCTGTCTTTTTCCCTCAAAACAAAGGGAATTTCTGTATTTTTCGCCTCAAAATAAGGGGAATTTCTGACTTACTACACTGAAATAAGTGAAATTTCTGCAATTTTGCCCCAAAATAAGGGAAATTTCTGCCTTTTTGTTCTGAAATATGTGAAATTTCTGCAATTTTACCCCAAAATAAGGTGAATTTCTGCCTTTTTGCCACAAATTAATGGGAATTTCTGCCTTTTTGCCCCAAAATAAGAAAAAGTTTTGCTTTTTTTCTATGAAATAAGTGAAATTTCTGCAATTTTGCCCTAAAATAAAGAAAATTTCTGCAATTTTTCCCAATAATATCGGAAATTTCTGCAATTTTGCCCCAAAATAAGGGGAATTTCTCCCTTTTTGCCCCAAAATATAGGAAATTTCAGCCTTCTTACCTGAAAATAAGTGAAATTTCTGCAATTTTGCCCCAAATAAGAAAAATTTTTGCAATTTTGCCCCAAAATAAAGGAAATTTCTGGAATTTTGCCCCAAAATAAGGGGAATTTCTGATTTTTGCCCCAAAATATAGGGAATTTCTGCCTTTTGCCCCAAAATTAGGGCAATTTCTGTAATTTTGCTCTAAAATACGTGGAATTTCTGCCTTTTTGCCTGAAAATAATGGGAATGCATACCTTTTTGCCATAAAAAGGGAAATTTCTTCATTTTTGCTCCAAAATAAGGGGAATTTCTGCCTTTTTGCCTCTAAATAAGTGGAATTTCTTTCTTTTTCCCCCAAAACAAAGGGAATTTATTTCTTTTTTGCCCCAAAATAAGGGGAATTTCTGAATTATTACCCTGAAAAAAGTGAAATTTCTGCAATTTTGCCCCAAAATAAGGGATATTTCTGCCTTTTTGCCCCCAAATAAGGGGAATTTCAGCCTTTTTACCTCAAAATAAGGGGAATTTCTGCCTTTTTGCCCCAAAATAACAAAATTTCTTATTTTTCCGTGAAATAAGAGAAATTTATGCAATTTTCCCCAAAATAAGTGAAATTTCTGCAATTTTGCCCCAGAATAAGGGAAATTTCTGGAATTTTGCCCCAAAATAAGTAGAATTTCTGAGTTTTGCCCCAAAATAATGAGAATTTCTGTCTTTTTGCCCAAACATATAGGGAATTTCTGCATTTTTGCCCCACAATTAGGAGAATTTTTCCAATTTTGCTCCAAAATACGGGGAATTTCTGCCTTTTTGCCTGAAAATAATGGGAATGCATACCTTTTTGCCACAAAAAGGGAAATTTCTTCATTTTTTCTCCAAAATAAGGGGAATTTCTGCCTTTTTGCCTCTAAATAAGTGGAATTTCTTTCTTTTTCCCCCAAAACAAAGGGAATTTCTTTCTTTTTTGCCCCAAAATAAGGGGAATTTCTGACTTATTACCCTGAAATAAGTGAAATTTCTGCAATTTTGCCCCAAAATAAGGGATATTTCTGCCTTTTTGCCCCCAAATAAGGGGAATTTCAGCCTTTTTACCTCAAAATAAGGGGAATTTCTGCCTTTTTGCCCCAAAATAACAAAATTTCTTATTTTTCCATGAAATAAGAGAAATTTCTGCAATTTTCCCCAAAATAAGTGAAATTTCTGCAATTTTGCCCCAGAATAAGGGAAATTTCTGGAATTTTGCCCCAAAATAAGTGGAATTTCTGAGTTTTGCCCCAAAATAAGGAGAATTTCTGTCTTTTTGCCCAAACATATAGGGAATTTCTGCATTTTTGCCCCACAATTAGGAGAATTTTTCCAATTTTGCTCCAAAATATGGGGAATTTCTGCCTTTATGCCTGAAAATAATGGGAATGCATACCTTTTTGCCACAAAAATGGAAATTACTTCATTTTTTCTCCAAAATAAGGAAAATTTCTGCCTTTTTGCGTCTAAATAAGTGGAATTTCTTTCTTTTTCCCCCAAAACAAAGGGAATTTCTTTCTTTTTTGCCCCAAAATAAGGGGAATTTCTGACTTATTACCCTGAAATAAGTGAAATTTCTGCAATTTTGCCCCAAAATAAGGGATATTTCTGCCTTTTTGCCCCCAAATAAGGGGAATTTCAGCCTTTTTACCTCAAAATAAGGGGAATTTCTGCCTTTTTGCCCCAAAATAACAAAATTTCTTTTTTTTCCATGAAATAAGTGAAATTTCTGCAATTTTGCCCAAAATAAGTGAAATTTCTGCAATTTTGCCCCAGAATAAGGGAAATTTCTGAAATTTTGCCCCAAAATAAGTGGAATTTCTGAGTTTTGCCCCAAAATAAGGAGAATTTCTGTCTTTTTGCCCAAACATATAGGGAATTTCTGCATTTTTGCCCCACAATTAGGAGAATTTTTCCAATTTTGCTCCAAAATACGGGGAATTTCTGCCTTTTTGCACGAAAATTAGAAGAATGCATACCTTTTTGCCTTAAAAAAGGGAAATTTCTTCATTTTTGCTTCAAAATAAGGGGAATTTCTGCTTTTTGCCTCTAAATAAGTGGAATTTCTGTTTTCTTCTCCCAAAACAAAGGGATTTTCTGTCTTTTTTGCGCCAAAATAAGAAAAATTTCTGACTTATTACCCTGAAAAAAGTGAAATTTCTGCAATATTGCCCCAAATTAAGGGAAATTTTTGCCTTTTTGCCAACAAATAAGGGGAATTTCAGCCTTTTTACCTCAAAATAAAGGGAATTTCTGCATTTTTGCCACAAAATATTAGGAATTTCTGCTTTTTTGCCCCAAAATAAAGAAAATTTCTGCCTTTTTTCCCTGAAATAAGTGAAATTTCTGCAATTTTGCCCCAAAATAAGTGGAATTTCTGAGTTTTGCTCCAAAATAAGGACATTTTCTGTCTTTTTGCCCCAACATATAGGGAATTTCTGCCTTTTTGCACCACAATTATCGGAATTTCTGCAATTTTGCTCCAAAATACAGGGAATTTCTGCCTTTTTGCCCAAAAATAAGGGGAATCCATAACTTTTTGCCATAAAAAAGGGAAATTTCTTCATTTTTGCTCCAAACTAAGGGGAATTTCTGCCTTTTTGCTTCTCAATAAGTAGAATTTCTGTCATTTTCCCCCAAAACAAAGAGAATTTCTGTCTTTTTTGCCCCAAAATAAGGGGAATTTCTGATTTATTACCCTAAAATAAGTGAAATTTCTGCAATTTTGCCCCAAAATAAGGGAAATTTCTGCCTTTTTGCCCTGAAATAAGGGGAATTTCAGCCTTTTTACCTCAAAATAAGGGGAATTTCTGCATTTTTGCCACAAAATATTAGGAATTTCTGACTTTTTGCCGCAAAATAAGGAAAATTTCTGCCTTTTTCCCTGAAATAAGTGAAATTTCTGCAATTTTGCCTCAAAATAAGTGAAATTTCTGCAATTTTGCCCCAAAATAAGGGAAATTTCTGAAATTTTGCCCCAAAATAAGTGGAATTTCTAAGTTTTGCTCCAAAATAAGGAAAATTTCTGTCTTTTTGCCCCAACATATAGGGATTTTCTGCCTTTTTAGCCCAAAATTAGGGGAATTTCTGCAATTTTGCTCCAAAATACGGGGAATTCTGCCTTTTTGCCATGAAATATGTGAAATTTCTGCAATTTTACACCTAAATAAGGTGAATTTCTGCTTTTTTGCCCCAAAATAATGGGAAATTCTGCCTTTTTGCCCCAAAATAAGAAAAATTTTTGCTTTTTTTCTCAAAAAAAGTGAAATTTCTGCAATTTTGCCCTAAAATAAGAGAAATTTTTGCAATTTTTTTCCATAATAAAGGAGATTTCTGCAATTTTGCCCAAAATAAAGGGAATTTCTTCCTTTTTGCCCCAAAACAAAGGAAATTTCAGACTTTTTACCTTAAAATAAGTGAAATTTCTGAAATTTTGACCCAAATGAGGGAAATTTCCGCAATTTTGCCCCAAAATAATGTAAATTCCTGCAATTTTGCCCCAAAATAAAGGAAATTTCTGGAATTTTGCCCCAACATAAGGGGAATTTCTGATTTTTGCCTCAAAATAAAGGGAATTTCTGCCTTTTGCCCCAAAATTAGGGAAATTTCTGCAATTTTGCTCCAAAATACAGGGAATTTCTGCCTTTTTGCCCGAAAATAATGGGAATGCGTAACTTTTTGCCATAAAAAGGGAAATTTCTTCATTTTTGCTCCAAAATAAGGGGAATTTCTGCCTTTTTGCCTCTAAATAAGTGGAATTTCTGTCTTTTTCCCTCAAAACAAAGGGAATTTCTGTCTTTTTCGCCTCAAAATAAGGGGAATTTCTGACTTACTACACTGAAATAAGTGAAATTTCTGCAATTTTGCCCCAAAATAAGGGAAATTTCTCCCTTTTGTTCTGAAATATGTGAAATTTCTGCAATTTTACCCCAAAATAAGGTGAATTTCTGCCTTTTTGCCACAAATTAATGGGAATTTCTGCCTTTTTGCCCCAAAATAAGAAAAAGTTTTGCTTTTTTTCTATGAAATAAGTGAAATTTCTGCAATTTTGCCCTAAAATAAAGAAAATTTCTGCAATTTTTCCCAATAATATCGGAAATTTCTGCAATTTTGCCCCAAAATAAGGGGAATTTCTAGCTTTTTGCCCCAAAATAAAGGAAATTTCAGACTTTTTACCTGAAAATAAGTGAAATTTCTGCAATTTTGCCCCAAATAAGAAAAATTTTTGCAATTTTGCCCCAAAATAAAGGAAATTTCTGGAATTTTGCCCCAAAATAAGGGGAATTTCTGATTTTTGCCCCAAAATATAGGGAATTTCTGCCTTTTCCCCCAAAATTAGGGCAATTTCTGTAATTTTGCTCCAAAATACGGGGAATTTCTGCCTTTTTGCCTGAAAATAATGGGAATGCATACTTTTTGCCATAAAAAGGGAAATTTCTTCATTTTTGCTCCAAAATAAGGGGAATTTCTGCCTTTTTGCCTCTAAATAAGTGGAATTTCTTTCTTTTTTCCCCAAAACAAAGGAAATTTCTTTCTTTTTTGCCCCAAAATAAGGGGAATTTCTGACTTATTACCCTGAAAAAAGTAAAATTTCTGCAATTTTGCCCCAAAATATGGGATATTTCTGCCTTTTGGCCCCCAAATAAGGGGAATTTCAGCCTTTTTACCTCAAAATAAGGGGAATTTCTGCCTTTTTGCCCCAAAATAACAAAATTTCTTATTTTTCCATGAAATAAGAGAAATTTCTGCAATTTTGCCCAAAATAAGTGAAATTTCTGCAATTTTGCCCCAGAATAAGGGAAATTTCTGGAATTTTGCCCCAAAATAAGTGGAATTTCTGAGTTTTGCCCCAAAATAAGGAGAATTTCTGTCTTTTTGCCCGAACATATAGGGAATTTCTGCATTTTTGCCCCACAATTAGGAGAATTTTTCCAATTTTGCTCCAAAATACGAGGAATTTCTGCCTTTTTGCCTGAAAATAATGGGAATGCATACCTTTTTGCCATAAAAAGGGAAATTTCTTCATTTTTTCTCCAAAATAAGGGGAATTTCTGCTTTTTGCCTCTAAATAAGTGGAATTTCTTTCTTTTTCCCCCAAAACAAAGGGAATTTCTTTCTTTTTTGCCCCAAAATGAGGGGAATTTCTGACTTACTACACTGAAATAAGTGAAATTTCTGCAATTTTGCCCCAAAATAAGGGAAATTTCTGCCTTTTTGTTCTGAAATATGTGAAATTTCTGCAATTTTACCCCAAAATAAGGTGAATTTCTGCCTTTTTGCCACAAATTAATGGGAATTTCTGCCTTTTTGCCCCAAAATAAGAAAAAGTTTTGCTTTTTTTCTATGAAATAAGTGAAATTTCTGCAATTTTGCCCTAAAATAAAGAAAATTTCTGCAATTTTTCCCAATAATATCGGAAATTTCTGCAATTTTGCCCCAAAATAAGGGGAATTTCTCCCTTTTTGCCCCAAAATAAAGGAAATTTCAGCCTTTTTACCTGAAAATATGTGAAATTTCTGCAATTTTGCCCCCAATAAGAAAAATTTTTGCAATTTTGCCCCAAAATAAAGGAAATTTCTGGAATTTTGCCCCAAAATAAGGGGAATTTCTGATTTTTGCCCCAAATATAGGGAATTTCTGCGTTTTGCCCAAAAATTAGGGCAATTTCTGTAATTTTGCTCCAAAATACGGGGAATTTCTGCCTTTTTGCCTGAAAATAATGGGAATGCATACCTTTTTGCCATAAAAAGGGAAATTTCTTCATTTTTTCTCCAAAATAAGGGGAATTTCTGCCTTTTTGCCTCTAAATAAGTGGAATTTCTTTCTTTTTCCCCCAAAACAAAGGGAATTTCTTTCTTTTTTGCCCCAAAATGAGGGGAATTTCTGACTTACTACACTGAAATAAGTGAAATTTCTGCAATTTTGCCCCAAAATAAGGGAAATTTCTGCCTTTTTGTTCTGAAATATGTGAAATTTCTGCAATTTTACCCCAAAATAAGGTGAATTTCTGCCTTTTTGCCACAAATTAATGGGAATTTCTGCCTTTTTGCCCCAAAATAAGAAAAAGTTTTGCTTTTTTTCTATGAAATAAGTGAAATTTCTGCAATTTTGCCCTAAAATAAAGAAAATTTCTGCAATTTTTCCCAATAATATCGGAAATTTCTGCAATTTTGCCCCAAAATAAGGGGAATTTCTCCCTTTTTGCCCCAAAATAAAGGAAATTTCAGCCTTTTTACCTGAAAATATGTGAAATTTCTGCAATTTTGCCCCCAATAAGAAAAATTTTTGCAATTTTGCCCCAAAATAAAGGAAATTTCTGGAATTTTGCCCCAAAATAAGGGGAATTTCTGATTTTTGCCCCAAAATAAGGGGAATTTCTGCGTTTTGCCCGAAAATAGGGCAATTTCTGTAATTTTGCTCCAAAATACGGGGAATTTCTGCCTTTTTGCCTGAAAATAATGGGAATGCATACCTTTTTGCCATAAAAAGGGAAATTTCTTCATTTTTTCTCCAAAATAAGGGGAATTTCTGCCTTTTTGCCTCTAAATAAGTGGAATTTCTTTCTTTTTCCCCCAAAACAAAGGGAATTTCTTTCTTTTTTGCCCCAAAATAAGGGGAATTTCTGAATTATTACCCTGAAGAAAGTGAAATTTCTGCAATTTTGCCCCAAAATAAGGGATATTTCTGCCTTTTTGCCCCCAAATAAGGGGAATTTCAGCCTTTTTACCTCAAAATAAGGGGAATTTCTGCCTTTTTGCCCCAAAATAACAAAATTTTTTATTTTTCCATGAAATAAGAGAAATTTCTGCAATTTTCCCCAAAATAAG
Organism: Micromys minutus; assembly: GCF_963924665.1. Classification (NCBI taxonomy): domain Eukaryota; kingdom Metazoa; phylum Chordata; class Mammalia; order Rodentia; family Muridae; genus Micromys; species Micromys minutus. The sequence continues at coordinate 29,817 of NW_027667209.1, forward strand.
TGAAATTTCTGCAATTTTGCCCCAGAATAAGGGAAATTTCTGGAATTTTGCCCCAAAATAAGTGGAATTTCTGAGTTTTGCCCCAAAATAAGGAGAATTTCTGTCTTTTTGCCCAAACATATAGGGAATTTCTGCATTTTTGCCCCACAATTAGGAGAATTTTTCCAATTTTGCTCCAAAATACGGGGAATTTCTGCCTTTTTGCCTGAAAATAATGGGAATGCATACCTTTTTGCCATAAAAAGGGAAATTTCTTCATTTTTTCTCCAAAATAAGGGGAATTTCTGCCTTTTTGCCTCTAAATAAGTGGAATTTCTTTCTTTTTCCCCCAAAACAAAGGGAATTTCTTTCTTTTTTGCCCCAAAATAAGGGGAATTTCTGACTTATTACCCTGAAATAAGTGAAATTTCTGCAATTTTGCCCCAAAATAAGGGATATTTCTGCCTTTTTGCCCCCAAATAAGGGGAATTTCAGCCTTTTTACCTCAAAATAAGGGGAATTTCTGCCTTTTTGCCCCAAAATAACAAAATTTCTTTTTTTTCCATGAAATAAGTGAAATTTCTGCAATTTTGCCCAAAATAAGTGAAATTTCTGCAATTTTGCCCCAGAATAAGGGAAATTTCTGAAATTTTGCCCCAAAATAAGTGGAATTTCTGAGTTTTGCCCCAAAATAAGGAGAATTTCTGTCTTTTTGCCCAAACATATAGGGAATTTCTGCATTTTTGCCCCACAATTAGGAGAATTTTTCCAATTTTGCTCCAAAATACGGGGAATTTCTGCCTTTTTGCATGAAAATTAGAAGAATGCATACCTTTTTGCCTTAAAAAAGGGAAATTTCTTCATTTTTGCTTCAAAATAAGGGGAATTTCTGCTTTTTGCCTCTAAATAAGTGGAATTTCTGTTTTCTTCTCCCAAAACAAAGGGATTTTCTGTCTTTTTTGCGCCAAAATAAGAAAAATTTCTGACTTATTACCCTGAAAAAAGTGAAATTTCTGCAATATTGCCCCAAATTAAGGGAAATTTTTGCCTTTTTGCCAACAAATAAGGGGAATTTCAGCCTTTTTACCTCAAAATAAAGGGAATTTCTGCATTTTTGCCACAAAATATTAGGAATTTCTGCTTTTTTGCCCCAAAATAAAGAAAATTTCTGCCTTTTTTCCCTGAAATAAGTGAAATTTCTGCAATTTTGCCCCAAAATAAGTGGAATTTCTGAGTTTTGCTCCAAAATAAGGACATTTTCTGTCTTTTTGCCCCAACATATAGGGAATTTCTGCCTTTTTGCACCACAATTATCGGAATTTCTGCAATTTTGCTCCAAAATACAGGGAATTTCTGCCTTTTTGCCCAAAAATAAGGGGAATCCATAACTTTTTGCCATAAAAAAGGGAAATTTCTTCATTTTTGCTCCAAACTAAGGGGAATTTCTGCCTTTTTGCTTCTCAATAAGTAGAATTTCTGTCATTTTCCCCCAAAACAAAGAGAATTTCTGTGTTTTTTGCCCCAAAATAAGGGGAATTTCTGATTTATTACCCTAAAATAAGTGAAATTTCTGCAATTTTGCCCCAAAATAAGAGAAATTTCTGCCTTTTTGCCCTGAAATAAGGGGAATTTCAGCCTTTTTACCTCAAAATAAGGGGAATTTCTGCATTTTTGCCACAAAATATTAGGAATTTCTGACTTTTTGCCGCAAAATAAGGAAAATTTCTGCCTTTTTTCCCTGAAATAAGTGAAATTTCTGCAATTTTGCCTCAAAATAAGTGAAATTTCTGCAATTTTGCCCCAAAATAAGGGAAATTTCTGAAATTTTGCCCCAAAATAAGTGGAATTTCTAAGTTTTGTCCCAAAATAAGGAAAATTTCTGTCTTTTTGCCCCAACATATAGGGATTTTCTGCCTTTTTAGCCCAAAATTAGGGGAATTTCTGCAATTTTGCTCCAAAATACGGGGAATTCTGCCTTTTTGCCATGAAATATGTGAAATTTCTGCAATTTTACACCTAAATAAGGTGAATTTCTGCTTTTTTGCCCCAAAATAATGGGAAATTCTGCCTTTTTGCCCCAAAATAAGAAAAAATTTTGCTTTTTTTCTCAAAAAAAGTGAAATTTCTGCAATTTTGCCCTAAAATAAGAGAAATTTTTGCAATTTTTTTCCATAATAAGGGAGATTTCTGCAATTTTGCCCAAAATAAAAGGAATTTCTTCCTTTTTGCCCCAAAACAAAGGAAATTTCAGACTTTTTACCTTAAAATAAGTGAAATTTCTGAAATTTTGACCCAAATGAGGGAAATTTCCGCAATTTTGCCCCAAAATAATGTAAATTCCTGCAATTTTGCCCCAAAATAAAGGAAATTTCTGGAATTTTGCCCCAAAATAAGGGGAATTTCTGATTTTTGCCTCAAAATAAAGGGAATTTCTGCCTTTTGCCCCAAAATTAGGGGAATTTCTGCAATTTTGCTCCAAAATACAAGGAATTTCTGCCTTTTTGCCCGAAAATAATGGGAATGCGTAACTTTTTGCCATAAAAAGGGAAATTAATTAATTTTTGCTCTAAAATAAGGGGAATTTCTGCCTTTTTGCCTCTAAATAAGTGGAATTTCTGTCTTTTTCCCTCAAAACAAAGGGAATTTCTGTCTTTTTCGCCTCAAAATAAGGGGAATTTCTGACTTACTACACTGAAATAAGTGAAATTTCTGCAATTTTGCCCCAAAATAAGGGAAATTTCTGCCTTTTTGTTCTGAAATATGTGAAATTTCTGCAATTTTACCCCAAAATAAGGTGAATTTCTGCCTTTTTGCCACAAATTAATGGGAATTTCTGCATTTTGCCCCAAAATAAGAAAAAGTTTTGCTTTTTTTCTATGAAATAAGTGAAATTTCTGCAATTTTGCCCTAAAATAAAGAAAATTTCTGCAATTTTTCCCAATAATATCGGAAATTTCTGCAATTTTGCCCCAAAATAAGGGGAATTTCTCCCTTTTTGCCCCAAAATAAAGGAAATTTCAGACTTTTTACCTGAAAATAAGTGAAATTTCTGCAATTTTGCCCCAAATAAGAAAAATTTTTGCAATTTTGCCCCAAAATAAAGGATATTTCTGGAATTTTGCCCCAAAATAAGGGGAATTTCTGATTTTTGCCCCAAAATATAGGGAATTTCTGCCTTTTGCCCCAAACTTAGGGCAATTTCTGTAATTTTGCTCCAAAATACGGGGAATTTCTGCCTTTTTGCCTGAAAATAATGGGAGTGCATACCTTTTTGCCATAAAAAGGGAAATTTCTTCATTTTTGCTCCAAAATAAGGGGAATTTCTGCCTTTTTGCCTCTAAATAAGTGGAATTTCTTTCTTTTTCCCCCAAAACAAAGGGAATTTCTTTCTTTTTTGCCCCAAAATGAGGGGAATTTCTGACTTATTACCCTGAAATAAGTGAAATTTCTGCAATTTTGCCCCAAAATAAGGGATATTTCTGCCTTTTTGCCCCCAAATAAGGGGAATTTCAGCCTTTTTACCTCAAAATAAGGGGAATTTCTGCCTTTTTGCCCCAAAATAACAAAATTTCTTTTTTTCCATGAAATAAGAGAAATTTCTGCAATTTTGCCCAAAATAAGTGAAATTTCTGCAATTTTGCCCCAGAATAAGTGAAATTTCTGGAATTTTGCTCCAAAATAAGTGGAATTTCTGAGTTTTTCCCCAAAATAGGGAGAATTTCTGTCTTTTTGCCCCAACATATAGGGAATTTCTGCATTTTTGCCCCACAATTAGGGGAATTTTTGCAATTTTGCTCCAAAATACGGGGAATTTCTGCCTTTTTGCCCGAAAATAAGAAGAATGCATTCCTTTTTGCCTTAAAAAAGAGAAATTTCTTCATTTTTGCTTCAAAATAAGGGGAATTTCTGCTTTTTTGCCTCTAAATAAGTGGAATTTCTGTCTTTTTCCCCAAAAACAAAGGGATTTTCTGTCTTTTTTGCCCCAAAACAAGAAGAATTTCTGACTTATTACCCTGAAATAAGTGAAATTTCTGCAATTTTGTCCCAAAATAAGGAAAATTTTTGCCTTTTTGCCCACAAATAAGGGGAATTTCACCCTTTTTACCTCAAAATAAGGGGAATTTTTGCATTTTTGCCACAAAATATTAGGAATTTCTGCTTTTTTGCCCCAAAATAAGAAAAATTTCTGCCTTTTTTCTCTGAAATAAGTGAAATTTCTGCAATTTTGCCCCAAAATAAGTGGAATTTCTGAGTTTTGCTCCAAAATAAGGACATTTTCTGTCTTTTTGCCCCAACATATAGGGAATTTCTGCCTTTTTGCACCTCAATTATGGGAATTTCTGCAATTTTGCTCCAAAATTCGGGGAATTTCTGCCTTTTTGCCCAAAAATAAGGGGAATGCATAACTTTTTGCCATAAAAAAAAAAGAAATTTCTTCATTTTTGCTCCAAACTAAGGGGAATTTCTGCCTTTTTGCTTCTCAATAAGTAGAATTTCTGTCATTTTACCCCAAAACAAAGAGAATTTCTGTCTTTTTTGCCTCAATATTAGTGGAATTTCTGACGAATTACCCTGAAATAAGTGAAATTTCTGCAATTTTGCCCCAAAATAAGGGAAATTTCTGCCTCTTTTTCCCCAAATAAAGGGAATTTCAGCCTTTTTACCTCAAAATAAGGGAAATTTTTGCCTTTTTTGCCTCAAAATAAGGAAAATTTCTGCCTTTTTTACCCGAAATAAGTAAAATTTCTGCAATTTTGCCCCAAAATAAGTGAAATTTCTGCATTTTTACCCCAAAATAATGTGAATTTCTGCCTTTTTGCCCCAAAATAATGTGAATTTCTGCCTTTTTGCCCCAAAATAAGAAAAATTTTTGCTTTTTTTCTCTGAAATAAGTGAAATTTCTGCAATTTTGCCCTAAAATAAGGAAAATTTCTGAAATTTTTCCCAATAATAAGGAAAATTTCTGCAATTTTGCCCCAAAATTAGAGGAATTTCTCCCTTTTTGCCACAAAATAAAGGAAATTTCAGCCTTTTTACCTTAAAATAAGTGAAATTTCTGCAATTTTGCCCCAAAATAAGGGAAATTTCTGCCTCTTTTCCCCCAAATAAAGGGAATTTCAGCATTTTTACCTACAAATAAGGGAAATTTTTGCCATTTTTGCCTCAAAATAAGAAAAATTTCTGCCTTCTTTACCCGAAATAAGTAAAATTTCTGCAATTTTGCCCCAAAATAAGTGAAATTTCTGCAATTTTACCCCAAAATAATGTGAATTTCTGCCTTTTTGCCCCAAAATAATGTGAATTTCTGCCATTTTGCCCCAAAATAAGAAAAATTTTTGCTTTTTTTCTCTGAAATAAGTGAAATTTCTGCAATTTTGCCCAAAAATAAGGAAAATTTCTGAAATTTTTCCCAATAATAAGGGAAATTTCTGCAATTTTGCCCCAAAATTAGAGGAATTTCTCCTTTTTTGCCACAAAATAAAGGAAATTTCAGCCTTTTTACCTTAAAATAAGTGAAATTTCTGCAATTTTGCCATAAAATAAGGAAAATTTCTGAAATTTTTCCCAATAATAAGGGAAATTTCTGCAATTTTGCCCCAAAATTAGAGGAATTTCTCCCTTTTTCCACAAAATAAAGGAAATTTCAGCCTTTTTACCTGAAAATAAGTGAAATTTCTGAAATTTTGCACCAAATAAGAAAAATTTCTGAAATTTTGCCCTAAAATAAGATAAATTCCTGCAATTTTGCCCCAAAACAAAGGAAATTTCTTGAATTTTGCCCCAAAATAAGGGGAATTTATGATTTTTGTCCCAAAATAAAGGGAATTTCTGCCTTTTGCCCCAAATTTAGGAGAATTTCTGCAATTTTGCTTCAAAATACGGGGAATTTCTGCCTTTATGCCCAAAAATAATGGAAATGCATACCTTTTTGCCATAAAAAGGGAAATTTCTTCCTTGTTGCTCCAAAATAAAAGGAATTTCTGCCTTTTTGCCTCTAAATAAGTGGAATTTCTGTCTTTTTCCCCAAAAACAAAGGGAATTTCTATCTTTTTTGCCCCAAATTAAGGGGAATTTCTGACTTATTACCCTGAAATAAGTGAAATTTCTGCAATTTTGCCCCAAAATAAGGGATATTTCTGCCTTTTTGCCCCCAAATAAGGGGAATTTCAGCCTTTTTACCTCAAAATAAGGGGAATTTCTGCCTTTTTGCCCCAAAATAACAAAATTTCTTTTTTTCCATGAAATAAGAGAAATTTCTGCAATTTTGCCCAAAATAAGTGAAATTTCTGCAATTTTGCCCCAGAATAAGTGAAATTTCTGGAATTTTGCTCCAAAATAAGTGGAATTTCTGAGTTTTTCCCCAAAATAGGGAGAATTTCTGTCTTTTTGCCCCAACATATAGGGAATTTCTGCATTTTTGCCCCACAATTAGGGGAATTTTTGCAATTTTGCTCCAAAATACGGGGAATTTCTGCCTTTTTGCCCGAAAATAAGAAGAATGCATTCCTTTTTGCCTTAAAAAAGAGAAATTTCTTCATTTTTGCTTCAAAATAAGGGGAATTTCTGCTTTTTTGCCTCTAAATAAGTGGAATTTCTGTCTTTTTCCCCAAAAACAAAGGGATTTTCTGTCTTTTTTGCCCCAAAACAAGAAGAATTTCTGACTTATTACCCTGAAATAAGTGAAATTTCTGCAATTTTGTCCCAAAATAAGGAAAATTTTTGCCTTTTTGCCCACAAATAAGGGGAATTTCACCCTTTTTACCTCAAAATAAGGGGAATTTTTGCATTTTTGCCACAAAATATTAGGAATTTCTGCTTTTTTGCCCCAAAATAAGAAAAATTTCTGCCTTTTTTCTCTGAAATAAGTGAAATTTCTGCAATTTTGCCCCAAAATAAGTGGAATTTCTGAGTTTTGCTCCAAAATAAGGACATTTTCTGTCTTTTTGCCCCAACATATAGGGAATTTCTGCCTTTTTGCACCTCAATTATGGGAATTTCTGCAATTTTGCTCCAAAATTCGGGGAATTTCTGCCTTTTTGCCCAAAAATAAGGGGAATGCATAACTTTTTGCCATAAAAAAAAAAGAAATTTCTTCATTTTTGCTCCAAACTAAGGGGAATTTCTGCCTTTTTGCTTCTCAATAAGTAGAATTTCTGTCATTTTACCCCAAAACAAAGAGAATTTCTGTCTTTTTTGCCTCAATATTAGTGGAATTTCTGACGAATTACCCTGAAATAAGTGAAATTTCTGCAATTTTGCCCCAAAATAAGGGAAATTTCTGCCTCTTTTTCCCCAAATAAAGGGAATTTCAGCCTTTTTACCTCAAAATAAGGGAAATTTTTGCCTTTTTTGCCTCAAAATAAGGAAAATTTCTGCCTTTTTTACCCGAAATAAGTAAAATTTCTGCAATTTTGCCCCAAAATAAGTGAAATTTCTGCATTTTTACCCCAAAATAATGTGAATTTCTGCCTTTTTGCCCCAAAATAATGTGAATTTCTGCCTTTTTGCCCCAAAATAAGAAAAATTTTTGCTTTTTTTCTCTGAAATAAGTGAAATTTCTGCAATTTTGCCCTAAAATAAGGAAAATTTCTGAAATTTTTCCCAATAATAAGGAAAATTTCTGCAATTTTGCCCCAAAATTAGAGGAATTTCTCCCTTTTTGCCACAAAATAAAGGAAATTTCAGCCTTTTTACCTTAAAATAAGTGAAATTTCTGCAATTTTGCCCCAAAATAAGGGAAATTTCTGCCTCTTTTCCCCCAAATAAAGGGAATTTCAGCATTTTTACCTACAAATAAGGGAAATTTTTGCCATTTTTGCCTCAAAATAAGAAAAATTTCTGCCTTCTTTACCCGAAATAAGTAAAATTTCTGCAATTTTGCCCCAAAATAAGTGAAATTTCTGCAATTTTACCCCAAAATAATGTGAATTTCTGCCTTTTTGCCCCAAAATAATGTGAATTTCTGCCATTTTGCCCCAAAATAAGAAAAATTTTTGCTTTTTTTCTCTGAAATAAGTGAAATTTCTGCAATTTTGCCCAAAAATAAGGAAAATTTCTGAAATTTTTCCCAATAATAAGGGAAATTTCTGCAATTTTGCCCCAAAATTAGAGGAATTTCTCCTTTTTTGCCACAAAATAAAGGAAATTTCAGCCTTTTTACCTTAAAATAAGTGAAATTTCTGCAATTTTGCCATAAAATAAGGAAAATTTCTGAAATTTTTCCCAATAATAAGGGAAATTTCTGCAATTTTGCCCCAAAATTAGAGGAATTTCTCCCTTTTTCCACAAAATAAAGGAAATTTCAGCCTTTTTACCTGAAAATAAGTGAAATTTCTGAAATTTTGCACCAAATAAGAAAAATTTCTGAAATTTTGCCCTAAAATAAGATAAATTCCTGCAATTTTGCCCCAAAACAAAGGAAATTTCTTGAATTTTGCCCCAAAATAAGGGGAATTTATGATTTTTGTCCCAAAATAAAGGGAATTTCTGCCTTTTGCCCCAAATTTAGGAGAATTTCTGCAATTTTGCTTCAAAATACGGGGAATTTCTGCCTTTATGCCCAAAAATAATGGAAATGCATACCTTTTTGCCATAAAAAGGGAAATTTCTTCCTTGTTGCTCCAAAATAAAAGGAATTTCTGCCTTTTTGCCTCTAAATAAGTGGAATTTCTGTCTTTTTCCCCAAAAACAAAGGGAATTTCTATCTTTTTTGCCCCAAATTAAGGGGAATTTCTGACTTATTACCCTGAAATAAGTGAAATTTCTGCAATTTTGCCCCAAAATAAGGGATATTTTTGCCTTTTTGCCCCCATATAAAAGGAATTTCAGCCTTTTTACCTCAAAATCAGGGGAATTTCTGCCTTTTTGCCCCAAAATAACAAAATTTTTTCCCCTGCAATAAGTGAAATTTCTGCAATTTTGCCCAAAATAAGTGAAATTTCTGCAATTTTGCCCCAGAATAAGGGAAATTTCTGGAATTTTGCTCCAAAATAAGTGGAATTTCTGAGTTTTTCCCCAAAATAGGGAGAATTTCTTTCTTTTTGCCCCAACATATAGGGAATTTCTGCATTTTTGCCCCACAATTAGGGGAATTTTTGCAATTTTGCTCCAAAATACGGGGAATTTCTGCCTTTTTTCCCGAAAATAAGAAGAATGCATTTCTTTTTGCCTTAAATAAGGGAAATTTCTTCATTTTTGCTTCAAAATAAGGGGAATTTCTGCTTTTTTTGCCTCTAAATAAGTGGAATTTCTGTCTTTTTCCCCAAAAACAACGGGATTTTCTCTCTTTTTTGCCCCAAAACAAGAAGAATTTCTGACTTATTACCCTGAAATAAGTGAAATTTCTGCAATTTTGCCCCAAAATAAGGAAAATTTTTGCCTTTTTGCCAACAAATAAGGGGAATTTCACCCTTTTTACCTCAAAATAAGGGGAATTTCTGCATTTTTGCCACAAAATATTAGGAATTTCTGCTTTTTTGCCCCAAAATAAGAAAAATTTCTGCCTTTTTTCTCTGAAATAAGTGAAATTTCTGCAATTTTGCCCCAAAATAAGTGGAATTTCTGAGTTTTGCTCCAAAATAAGGACATTTTCTGTCTTTTTGCCCCAACATATAGGGAATTTCTGCCTTTTTGCACCACAATTATGGGAATTTCTGCAATTTTGCTCCAAAATACGGGGAATTTCTGCCTTTTTGCCCAAAAATAAGGGGAATGCATAACTTTTTGCCATAAAAAAAAAAGAAATTTCTGCATTTTTGCTCCAAACTAAGGGGAATTTCTGCCTTTTTGCTTCTCAATATGTAGAATTTCTGTCATTTTCCCCCAAAACAACGAGAATTTCTGTCTTTTTTGCCTCAATATAAGTGGAATTTCTGACGAATTACCCTGAAATAAGTGAAATTTCTGCAATTTTGCCCCAAAATAAGGGAAATTTCTGCCTCTTTTCCCCCAAATAAAGGGAATTTCAGCCTATTTACCTCAAAATAAGGGAAATTTTTGCCTTTTTTGCCTCAAAATAAGGAAAATTTCTGCCTTTTTTACCCGAAATAAGTAAAATTTCTGCAATTTTGCCCAAAATAAGTGAAATTTCTGCAATTTTGCCCCAGAATAAGGGAAATTTCTGGAATTTTGCTCCAAAATAAGTGGAATTTCTGAGTTTTTCCCCAAAATAGGGAGAATTTCTTTCTTTTTGCCCCAACATATAGGGAATTTCTGCATTTTTGCCCCACAATTAGGGGAATTTTTGCAATTTTGCTCCAAAATACGGGGAATTTCTGCCTTTTTTCCCGAAAATAAGAAGAATGCATTTCTTTTTGCCTTAAATAAGGGAAATTTCTTCATTTTTGCTTCAAAATAAGGGGAATTTCTGCTTTTTTTGCCTCTAAATAAGTGGAATTTCTGTCTTTTTCCCCAAAAACAACGGGATTTTCTCTCTTTTTTGCCCCAAAACAAGAAGAATTTCTGACTTATTACCCTGAAATAAGTGAAATTTCTGCAATTTTGCCCCAAAATAAGGAAAATTTTTGCCTTTTTTGCCAACAAATAAGGGGAATTTCACCCTTTTTACCTCAAAATAAGGGGAATTTCTGCATTTTTGCCACAAAATATTAGGAATTTCTGCTTTTTTGCCCCAAAATAAGAAAAATTTCTGCCTTTTTTCTCTGAAATAAGTGAAATTTCTGCAATTTTGCCCCAAAATAAGTGGAATTTCTGAGTTTTGCTCCAAAATAAGGACATTTTCTGTCTTTTTGCCCCAACATATAGGGAATTTCTGCCTTTTTGCACCACAATTATGGGAATTTCTGCAATTTTGCTCCAAAATACGGGGAATTTCTGCCTTTTTGCCCAAAAATAAGGGGAATGCATAACTTTTTGCCATAAAAAAAAAAGAAATTTCTGCATTTTTGCTCCAAACTAAGGGGAATTTCTGCCTTTTTGCTTCTCAATATGTAGAATTTCTGTCATTTTCCCCCAAAACAACGAGAATTTCTGTCTTTTTTGCCTCAATATAAGTGGAATTTCTGACGAATTACCCTGAAATAAGTGAAATTTCTGCAATTTTGCCCCAAAATAAGGGAAATTTCTGCCTCTTTTCCCCCAAATAAAGGGAATTTCAGCCTATTTACCTCAAAATAAGGGAAATTTTTGCCTTTTTTGCCTCAAAATAAGGAAAATTTCTGCCTTTTTTACCCGAAATAAGTAAAATTTCTGCAATTTTGCCCCAAAATAAGTGAAATTTGTGCAATTTTACCCCAAAATAATGTGAATTTCTGCCTTTTTGCCCCAAAATAATGTGAATTTCTGCATTTTTGACCCAAAATAAGAAAAATTTTTGCTTTTTTTCTCTGAAATAAGTGAAATTTCTGCAATTTTCCCGAAAATAAGGAAAATTTCTGAAATTTTTCCCAATAATAAGGGAAATTTCTGCAATTTTGCCCCAAAATTAGAGGAATTTCTCCCTTTTTGCCACAAAATAAAGGAAATTTCAGCCTTTTTACCTTAAAATAAGTGAAATTTCTGCAATTTTGCCCTAAAATAAGGAAAATTTCTGAAATTTTTCCCAATAATAAGGGAAATTTCTGCAATTTTGCCCCAAAATTAGAGGAATTTCTCCCTTTTATCCACAAAATAAAGGAAATTTCAGCCTTTTTACCTGAAAATAAGTGAAATTTCTGCAATTTTGCACCAAATAAGAAAAATTTCTGAAATTTTGCCCTAAAATAAGATAAATTCTTGCAATTTTGCCCCAAAACAAAGGAAATTTCTTGAATTTTGCCCCAAAATAAGGGGAATTTATGATTTTTGTCCCAAAATAAAGGGAATTTCTGCCTTTTGCCCCAAATTTAGGAGAATTTCTGCAATTTTGCTTCAAAATACGGGGAATTTCTGCCTTTATGCCCAAAAATAATGGAAATGCATACCTTTTTGCCATAAAAAGGGAAATTTCTTCCTTGTTGCTCCAAAATAAAAGGAATTTCTGCCTTTTTACCTCTAAATAAGTGGAATTTCTGTCTTTTTCCCCAAAAACAAAGGGAATTTCTATCTTTTTTGCCCCAAATTAAGGGGAATTTCTGACTTATTACCCAGAAATAAGTGAAATTTCTGCAATTTTGCCCCAAAATAAGGGATATTTTTGCCTTTTTGCCTCCAAATAAAAGGAATTTCAGCCTTTTTACCTCAAAATCAGGGGAATTTCTTCCTTTTTGCCCCAAAATAACAAATTTTTTTCCCCTGAAATAAGTGAAATTTCTGCAATTTTGCCCAAAATAAGTGAAATTTCTGCAATTTTGCCCCAGAATAAGGGAAATTTCTGGAATTTTGCTCCAAAATAAGTGGAATTTCTGAGTTTTTCCCCAAAATAGGAAGAATTTCTGTCTTTTTGCCCCAACATATAGGGAATTTCTGCATTTTTGTCCCACAATTAGGGGAATTTTTGCAATTTTGCTCCAAAATACGGTGAATTTCTGCCTTTTTGCCCGAAAATAAGAAGAATGCATTCCTTTTTGCCTTAAAAAAGGGAAATTTCTTCATTTTTGCTTCAAAATAAGGGGAATTTCTGCTTTTTTGCCTCTAAATAAGTGGAATTTCTGTCTTTTTCCCCAAAAACAAAGGGATTTTCTGTCTTTTTTGCCCCAAAACTAGAAGAATTTCTGACTTATTACCCTGAAATAAGTGAAATTTCTGCAATTTTGCCCCAAAATAAGGAAAATTTTTGCATTTTTGCCCACAAATAAGGGGAATTTCACCCTTTTTACCTCAAAATAAGGGGAATTTCTGCATTTTTGCCACAAAATATTAGGAATTTCTGCTTTTTTGCCCCAAAATAAGAAAAATTTCTGCCTTTTTTCTCTGAAGTAAGTGAAATTTCTGCAATTTTGCCCCAAAATAATAGGAATTTCTGAGTTTTGCCCCAAAATAAGGAGAATTTCTGTCTTTTTGCCCCAACATATAGGGAATTTCTGCCTTTTTGCACAACAATTAGGGGAATTTCTGCAATTTTGCTCCAAAATACGGGTATTTTCTGCCTTTTTGCCCTGAAATATGTGAAATTTCTGCAATTTTACCCCTAAATAAGGTGAATTTCTGCTTTTTTGCCCCAAAATAATGTGAATTTCTGCCTTTTTGCCCCAAAATAAGAAAAATTTTTGCTTTTTTTCTCTGAAATAAGTGAAATTTCTTCAATTTTGCCCTAAAATAAGGGAAATTTTTGCAATTTTTTCCCATAATAAGGGAGATTTCTGCAATTTTGCCAAAATATAAGGGGAATTTCTTTTTTTTGCCCCAAAACAAAGGAAATTTCAGACTTTTTACCTGAAAATAAGTGAAATTTCTGAAATTTTGCCACAAATAAGGGAAATTTCTGCAATTTTGCCCCAAAATAAAGGGAATTTCTTCCTTTTGCCCCAAAATTAAGGGAATTTCTGCAATTTTGCTCCAAAATACGGGGAATTTCTGCCTTTTTGCACGAAAATAATGGGAATGCATACCTTTTTGCCATAAAAAGGGAAATTTCTTCATTTTTGCTCCAAAATAGAAGGAATTTCTGCCTTTTTGCATCTAAATAAGTGGAATTTCTGTCTTTTTCAACCAAAAGAAAGAGAATTTCTGTCTTTTTTGCCCCAAAATAAGGGAAATTTCTGACTTATTACCCTGAAGTAAGTGAAATTTCTGCAATTTTGCCCCAAAATAAGGGAAATTTCTGCAATTTTGCTCAAATGTACAGGAACTTTCTGCAATTTTGCCCCAAAATAAGAGGAATTTCTGACTGTTTTCTCCCGAAAAAAGGAGATTTTCTGTCTTTTTGCCCCAACATAAGGAGAATTTCTGCTTTTTTGCCTGAAAATTATGAGAATTTCTGCAATTTTACTTCAAAATACGGGGAATTTCTGCTTTTTATCCCGAAAATAATAGGAATGCATACCTTTTTGCCATAAAAAGTAAAATTTCTTCATTTTTGCTCAAAAATAAGGAAAATTTCTGCTTTTGCCTCTAAATAAGTGGAATTTCTGTCTTTTTCCCCCAAAACAAAGGGAATTTCTGTCTTTTTTGCCCCAAAATAAGGGGAATTTCTGAATTATTACCCTGAAATACGTGAAATTTCTTCAATTTTGCCCCAAAATTAGGGAAATTTCTGCCTCTTTGCCCCCAAATAAGGGGAATTTCAGCCTTTTTACCTCAAAATACGGGGAATTTCTGCATTTTTGCCACAAAATATTAGGGATTTCTGACTTTTTGCCCTAAAATAAGGAAAATTTCTGCCTTTTTTCTCTGAAATAAGTGAAATTAATTCAATTTTGCCCCAAAATAAGTGAAATTTCTGCAATTTTGCCCACAAATAAGCGAAATTTCTGGAATTATGCCCCAAAATAAGTAGAATTTCTAAGTTTTGCCCCAAAATAAAGAGAATTTCTGTCTTTTTGCCTCATCATATAGGGAATTTCTGTCTTTTTGCCCCATAACTAGGGGAATTTCTGCATTTTGCCAAAATACAGATAATTTCTTCCTTTTTGCCCTGAAATATGTGAAATTTCTGCAATTTTACACCTAAATAAGGTGAATTTCTGCCTTTTTGCCCCAAAATAATGGGAATTTCTGCCTTTTTGTCCCAAAATAAGAAAAACTTTGGCTTTTTTTCTCTGAAGTATGTGAAATTTCTGCAATTTTGCCCTAAAATAAGGGAAATTTCTGCAATTTTTCCCCATAATAAAGGAAATTTCTGCAAGTTTGCCCCAATATAAGTGGAATTTCTCTCTTTTTGCCCCAAAATAAAGGAAATTTCAGCCTTTTTATCTGAAAATAAGTGAAATTTCTGCAATTTTGCCCCAAATAAGGGAAATTTCTTCAATTTTGCCCCAAAATAAGGTAAATTCCTGCAATTTTGCCCCAAAATAAAAAAATTTCTGAATTTTGACCCAAAATAAAAGGAATTTCTGATTTTTGCCCCAAAATAAAGGGAATTTCTGCCTTTTGCCCCAAAATTAGGGGAATTTCTGCAATTTTGCTCCAAAATACGGGGAATTTCTGCCTTTTTGCCCGAAAATAATGGGAATGCATAACTTTTTGCCATAAAAAGGGAAATTTCTTCATTTTTGCTCCAAAATATGGGGAATTTCTGCCTTTTTGCCTATAAATAAGTGGAATTTCAGTCTTTTTCCCCCAAAACAAATGGAATTTCTTTTTTTTTTTTTGCTCCAAAATAAAAGGAATTTCTGACTTATTACCCTGAAATAAGTGAAATTTCTGCAATTTTGCCCCAAAATAAGGGAAATTTCTGCAATTTTGCCCCAATGTAAAGGAAATTTCTGCAATCTTGCCCCAAAATAAAGGGAATTTCTGACTGTTTGTTCCCAGAAAAAAGAGATTTTCTGTTTTTGCCCCAAAATAAGGAGAATTTCTGCCTTTTTGCCCGAAAATTATGAGAATTTCTGCAATTTTGCTTCAAAATACGGGGAATTTCTGCTTTTTATCCTGAAAGTAAGGGGAATGCATACCTTTTTGCCATAAAAAGGTAAATTTCTTCATTTTTGCTCCAAAATAAGGGGAATTTCTGCCTTTTTGCCTCTGAATAAGTGGAATTTCTGTCTTTTTCCTCCAAAACAAAGGGAATTTCTGTCTTTTTTGCCCCAAAATAAGGGGAATTTCTTAATTATTACCCTGAAATAAGTGAAATTTCTGCAATTTTGCCCCAATATAAGGTAAATTTCTGCCTCTTTTCCTACAAATAAAGGGAATTTCAGCCTTTTTACCTCAAAATAAAAGAAATTTCTGCCATTTTTGCCTCAAAATAAGGAAAATTTCTGCTTTTTTCCCTGAAATAAGTAAAATTTCTGCAATTTTGCTCCACAATACGTGAAATTTCTGCAATTTTGCCCCAGAATAAGGGAAATTTCTGGACTTTTGCCCCAAAATAAGGGGAATTTCTGAGTTTTGCCCCAAAATAAGGAGAATTTCTGTCTTTTTGCCCCAACATATAGGGAAATTCTGCATTTTTGCCCTACAATTAGGGGAATTCCTGCAATTTTGCTCCAAAATAGAGGGAATTTCTGCCTTTTTGCCCGAAAATAAGGGGAATGCATAATTTTTTAAAATGAACAAGGAAAATTTCTTCATTTTTGCTCCAAAATAAGAAGAATTTCTTCTTTTTTGCCTCTTAATAAGTGGAATTTCTGTCTTTTTCCCCAAAAACAAAGGGAATTTCTGTCTTTTTTGCCCGAAAATAAGGGGAATTTTTGACTTATTACCCTGAAATAAGTGAAATTCCTGCTATTTTGCCCCAAAATAACGGAAATTTCTGCCTTTTTGCCCTGAAATATGTGAAATTTCTGCAATTTTAACCTAAAATAAGGTGAATTTCTGACTTTTTGCCAAAAATAATGTGAATTTCTGCCTTTTTGCCCCAAAATAAGAAAAATTATTGGTTTTTTTCTCTGAAATAAGTGAAATTTCTGCAATTTTGCCCTAAAATAAAGGAAATTTCTGCAATTTTTCCCAACAAAAGGGAAATTTCTGTAATTTTGTCTTAAAATAAAAGGAATTTCTCCCTTTTTGCCCCAAAATAAAGGAAATTTCAGCCTTTTTACCTGAAAATTAGTAAAATTTCTGCAATTTTTCCCCAAAATAAGGTAAATTCCAGCAATTTTGTCTCAAAAATAAAGGAAATTTCTGAAATTTTGCCCCAAAATAAGGGGAATTTCTGATTTTTACCCCAAAATAAAGGGAATTTCTGCCTTTTGCCCCAAAATTAAAGGAATTTCTGCAATTTTGCTCCAAAATACGGGGAATTTCTGCCTTTTTGCCCGAAAATAATGGGAATGCATACCTTTTTGCCATAAAAACGGAAATTTTTTTATTTTTACTCCAAAATAAAGGGAATTTCTGCCTTTTTGCCTCTTAATAAGTGGAATTTCTATATTTTGCCCCCAAAACAAAGAAAATTTCTGTCTTTTTTGCCCCAAAATAAGGGGAATTTTTGACATATTCCCCTGCAATAAGTGAAATTTCTGCAACTTTGCCCCGAATAAGGGAAATTTTTTCAATTTTGCCCTGATGCAAAGGAAATTTCTGCAATTTTGCCCCAAAATAAGGGGAATTTCTGACTGTTTGCTCCCCAAAAAGGAGATTTTCTGCCTTTTTGCACGAAAATTGAGAGAATTTCTGCAATTTTGCTTCAAAATACGGGGAATTTCTGCTTTTTATCCCGAAAGTAAGGGGAATGTATACCTTTTGCCACAAAAAAGGGAAATATCTTCATTTTTGCCCCAAAATAAGAGGAATTTCTGCCTTTTTACCTCAAAATAAGTGAAATTTCTGCCTTTTTACCCAAAAAATAAACGGAATTTCTGTCTTCTTGCCCCAAAATAAAAGGAATTTTTTAATTATGCCCTGAAATAAGTGAAATTTCTGCAATTTTGCCCCAAAACAAAAGAAATTTCTGCATTTTTGCCACAAAATAAGGAGAATTTCTGTTTTTTTGCCCCCAAATAAGGGAAATTTCTGCCTTTTTGCCCCCAAATAAGGGGAACTTCAGCATTTTTACCTCAAAATAAGGGGAATTTCTGCATATTTGCCCCAAAATAAGGAAAATTTCTGACTTATTACCCTGAAATAAGTGAAATTTCTGCAATTTTGCCCCAAAATAAGTGAAATTTCTGCAATTTTGCCCCAAAATAAGGGAAATTTCTGGAATTTTGCCCCCAAAAAAGGAGAAATTCTGAGTTTTGCCCCAAAATAAGGAGAATTTCTGTCTTTTTGCCCCAACATATAGGGAATTTCTGCCCTTTTGCCCGAGAATTAGAGGAATTTCTGCAATTTTGCTCCAAAATACGGGGAATTTCTGCATTTTGCCAGAAAATAGAGGAAATGCATAAGTTTTTTTCATAAAAGAGGAAAATTTCTTCATTTTTGCTCCAAAATAAGAAGAATTTCGGCTTTTTTGCTTCTAAATAAGTGGAATTTCTGTCTTTTTCCCCCAAAACAAAGGGAATTTCTGTCTTTTTTGCCCGAAAATAAGGGGAATTTTTGACTTATTACCCTAAAATAAGTGAAATTTCTGCAATTTTGCCCCAAAATCACAGAAATTTCTGCCTTTTTGCCCTGAAATATGTGAAATTTCTGCAATTTTACCCTAAAATAAGGTGAATTTCTGACTTTTTGCCCAAAATAATGTGAATTTCTGCCTTTTTGCCCCAAAATAAGAAAAATTTTTGTTTTTTTTCTCTGAAATAAGTGAAATTTCTGCAATTTTGCCCTAAAATAAAGGAAATTTCTGCAATTTTTCCCAACATAAGGGAAATTTCTGTAATTTTGCCTTAAAATAAAAGGAATTTCTCCCTTTTTGCCCCAAAATAAAGGAAATTTCAGCCTTTTTACCTGAAAATTAGTAAAATTTCTGCAATTTTGCCCCAAAATAAGGTAAATTCCTGCAATTTTGTCTCAAAAATACAGGAAATTTCTGAAATTTTGCCCCAAAATAAGGGGAATATCTGATTTTTGCCCCAAAATAAAGGGAATTTCTGCCTTTTGCCCCAAAATTAAAGGAATTTCTGCAATTTTGCTCCAAAATACGGGGAATTTCTGCCTTTTTGCCCAAAAATAATGGGAATGCATATCTTTTTGCCATAATAAGGGAAATTTTTTAATTTTTGCTTCAAAATAAAGGGAATTTCTGCCTTTTTGCCTCTTAATAAGTGGAATTTCTGTCTTTTGTCCCCAAAACAAAGGAAATTTCTGTCTTTTTTGCCCCAAAATAAGGGGAATTTTTGACATATTCCCCTGCAATAAGTGAAATTTCTGCATCTTTGCCCCAAAATAAGGGAAATTTTTTCAATTTTGCCCCGATGTAAAGGAAATTTCTGCAATTTTGCCTTAAAATAAGGGGAATTTCTGACTGTTTGCTCCAGAAAAAGGAGATTATCTGGCTTTTTGCCCCAAAATAAGGAGAATTTCTCCCTTTTTGCACGAAAATTGAGAGAATTTCTGCAATTTTGATTCAAAATATGGGGAATTTCTGCTTTTTATCCCGAAAGTAAGGGGAATGTATACCCTTTGCCACAAAAAAAGGGAAATTTCTTCATTTTTGCCCCAAAATAAGAGAAATTTCTGCCTTTTTACCTCAAAATAAGTGAAATTTCTGCCTTTTTACCCAAAAAATAAACGGAATTTCTGTCTTCTTGCCCCAAAATAAAAGGAATTTTTTAATTATGCCCTGAAATAAGTGAAATTTCTGCAATTTTGCCCCAAAAGAAAAGAAATTTCTGCATTTTTGCCACAAAATAAGAATTTCTGTTTTTTTTGCCCCCAAATAAGGGAAATTTCTGCCTTTTTGCCCCCAAATAAGGGGAACTTCAGCCTTTTTACCTCAAAATAAGGGGAATTTCTGCATTTTTGCCCCAAAATAAGGAAAATTTCTGCGTTTTTCCCTGAAATAAGGGAAATTTCTGCAATTTTGCACCAAAATAAGTGAAATTTCTGCAATTTTGCCCCAAAATAAGGGAAATTTCTGGAATTTTGCCCCAAAATAAGGGGAAATTCTGAGTTTTGCCCCAAAATAAGGAGAATTTCTGTCTTTTTGCCCCAACATATAGGGAATTTCTTCCTTTTTGCCCCCGAATTAGAGGAATTTCTGCAATTTTGCTCCAAAATACGGAAAATTTCTGCATTTTGCAAGAAAATAGAGGAAATGCATAAGTTTTTGCCATAAAAGAGGAAAATTTCTTCATTTTTGCTCCAAAATTAGAAGAATTTCGGCTTTTTTGCCTCTAAATAAGTGGAATTTCTGTCTATTTCCCCCAAAACAAAGGGAATTTCTGTCTTTTTTGCCCCAAAATAATGGGAATTTCTGACTTATTACCCTGAAATAAGTGAAATATCTGCAATTTTGACAGAAAATAAGAGAAATTTCTGCAATTTTGCCCCAATGTAAAAGAAATTTTTGCAATTTTGCCCCAATATAAGAGGAATTTCTGACTTATTAACCTGAAATAAGTGAAATTTCTGCAATTTTGCCTTAAAATAAGGGAAATTTCTGCAATTTCCCCAATGTAAAAAAAAAAATTTCTGCAATTTTGCCCCACAATATGGGGAATTTCTGACTGTTTGCTCCTGAAAAAGGAGATTTTCTGTATTTTTGCCCGAAATAGGCAGAATTTCTGCAATTTTGCTCCAAAATACCGGGAATTTCTGCTTTTTATCCCGAAAGTAAGGGGAATGTATACCTTTTGCAACAAAAAAGAGAAATTTCTTCCTTTTTTCCTCAAAATAAAAGGAATTTCTGCCTTTTTACCTCAAAATAAGTGAAATTTCTTCCTTTTTACCCCAAAATAAACGGAATTTCTGTCTTTTTGCCCAAAAATAAAAAGAATTTTTGAATTATGCCCTGAAATAAGTAAAATTTCTGCAAATTTGCCCCAAAATAAAAGAAATTTCTGCATTTTTGCCACAAAATAACCGAAATTTCTGTCTTTTTGCCCCCAAATAATAAAAATTTCTGCCTTTTTTCCCTAAAATAAGTGAAATTTCTGCAATTTTGCCCCAAAATAAGGGAAATTTCTGCCTTTTTGTCCTGAAATATGTGAAATTTCTGCAATTTAACCCCAAAATAAGGTGAATTTCTGCCTTTTTGCCCCAAAATAAGAAAAATTTTTGTTTTTTTTCTCTGAAATAAGTGAAATTTCTGCAATTTCGCCCTAAAATAAGGGAAATTTCTGCCATTTTTCCCCATAATAAGGGAAATATCTGGAATTTTGCCCCAAAATAAGAGGATTTTCTCACTTTTTGCCCCAAAATAAAGAAAATTGCAGACTTTTTACCTGAAAATAAGTGAAATTTCTGCAATTTTGCCCCAAATAAGAGAAATCTCTGCAATTTTGCCCCAAAATATGGTAAATTCCTGCAATTTTGCTTCAAAATAAAGGAAATTTGTGGAATTTTGCCCCAAAATAAGGGGGATTTCTGATTTTGCCCCAAAATAAAGAGAATTTCTGCCTTTTGCCTCAAAATTAGGGGAATTTCTGCAATTTTGCTCCAAAATTCGGGGAATTAGTGCCTTTTTGCCCGAAAATAATGGGAATGCATACCTTTTTGCCATATAAAGGGAAATTTCTTCATTTTTGCTCCAAAATAAGGAAAATTTCTGCCTTTTTGCCTCTAAATAAGTAAAATTTCTGTATTTTTCCCCCAAAACAAAGAGAATTTCTGTCTTTTTTGCCCCAAAATAAGGGGAATTTCTGACTTATTACCCTGAAATAAGTGAAATTTCTGCAATTTTGCCCGAAAATAAGGGAAATTTCTGCAATTTTGCCCCAATGTAAAGGAAATTTCTGCAATTTTGCCCCAAAATAAGGAAAATTTCTGACTGTTTGCTCCCGAAAAAAGGAGATTATCTTTCTTTTTGCCCCAAAATAAGGAGAATTTCTGCCTTTTTGCCCGAAAATTATGAGAATTTCTGCAATTTTGCTTCAAAATACGAGGAATTTCTGCTTTTTATCCCGAAAGTAAGAGGAATGTATACCTTTTCCCACAAAAAAATGGAATTTCTTCATTTTTGCCCTAAAATATGAGGAGTTTCTGCCTTTTTACCTCAAAATAAGTGAAATTTCTGCCTTTATACCCAAAAATAAACGGAATTTCTGTCTTTTTGCCCAAAAATAAAAGGAATTTTTGAATTATGCCCTGAAATAAGTGAAACTTCTGCAATTTTGCCCCCAAAATAAAAGAAATTTCTGCCTTTTTGCCACAAAATAAGGGGAATTTCTGCCTTTTTGCCCCCAAATAAGGGGAATTTCAGCCTTTATACCTCAAAATAAGGGGAATTTCTGCATTTTTGCCACAAAATATTAAGAATTTCTGCCTTTTTGCCCCAAAATAAGGAAAATTTCTGCCTTTTTCCCTGAAATAAGTGAAATTTCTGCAATTTTGCCCCAAAATAAGTGAAATTTCTGCTATTTTGCCCAAAATAAGGGAAATTTCTGGAATTTTGCCCCAAAATAAGTGGAATTTCTGAGATTTGCCCCAAAATAAGGAGAATTTCTGTCTTTTTGCCCCACAATTAGGGGAATTTCTGCAGTTTTGCTCTAAAATACGGGGAATTTCTGCTTTTTTGCCCGAAAATAAGGGGAATGTATACCTTTTGCCACAAAAAAAGGAAATTTCTTCATTTTTGCCCCAAAATAAGAGGAATTTCTCACTTTTTTACCACAAAGTAAGTGAAATTTCTGCCTTTTTATCCAAAAATAAACGGAATTTCTGTCTTTTTGCCCCAAAATAAAAGGAATTCTTGAATTATGTCCTGAAATTAGTGAAATTTTTGCAATTTTGCCCTAAAATAAAAGAAATTTCTGCCTTTTTGCCACAAAATAATGGGAATTTCAGCCTTTTTACCTGAAAATAAGGGGAATTTTGCATTTTTGCCACAAAATATTAGTAATTTTTGCCTTTTTACCCCAAAATAAGAAAAACTTCTGCCTTTTTTCCCTGAAATAAGTGAAATTTTTGCAATTTTGGCCCAAAAAAATTGAAATTTCTGCAATTTTGTCCCAAAATAAGAGAAATTTCTGGAATTTTGCCCCAAAATAAGTGGAATTTCTGAGTTTTGCCCCAAAATAAAGAGAATTTCTGCCTTTTTGCCCCACAATTAGGGGAATATCTGCAATTTTGCTCCAAAATACAGGGAATTTCTGCTTTTTTGCCCGAAAATAAAGATAATGTTTACCTTTTGCCACAAAAAAGAGAAATTTCTTCATTTTTGCCCCTAAATAAGAGGAATTTCTGCTTTTTTCCCTCAAACTAAGTGAAATTTCTGCCTTTTTATTCAAAAATATACAGAATTTCTGTATTTTTGCCCCAAAATAAATGCAATTTTTGAATTTTGCCCTGAAATAAGTGAAATTTCTCCAAATTTGCCTCAAAATAAGGGAAATTTCTGCCTTTTTGCCACAAAATAAGGGGAATTTCTGTGTTTTTGCCCCAAAATAAAAGGATTTTCAGCCTTTTTACCTAATAATAAGGGGAATCTCTCCTTTTTGCCCTAAAATATGGGGAATTTCTGTATTTTTGCCCCAAAATAAAAAAATTTTCTGCAATTTTGTACCAAAATAAAAGTAATTTCTGCCTTTTTGCCCCAAAATAAGAGAAATTTCTGCGTTTTTTCCCTGAAATAATTGAAATTTCTGTAATTTTGCCCCAAAATAAGGAAGATTTCTGCAATTTTGCCCCAAAATAAAGGAAATTTCTGGAATTTTGCCTCAAAATAAGGAAAATTTCTGACTTTTTGCCCTGAAATAAGGAGAATTTCTGTCTTTTTGCCCCAAAATAATGTGAATTTCTGCATTTTCCCTCAAAATTAAGGGAATATGTGCAATTTTGCTTCAAAATATGGGGAATTTTTGCCTTATTGCACCAAAAAAAAAGGAATTTCAGCATTTTTGCACAAATATAACGGGAATTTCTGAAATTTTGCTCCAAAATACAGGGAATTTTTGCCTTATTGCCCGAAATAAAGTGGAATTTCTGCCTTTTTGCCCTGAAATATTTGAATTTTCTGCAATTTTACCCCAAAATAAGGGGAATTTCTGTTTTTGGCCCCAAAATTAGGAGAATTTCTGCTTTTTGCCCCAAATTAAGGCAAATTTCTGACTTTTTGCCCTGAAATAAGTGAAATTTCTGCAATTTTGCCCCAAAATAAGGGGAATTTCTGCCTTTTTGCCAAAATAAGGGGAATTTCAGCATTTTACCTTCAAATAAGGGGAATTTCTGCCTTTTTGCCACAAAATATGGGGAATTTCTGCCTTATTGCCCCCAAATAAGGAAAATTTTAGCTTTTCTGCTTCAATTAATGGGAATTTCTGCCTTTTTGCCACAAAGTAAAGGGAATTTCTGACTTTTTGCCCCAAAATAACGGGAATTTAAGGCTTTTTACCCCAAAATAAAGGGAATTTCTGCCTTTTGCCCAAAATATGGGGAATTTCTGACTTTTTGTTCCAAAATAAGGAAAATTTCTTCAATTTTGTACCAAAATAAAAGAAATTTCTGCTTTTTGCCCCAAAATAAAAGTAATTTCTGAATTTTTGCCCTGAAATAAATGAAATTTCGGCAATTTGGCCTGAAAATAAGGGATATTTGTGCCTTTTTGCCCCAAAATGAGGGGAATTTCTGCCTTTTAACCACAAAATATGGAGAATTTCAGCATTTAACCTCAAAATAAGGGGAATTTCAGCCTTTTTGCACCAAAATATGGGGAATTTCTGCCTTTTTGCCACAAAATAAGAAAAATTTCTGCAATTCTGTACTAAAATAAAAGAAATTTCTAAAATTTTGCCCCCAAATAAAGGAAATTTCTGATTTTTGCCCCGAAATAAGGAGAATTTCTGTATTTTTGCCCCCCAAAAAAGGGAATTTCTGCCTTTTTGCCCTAAAATTAGGGGAGTTTCTGCAATTTTGCTTCAAAAAACAGGGAATTTCTGCCTCTTTTCCCGAAAATAAGGGGAACTTCTGCCGATTTGCCCCAAATAAAGGAAATTTCTGCATTTTTGCCCCAATATTTAGGGTATTTCTGCAATTTTGCTTTAAAATACGGGGAATTTCTGCTTTTTGCCCAAAATTAATGGGATTTTCTGCCTTTTTGCCCCCAAACAAGGGAAAGTTCTGAATTTTATCCCAAAATAAAAGGAATTTCTGCCTTTATGCCCTCAAATAACGGGAATTTCTGCCTTTTTGCCCTGAAATATGTGAAATGTCTGCAATTTTACCCCAAAATAAGGTGAATTTCTACCTTTTTGCCCCAAAATAATGGCAATTTCTGCCTTTTTGCCCCAAAATATGAAAAATTTTTGCTTTTTTTCTTTGAAATATGTGAAATTTCTGCAATTTTGCCTTAAAATAAAAGAAATTTCTGCAATTTTTCTCCATAATAAAGGAATTCTTTGCAATTTTGCCCCAAAATAAAGGGAATTTCTGTTTTTTGTCCCAAATAAGGGAAATTTCTGCAATTTTGCCCTAAAATAATGAAAATTTCTGCCTTTTGCCCCAAAATAAGGAGAATTTCTGCCTTTTTGCCCCAAAACAAAGAAAATTACTGCATGTTTTACGCCAAAATTAGGTGAATTTCTGCAATTTTGCTCCAAAATATGGGGATTTTCTGCCTTTTTCGCAGAAAATAAGCGGAATTTCTGCCATTTTGCCACGAAATAAGTGAAATTTCTGCAGTTTTACACCAAAATAAGGGGAATTTCTGCCTTTTTGCCCCAAAATTAGGGGAATTTCTGCAATTTTGCTCCAAAATAAGGGGAATTTCTGCCTTTTTGCCCGAAAATAAAGGGAATGTATACCTTTTGCTAAAAAAGGGAAATTTCTTCATTTATACCCCAAAATAAGGGGATTTTCTTTTTGACTCAAAATAAGTGCAATGTCTGACATTTTTCCAAAAATAAATGGAATTTCTGTCTTTTTGCCCCAAAATAAGGGGAATTTCCGACTTTTTGCCCTGAAATAAGTTAAATTTCAAAAATTTTTCTTCAAAATAATTGAAATTTCTGCAATTTTGCCCCAAAATTAGGGAAATTTCTGTATTTTTGCCCCAAAATAAGGGAAATTTCTGCCTTTTTACCTCAAAAGAAGGGGAATTTCTGCATTTTTGCCACAAAATATAAGGAATTTCTGCCTTTTTGCCCCAAAATAAGAAAAATTTCTGCCTTTTTTCCCTGAAATAAGTAAAATTTCTGCAATTTTGGCCCAAAAAAATTGAAATTTCTGCAATTTTGTCCCAAAATAAGAGAAATTTCTGGAATTTTGCCACAAAATAAGTGGAATTTCTGCATTTTTACGTCAAAATAAGTGAAATATCTGCCTTTTTACTCAAAAATATATGGAATTTCTGTATTTTTGCCCCAAAATAAAAAGAATTTTTGAATTTTGCCCTGAAATAAATGAAATTTCTCCAATTTTGCCTCAAAATAATGGAAATTTCTGCTTTTTTGCCACAAAATAAGGGGAATTTCTGTCTTTTTGCCCCAAAATAAGGAAAATTTTTGACTTTTGCCACAAAATATGGGGAATTTTTGCCATATTGCTCCCAAATAAAAAAAATGTTTGCTTTTCTGCCCCAATTAACGGAAATTTCTGCCTTTTTGCCACAAAGTATAGGGAATTTCTGCCTTTTTGCCCCAAAATAACGGGAATTTAAGGCTTTTTTCCCCAAAATAAAGGGAATTTCTGCCTTTTGCCCAAAATATGTGGAATTTCTGACTTTTTGTTCCAAAATAAGGAAAATTTCTTCAATTTTGTACCAAAATACAAGAAATTTCTGCTTTTTGCCCCAAAATAAAAGTAATTTCTGACTTTTTGCCCTGAAATAAATGAAATTTCTGCAATTTTGCCCGAAAATAAGGGAAATTTGTGCCTTTTTGCCCCAAAATGAGGGGAATTTCTGCCTTTTAACCCCAAAATATGGGGAATTTCAGCATTTTACCTCAAAATAAGGGGAATTTCTGCCTTTTTGCACCAAAATATTGGGAATTTCTGCCTTTTTGCCACAAAATAGGAAAAATTTCTGCAATTCTGTATCAAAATATAAGAAATTTCTAAAATTTTGCCCCAAAATAAGGGAAATTTTAGATTTTTGCCCCGAAATAAGGAGAATTTCTGTATTTTTGCCCCCAAAAAAGGGGAATTTCTGCCTTTTTGCCCCAAAATTAGGGGAGTTTCTGCAACTTTGCTTCAAAATACAGGGAATTTCTGCCTCTTTGCCCGAAAATAAGGGGAACTTCTGCCGATGTGCCCCAAATACAGGGAATTTCTGCATTTTTGCTCCAATATTTAGGGAATTTCTGCAATTTTGCTTTGAAATACAGGGAATTTCTGCCTTTTTGCCCAAAATTAAGGGGATTTTCTGCCTTTTTGCCCCCAAACAAGGGAAATTTCTGCAATTTTATCCCAAGATAACAGGAATTTCTGCCTTTATGCCCTCAAATAACGGGAATTTCTGCCTTTTTGCCCTGAAATATGTGAAATGTCTGCAATTTTACCCCAAAATAAGGTGAATTTCTACCTTTTTGCCCAAAAATAATGGGAATTTCTGCCTTTTTGCCCCAAAATATGAAAAAATTTTGCTTTTTTTCTCTGAAATATGTAAAATTTCTGCAATTTTGCCTTAAAATAAAAGAAATTTCTGCAATTTTTCCCCATAATAAAGGAAATTTTTGCAATTTTGCCCCAAAATAAAGGAAATTTCTGTTTTTTGTCCCCAAATAAGGGAAATTTCTGCAATTTTGCCCTAAAATAAGGGGAATTTCTGCCTTTTGCCCTAAAATAAGGAGAATTTCTGCCTTTTTGCCCCAAAACAAAGAAAATTACTGCATGTTTTACGCCAAAATAAGGTGAATTTCTGCAATTTTGCTCCAAAATACGGGGATATTCTGCATTTTTCGCAGGAAATAAGGGGAATTTCTGCCATTTTTGCCACAAAATAATTGAAATTTCTGCAGTTTTACCCCAAAATAAGGGGAATTTCTGCCTTTTTGCCCCCAAATTAGGGGAATTTCTGCAATTTTGCTCCAAAATAAGGGGAATTTCTGCCTTTTTGCCCGAAAATAAAGGGAATGTATACCTTTTTGCCATAAAAAGGGAAATTTCTTCATTTTTACCACAATAAAGGGGATTTTCCGCCTTTTTTGACTCAAAATAACTGCAATTTGTGACTTTTTTCCAAAAATAAATGGAATTTCTGTCTTTTTGCCCCAAAATAAGGGGAATTTCCAAATTTTTGCCCTGAAATAAGTTAAATTTCAAAAATTTTTCCCCAAAATAATTGAAATTTCTGTAATTTTGCCCCAAAATAAGGGGAATTTCTGTTTTTTTGCCCCAAAAAAAGGGAAATTTCTGCCTTTTTACCTCAAAAGAAGGGGAATTTCTGCATTTTTGCCACAAAATATAAGGAATTTCTGCCTTTTTGCCCCAAAATAAGAAAAATTTCTGCCTTTTTTCCCTGAAATAAGTGAAATTTCTGCAATTTTGGCCCAAAAAAATTGAAATTTCTGCAATTTTATCTCAAAATAAGAAAAATTTCGGGAATTTTGCCCCAAAATAAGTGAAATTTCTGAGTTTTGCCCCAAAAAAAGGAGAATTTCTGTCTTTTTGCCCAAACATATAGGGAATTTCTGCCTTTTTGCCCCACAATTAGGGGAATTTCTGCAATTTTGCTCCAAAATACAGGGAATTTCTGCTTTTTTGCCCGAAAATAAGGGGAATGTTTACCTTTTGCCACAAAAAAGGGAAATTTCTTCATTTTTGCCCCAAAATAAGAGGAATTTCTGCATTTTTACGTCAAAATAAGTGAAATTTCTGCCTTTTTACTCAAAAATATATGGAATTTCTGTATTTTTGCCCCAAAATAAAAAGAATTTTTGAATTTTGCCCTGAAATAAATGAAATTTCTCCAATTTTGCCTCAAAATAAGGGAAATTTCTGCTTTTTTGCCACAAAATAAGGGGAATTTCTGTCTTTTTGCCCCAAAATAAAAGGAATTTCAGCCTTTTTACCTAATAATAAGGGGAATCTCTCCTTTTTGCCCTAAAATATGGGAAATTTCTGTATTTTTGCCCCAAAATAAAAAAAAATTTCTGCAATTTTGTACCAAAATAAAAGTAATTTCTGCCTTTTTGCCCCAAAATAAAAGAAATTTCTGCGTTTTTTCCCTGAAATAAGTGAAATTTCTGTAATTTTGCCCCAAAATTAGGGAGATTTCTGCAATTTTGCCCCAAAATAAAGGAAATTTCTGGAATTTTGCCCCAAAATAAGGGGAATTTTTGACTTTTTGCCCTGAAATAATGAGAATTTCTGCATTTTCCCTCAAAATTAGGGGAATATGTGCAATTTGGCTTCAAAATACGGGGATTTTTTGCCTTATTGCACCAAAATAAAGGGAATTTCTGCATTTTTGCACCAATATAAGGGGAATTTCTGAAATTTTGCTCCCAAATACGGGGAATTTTTGCCTTATTGCCCGAAATAAAGTGGAATTTCTGCCTTTTTGCCCTGAAATATTTGAAGTTTCCACAATTTTACCCCAAAATAAGAAGAATTTCTGTTTTTGGCTTCAAAATTAGGAGAATTTCTGCTTTTTGCGCCAAATTAAGGCAAATTTCTGACTTTTTGCCCTGAAATAAGTGAAATTTCTGCAATTTTGCCCCAAAATAAGGGGAATTTCTGCCTTTTTGCCAAAATAAGGGGAATTTTAGCATTTTACCTTCAAATAAGGGGAATTTCTGCCTTTTTGCCACAAAATATGGGGAATTTCTGCCTTATTGCCCCCAAATAAGGAAAATTTTTGCTTTTCTGCTCCAATTAATGGGAATTTCTGCCTTTTTGCCACAAAGTAAAGGGAATGTCTGCCTTTTTGCCCCAAAATAACTGGAATTTCAGCCTTTTTACCCCAAAATAAGGGGAATTTCTGCCTTTTGCCCAAAATATGGGGAATTTCTGACTTTTTGTTCCAAAATAATGAAAATTTCTTCAATTTTGTACCATAATAAAAGAAATTACTGCTTTTTGCCCCAAAATAAAAGTAATTTCTGACTTTTTGCCCTGAAAAAAATGAAATTTCTGCAATTTTCCCCGAAAATAAGGAAATTTGTGCCTTTTTGCCACAAAATGAGGGGAATTTCTGCCTTTTAACCCCAAAATATGGGGAATTTCAGCATTTTACCTCAAAAAAAGGGGAATTTCAGCCTTTTTGCACCAAAATATGGGGAATTTCTGCCTTTTTGCCACAAAATAAGAAAAATTTCTGCAATTCTGTACCAAAATAAAAGAAATTTCTAAAATTTTGCACCAAAATAAGGGAAATTTCAGATTTTTGCCCCGAAATAAGGAGAATTTCTGTATTTTTGCCCCCCAAAAAGGGGAATTTCTGCCTTTTTGCCCCAAAATTAGGGGAGTTTCTGTAACTTTGCTTCAAAATACAGGGAATTTCTGCCTCTTTTACCGAACATAAGGGGAACTTCTGCCGATGTGCCCCAAATAAAGGGAATTTCTGCATTTTTGCTCCAATATTTAGATAATTTCTGCAATTTTGCTTTAAAATACAGGGAATTTCTGCCTTTTTGCCCTAAATTAAGGGAATTTTCTGCCTTTTTGCCCCCAAACAAGGAAAATTTCTGCAATTTTATCCCAAAATAAAAGGAATTTCTGCCTTTATGCCCTCAAGTAACGGGAATTTCTGCCTTTTTGCCCTGAAATATGTGAAATGTCTGCAATTTTACCCCAAAATAAGGTGAATTTCTACCTTTTTTCCCCAAAATAATGGGAATTTCTGCCTTTTTGCCCCAAAATATGAAAAATTTTTGCTTTTTTTCTCTGAAATATGTGAAATTTCTGCAATTTTGCCTTAAAATAAAAGAAATTTCTGCAATTTTTCCCCATAATAAAGGAATTTTTTGCAATTTTGCCCCAAAATAATGGAAATTTCTGTTTTTTGTCCTCAAATAAGGGAAATTTCTGCAATTTTGCCCTAAAATAAGGGGAATTTCTGCCTTTTGCCCTAAAATAAGGAGAATTTCTGCCTTTTTGCCCCAAAACAAAGAAAATTACTGCATGTTTTACGCCAAAATAAGGTGAATTTCTGAAATTTTGCTCCAAAATACGGGGATTTTCTGCCTTTTTCACAGAAAATAAGGGGAATTTCTGCCATTTTTTCCGCGAAATAAGTGAAATTTCTGCAGTTTTACCCCAAAATAAGGGGAATTTCTGCCTTTTTGCCCAAAAATTAGGGGAATTTCTGCAATTTTTCTCCAAAATACGGAGAATTCCTGCCTTTTTGCCCGTAAATAAAGAAAATGTATACCTTTTTGCCATAAAAATGGAAATTTCTTCATTTTTATCCCAAAATAAGGGGATTTTCCGCCTTTTTGACACAAAATAAGTGTAATTTCTGACTTTTTTTCAAAAATAAATGGAATTTCTGTCTTTTTGCCCCCAAATAAGGGGAATTTCCGACTTTTTGCCCTGAAATAAGTTAAATTTCAAAAATTTTTCTCCAAAATAATTGAAATTTCTGCAATTTTGCCCCAAAATAAGGGGAATTTCTGCTTTTTGCCTCCAAATAAGGGGAATTTGAGCCTTTTTACCTCAAAATAAGGGGAATTTTTGCATTTTTGCCACAAAATATTAGGAATTTCTGCATTTTTGCTCCAAAATAAGGAAAATTTCAGCCTTTCTTTTTTGAAATAAGTAAAATTTCTGCAATTTTGCCCCAAAATATGTGAAATTTCTGCAATTTTGCCCCAAAATAAGAGAAATTTCTTGAATTTTGCCCCCAAACAAGTGGAATTTCTGAGTTTTGCCCTAAAATAAAAAGAATTTCTGTCTTATTGCCCCCACATATAGGAAATTTCTGCCTTTTTGCCCCACAATTAAAGAAATTTCTGCAATTTTGCTCCAAAATACGGGGAATTTCTGCTTTTTTTCCCGAAAATAAGGGAAATGTATACCTTTTGCCACAAAAAAGGGAAATTTCTTTATTTTTGCCCCAAAATAAGAGGAATTTCTTCCTTTTAACCTCAAAGTAAGTGAAATTTCTGCCTTTCTACCCCAAAATAAACGGAATTTCTGTCTTTTTGCCCCAAAATAAAAGGAATTTTTGAATTATGCCCTGAAATTTGTGAAATTTCTGCAATTTTGCCCTAAAAAAAAAGAAATTTCTTCATTTTTGCCACAAAAAAGGGGAATTTCTGTCTTTTTGCCCCAAAGTAAGGGAAATTTCTGCCTTTTTGCCCCCAAATAAAGGGAATTTCAGCCTTTTTACCTCAAAATAAATGGAATTTCTGCATTTTTGCCACAAAATATTAGGAATTTCTGCATTTTTGCTACAAAATAAGGAAAATTTCTGCCTTTTTTCCCTGAAATAAGTGAAATTTCTGCAATTTTGCCCCAAAATAAGTGAAATTTCTGCAAGTTTGCCCCAAAATAAGGAAAATTTCTGGAATTTTGCCCCAAAATAAGTGGAATTTCTGAGTTTTGCCGCAAAATAAGGAGAATTTCTGTCTTTTTGCCCCAACAAACAGAGAATTTCTGCCTTTTAACCCCACAACTAGGGGAATTTCTTCAATTTTGCTCCAAAATACGAAGAATTTCTGCATTTTTTCCTAAAAATAAGGGTAATGTATACCTTTTGCCACAAAAAAAGGGAAATTTCTTCATTTTTGCCCCAAAATAAGAGGAATTTCTGCCTTTTTACCTCAAAATAAGTGAATTTTCTGCCTTTTTACCCGAAAATAAACTGAATTTCTGTCTTTTTTCTCCAAAATAAAAGAAATTTTTCAATTATGCCCTGAAATTAGTGAAATTTCTGCAATTTTGCCCTAAAATAAAAAAAAATTTCTGCCTTTGTGCCACAAAATAAGGGGAATTTCTGTATTTTTGCCCCAAAATAAGAGGAATTTCTGTCTTTTTACGTCAAAATAAGTGAAATTTCTGCCTTTTTACTCAAAAATATATGGAATTTCTGTATTTTTGCCCCAAAATAAAAGGAATTTTTGAATTTTGCCCTGAAATTAATAAAATTTCTCCAATTTTGCCTCAAAATAAGGGAAATTTCTGCTTTTTTGCCACAAAATAAGGGGAATTTCTGTCTTTTTGCCCCAAAATAAAAGGAATTTCAGCCTTTTTACCTAATAATAAGGGGAATCTCTCCTTTTTGCCCTAAAATATGGGGAATTTCTGTATTTTTGCCCCAAAATAAAAAAATTTTCTGCAATTTTGTACCAAAATAAAAGTAATTTCTGCTGTTTTGCCCCAAAATGAGAGAAATTTCTGCGTTTTTTCCCTGAAATATGTGAAATTGCTGTAATTTTGACCCCAAATTAGGGAGATTTCTGCAATTTTGCCCCAAAATAAAGGAAATTTCTGGAATTTTGCCCCCAAAATAAAGAGAATTTCTGTCTTTTTGCCCCAAAATAATGTGAATTTCTGCATTTTCCCTCAAAATTAGGGGAATATGTGCAATTTTGCTTCAAAATACGGGGAATTTTTGCCTTATTGCACCAAAATAAAGGGAATTTCTGCATTTTTGCACAAATATAAGGGGAATTTCTGAAATTTTGCTCCCAAATACGGGGAATTTTTGCCTTATTGCCCGAAATAAAGTGGAATTTCTGCCTTTTTGCCCTGAAATATTTGAAATTTTCGCAATTTTACCCCAAAATAAGGGAAATTTCTGTTTTTGGCCCCAAAATTAGGAGAATTTCTGCTTTTTGCCCCAAATTAAAGCAAATTTCTGACTTTTTGCCCTGAAATAAGTGAAATTTCTGCAATTTTGCCTCAAAATAAGGGGAATTATTGCCTTTTTGCCAAAATAAGGGGAATTTCATCATTTTACCTTCAAATTAGGGGAATTTCTGCCTTTTTGCCACAAAATATGAGAAATTTCTGCCTTGTGGCCCCCAAATAAAGAAAATTTTTGCTTTTCTGCCCCAATTAATGGGAATTTCTGCCTTTTTGCCACAAAGTAAAAAAAATTTCTGCCTTTTTGCCCCAAAATAATGGGAATTTCAGACTTTTTACCACAAAATAAGGGGAATTTCTGCCTTTTGCCCAAAATATGGGAAATTTCTGAATTTTTGTTCCAAAATAAGGAAATTTTCTTCAATTATGTCCCAAAATAAAAGAAATTTCTGCTTTTTGCCCCCAAATAAAATTAATTTCTGACTTTTTGCCCTGAAATAAATGAAATTTCTGCAATTTTGCCCGAAAATAAGGGAAATTTGTGCCTTTTTGCAACAAAATGAGGGGAATTTCTGCCTTTTAACCCCAAAATATTTGGAATTTCAGCATTTTACCTCAAAATACGGGGAATTTCAGCCCTTTTGCAACAAATTATGGCAAATTTCTGCCTTTTTGCCACAAAATAAAAAAATTTCTGATTCTGTACCAAAATAAAAGCAATTTCTAAAATTTTGCCCCAAAATAAGGGAAATTTCTGATTTTTGCCCCGAAATAAGAAGAATTTCTGTATTTTTGCCGTCAAAAAAAGGGAATATCTGCCTTTTTGCCCCAAAATGAATTTCTGCATTTTACCTCTAAATAAGGGGAATTTCTGCATTTTACCTCAAAATAAGAAGAATTTCTGCCTTTTGCCCCAAAATATGGGGAATTTCTGCCTTTTTGTTCCAAAATAAAGAAAAGTTCTTTAATTTTGTACCATAATAAAAGAAATTTCTGCTTTTTGCCCCAAAATAAGGGGAATTTCTGAATTTTTGCCCTGAAATAAATGAAATTTCTGCAATTTTGCCCCAAAATAAGGGAAATTTCTGCCTTGTTGCCATGAAATATGTGAAATTTCTGCAATTTTACTTCAAAATAAGGTGAATTTCTGCCATTTTGCCCCAAAATAAAGGGAATTTCTGCCTTTTGCCCCAAAATTTGAGGAATTTCTGCAATTTTGCTCCAAAATATGGGGAATTTCTGCCTTTTTGCCTGAAAATAAAGGGAATGTTTACCTTTTTGCCATAAAAAAGGTAAATTTCTTCATTTTTGCCCTAAAATATGGGAATTTTCTGCCTTTTTGATTCAAAATAAGTGCAATTTCTGCCTTTTCCCTAAAAATAAACAAAATTTCTGTCTTTTTGCACCAAAATAAGGAGAATTTCTGACTTTTTGCCCGAAAATAAGGGGAATTTCAGCCTTTTTACCTCAAAATAAGGGGAATTTCTTCCTTTTTGCCCCAAAATATGGGGAATTTCTGCCTTTTTGCCCCAAAATAAGAAAAATTCTGCCTTTTTTCTGAAATAAGGAAATTTCTGCAATTTTGCCTCAAAATAAGGGAAATTTCTGCAATTTTGCCCCAATGTAAAGGAAATTTCTGCAATTGTGCCCCAAAATAAGAGAAATTTCTGACTTTATGCTCCCGAAAAAAGGAGATTTTCTGTCTTTTTGCCCCAAAATAAGAATTTTTGCATTTTTCCCGAAAATTATGAGAATTTCTGCAATTTTGCTTCAAAATACGGTTAATTTCTTTCTTTTAGCCCCAAAATAAAAGGAATTTCTGCATTTACCCCCAATATTTGGGGAATTTCTGCATTTTACCTCAAAATAAGAAGAATTTCTGCCTTTTGCCCCAAAATATGGAGAATTTCTGCCTTTTTGTTCCGAAATAAGGAAAATTTCTTCAATTTTGTACCATAATAAAAGAAATTTCTGCTTTTTGCCCCAAAATAAGTGAAATTTCTGACTTTTTGCCTTGAAATAAATGAAATTTCTACAATTTTGTTCAAAATAAGTTAAATTTGTGCCTTTTGCCCCAAAATAAGGGGAATTTCTGCCTTTTGCCCCAAAATATGGGGAATTTCTGCCTGTTTACCCGAAAATAAGAAGAATGCATAACTTTTTGCCATAAAAAAGGGAAATTTCTTCATTTTTGCTCCAAAATAAGCAAAATTCTGCTTCTTTGCCTCTAAATAAGTGGAATTTCTGTCTTTTTCCCCCAATACAAAGGGAATTTCTGTCTTTGTTGCCCCAAAATAAGGAAAATTTTTGACTTATTACCTTGAAATAAGTGAAATTTCTGCAATTTTGCCCCAATATAAGGGAAATTTCTACCTTTTTGCCCCCAAATAAGGGGAATGTCAGCCTTTTTACCTCAAAATTTAAGGAATTTCTGAATTTTGGCACAAAATATTAGGAATTTCTGCATTTTGCCCCAAAATAAGGAAAATTTCTGCCTTTTTTCACTGAAATAAGTGAAATTTCTGCAATTTTGCCCCAAAATAAGTGAAATTTCTGCAATTTAGCCCTAAAATAAGTGAAATTTTTGCAATTTTGCCCCAAAATAAGGGAAATTTCTGGAATTTTGCCCCAAAATAAGGGGAATTTCTGAGTTTTGCCCCAAAATATAGAGAATTTCTGCCTTTTTGCCCCACAATTAGTGAAATTTCTGCAATTTTGCCCTAAAATATGGAAAATTTCTGCAATTTTTCCCCATAATAATGGAAATTTCTGCCATTTTGCCCCCAAATAATAGGAATTTCTGTTTTTTTGCCCCACAATTAGGGAAATTTATCAATTTTGCCCCAAAATAAGGGGAATTTCTGCTTTTTGCCCCAAAATATGGGGAATTTCTGCCTTTTTGTTCGAAAATTAGAAGAATGCATACATTTTTGCCATAAAAAAGGAAATTTTCTTCATTTTTGTTCCAAAATAAGGGAAACTGTTGCCTTTTTGCCTCTAAATAAGTGGAATTTCTGTCTTTTTCCCCCAAAACAAAAGGAATTTCTGTCTTTTTTGCATCAAAATAAGGAGAATTTCTGACTTATTACTCTGAAATAAGTGAAATTTCGGCAATTTTGCCCCAAAATAAGGGAAATTTCTGCAATTTTGCCCCAACGTGAAAGAAATTTCTGCAATTTTGCCCAAAAATAAGGGGAATTTCTGACTGTTTGAAATCGAAAAAAGGAAATTTTCTGTCTTTTTGCCCCAAAATAAGGAGAATTTCTGCTTTTTTGCCCGAAAATTATGAGAATTTCTGCAATTTTGCTTTAAAATATGGTTAATTTCTGCCTTTTAGCCCCAAAATAAAGGGAATTTCTGCATTTTACCTCTAAATAAGGGGAATTTCTGCATTTTACCTCAAAATAAGAAGAATTTCTGCCTTTTGCCCCAAAATATGGGGAATTTCTGCCTTTTTGTTCCAAAATAAGGAAAATTTCTTCAATTTTGTACCATACTAAAAGAAATTTCTGCTTTTTGCCCCAAATTAAGGGGAATTTCTGAATTTTTGCCCTGAAATAAATGAAATTTCTGCAATTTTGCCCGAAAATAAGGGAAATTTCTGCCTTGTTGCCATGAAATATGTGAAATTTCTGCAATTTTACCCCAAAATAAGGTGAATTTCTGCCTTTTTGCCCCAAAATAATGGGAATTTCTGCCTTTTTGCCCCAAAATAAGAAAAATTTTTGCTTTATTTCTCTGAAATAAGTGAAATTTCTGCAATTTTGCCCTAAAATAAGGGAAATTTCTGAAATTTTTCCCATAATAAAGGAAATTTCTGCAATTTTGTCCCAAAATAAGGGCAATTTTTCCCGTTTTGCCCCAAAATAAAGGAAATTTCAGCCTTTTTACCTGAAAATAAGTGAAATTTCTGCAATTTTGCCCCAAATAAGGAAAATTTCTGCAATTTTACCGCAAAATAAGGTAAATTCCTACAATTTTGCCCCAAAATAAAGGAAGTTTCTTGAATTTTGCCCCAAAATAAGGGGAATTTCTTATTTTTGCCCCAAAATAAAGGGAATTTTTGCCTTTTGCCCCACAATTAGGGGAATTTATGCAATTTTACTCCAAAATACGGGGAATTTCTGCCTTTTTGCCCGAAAATAATGGGAATGCATACCTTTTTGCCATAAAAAGGGAAATTTCTTCATTTTTGCTCCAAAATAAGGGGAATTTCTGCCTTTTTGCCTCTAAATAAGTGCAATTTCTGTCTTTTTCCCCCAAAACAAAGGGAATTTCTGTCTTTTTTGCATCAAAATAAGGAGAATTTCTGACTTATTACCCTGAAATAAGTGAAATTTCTGCAAATTTGCCCCAAAATAAGTGAAATTTCTGCAATTTTGCCCTAATGTAAGAGAAATTTCTGCAATTTTGCCCCAAAATAAGGGGAATTTCTGACTGTTCTCGAAAAAAGGAGATTTTCTGTCTTTTTGCCCCAAAATAAGGAGAATTTCTGCTTTTTTGCCCGAAAATTATGAGAATTTCTGCAATTTTGCTTTAAAATACGGTTAATTTCTGCCTTTTAGCCCCAAAATTAAGGGAATTTCTGCATTTTCCCCCAATATTTGGGGAATTTCTGCATTTTACCTCTAAATAAGGGGAATTTCTGCATTTTACCTCAAAATAAGAAGAATTTCTGCCTTTTGCCCCAAAATATGGGGAATTTCTGCCTTTTTGTTCCAAAATAAGGAAAATTTCTTCAATTTTGTACCATAATAAAAGAAATTTTTGCTTTTTGCCTCAAAATAAGGGGAATTTCTGAATTTTTGCCCTGAAATAAATGAAATTTCTGCAATTTTGCCCCAAAATAAGGGAAATGTTTGCTTTTTTTCCCCAAAATAAAGGGAATTTCTGCCGTTTGCCCCAAAATATGGGGAATTTCTGCCTTTTTGCCCGAAAATAAGAAGAATGCATACCTTTTAGCCATAAAAAAGTTAAATTTCTTCATTTTTGCTCCAAAATAAAGGGAATTTCTGCTTTTTGCCTCTAAATAAGTGGAATTTCTTTCTTTTTCAACCAAAACAAAAGGAAATTCTGTCTTTTTTGCCCCAATATAAGGAAAATTTCTGACTTATTACCCTGAAATAAGTGAAATTTCTAAAATTTTGCCCCAATATAAGGGAAATTTCTGCCTTCTTGCCCCCAAATAAGAGGAATTTCAGAATTTTTACCTCAAAATAATGGGAATTTCTAAATTTTGGCACAAAATATTAGGAATTTCTGAATTTTTGCCCCAAAATAAGGAAAATTTCTGCCTTTTTTCCTTGAAATAAGTGAAATTTCTGCAATTTTGCCCCAAAATAAGTGAAATTTCTGCAATTTTGCCCCAAAATAAAGGAAATTTCTGCAATTTTGCCCCAAAATAAGTGGAATTTCTGCCTTTTGCCCCAAAATTTGGGGAATTTCTGCCTTTTTGCCCGAAAATAAAAAGAATGCATAACTTTTTGCCATAAATAAGGGAAATTTCTTCATTTTTGCTCCAAAATAAGGGGAACTTTTGCCTTTTTGCCTCTAAATAAGTGGAATTTCTGTTTTTCCCCCAAAACAAAGGGAATTTCTTTCTTTTTTGCCTCAAAATAAGGAAAATTTCTGACTTATTACCCCTAAATAAGTGAAATTTCTGCAAATTTGCCCCAATATAAGGGAAATTTTTGCCTTTTGCCCTAAAATTTGGGGAATTTGAGAATTTTACCTCAAAATAAGGGAAATTACTGATTTTTGCACCAAAATATGGAGAATTTCCCCCTTTTTTCCTCATAATAAAGGGAATTTCTGCATTTTTGCACCAATATTATGGGAATTTCTGAAATTTTGCTCCAAAATACGGGTCATTTCTGCCTTTTTGCCTGAAATTAATTGGAATTTCTGGCTTTTTGTCCCGAAATAAGTGAAATTTCTTCAATTTTCACCAAAAATTAGGGATTTCATTTTTTTGCCCCAAAATAAGGGGAATTTCTGCCATTTTGCCCTGAAATATTTGAAATTTCTGCAATTTTACCCCAAAATAAGGGGAATTTCTGCCTTTTTTGCCCCAAAATAAGGGAAATTTCAACCTTATTACCTCAAAATAAAGGAAATTTCTGCCTTTTTGCCCAAAAATAAGGAAAATTTCTGCAATTTTGCCCCAAAATAAGAGGAATTTCTCCCTTTTTGCCCAAAATAAAGGAAATTTCAGACTTTTTAACCTGAAAATAAGAGAAATTTCTGCAATTTTGCCCCAAATAAGAGAAATTTCTGCAATTTTGTTCCAAAAAAAGGTAAATTCCTGCAATTTTGCCCCAAAATAAAGAAAATTTCTGGAATTTTGCCCCAAAATAAGGGGAATTTCTGATTTTTGCCCCAAAATAAAGGGAATTTCTGGCTTTTGCCCCAAAATTAGGGGAATTTCTGCAATTTTGCTCCAAAATATGGGGAATTTCTGCCTTTTTGCCTGAAAATAAAGAAAATGTTTTCCTTTTTGCCATAAAAAAGGGAAATTTCTTCATTTTTGCACCAAAATATGGGGATTTTCTGCCTTTTTGACTCAAAATAAGTGCAATTTCTGCCTTTTCCCTAAAAATAAACAAAATTTCTGCCTTTTTGCACCAAAATAAGGAAAATTTCTGAATTTTGCCCGAAAATAAGGCGAATTTCAGCCTTTTTACCTCAAAATAAGGGGAATTTCTTCTTTTTTGCCCCAAAATATGGGGAATTTCTGCCTTTTTGCCCCACAATAAGTAAAATTTCTGCAATTTTGCCCCAAAATAAGGGAAATTTCTGGAATTTTGCCCTAAAATAAGTGGAATTTCTGAGTTTTGCCCCAAAATATAGAGAATTTCTGCCTTTTTGCCCCACAATTAGTGAAATTTCTGCAATTTTGGCCTAAAATAAGGGAAATTTCTGCAATTTTTCCCCATAATAAGGGAAATTTCTGCTATTTTGCCCCCAAATAAGGGGAATTTCAGCATTTTACCTCAAAATAAGGGAAATTTCTGATTTTTGCACCAAAATATGGACAATTTCTGCCTTTTTCCTTCAAAATAAAGGGAATTTCTGCATTTTTGCACCAATATTAGGGGAATTTCTGCTATTTTGCTCCAAAATACGGGTCATTTTTTCCTTTTTGCCCGACATTAATTGGAATTTCTGCCTTTTTCTCCTGAAATAAGTGAAATTTCCTCAATTTTAGCCAAAAATTAGGGATTTCATCTTTTTGCCCCAAAATAAGGGGAATTTCTTCCTTTTTGCCCAAAAATAAGGGGAATGCATACCTTTTTGCCATAAAAAAGGGAAATTTCTTCATTTTTGCTCCAAAATAATGAAATTTCTTCTTTTTTGCCTCTAAATAAGTGGAATTTCTGTCTTTTTTTCCCAAAACAAAGAGAATTTCTGTCTTTTTGCCCCAAAATAAAGAATATTTCGGCCTTTTTTTTCTGAATTAAGAGAAATTTCTGCAATATTGCCCCAACATAAGGGAAATTTCTGCCTTTTTGCCCCCAAATAAGGGGAATTTCAGCCTTTTTGCCCCCAAATAAGGGGAATTTCAACCTTATTACCTCTAAATAAGGGAAATTTCTGCCTTTTTGCCACAAAATATATGGAATTTCTGCCTTTTTGCCCCAAAATAAAAAAATTACTGCAATTTTGCCCCAAATAAGGGGAATTTCTCCCTTTTTGCCCCCAAATATATAACATATCATCCTTTTTACCTTAAAATAAGTGAAATTTCTGCAATTTTGCCCCAAATAAGGGAAATATCTGAAATTTTGCCCAAAAATAAGGTAAATTTCTGCAATTTTGCCCAAAAATAAAGGAAATTTCTGCTTTTTTGCCCCCAAATACGGAGAATTTCAGCCTTTTTACCTCAAAATAAGGGGAATTTTTGCATTTTTGCCACAAAATATAAGGAATTTTGCCTTTTTGCCCCAAAATAAGGGAAATTTCTGCATTTTTTCCCTGAAATAAGTGAAATTTATGCAATTTTGCCCCAAAATAAGTGGAATTTCTGAATATTGCCCCAAAATAAAGAGAATTTCTGACTTTTTGCCCCAACATATAGGGAATTTCTGCCTTTTTGCCGCACAATTCGGGGAATTTCTGCAATTTTACTCCAAAATACGGGGAATTTCTGCCTTTTTGCCTGAAAATAAGGGGAATGCATACCTTTTTGCCATATAAAAGGGAAATTTCTTCATTTTTGCTCCAAAATAATGAGAATTTCTGCCTTTTTGCCTCTAAATAAGTGGAATTTCTGTCTTTTTCCTTAAAAACAAAAGGAATTTCTGTGTTTTTTGCCCCAAAATAAGGGGAATTTCTGACTTATTACCCTGAAATTAGTAAGATTTCTGCAATTTTGTCCCAAAATAAGGAAAATTTCTGCCTTTTTGCCCCCAAATAAGGGGAATTTCAGCCTTTTTACCTCAATATAAGGGGAATTTCTGCATTTTTGCCACAAAATTTACGGAATTTCTGCCTTTTTGCCCTATCATAAGGAAAATTTTTGCAATTTTGCCCAAAATAAGGGGAATTTCTCCTTTTTTGCCCCCAAAAAAGGCAATTTCAGCCTTTTTTCCTGAATATAAGTGAAATTACTGCTATTTTGCCCAAAATAAGGTAAATTTCTGCAATTTTGCCCCAAAATAAAAGAAATTCCTGGAATTTTGCCCCAAAATAAGGGGAA
This sequence comes from Micromys minutus, assembly GCF_963924665.1. NCBI lineage: Eukaryota > Metazoa > Chordata > Mammalia > Rodentia > Muridae > Micromys > Micromys minutus. Next base: position 71,704 of record NW_027667209.1, read on the forward strand.
TTTCTGATTTTTACCCCAAAATAAAGGGAATTTCTGCCTTTTGCCCCAAAATTATGGGAATTTCTGCAATTTTGCTCCAAAATACGGGGAATTTCTTTCTTTTTGCCTGAAAATAAGGGGAATGCATACATTTTTGCCATAAAAAAAGTGAAATTTCTTCATTTTTGCTCCAAAATAATGGGAATTTCTTCCTTTTTGCCTCTAAATAAGTGGAATTTCTGTCTTTTTTTCCCAAAACAAAGAAAACTTCTGTCTTTTTGCCTCAAAATAAAGAAAATATCTGCCTTTTTTCCCTGAAATAAGTGAAATTTCTGCAATTTTGCCCAAACATAAGGAAATTTCTGCATTTTTGCCCCCAAATAAGGAAAATTCCAGCCTTTTTACCTCAAAATATGGGGAATTACTGCATTTTTTCCACAAAATATTAGGAATTTCTGCTTTTTGCCCCAAAATAAGGAAAATTTCTGCCTTTTTTCCCTGAAATAAGTGAAATTTCTGCAATTATGCCCCAAAATAAGTCAAATTTCTGCCTTTTTGCCCCCAAATAAGGGGAATTTCATCCTTTTTGCCCCCAAATAAAGGGAATTTCAACCTTATTACTTCTAAATAAGGGAAATTTCTGCCTTTTTGCCACAAAATATACAGAATTTCTGCTTTTTTGCCCCAAAATAAGGAAAATTACTGCAATTTTGCCCCAAATAAGAGGAATTTTTCCATTTTTGCCCCAAAATAAATTAAATATCAAGTTTTTTTACCTTAAAATAAGTGAAATTTCTGCAATTTTGCCCCAAATAAGGGAAATTTCTGAAATTTAGCCCCAAAATAAAGGATATTTCTGAAATTTTGCCCCAAAATAAGGGGAATTTCTGATTTTTGCCCCAAAATAAAGGGAATTTTTGCCTTTTGCCCCAAAATTAGGGGAATTTCTGCAATTTTGCTCCCAAAAACAAGGAATTTCTGCCTTTTTGACCGAAAATAAGGGGAATGCTTACATTTTGCCATAAAAAAGTGAAATTTCTTCATTTTTGCTCCAAAATAAGGGGAATTTCTGCCTTTTTGCCTCTAAATAAGTGGAATTTCTGTCTTTTTTCCCCAAAACAAAAGGAATTTCTGTCTTTTTGGCCCCAAAATAAAGAGAATTTCTGAATTATTACCCTGAAATAAGTGAAATTTCTGCAATTTTGACCCAAAATAAGAGAAATTTCTGCCTTTTTGCCCCCAAATAAGGGGAATTTCAGCCTTTTTACCTGAAAATAAGGAGAATTTCTGCGTTTTTGCCACAAAATATTAGGAATTTCTGCCTTTTTGCCCCAAAATAAGGAAAATTTCTGCATTTTTCCCTGAAATAAATGAAATTCCTGCAATTTTACCTAAAATAAGTGGAATTTCTGAGTTTTGCCACAAAATAAGGAGAATTTCTGTCTTTTTGCCCCAACATATAGGGAATTTCTGCCTTTTTGCCCGACAAATAGGGGAATTTCTGCAATTTTGTTCCAAAATATGGTGAATTTCGGCCTTTTTCCCCGAAAATAAGGGGAATGCATACCTTTTTGCCATATAAAAGGGAAATTTCTTCATTTTTGCCCCAAAATAAGGAGAATTTCTGCCTTTTTGCCTCTAAATAAGTGGAATTTCTGTCTTTTTCCCCCAAAACAAAGGGAATTTCTGTCTTTTTTGCCCCAAAATAAGGGGAATTTCTGACATATTACCCTGAAATAAGTAAAATTTCTGCAATTTTGTCCCAAAATAAGGGAAATTTCTGCCTTTTTTTACCCCCAAATAAGGGGAATTTCAGCCTTTTTACCTCAAAATAAGGGGAATTTCTGCATTTTTGCCACGAAATTTACAGAATTTCTGCCTTTTTGCCCCATAATCAGCAAAATTTCTACAATTTTGCCCCAATAAGAGGAATTTCTCCTTTTTTGCCCCAAAATAAAGGAAATTTCAGCCTTTTTACCTGAAGATAAGTAAATATACTGCAATTTTGCCCCAAATAAAGGAAATTTCTGCAATTTTGCCCCAAAATAAAGGAAATTTCTAGAATTTTGCCCCAAAATAAGGGGAATTTCTGATTTTTACCCCAAAATAAAGGGAATTTCTGCCTTTTGCCCCAAAATTAGGGGAATTTCTGCAATTTTGCTCCAAAATATGGGGAATTTCTGCCTGTTTGCCCGAAAATAAGGGGAATGCATAACTTTTTGCCATAAAAAAGTGAAATTTCTTCATTTTTGCTCCAAAATAAGGGGAATTTCTGCCTTTTTGCCTCTAAATAAGTGGAATTTCTGTCTTTTTCCCCCAAAACAAAAGGAATTTCTGACTTTTTTGCCCCCAAATAATGGGAATTTCTGACTTATTACTCTGAAATAAGAGAAATTTCTGCAATTTTGCCCCAAAATAAGGTGAATTTCTGCCTTTTTGCCCCCAAATGAGGGGAATTTCAGCGTTTTTACTACAAAATAAGGGGAATTTTTTATTTTTGCCACAAAATATAAGGAATTTCTGCATTTTTGCCCCAAAATAATGAAAATTTCTGCCTTTTTTCCCTGAAATAAGTGAAATTTCTGCAATTTTGCCCCAAAATAAGTGGAATTTCTGAATTTTGCCCCAAAATAAGGAGAATTTCTGTCTTTTTGCCCCAAAATATAGAGAATTTCTACCTTATTGCCCCACAATTAGGCGAATTTCTGCAATTTTGCTCCAAAATACGAAGAATTTCTGCTTTTTGCCCAACAATTAGGGAAATTTCTGCAATTTTGCTCCAAAATACAGGGAATTTCTGCCTTTTTGCCTGAAAATAAGGGGAATGCATACCTTTTTGCCATAGAAAAAGGAAATTTCTTCATTTTTGCTCCAAAATAAGGGGAATTTCTGCCTTTTTGCCTCTAAATAAGTGGAATTTCTGTCTTTTTTCCCAAAACAAAGAGAATTTCTGTTTTCTTTCCCCAAAATAAGGAAAATTTCTGACTTATTTCCCTGAAATAAGTGAAATTTCTGCAATTTTGCTCCAAAATAAGGGAAATTTTTGCCTTTTTGCCCTTAAATATGTGAAATTTCTGCAATTTTACCCCAAAATAAGGTGAATTTCGGCCTTTTTGCCCCAAAATAATGAGAATTTCTGTTTTTTTGCCCCAAAATAAGAAAAAACATTTGCTTTTTTTTCTCTGAAATAAGGGAAATTTCTGCAATTTTGCCATAAAATAAGGGAAATTTCTGCAATTTTTCCCCTTAATATGGGAAATTTCTGCAATTTTGCCCCAAATTAAGGGGAATTTCTGAATTTTGCCCCAAAATAATGGGAATTTTTGCCTTTTGCCTCAAAATTAGGGGAATTTCTGCAATTTTGCTCCCAAATACGGGGAATTTCTGCCTTTTTGACCAAAAATAAGGGGAATGCTTACATTTTGCCATAAAAAAGTGAAATTTCTTCATTTTTGCTCCAAAATAAGGGGAATTTCTCCCTTTTTGCCTCTAAATAAGTGGAATTTCTTTTTCCCCCAAAACAAAGGGAATGTCTGTCTTTTTTGCCCCAAAATAATGAGAATTTCTGAATTATTACCCTGAAATAAGTGAAATTTCTGCAATTTTTACCCAAAATAAGGGAAATTTCTGCATTTTTGCCCCCAATTATGGGGAATTTCAGCCTTTTTACCTGAAAATATGGGGAATTTCTGTGTTTTTGCCACAAAATATTAGGAATTTCTGCCTTTTTGCCCCAAAATAAGGAAAATTTCTGCATTTTTCCCTGAAATAAATGAAATTTCTGCAATTTTACCTAAAATAAGTGGAAATTCTGAGTTTTGCCCCAAAATAAGGAGAATTTCTGTCTTTTTGCCCCAACATATAGGGAATTTCTGCCTTTTTGCCCCACAAATAGGGGAATTTCTGTAATTTTGTTCCAAAATACGGTGAATTTCGGCCTTTTTCCCCGAAAATAAGGGGAATGCATACCTTTTTGCCATATAAAAGGGAAATTTCTTCATTTTTTCCCCAAAATAAGGAGAATATCTGCCTTTTTGCCTCTAAATAAGTGGAATTTCTGTCTTTTTCCCCCAAAACAAAGGAAATTTCTGTCTTTTTGCCCAAAAATAAGGGGAATTTCTGACATATTACCCTGAAATAAGTAAAATTTCTGCAATTTTGTCCCAAAATAAGGGAAATTTCTGCCTTTTTGCCCCCAAATAAGGGGAATTTCAGCCTTTTTACCTCAAAATAAGGAGAATTTCTGCATTTTTGTCACATAATTTACAGAATTTCTGCCTTTTTGCCCCATAATAAGGAAAATTTCTACAATTTTGCCCCGAAATAAGAGGAATTTCTCCTTTTTTGCCCCAAAATAAAGGAAATTTCAGCCTTTTTACCTGAAGATAAGTAAAATTACTGCAATTTTGCCCCATATAAGGGAAATTTCTGCAATTTTGAACCAAAATAAGGTAAATTTCTGCAATATTGCCCCAAAATAAAGGAAATTTCTGGAATTTTGCCCCAAAATAAGGGGAATTTCTGCCTTTTGCCCCAAAATTAAGGGAATTTCTGCAATTTTGCTCCAAAATACGGGGAATTTCTGCCTGTTTGCCCGAAAATAAGGGGAATGCATACCTTTTTGCCATAAGAAAGTGAAATTTCTTCATTTTTGCTCCAAAATAAGGGGATTTTCTGCTTTTTTGCCTTAAATGAGTGGAATTTCTGTCTTTTTCCTCCAAAACAAAGGGAATTTCTGACTTTTTTGCCCACAAATAATGGGAATTTCTGACTTATTACTCTGAAATAAGTGAAATATCTGCAATTTTGCCCCAAAATAAGGTGAATTTCTGCCTTTTTGCCCACAAATGAGGGGAATTTAAGCCTTTTTACTACAAAATAAGGGGAATTTTGCATTTTTGCCACAAAATATAAGGAATTTCTGCATTTTTGCCACAAAATAAGGAAAATTTCTGCCTTTTTTCCCTGAAATAAGTGAAATTTCTGCAATTTTGCTCCAAAATAAGGGAAATTTTTGCCTTTTTGCCCTTAAATATGTGAAATTTCTGAATTTTACCCCAAAATAAGGTGAATTTCGGCCTTTTTGCCCCAAAATAATGAGAATTTCTGTTTTATTGCCCCACCATATAGGGAATTTCTGCCTTTTTGCCCCACAATTAGGGAAATTTCTGCAATTTTGCTCCAAAATACGGAGAATTTCTGCCTTTTTGCCTCTAAATAAGTGGAATTTCTGTCTTTTTCCTTCAAAACAAAGGGAATTTCTGTCTTTTTTGCCCCAAAATAAGGGGAATTTCTGACTTATTACCTGAAGTAAGTGAAATTTCTGCAATTTTGCCCCAAAATAAGAGAAATTTCTGCAATTTTGCCCCAATGTAAAGGAATTTTCTGCAATTTTGCCCCAAAATAAGGGGACTTTCTGACTGTTTGCTCCTGAAAAAAGAAGATTTTCTGTCTTTTTGCCCCAAAATAAGAAGAATTTCTGCCTTTTTGCCCGAAAATTATGAGAATTTCTGCAATTTTGCTTCAAAATACGGGGAATTTCTGCTTTTTATCCCAAAAGTAAGGGGAATGTATACCTTTTGCCACATAAAAGGGAAATTTCTTCATTTTTGCCCCAAAATAAGAGAGATTTCTGCCTTTTTCCCTCAAAATAAGTGAAATTTCTGCCTTTTGACCCCAAAATAAACGGAATTTCTGTCTTTTTGCCTCAAAATAAAAGGAATTTTTGAATTATGCCCTGAAATAAGTGAAATTTCTTCAATTTTGCTCCAAAATAAAAGAAATTTCTGCCTTTTTGCCACAAAATAAGGGAAATTTCTGCCTTTTTGCCCCCTAATAAAAGAAATTTCAGCCTTTTTACCTCAAAATAAAGGGAATTCCTGCATTTTTGCCACAAAATATTAAGAATTTCTGAATTTTTGCCCCAAAATAAAGAAAATTTCTGCCTTTTTTCCCTGAAATAAGTGAAATTTCTGCAATTTTGCCCCAAAATACGTGAAATTTCTGCAATTTTGCTCCAAAATAAGGGAAATTTCTGGAATTTTGTCCCAAAATAAGTGGTATTTCTGAGTTTTGCCCCAAAATAAGGAGAATTTCTGTCTTTTTGCCCCACTATATAGGGAATTTCTGCCCTTTTGACCCACAATTAGGGGAATTTCTGAAATTTTTCTCCAAAATACGGGGAATTTCTGCCTTTTTGCCCGAAAATAAGGGGAATGCATAACTTTTTGCCATATAAAGGGAAATTTCTTCATTTTTGCTCCAAAATAAGGGGAATTTCTGCCTTTTTGCCTCTAAATAAGTGGAATTTCTGCAATTTTCCCCCAAAATAAAGGGAATTTCTGTTATTTTTTTCCCAAAATAAGGGGAATTTCTGACTTATTACCCTGAAATAAGTGAAATTTCTGCAATTTTGCCCCAAAATAAGGAAAATTTCTGCCTTTTTGCCCTGAAATATGTGAAATTTCTGCAATTTTACCCCAAAATAAGGTGAATTTCTGCCTTTTTGCCCCAAAATAATGGGAATTTCTGCCTTTTTGCCTCTAAATAAGTGGAATTTCTGTCTTTTTCCCCCAAAACAAAGGGAATTTCTGTCTTTTTTGCCCCAAAATAAGGGGGATTTTTAACTTATTACCCTGAAATAAGTGAAATTTCTGCAATTTTGCCCCAAAATAAAGGAAATTTCTGCAATTTTGCACCAATGTAAAGGAAATTTCTGCAATTTTGCCCCAAAATAAGGGGAATTTCTGACTGTTTGCTGCCGAAAAAAGGAGATTTTCTGTCTTTTTGCCCCAAAATAAGGAGAATTTCTGTCTTTTTGCCCGAAAATTATGAGAATTTCTGCAATTTTGCTTCAAAATACGGGGAATTTCTGCTTTTTATCCCGAAAGTAAGGGAAAAGTATACCTTTTGCCACAAAAAAGGGAAATTTCTTCATTTTTGCCCCAGAATAAGAGGAATTTCTGTCTTTTAACCTAAAAATAAGTGAAATTTCTTCCTTTTTACCCAAAAATAAATGGAATTTCTGTCTTTTTGCCCCAAAATAAAAGGAATTTTTGAGTTATGCCCTGAAAAAAGTGATATTTCTGCAATTTTGCCCCAAAATAAAAGAAATTTCTGCCTTTTTGCCACAAAATTAGGGGAATTTTTGTCTTTTTGCCCCAAAAAAAGGGAAATTTCTGCCTTTTTGCCCCCAAATAAAAGAAATTTCAGCCTTTTTACCTCAAAATAAAGGGAATTCCTGCATTTATGCCAAAAAATATTAAGAATTTCTGCATTTTAGCCCAAAAATAAGAAAAATTTCTGCTATTTTTCCCTGAAATAAGTGAAATTTCTGCAATTTTGCCGCAAAATAAGTGAAATTTCTCAATTTTGCTCCAAAATAAGGGAAATTTCTGGAATTTTGCCCCAAAATAAGTGGAATTTCCGAGTTTTGCCCCAAAATAAGTGGAATTTCTGTCTTTTTGCCCCACCATATAGGGAATTTCTGCCCTTTTGCCCCACAATTAAAGGAATTTCTGCAATTTTGCTCCAAAATACGGGGAATTTCTGCCTTTTTACCCGAAAATAAGGGGAATGCATAATTTTTGCCATAAAAAAAGGAAATTTCTTCATTTTTGCTCCAAAATAAGGTGAATTTCTGCCTTTTTACCTCTAAATAAGTGGAATTTTTGCAATTTTCCCCCAAAACAAAGGGAATTTCTGTTATTTTTGCCCCAAAATAAGGGGAATTTCTGACTTATTACCCTAAAATAAGTGAAATTTCTGCAATTTTCCCCAAAATAATGGAAATTTCTGACTGTTTGCTCTGAAATATGTGAAATTTCTGCAATTTTACCCCAAAATAAGGTGAATTTCTGCCTTTTTGCCCCAAAATAATGGGAATTTCTGCCTTTTTGCCTCTAAATAAGTGGAATTTCTGTCTTTTTAGCCCAAAAAAAGAGAATTTCTGTCTTTTTGCCCCAAAATAAAGGGGATTTCTAACTCATATCCCTGAAATAAGTGAAATTTCTGCAATTTGGCCCCAAAATAAAGGAAATTTCTGCAATTTTCCACCAATGTAAAGGAAATTTCTGCAGTTTTGCCCCAAAATAAAAGGAATTTCTGACTGTTTGCTGCCGAAAAAAGGAGATTTTCTGTCTTTTTGCCCCAAAATAAGGAGAATTTCTGCCTTTTTGCCCGAAAATTATGAGAATTTCTGCAATTTTGCTTCAAAATACGGGGAATTTCTGCTTTTTATCCCGAAAATAAGGGGAATGTATACCTTTTGCCACAAAAAAGGGAAATTTCTTCATTTTTGCCCCAGAATAAGAGGAATTTCTGCCTTTTAACATAAAAATAAGTAAAATTTCTTCCTTTTTACCCAAAAATAAATGGAATTTTTTGATTTTTGCCCCAAAATAAAAGGAATTTTTGAGTTATGCCCTGAAATAAGTGATATTTCTGCAATTTTGCCCCAAAATAAAAGAAATTTCTGTCTTTTTGCCACAAAATAAGGGGAATTTCTGTCTTTTTGTCCCAAAATAAGGAAAATTTATGCCTTTTGCCCTCAAATAAGGGGAATTTCAGCCTTTTTACCTCAAAATAAAAGGAATTTCTGCATTTTTGCCACAAAATATTAAGAATTTCTGCATTTTTGCCCCAAAATAAGGAAAATTTCTGCCTTTTTTCTTTGAAATAAGTGAAATTTCTGCAATTTTGCCCCAAAATAAGGGAAATTTCTGCCTTTTTGCCCTGAAATATGTGAAATTGCTGCAATTTTACCCCAAAATAAGGTGAATTTCTGCCTTTTTGCCCTAAAATAATGGGAATTTCTGCCTTTTTGCCCCAAAATAAGAAAAAATTTTGATTTTTTTCTCTGAAATAAGTGAAATTTCTGCAATTTTGCCCCAAAATAAGGGCAATTTCTGCAATTTTGCCCCAAAATAAGGGAAATTTCTGGAATTTTGCCCCAAAATAAGTGGAATTTCTGAGTTTTGCCCCAAAATAAGGAGAATTTCTCTCTTTTTGCCCCAACATATTGGGAATTTCTGCATTTTTGCCCCACAATTATAGGAATTTCTGCAATTTTGCTCAAAATACAGGAAATTTCTGTCTTTTTGCCCGAAAATAAGGGGAATGCATAACTTTTTGCCATAAAAAAGGGAAATTTCATCATTTGAGCTCCAAAATAAGAGGAAATTTCTGCCTTTTTGCCTCTAAATAAGTGGAATTTCTGTCTTTTTCTCCCAAAACAAAGGGAATTTCTGTCTTTTTGCCCCAAAATAAGGGGATTTTCTGACTTATTACCCTAAAATATGTGAAATTTCTGCAATTTTGCCCCCAAATTAGGGAATTCTCTGCCTTTATGCCCTGAAATATGTGAAATTTCTTCAATTTTACCCCAAAAAAAGGTGAATTTCTGCATTTTTGCCCCACAATAATGGGAATTTCTGCCTTATTGCCCAAAAATAAGAAAAATTTTTGCTTTTTTTCTCTGAAATAAGTGAAATTTCTGCAATTTTGCCCTAAAATAAGATAAATATCTGCAATTTTTCCCCATAATAAGGGAAACGTCTGCAATTTTGCCCCAAAATAAAGAGAATTTTATCCTTTTTGCCCTAAAATAAAGGAAATTTCAGCCTTTTTACCTGAAAATAAGTGAAATTTCTGCAATTTTGCCCCAAATAAGGGAAATTTCTGCAATTATGCCACAATATAATGTAAATTCCTGCAATTTTGCCTTCCAAAAAAAGGAAATTTCTAGAATTTTGCCCCAAAATAAGGGGAATTTCTTATTTTTGCCCCAAAATACAGGGAATTTCTGCCTTTTGCCCCAAAATTAGGGGAATTTCTGCAATTTTGCTCCAAAATACGGAGAATTTCTGCCTTTTTGCCTGAAAATAATGGGAATGCATACCTTTTTGCCCTTAAAAAAGAAACATTTCTTCATTTTTGCTCCAAAATAAGTGAAATTTCTGAGTTTTGCCCCTAAATAAGAAGAATTTCTGCCTTTTTGCCCCACAATAAGAGGAATTTCTGCAATTTTGCTCCAAAATACAGGAAATTTCTGTCTTTTTGCCTGAAAATAAGGGGAATGCATAACTTGTTGCCATAAAAAAGGGAAATTTCTTCATTTTTGCTACAAAATAAGGGGAATTTCTGCATTTTTACCTCAAAATAAGTGAAATTTCTCCATTTTTACCCAAAAATAAATGGAATTTCTGTCTTTTTGCCCCAAAATAAAAGGAATTTTTGATTTATGCCGTGAAATAAGTGATATATTTGCAATTTTGCCCTAAAATAAAAGAAATTTCTGCCTTTTTGCCACAAAAAAGGGGAATTTCTGTCTTTTTGCCCCAAAATGAGGGAAATTTCTGCCTTTTTGCCCCCAAATAAGCAGAATTTCATCCTTTTTACCTCAAAATGGGGGGAATTTCTGCATTTTTGCCACAAAATATTAAGAATTTCGGCATTTTTGCCCCAAAATAAAGAAAATTTCTGCCTTTTTTCCATGAAATAAGTGAAATTTCTGCAATTTTGCCTCAAAATAAGTGAAATTTCTGCAATTTTGCCCCAAAATAAGGTAAATTTCTGCTTTTTTGCCCTGAAATATGTGAAATTTCTGCAATTTTACCCCAAAATAAGGTGAATTTCTGCATTTTTGCCCCAAAATAAAGAAAATTTTTGCATTTTTTCTCTGAAATAAGTGAAATTTCTGTAATTTTGCCCCAAAATAAGGGAAATTTCTGCAATTTTGCCCCAAAATAAAGGAAATTTCTGGAATTTTTCCCCAAAATAAGTGGAATTTCTGAGTTTTGCCTCAAAATAAGGAGAATTTCTGTCTTTTTGCCCCAAAATAAGGAGAATTTCTGTCTTTTTGCCCCAACATATAGGGAATTTCTGCCTTTTTGCCCCACAATTAGGGGAATTTCTGCAATTTTTCTCCAAAATACGGGGAATTTCTGTCTTTTTGCCCGAAAACAAGGGGAATGCATAACTTGTTGCCATAAAAAGGGAAATTTCTTCATTTTTACTCCAAAATAAGTGGAATTTCTTCCATTTTGCCTCTAAATAAGTGGAATTTCTGTCTTTTTCCCCCAAAACAAAGGGAATTTCTGTCTTTTTTGCCCCAAAATAAGGGGAATTTCTGATTTATTACCCTAAAATAAGTGAAATTTCTGCAATTTTGCCCCAAAATAAGGGAAATTTCTGCCTTTTTGCCCTGAAATATGTGAAATTTCTGCAATTTTACCCCAAAATAATGTGAATTTCTGCCTTTTTGCCCCAAAATAATGGGAATTTCTTCCTTTTTGCACCAAAGTAAGAAAAATTTCTGCTTTTTTTCTCTGAAATAAGTGAAATTTCTGCAATTTTGCCCTAAAATAAGGGAAATTTTTGCAATTTTGCCCCATAATAAGTAAAATGGCTGCAATTTTGCCCCAAAATAAAGGGAATTTCTCCCTTTTTGCCCCAAAATAAAGGAAATTTCTTCCTTTTTACCTGAAAATAAGTGAAATTTCTGCAATTTTGCCCCAAATAAAGGAAATTTCTGCAATTTTGCCCCAAAATAAGGTAAATTCCTGCAATTTTGCCCACAAAAAAGAAAATTTCTAGAATTTTGCCCCCAAATAAGGGGAATTTCTGATTTTTGCCCCAAAATAAAAGGAATTTCTGCCTTTTGCCCCAAAATTAGGGGAATTTCTGCAATTTTGCTCCAAAATACGGGGAATTTCTGCCTTTTTGCCTGAAAATAATGGGAATGCATACTTTTTTGCCATAAAAAGAAAAATTTCTTCATTTTTGCTACAAAATAAGGAGAATTTCTGCCTTTTCGCCTCTAGATAAGTGGAATTTCTGTCTTTTTCCTCCAAAACAAAGAGAATTTCTGTCTTATTTGCCCCAAAATAAGGGGAATTTCTGACTTATTACCCTGAAATAATTGAAATTTCTGCAATTTTGGCCCAAAATAAAGGAAATTTCTGCAATTTTGCCCCAATGTAAAAGAAATTTCTGCAATTTTGCCCCAAAATAAGGGGAATTTCTGACTGTTTGCTCCCGAAAGAAAGAGATTTTCTGTCTTTTTGCCTCAAAATAAGGAGAATTTCTGCCTTTTTGCCCGAAAATAAGAGAATTTCTGCAATTTTGCTTCAAAATACAGGGAATTTCTGCTTTTTATCCCAAAAGTAAGGGGAATGTATATTTTTTGCCACAAAAAAGGGAAATTTCTTCATTTTTGCCCCAAAATAAAAAGAATTTCTGCCTTTTTACCTCAAAATGATTGAAATTTCTGCATTTTTAACCAAAAATAAACGGAATTTCTGTCTTTTTGCCCCAAAATAAAAGGAATTTTTGAATTATGCCCTGAAATAAGTAAAATTTCTGCAATTTTGCCCCAAAATAAAAGAAATTTCTGCCTTTTGCCCCAAAATTAGGGGAATTTCTGCAATTTTGCTCCAAAATACAGGGAATTTCTGCCTTTTTGCCCGAAAATAATGGGAATGCATACCTTTTTGCCATAAAAATAAGAAATTTCTTTATTTGCGCTCCAAAATAAGGGGAATTTCAGCATTTTTGCCTCTAAATAAGTGGAATTTCTGTCTTTTTCCCCCAAACAAAGGGAATTTCTTTCTTTTTTAACCCAAAATAAGGGGAATTTCTGATTTATTACCCTTAAATAAGTGAAATATCTGCAATTTTTCCCCAAAATAAGGGAAATTTCTGCCATTTTGTCCTGAAATATGTGAAATTTCTGTAATTTTACCCCAAAATAAGGTGAATTTCTGCCTTTTTCCCACAAAATAATGGGAATTTCTGCCTTTTTGCCCCAAAATAAGGAAAATTTTTGCCTTTTTTCTCTGAAATAAGTGAAATTACTGCAATTTTGCCCTAAAATAAGAGAAATTTCTGCCTTTTTGCCCTGAAATATGTGAAATTTCTGCAATTTTACCCCAAAATAAGGTGAATTTCTGCCTTATTGCCCCAAAATAATGGGAATTTCTGTTTTTTTGCCCCAAAATAAGAAAAATTTTTGCTTTTTTTCCCTGAAATAAGTAAAATTTCTGCAATTTTGCCCCAAAATAAGGGGAATTTCTGACTGTTTGCTCCTGAAAAAAGGAGATTTTCTGTATTTTTGCTCCAAAATAAGGAGAATTTCTGCTTTTTTGCCCGAAAATTATAAGAATTTCTGCAATTATGCTTCAAAATACAGGGAATTTCTACTTTTTATCCCGAAAGTAAGTGGAATGTATACCTTTTTCCACAAAAAAGGGAAATTTCTTAATTTTTGCCCCAAAATAAGAGGAATTTCTGCATTTTTACCTCAAAATAAGTGAAATTTCTCCTTTTTTACTTAAAAATAAATGGAATTTCTGACTTTTTGCAACAAAATAAAAGAAATTTTTGAATTATACCCTGAAATAAGTGATATTTCTGCAATTTTGCCCCAAAATAAAGAAATTTCTGCCTTTTTTGCCACAAAATAAAAGGAATTTCTGTCTTTTTGCCCCAAAATAAGAGAAATTAATGCCTTTTTGCCCCAAAAAAGGGGAATTTCAGCCTTTTTAACTCAAAATAAGGGGAATTTCAGCCTTTTTACCTCAAAATAAGGGGAATTTCTGCATTTTTGCCACAAAATATTAAGAATTTCTTAATTTTTTCCCCAAAATAAGGAAAATTTCTGCCTTTTTTCCCTGAAATAAGTGAAATTTCTGCAATTTTGCCCTAAAATAAGGGAAATTTCTGCAATTTTGCCCCAAAATAAGGGAAATTTCTGGAATTTTGCCCCAAAATAAGTGGAATTTCTGAGTTTTGCCCCAAAAGAAGGAGAATTTCTGTCTTTTGACCCCAACATATTGGGAATTTCTGCCTTTTTGCCCAACAATTAGGGGAATTTCTGCAATTTTGCCCCAAAATAAGGGAAATTTCTGCAATTTTGCCCCAATGTAAAAGAAATTTCTGCAATTTTGCCCCAAAATAAGGGCAGTTTCAGACTGTTTGCTTCCGAAAAAAGATTTTCTGTATTTTTGCTCCAAAATAAGGAGAATTTCTGCTTTTTTGCCAGAAAATTATGAGAATTTCTGCAATTATGCTTCAAAATATGGGGAATTTCTGCTTTTTATCTCAAAAGTAAGGGGAATGTATACCTTTTTTAAAAAAAAGGGAAACTTCTTAATTTTTGCCCCAAAATAAGAGGAATTTCTGCCTTTTTGCACCCATTTAAGGGGAATTTCAGCCTTTTTACCTCAAAATAAGGGGAATTTCAGTATTTTTACCTCAAAATAAAGAAAATTTCTGCATTTTTTTCTGAAATAAGTGAAATTTCTGCAATTTTGCCCCAAAAATAAGTGAAATTTCTGCAATTTTGCCCCAAAATGAGGGAAATTTCTGCTTTTTTGCCCTGAAATATGTGAAATTGCTGCAATTTTACCCTAAAATAAGGTGAATTTCTGCCTTTTTTCCCCAAAATAAATGGAATTTCTGCATTTTAGCCCTAAAATAGGAAAAATTTTTGCTTTTTTTCTCTGAAATAAGTGAAATTTCTGCAATTTTGCCCTATAATAAGGAAAATTTCTGCAATTTTGCCCCAAAATAAGGGAAATTTCTGGAATTTTGCTCCAAAATACGTGGAATTTCTGAGTTTTGCCCCAAAAGAAGGAGAATTTCTGCCTTTTGCCCCAACATATAGGGAATTTCTGCCTTTTTGCCCCACAATTAGGGGAATTTCTGCAATTTTGCTCCAAAATGCAAGGAATTTCTGTCTTGTTGCCCGAAAATAAGTGGAATGCATAACTTTTTGCCATAAAAAGGGGAAATTTCTTTATTTTTGCTCCAAAATAAGGGGAATTTCAGTCTTTTTGCCTCTAAATAAGTGGAATTTCTGTCTTTTTCCCACAAACAAAGGGAATTTCTGTCTTTTTAACGCAAAATAAGGGGAATTTTTGACTTATTACCCTAAAATAAGTGAAATATCTGCAATTTTGCCCCCAAATAAGGGAAATTTCTGCCATTTAGCCCTGAAATATGTGAAATTTCTGTAATTTTACCCCAAAATAAGGTGAATTTCTGCCTTTTTCCCCCAAAATAATGGGAATTTCTGCCTTTTTGCCCCAAAATAAAAAAATTTTTGCTTTTTTTCTCTGAAATAAGTGAAATTACTGCAATTTTGCCCTAAAATAAGAGAAATTTCTGCCTTTTTGCCCTGAAATATGTGAAATTTCTGTAATTTTACCACAAAATAAAATGAATTTCTGCCTTATTGCCCCAAAATAATAGGAATTTCTGTTATTTTTGCCCCAAAATAAGAAAAATTTTAGCTTTTTTTTCTGAAATAAGTAAAATTTCTGCAATTTTGCCCCAAAATAAGGGAAATTTCTGCAATTTTGCCCCAAAATAAGGAAAATTTCTGGAATTTTGCCCCAAAATACGTGGAATTTCTGAGTTTTGCCCCAAAATAAAGAGAATTTCTGTCTTTTTGCCTTAACATATAGGGAATTTCTGCCTTTTTGCCCAACAATTAGGGAAATTTCTGCAATTTTGCCCCAAAATAAGGGAAATTTCTGCAAATTTGCCCGAATGTAAAAGAAATTTCTGCAATTTTGCCCCAAAATAAGGGGAATTTCTGACTGTTTGCTCCCGAAAAAAGGAGATTTTCTGTATTTTTGCTCCAAAATAAGGAGAATTTCTGCTTTTTTGCCCGAAAATTATAAGAATTTCTGCAATTATGCTTCAAAATACGGGGAAATTCTACTTTTTATCCCAAAAGTAAGGGGAATGTATACCTTTTTCCACAAAAAAGGGAAATTTCTTAATTTTTGCCCCAAAATAAGAGGAATTTCTGCCTTTTTACCTCAAAATAAGTGAAATTTCTCCTTTTATACCCAAAAATAAATGGAATTTCTGTTTTTTTGCAACAAAATAAAAGGAATTTTTGAATTATACCCTGAAATAAGTGATATTTCTGCAATTTTGCCCCAAAATAAAAGAAATTTCTTCCTTTTTGCCACAAAATAAGGGGAATTTCTGTGTTTTTGCCCCAAAATAAGAGAAATTTCTGCCTTTTTGCCCCCAAATAAGGGGAATTTCAGCCTTTTTACCTCAAAATAAGGGGAATTTCAGCCTTTTTACCTCAAAATAAGGGGAATTTCTGCATTTTTGCCACAAAATACTAAGAATTTCTTAATTTTTTCCCCAAAATAAGGAAAATTTCTGCCTTTTTTTTCTGAAATAAGTGAAATTTCTGCAATTTTGCACCAAAATAAGTGAAATTTCTGCAATTTTGCCCCAAAATGAGGAAAATTTCTGCCTTTTTTCCCTGAAATATATTAAATTGCTCCAATTTTACCCTAAAATAAGGTGAATTTCTGCCTTTTTGCCCCAAAATAAGTGGAATTTCTGCATTTTAGCCCCAAAATAGAAAAAATTTTTGCTTTTTTTCTCTGAAATATGTGAAATTTCTGCAATTTTGCCCTAAAATAAGGGAAATTTCTGCAATTTTGCCCCAAAATAAGGGAAATTTCTGGAATTTTGCCCCAAAATACGTGGAATTTCTGAATTTTGCCCCAAAAGAAGGAGAATTTCTGTTTTTTGCTCCAACATATAGGGAATTTCTGTCTTTTTGCCCCACAATTAGAGGAATTTCTGCAATTTTGCTCCAAAATGCAAGGAATTTCTGTCTTGTTGCCCGAAAATAAGTGGAATGCATAACTTTTTGCCATAAAAAATGGAAATTTCTTTATTTTTGCTCCAAAATAAGGGGAATTTCAGCATTTTGCCTCTAAATAAGTGGAATTTCTGTCTTTTTCCCCCAAACAAAGGGAATTTCTGTCTTTTTTAACCCAAAATAAGGGGAATTATCTGCAATTTTGCCCCAAAATAAGGGAAATTTCTGCCATTTTGCCCTGAAATATGTGAAATTTCTGTAATTTTACCCCAAAATAAGGTGAATTTCTGCCTTTTTCCCCGAAAATAATGGGAATTTCTGCCTTTTTGCCCCAAAATAAAAAAAATTTTTGCTTTTTTTCTCTGAAATAAGTGAAATTACTGCAATTTTGCCCTAAAATAAGAGAAATTTCTGCCTTTTTGCCCTGAAATATGTGAAATTTCTACAATTTTACCCCAAAATAAGGTGAATTTCTGCCTTATTGCCCCAAAATAATGGGAATTTCTGTTTTTTTGCCCCAAAATAAGAAAAATTTTTGATTTTTTTCCCTGAAATATGTAAAATTTCTGCAATTTTGCCCCAAAATAAGGGAAATTTCTGCAATTTTGTCCCAAAATAAGGAAAATTTCTGGAACTTTAGCCCAAAATACGTGGAATTTCTGAGTTTTGCCCCAAAATAAAGAGAATTTCGGTCTTTTTGCCCCAACATATAGGGAATTTCTGCCTTTTTGCCCAACAATTAGGAGAATTTCTGCAATTTTGCCCCAAAATAAGCGAAATTTCTGCAAATTTGCCCGAATGTAAAAGAAATTTCTGCAATTTTGCCCCAAAATAAGGGGAATTTTTGACTGTTTGCTCCCGAAAAAAGGAGATTTTCTGTATTTTTGTTCCAAAATTAGGAGAATTTCTGCTTTTTTGCCCGAAAATTATAAGAATTTCTGCAATTATGCTTCAAAATACGGGGAATTTCTACTTTTTATCCCGAAAGTAATGGGAATGTATACCTTTTTCCACAAAAAAGGGAAATTTCTTAATTTTTGCCCCAAAATAAGAGGAATTTCTGCCTTTTTACCTCAAAATAAGTGAAATTTCTCTTTTTTTACTTAAAAATAATTGGAATTTCTGTCTTTTTGCAACAAAATAAAAGGAATTTTTGAATTATACCCTGAAATAAGTGATATTTCTGCAATTTTGCCCCAAAATAAAAGAAATTTCTGCCTTTTTGCCCCCAAATAAGAGGAATTTCAGCCTTTTTACCTCAAAATAAGGGGAATTTCAGCCTTTTTACCTCAAAATAAGGGGAATTTCTGCATTTTTGCCACAAAATATTAAGAATTTCTTAATTTTTTCCCCAAAATAAGGAAAATTTCTGCCTTTTTTCCCTGAAATAAGTGAAATTTCTGCAATTTTGCCCTAAAATAAGGGAAATTTCTGCAATTTTGCCCCAAAATAAAGGAAATTTCTGGAATTTTTCCCCAAAATACGTGGAATTTCTGAGTTTTGCCTCAAAATAAGGAGAATTTCTGTCTTTTTGCCCCAACATATAGGGAATTTCTAACTTTTTGCCCAACAATTAGGGGAATTTCTGCAATTTTTCCCCAAAATAAGGGAAATTTCTGCAATTTTGCCCCAATGTAAAAGAAATTTCTGCAATTTTGCCCCAAAATAAGGGGAATTTCTGACTGCTTCCGAAAAAAAAAGATTTTCTGTATTTTTGCTCCAAAATAAGGAGAATTTCTGCTTTTTTGCCCGAAAATTATGAGAATTTCTGAAATTGTGCTTCAAAATATGGGGAATTTTTGCTTTTTATCCCAAAAGTAAAGGGAATGTATACCTTTTTTAAAAAAAAGGGAAATTTCTTAATTTTTGCCCCAAAATAAGAGGAATTTCTGCATTTTTACCTCAAAATAAGTGAAATTTCTTTTTTTTTACCCAAAAATAAATGGAATTTCTGTCTTTTTGCAACAAAATAAAAGAAATTTTTGAATTATACCCTGAAATAAGTGATATTTCTGCAATTTTGCCCCAAAATAAAGAAATTTCTGCCTTTTTTGCCACAAAATAAAGGGAATTTCTGTCTTTTTGCCCCAAAATAAGAGAAATTAATGCCTTTTTGCCCCCAAATAAGGGGAATTTCAGCCTTTTTACCTCAAAATAAGGGGAATTTCAGCATTTTTACCTCAAAATAAGGGGAATTTCTGCATTTTTGCCACAAAATATTAAGAATTTCTTAATTTTTTCCCCAAAATAAGGGAAATTTCTGCCTTTTTTCCCTGAAATAAGTGAAATTTCTGCAATTTTGCCCTAAAATAAGGGAAATTTCTGCAATTTTGCCCCAAAATAAGGGAAATTTCTGGAACTTTGCCCCAAAATACGTGGAATTTCTGAGTTTTGCCTCAAAAGAAGGAGAATTTCTGTCTTTTTGCCCCAACATATAGGGAATTTCTGCCTTTTTGCCCAACAATTAGGGGAATTTCTGGAATTTTGCTCCAAAATAAGGGAAATTTCTGCAATTTTGCCCCAATGTAAAAGAAATTTCTGCAATTTTGCCCCAAAATAAGGGGAATTTCTGACTGCTTCCAAAAAAAGAAGATTTTCTGTATTTTTGCTCCAAAATAAGGAGAATTTCTGCTTTTTTGCCCGAAAATTATGAGAATTTCTGCAATTATGCTTCAAAATACGGGGAATTTTTGCTTTTTATCCCCAAAGTAAGGGGAATGTATACCTTTTTTAAAAAAAAGGGAAATTTCTTAATTTTTGCCCCAAAAAAAAAGGAATTTCTGCCTTTTTACCTCAAAATAAGTGAAATTTCTCCTTTTTTACCCAAAAATAAATGGAATTTCTGATTTTTGCAACAAAATAAAAGGAATTTTTGAATTATACCCTGAAATAAGTGATATTTCTGCAATTTTGCCCCAAAATAAAAGAAATTTTTGCCTTTTTGCTACAAAATAAAAAGAATTTCTGTCTTTTTGCCCCAAAATAAAAGAAATTTCTGCTTTTTTGCACCCAATTAAGGGGAATTTCAGCCTTTTTACCTCAAAATAAGGGGAATTTCAGCATTTTTACCTCAAAATAAGGAAAATTTCTGCATTTTTGCCACAAAATTTTAAGAATTTCTTAATTTTTTGTCCAAAATAAGGAAATTTTCTGCCTTTTTTCCCTGAAATAAGTGAAATTTCTGCAATTTTGCCCCAAAATAAGTGAAATTTCTGCAATTTTGCCCCAAAATGAGGGTTATTTCTGCCTTTTTGCCCTGAAATATGTGAAATTGCTGCAATTTTGCCCTAAAATAAGGAAAATTTCTGCAATTTTGCCCCAAAATAAGGAAATTTCTGGAATTTTGTCCCAAAATACGTGAAATTTCTGAATTTTGCCCCAAAATAATGAGAATTTCTGTCTTTTTGCCCCAACATATAGGGATTTCTGCCTTTTTGCCCCACATTTAGGGGAATTTCTGCAATTTTGCTCCAAAATGCAAGGAATTTCTGTCTTGTTGCCCGAAAATAAGTGGAATGCATAACTTTTTGCCATAAAAAAGGGAAATTTCTTTATTTTTGCTCCAAAATAAGGGGAACTTCAGTCTTTTTGCCTCTAAATAAGTGGAATTTCTGTCTTTTTTAACCCAAAATAAGGGGAATTTCTGACTTATTACCCTAAAATAAGTGAAATATCTGCAATTTTGCCCCAAAATAAGGGAAATTGCTGCCATTTTGCCCTGAAATATGTGAAATTTCTGTAATTTTACCCCAAAATAAGGTGAATTTCTGCCTTTTTCCCCCAAAATAATGGGAATTTCTGCCTTTTTGCCCCAAAATAAAAAAAATTTTTGCTTTTTTTCTCTGAAATAAGTGAAATTACTGCAATTTTGCCCTAAAATAAGAGAAATTTCTGCCTTTTTGCCCTGAAATATGTGAAATTTCAGCAATTTTACCACAAAATAAGGTGAATTTCTGCCTTATTGCCCCAAAATAATGGGAATTTCTGTTTTTTTTGCCCCAAAATAAGAAAAATTTTTGATTTTTTTTCCCTGAAATAAGTAAAATTTCTGCAATTTTGCCCCAAAATAAGGGGAATTTCTGACTGTTTGCTCCCGAAAAAAGGAGATTTTCTGTATTTTTGCTCCAAAATAAGGAGAATTTCTGCTTTTTTGCCCGAAAATTGTGAGAATTTCTGCAATTATGCTTCAAAATACAGGGAATTTTTGCTTTTTATCCCAAAAGTAAGGGGAATGTATACCTTTTTTTAAAAAAAGGGAAATTTCTTAATTTTTGCACCAAAATAAGAGGAATTTCTGCCTTTTTACCTCAAAATAAGTGAAATTTCTCCTTTTTTACCCAAAATTAAATGGAATTTCTGTCTTTTTGCAACAAAATAAAAGAAATTTTGAATTATACCCTGAAATAAGTGATATTTCTGCAATTTTGCCCCAAAATAAATGAAATTTCTGCCTTTTTGCCACAAAATAAGGGGAATTTCTGTCTTTTTGCCCCAAAATAAAAGAAATTTCTGCCTTTTTGCCCCCAAATAAGGGGAATTTCAGCCTTTTTACATCAAAATAAGGGGAATTTCAGCCTTTTTACCTCAAAATAAGGGGAATTTCTGCATTTTTGCCACAAAATATTAAGAATTTCTTAATTTTTTCCCCAAAATAAGGAAAATTTCTGCCTTTTTTCCCTGAAATAAGTGAAATTTCTGCAATTTTTTTCTAAAATGAGGGAAATTTCTGTAATTTTGCCCCAAAATAAGGGAAATTTCTGGAATTTTGCCCCAAAATACATGGAATTTCTGAGTTTTGCCCCAAAAGAAGGAGAATTTCTGTCTTTTTGCCCCAACATATAGGGAATTTCTGCCTTTTTGCCCAACAATTAGGGAAATTTCTGCAATTTTGCCCCAAAATAAGGGAAATTTCTGCAATTTTGCCGCAATGTAAAAGAAATTTCTGCAATTTTGCCCCAAAATAATGGGAATTTCTGACTATTTGCTTCCGAAAAAAGAAGATTTTCTGTATTTTTGCTCCAAAATAAGGAGAATTTCTGCTTTTTTGCCTGAAAATTGTGAGAATTTCTGCAATTATGCTTCAAAATACAGGGAATTTTTGCTTTTTATCCCAAAAGTAAGGGGAATGTATACCTTTTTTAAAAAAAAGGGAAATTTCTTAATTTTTGCCCCAAAATAAGAGGAATTTCTGCCTTTTTACCTCAAAATAAGTGAAATTTCTCCTTTTTTACCCAAAAATAAATGGAATTTCTGTCTTTTTGCAACAAAATAAAAGGAATTTTTGAATTATACCCTGAAATAAGTGATATTTCTGCAATTTTGCCCCAAAATAAAAGAAATTTTTGCCTTTTTGCTACAAAATAAGGGGAATTTCTGTCTTTTTGCCCCAAAATAAGAGAAATTTCTGCATTTTTGCACCCAATTAAAGGGAATTTCAGCCTTTTTACCTCAAAATAATGGGAATTTCAGCATTTTTACCTCAAAATAAGGAAAATTTCTGCATTTTTGCCACAAAATATTAAGAATTTTTTAATTTTTTTCCCAAAATAAGGAAAATTTCTGCCTTTTTTTTCTGAAATAAGTGAAATTTCTGCAATATTGCACCAAAATAAGTGATATTTCTGCAATTTTGCCCCAAAATGAGGGAAATTTCTGCCTTTTTGCCCTGAAATATATTAAATTGCTGCAATTTTACCCTGAAATAAGGTGAATTTCTGCCTTTTTGCCCCAAAATAAGTGGAATTTCTGCATTTTAGCCCCAAAATAGGAAAAATTTTTGCTTTTTTTCTCTGAAATAAGTGAAATTTCTGCAATTTTGCCCTAAAATAAGGAAAATTTCTGCAATTTTGCCCCAAAATAAGGGAAATTTCTGGAATTTTGCCCCAAAATACATGGAATTTCTGAGTTTTGCCCCAAAAGAAGGAGAATTTCTGTCTTTTTCCCCAACATATAGGGAATTTCTGTCTTTTTGCGCCACAATTAGGGGAATTTCTGCAATTTTGCTCCAAAATGCAAGGAATTTCTGTCTTGTTGCCTGAAAATAAGTAGAATGCATAACTTTTTGCCATAAAAAAGGGAAATTTCTTTATTTTTGCTCCAAAATAAGGGGAATTTCAGCATTTTGCCTCTAAATAAGTGGAATTTCTGTCTTTTTCCCCCAAACAAAGGGAATTTCTGTCTTTTTAACCCAAAATAAGGGGAATTTCTGACTTATTACCCTAAAATAAGTGAAATATCTGCAATTTAGCCCCAAAATAAGGGAAATTTCTGCCTTTTTGCCCTGAAATATGTGAAATTTCTGTAATTTTACCCCAAAAGAAGGTGAATTTCTGCTTTTTTCCCCCAAAATAATGGGAATTTCTGCCTTTTTGCCCCAAAATAAAAAAATTTTTGCTTTTTTTCTCTGAAATAAGTGAAATTACTGCAATTTTGCCCTAAAATAAGAGAAATTTCTGCCTTTTTGCCCTGAAATATGTGAAATTTCTGCAATTTTACCCCAAAATAAGGTGAATTTCTGCCTTATTGCCCCAAAATAATGGAAATTTCTGTTTTTATGCCCCAAAATAAGAAAAATTTTTGATTTTTTTCCCTGAAATAAGTAAAATTTCTGCAATTTTGCCCCAAAATAAAGGAAATTTCTGCAATTTTGCCCCAAAATAAGGAAAATTTCTGGAACTTTGCCCCAAAATACGTGGAATTTCTGAGTTTTGCCCCAAAATAAGGAGAATTTCTGTCTTTTTGCCCCAACATATAGGGAATTCCTGCCTTTTTGCCCAACAATTAGGAAAATTTCTGCAATTTTGCCCCAAAATAAGGGAAATTTCTGCAAATTTGCCCGAATGTAAAAGAAATTTCTGCAATTTTGCCCCAAAATAAGGGGAATTTCTGACTGTTTGCTCCCGAAAAAAGGAGATTTTCTGTATTTTTGCTCCAAAATAAGGAGAATTTCTGCTTTTTTGCCCGAAAATTATAAGAATTTCTGCAATTATGCTTCAAAATACGGGGAATTTCTACTTTTTATCCCGAAAGTAATGGGAATGTATACCTTTTTCCACAAAAAAGGGAAATTTCTTAATTTTTGCCCCAAAATAAGAGGAATTTCTGCCTTTTTACCTCAAAATAAGTGAAATTTCTCTTTTTTTACCCAAAAATAAATGGAATTTCTGTCTTTTTGCAACAAAATAAAAGGAATTTTTGAATTATACCCTGAAATAAGTGATATTTCTGCAATTTTGCCCCAAAATAAAAGAAATTTCTGCCTTTTTGCCCCCAAATAAGAGGATTTTCAGCCTTTTAACCTCAAAATAAAGGGGAATTTCAGCCTTTTTACCTCAAAATAAGGGGAATTTCTGCATTTTTGCCACAAAATATTAAGAATTTCTTAATTTTTTCCCCAAAATAAGGAAAATTTCTGCCTTTTTTCCCTGAAATAAGTGAAATTTCTGCAATTTTTTTCTAAAATAAGGGAAATTTCTGCAATTTTGCCCCAAAATAAGGGAAATTTCTGGAATTTTGCCCCAAAATACATGGAATTTCTGAGTTTTGCCCCAAAAGAAGGAGAATTTCTGTCTTTTTGCCCCAACATATAGGGAATTTCTGCCTTTTTGCCCAACAATTAGAGAAATTTCTGCAATTTTGCCCCAAAATAAGGGAAATTTCTGCAATTTTGCCGCAATGTAAAAGAAATTTCTGCAATTTTGCCCCAAAATAATGGGAATTTCTGACTATTTGCTTCCGAAAAAAGAAGATTTTCTGTATTTTTGCTCCAAAATAAGGAGAATTTCTGCTTTTTTGCCTGAAAATTGTGAGAATTTCTGCAATTATGCTTCAAAATACAGGGAATTTTTGCTTTTTATCCCAAAAGTAAGGGGAATGTATACCTTTTTTAAAAAAAAGGGAAATTTCTTAATTTTTGCCCCAAAATAAGAGGAATTTCTGCCTTTTTACCTCAAAATAAGTGAAATTTCTCCTTTTTTACCCAAAAATAAATGGAATTTCTGTCTTTTTGCAACAAAATAAAAGGAATTTTTGAATTATACCCTGAAATAAGTGATATTTCTGCAATTTTGCCCCAAAATAAAAGAAATTTTTGCCTTTTTGCTACAAAATAAGGGGAATTTCTGTCTTTTTGCCCCAAAATAAGAGAAATTTCTGCATTTTTGCACCCAATTAAAGGGAATTTCAGCCTTTTTACCTCAAAATAATGGGAATTTCAGCATTTTTACCTCAAAATAAGGAAAATTTCTGCATTTTTGCCACAAAATATTAAGAATTGTTTAATTTTTTTCCCAAAATAAGGAAAATTTCTGCCTTTTTTTACTGAAATAAGTGAAATTTCTGCAATTTTGCACCAAAATAAGTGAAATTTCTGCAATTATGCCCCAAAATGAGGGAAATTTCTGCCTTTTTGCCCTGAAATATATTAAATTGCTGCAATTTTACCCTGAAATAAGGTGAATTTCTGCCTTTTTGCCCCAAAATAAGTGGAATTTCTGCATTTTAGCCCCAAAATAGGAAAAATTTTTGCTTTTTTTCTCTGAAATAAGTGAAATTTCTGCAATTTTGCCCTAAAATAAGGAAAATTTCTGCAATTTTGCCCCAAAATAAGGGAAATTTCTGGAATTTTTCCCCAAAATACATGGAATTTCTGAGTTTTGCCCCAAAAGAAGGAGAATTTCTGTCTTTTTCCCCAACATATAGGGAATTTCTGTCTTTTTGCGCCACAATTAGGGGAATTTCTGCAATTTTGCTCCAAAATGCAAGGAATTTCTGTCTTGTTGCCTGAAAATAAGTAGAATGCATAAATTTTTGCCATAAAAAAGGGAAATTTCTTTATTTTTGCTCCAAAATAAGGGGAATTTCAGCATTTTGCCTCTAAATAAGTGGAATTTCTGTCTTTTTCCCCCAAACAAAGGGAATTTCTGTCTTTTAACCCAAAATAAGGGGAATTTCTGACTTATTACCCTAAAATAAGTGAAATATCTGCAATTTAGCCCCAAAATAAGGGAAATTTCTGCCATTTTGCACTGAAATATGTGAAATTTCTGTAATTTTACCCCAAAAGAAGGTGAATTTCTGCTTTTTTCCCCCAAAATAATGGGAATTTCTGCCTTTTTGCCCCAAAATAAAAAAATTTTTGCTTTTTTTCTCTGAAATAAGTGAAATTACTGCAATTTTGCCCTAAAATAAGAGAAATTTCTGCCTTTTTGCCCTGAAATATGTGAAATTTCTGCAATTTTACCACAAAATAAGGTGAATTTCTGCCTTATTGCCCCAAAATAATGGAAATTTCTGTTTTTATGCCCCAAAATAAGAAAAAATTTTGATTTTTTTCCCTGAAATAAGTAAAATTTCTGCAATTTTGCCCCAAAATAAAGGAAATTTCTGCAATTTTGCCCCAAAATAAGGAAAATTTCTGGAACTTTGCCCCAAAATACGTGGAATTTCTGAGTTTTGCCCCAAAATAAGGAGAATTTCTGTCTTTTTGCCCCAACATATAGGGAATTCCTGCCTTTTTGCCCAACAATTAGGAAAATTTCTGCAATTTTGCCCCAAAATAAGGGAAATTTCTGCAAATTTGCCCGAATGTAAAAGAAATTTCTGCAATTTTGCCCCAAAATAAGGGGAATTTCTGACTCTTTGCTCCCGAAAAAAGGAGATTTTCTGTATTTTTGCTCCAAAATAAGGAGAATTTCTGCTTTTTTGCCCGAAAATTATAAGAATTTCTGCAATTATGCTTCAAAATACGGGGAATTTCTACTTTTTATCCCGAAAGTAATGGGAATGTATACCTTTTTCCACAAAAAAGGGAAATTTCTTAATTTTTGCCCCAAAATAAGAGGAATTTCTGCCTTTTTACCTCAAAATAAGTGAAATTTCTCTTTTTTTACCCAAAAATAAATGGAATTTCTGTCTTTTTGCAACAAAATAAAAGGAATTTTTGAATTATACCCTGAAATAAGTGATATTTCTGCAATTTTGACCCAAAATAAAAGAAATTTCTGCCTTTTTGCCCCCAAATAAGAGGAATTTCAGCCTTTTTACCTCAAAATAAGGGGAATTTCAGCCTTTTTACCTCAAAATAAGGGGAATTTCTGCATTTTTGCCACAAAATATTAAGAATTTCTTAATTTTTTCCCCAAAATAAGGAAAATTTCTGCCTCTTTTCTCTGAAATAAGTGAAATTTCTGCAATTTTTTTCTAAAATAAGGGAAATTTCTGCAATTTTGCCCCAAAATAAGGGAAATTTCTGGAATTTTGCCCCAAAATACATGGAATTTCTTAGTTTTGCCCCAAAAGAAGGAGAATTTCTGTCTTTTTGCCCCAACATATAGGGAATTTCTGCCTTTTTGCCCAACAATTAGGGGAATTTCTGCAATTTTGCCCCAATGTAAAAGAAATTTCTGCAATTTTGCCCCAAAATAAGGGGAATTTCTGACTGCTTCCGAAAAAAGAAGATTTTCTCAATTTTTGATCCAAAATAAGGAGAATTTCTGATTTTTTGCCCGAAAATTATGAGAATTTCTGCAATTATGCTTCAAAATATGGGGAATTTTTGCTTTTTATCCCAAAAGTAAGGGGAATGTATACCTTTTTTTAAAAAAAGGGAAATTTCTTAATTTTTGCCCCAAAATAAGAGGAATTTCTGCCTTTTTACCTCAAAATAAGTGAAATTTTCCTTTTTTACCCAAAAATAAATGGAATTTCTGTCTTCTTGCAACAAAATAAAAGGAATTTTTGAATTATACCCTGAAATAAGTGATATTTCTGCAATTTTGCCCCAAAATAAAAGAAATTTTTGCCTTTTTGCTACAAAATAAGGGGAATTTCTGTCTTTTTGCCCCAAATTAAGAGAAATTTCTGCATTTTTGCATCCAATTAAGGGGAATTTCAGCATTTTTACCTCAAAATTAAAAAAAATTCTGCATTTTTGCCACAAAATTTTAAGAATTTCTTAATTTTTTCTCCAAAATAAGGAAATTTTCTGCCTTTTTTCCCTGAAATAAGTGAAATTTCTGCAATTTTGCCCCAAAATAAGTGAAATTTTTGCAATTTTGCCCCAAAATGAGGGAAATTTCTGCCTTTTTGCCCTGAAATATGTGAAATTGCTGCAATTTTACCTTAAAATAAGGTGAATTTCTGCCTTTTTGCCCCAAAATAAGTAAAATATCTGCATTTTAGCCCCAAAATAGGAAAAATTTTTGCTTTTTTCTCTGAAATAAGTGAAATTTCTGCAATTTTGCCTTAAATAATGAAAATTTCTGCAATTTTGCCCCAAAATAAGGAAATTTCTGGAATTTTGCCCCAAAATACGTGGAATTTCTGAGTTTTGCCCCAAAATAAGGAGAATTTCTGTCTTTTTGCCCCAACATATAGGGAATTTCTGCCTTTTTGCCCAACAATTAGGAGAATTTCTGAAATTTTGCCCCAAAATAAGAAAAATTTCTGCAAATTTGCCCTAAAATAAGGAAAATTTCTGCAATTTTGCCCCAAAATAAGGGAAATTTCTGGAATTTTGTCCCAAAATACGTGGAATTTCTGAATTTTGACCCAAAATAATGAGAATTTCTGTCTTTTTGTCCCAACATATAGGGAATTTCTGCCTTTTTGCCCCACATTTAGGGGAATTTCTGCAATTTTGCTCCAAAATGCAAGGAATTTCTGTCTTGTTGCCCGAAAATAAGTGGAATGCATAACTTTTTGCCATAAAAAAGAAAAATTTCTTTATTTTTGCTCCAAAATAAGGGGAATTTCAGTCTTTTTGCCTCTAAATAAGTGGAATTTCTGTCTTTTTCCCCCAAACAAAGGGAATTTCTGTCTTTTATAACCCAAAATAAGGGGAATTTCTGACTTATTACCCTAAAATAAGTGAAATATCTGCAATTTTGCCCCAAAATAAGGGAAGTTTCTGCCATTTTGCCCTGAAATATGTGAAATTTCTGTAATTTTACCCCAAAATAAGGTGAATTTCTGCCTTTTTCCCCCAAAATAATGGGAATTTCTGCCTTTTTGCCCCAAAATAAAAAAATTTTTGCTTTTTTTCTCTGAAATAAATGAAATTACTGAAATTTTGCCCTAAAATAAGAGAAATTTCTGCCTTTTTGCCCTGAAATATGTGAAATTTCTGCAATTTTACCACAAAATAAGGTGAATTTCTGCCTTATTGCCCCAAAATAATGGGATTTTCTGTTTTTTTGCCCCAAAATAAGAAAATTTTTTGCTTTTTTTCCCTGAAATAAGTAAAATTTCTGTAATTTTGCCCCAAAATAAGGGGAATTTCTGACTGTTTGCTCCCGAAAAAAGGAGATTTTCTGTATTTTTGCTCCAAAATAAGGAGAATTTCTGCTTTTTTGCCCGAAAATTATAAGAATTTCTGCAATTATGCTTCAAAATACGGGGAATTTCTACTTTTTATCCCGAAAGTTAGGGGAATGTATACCTTTTTCCACAAAAATGGAAATTTCTTAATTTTTGCCCAAAAATAAGAGGAATTTCTGCATTTTTACCTCAAAATAAGTGAAATTTATCCTTTTTTACCCAAAATTAAATGGAATTTCTGTCTTTTTGCAACAAAATAAAAGAAATTTTTGAATTATACCCTGAAATAAGTGATATTTCTGCAATTTTGCCCCAAAATAAAAGAAATTTCTGCCTTTTTGCCACAAAATAAGGGGAATTTCTGTCTTTTTGCTCCAAAATAAGAGAAATTTCTGCATTTTTGCCCCCAAATAAGAGGAATTTCAGCCTTTTTACCTCAAAATAAGGGGAATTTCAGCCTTTTTACCTCAAAATAAGGGGAATTTCTGCATTTTTCCCACAAAATATTAAGAATTTGTTAATTTTTTCCCCAAAATAAGGAAAATTTCTGCCTTTTTTCCCTGAAATAAGTGAAATTTCTGCAATTTTTTTCTAAAATAAGGGAAATTTCTGCAATTTTGCCCCAAAATAAGGGAAATTTCTGGAATTTTGCCCCAAAATACATGGAATTTCTGAGTTTTCCCCAAAAGAAAAAGAATTTCTGTCTTTTTGCCCCAACATATAGGGAATTTCTGCCTTTTGCCCAACAATTAGGGGAATTTCTGCAATTTTGCCCCAAAATAAGTGAAATTTCTGCAATTTTGCCCCAATGTAAAAGAAATTTCTGCAATTTTGTCCCAAAATAATGGGAATTTCTGACTATTTGCTTCCGAAAAAAGAAGATTTTCTGTATTTTTGCTCCAAAATAAGGAGAATTTCTGCTTTTTTGCCCGAAAATTGTGAGAATTTCTGCAATTATGCTTCAAAATACAGGGAATTTTTGCTTTTTATCCCAAAAGTAAGGGGAATGTATACCTTTTTTTAAAAAAAGGGAAATTTCCTAATTTTTGCCCCAAAATAAGAGGAATTTCTGCCTTTTTACCTCAAAATAAGTGAAATTTCTCCTTTTTTACCCAAAAATAAATGGAATTTCTGTCTTTTTGCAACAAAATAAAAGGAATTTTTGAATTATACCCTGAAATAAGTGATATTTCTGCAATTTTGCCCCAAAATAAAAGAAATTTTTGCCTTTTTGCTACAAAATAAGGGAAATTTCTGTCTTTTTGCCCCAAAATAAGAGAAATTTCTGCACTTTTGCACCCAATTAAGGGGAATTTCAGCCTTTTTACCTCAAAATAAGGGGAATTTCAGCATTTTTACCTCAAAATAAGAAAATTTCTGCATTTTTGCCACAAAATATTAAGAATTCTTTAATTTTTTCCCCAAAATAAGGAAAATTTCTGCCTTTTTTTCTGAAATAAGTGAAATTTCTGCAATTTTGCACCAAAATAAGTGAAATTTCTGCAATTTTGCCCCAAAATGAGGGAAATTTCTGCCTTTTTGCCCTGAAATATATTAAATTGCTCCAATTTACCCTGAAATAAGGTGAATTTCTGCCTTTTTCCCCTAAAATAATAGGAATTTCTGCCTTTTTGCCCCAAAATAAAAAAATTTTTGCTTTTTTTCTCTGAAATAAGTGAAATTACTGCAATTTTGCCCTAAAATAAGAGAAATTTCTGCCTTTTTGCCCTGAAATATGTGAAATTTCTGCAATTTTACCCCAAAATAAGGTGAATTTCTGCCTTATTGCCCCAAAATAATGGAAATTTCTGTTTTTATGCCCCAAAATAAGAAAAATTTTTGATTTTTTTCCCTGAAATAAGTAAAATTTCTGCAATTTTGCCCCAAAATAAAGGAAATTTCTGCAATTTTGCCCCAAAATAAGGAAAATTTCTGGAACTTTGCCCCAAAATACGTGGAATTTCTGAGTTTTGCCCCAAAATAAGGAGAATTTCTGTCTTTTTGCCCCAACATATAGGGAATTCCTGCCTTTTTGCCCAACAATTAGGAAAATTTCTGCAATTTTGCCCCAAAATAAGGGGAATTTCTGACTGTTTGCTCCCGAAAAAAGGAGATTTTCTGTATTTTTGCTCCAAAATAAGGAGAATTTCTGCTTTTTTGCCCGAAAATTATAAGAATTTCTGCAATTATGCTTCAAAATACGGGGAATTTCTACTTTTTATCCCGAAAGTAATGGGAATGTATACCTTTTTCCACAAAAAAGGGAAATTTCTTAATTTTTGCCCCAAAATAAGAGGAATTTCTGCCTTTTTACCTCAAAATAAGTGAAATTTCTCTTTTTTTACCCAAAAATAAATGGAATTTCTGTCTTTTTGCAACAAAATAAAAGGAATTTTTGAATTATACCCTGAAATAAGTGATATTTCTGCAATTTTGCCCCAAAATAAAAGAAATTTCAGCCTTTTTGCCCCCAAATAAGAGGAATTTCAGCCTTTTTACCTCAAAATAAGGGGAATTTCAGCCTTTTTACCTCAAAATAAGGGGAATTTCTTCATTTTTGCCACAAAATATTAAGAATTTCTTAATTTTTTCCCCAAAATAAGGAAAATTTCTGCCTTTTTTCCCTGAAATAAGTGAAATTTCTGCAATTTTGCCCTAAAATAAGAGAAATTTCTGCAATTTTGCCCCAAAATAAGGGAAATTTCTGGAATTTTGCCCCAAAATAAGTGGAATTTTTGAGTTTTGCCTCAAAATAAGGAGAATTTCTGTCTTTTTGCCCCAACATATAGGGAATTTCTGCCTTTTTGCCCAACAATTAGGGGAATTTCTGCAATTTTGCCCCAATGTAAAAGAAATTTCTGCAATTTTGCCCCAAAATAAGGGGAATTTCTGACTGCTTCCGAAAAAAGAAGATTTTCTCAATTTTTGATCCAAAATAAGGAGAATTTCTGATTTTTTGCCCGAAAATTATGAGAATTTCTGCAATTATGCTTCAAAATATGGGGAATTT
This sequence comes from Micromys minutus, assembly GCF_963924665.1. NCBI lineage: Eukaryota > Metazoa > Chordata > Mammalia > Rodentia > Muridae > Micromys > Micromys minutus. Next base: position 103,650 of record NW_027667209.1, read on the forward strand.
TTGCTTCTTATCCCAAAAGTAAGGGGAATGTATACCTTTTTTAAAAAAAAGGGAAATTTCTTAATTTTTGCCCCAAAATAAGAGGAATTTCTGCCTTTTTACCTCAAAATAAGTGAAATTTCTCCCTTTTACCCAAAAATAAATGGAATTTCTGTCTTTTTGCAACAAAATAAAAGGAATTTTTGAATTATACCCTGAAATAAGTGATATTTCTGCAATTTTGCCCCAAAATAAAAGAAATTTTTGCCTTTTTGCTACAAAATAAGGGGAATTTCTGTCTTTTTGCCCCAAATTAAGAGAAATTTCTGCATTTTTGCACCCAATTACGGGGAATTTCAGCATTTTTACGTCAAAATAAAGGGAATTTCAGCATTTTTACCTCAAAATTAAAAAAAATTCTGCATTTTTGCCACAAAATTTTAAGAATTTTTTAATTTTTTCTCCAAAATAAGGAAATTTTCTGCCTTTTTTCCCTGAAATAAGTGAAATTTCTGCAATTTTGCCCCAAAATAAGTGAAATTTTTGCAATTTTGCCCCAAAATGAGGGAAATTTCTGCCTTTTTGCACTGAAATATGTGAAATTGCTGCAATTTTACCCTAAAATAAGGTGAATTTCTGCATTTTTGCCCCAAAATAAGTAAAATATCTGCATTTTAGCCCCAAAATAGGAAAAATTTTTGCTTTTTTTCTCTGAAATAAGTGAAATTTCTGCAATTTTGCCCTAAAATAACGAAAATTTCTGCAATTTTGCCCCAAAATAAGGGAAATTTCTGGAATTTTGCCCCAAAATACGTCGAATTTCTGAGTTTTGCCCCAAAATAAGGAGAATTTCTGTCTTTTTGCCCAAACATATAGGGAATTTCTGCCTTTTTGCCCATCAATTAGGAGAATTTCTGCAATTTTGCCCCAAAATAAGGGAAATTTCTGCAAATTTGCCCTAAAATAAGGAAAATTTCTGCAATTTTGCCCCAATATAAGGGAAATTTCTGAAATTTTGCCCCAAAATACGTGGAATTTCTGAATTTTGCCCCAAATAATGAGAATTTCTGTCTCTTTGCCCCAACATATAGGGAATTTCTGCCTTTTTGCCCCACATTTAGGGGAATTTCTGCAATTTTGCTCCAAAATGCAAGGAATTTCTGTCTTGTTGCCCGAAAATAAGTGGAATGCATAACTTTTTGCCATAAAAAAGGGAAATTTCTTTATTTTTGCTCCAAAATAAGGGGAATTTCAGTCTTTTTGCCTCTAAATAATTGGAATTTCTGTCTTTTTCCCCCAAACAAAGGGAATTTCTGTCTTTTTTAACCCAAAATAAGGGGAATTTCTGACTTATTACCCTAAAATAAGTGAAATATCTGCAATTTTGCCCCAAAATAAGGGAAATTTCTGCCATTTTGCCCTGAAATATGTGAAATTTCTGTAATTTTACTCCAAAATAAGGTGAATTTCTGCCTTTTTTCCCCAAAATAATGGGAATTTCTGCCTTTTTGCCCCAAAATAAAAAAATTTTTGCTTTTTTTCTCTGAAATAAATGAAATTACTGCAATTTTGCCCTAAAATAAGAGAAATTTCTGCCTTTTTGCCCTGAAATATGTGAAATTTCTGCAATTTTACTACAAAATAAGGTAAATTTCTGCCTTATTGCTCCAAAATAATGGGAATTTCTGGTTTTTTTGCCCCAAAATAAGAAAAATTTTTGCTTTTTTTCCCTGAAATAAGTAAAATTTCTGCAATTTTGCCCCAAAATAAGGGGAATTTCTGACTGTTTGCTCCCGAAAAAAGGAGATTTTCTGTATTTTTGCTCCAAAATAAGGAGAATTTCTGCTTTTTTGCCCGAAAATTATAAGAATTTCTGCAATTATGCTTCAAAATACGGGGAATTTCTACTTTTTATCCCGAAAGTTAGGGGACTGTATACCTTTTTCCACAAAAACGGAAATTTCTTAATTTTTGCCCCAAAATAAGAGGAATTTCTGCATTTTTACCTCAAAATAAGTGAAATTTCTCCTTTTTTACCCAAAATTAAATGGAATTTCTGTCTTTTTGCAACAAAATAAAAGGAATTTTTGAATTATACCCTGAAATAAGTGATATTTCTGCAATTTTGCCCCAAAATAAAAGAAATTTCTGCCTTTTTGCCACAAAATAAGGGGAATTTCTGTCTTTTTGCCCCAAAATAAGAGAAATTTCTGCCTTTTTGCCCCCAAATAAGGGGAATTTCAGCCTTTTTACCTCAAAATAAGGGGAATTTCAGCCTTTTTACCTCAAAATAAGGGGAATTTCTGCATTTTTCCCACAAAATATTAAGAATTTGTTAATTTTTTCCCCAAAATAAGGAAAATTTCTGCCTTTTTTCCCTGAAATAAGTGAAATTTCTGCAATTTTTTTCTAAAATAAGGGAAATTTCTGCAATTTTGCCCCAAAATAAGGGAAATTTCTGGAATTTTGCCCCAAAATACATGGAATTTCTGAGTTTTGCCCCAAAAGAAGGAGAATTTCTGCCTTTTTGCCCAAAAATAAGGGGAATTTCTGCAATTTTGCCCCAAAATAAAAGAAATTTCTGCAATTTTGCCCCAATGTAAAAGAAATTTCTGCAATTTTGCCCCAAAATAATGGGAATTTCTGACTATTTGCTTCCGAAAAAAGAAGATTTTCTGTATTTTTGCTCCAAAATAAGGAAAATTTCTGCTTTTTTGCCCGAAAATTGTGAGAAATTCTGCTATTATGCTTCAAAATACAGGGAATTTTTGCTTTTTATCCCAAAAGTAAGGGGAATGTATACCTTTTTTTTTAAAAAAGGGAAATTTCTTAATTTTTGCCCCAAAATAAGAGGAATTTCTGCCTTTTTACCTCAAAATAAGTGAAATTTCTTCTTTTTTACCCAAAAATAAATGGAATTTCTGTCTTTTTGCAACAAAATATAAGGAATTTTTGAATTATACCCTGAAATAAGTGATATTTCTGCAATTTTGCCCCAAAATAAAAGAAATTTTTGCCTTTTTGCTACAAAATAAGGGGAATTTCTGTCTTTTTGCCCCAAAATAAGAGAAATTTCTGCATTTTTGCACCCAATTAAGGGGAATTTCAGCCTTTTTACCTCAAAATAAGGGGAATTTCAGCATTTTTACCTCAAAATAAAGAAAATTTCTGCATTTTTGCCACAAAATATTAAGAATTTTTTAATTTTTTCTCCAAAATAAGGAAAATTTCTGCCTTTTTTTTCTGAAATAAGTGAAATTTCTGCAATTTTGCACCAAAATAAGTGAAATTTCTGCAATTTTGCCCCAAAATGAAGGAAATTCTGCCTTTTTGCCCTGAAATATATTAAATTGCTCCAATTTACCCTGAAATAAGGTGATTTTCTGCCTTTTTGCCCCAAAAGAAGTGGAATTTCTGCATTTTAGCCCCAAAATAGGGAAAATTTTTGCTTTTTTTCTCTGAAATAAGTGAAATTTCTGCAATTTTGCCCTAAAATAAGGAAAATTTCTGCAATTTTGCCCCAAAATAAGGGAAATTTCTGGAATTTTGCCCCAAAATACGTGGAATTTCTGAGTTTTGCTCCCAAAAAAGGAGAATTTCTGTCTTTTTCCCCAACATATAGAGAATTTCTGTCTTTTTGTGCCACAATTAGGGGAATTTCTGCAATTTTGCTCCAAAATGCAAGGAATTTCTGTCTTGTTGCCTGAAAATAAGTAGAATGCATAACTTTTTGCCATAAAAAATGGAAATTTCTTTATTTTTGCTCCAAAATAAGGGGAATTTCAGCATTTTGCCTCTAAATAAGTGAAATTTCTGTCTTTTCCCCCCAAACAAAGAGAATTTCTGTATTTTTTAACCCAAAATAAGGGGAATTTCTGACTTATTACCCTAAAATAAGTGAAATATCTGCAATTTTGCCCCAAAATAAGGGAAATTTCTGCCATTTTGCCCTGAAATATGTGAAATTTCTGTAATTTTACCCCAAGATAAGGTGAATTTCTGCTTTTTTCCCCCAAAATAATGGGAATTTCTGCCTTTTTGCCCCAAAATAAAAAATTTTTGCTTTTTTTCTCTGAAATAAGTGAAATTACTGCAATTTTGCCCTAAAATAAGAGAAATTTCTGCCTTTTTGCCCTGAAATATGTGAAATTTCTGCAATTTTACCCCAAAATAAGGTGAATTTCTGCCTTATTGCCCCAAAATAATGGAAATTTCTGTTTTTTTGCCCCAAAATAAGAAAAATTTTTGATTTTTTTCCCTGAAATAAGTAAAATTTCTGCAATTTTGCCCCAAAATAAAGGAAATTTCTGCAATTTTGCCCCAAAATAAGGAAAATTTCTGGAACTTTGCCCCAAAATACGTGGAATTTCTGAGTTTTGCCCCAAAATAAGGAGAATTTCTGTCTTTTTGCCCCAACATATAGGGAATTCCTGCCTTTTTGCCCAACAATTAGGAAAATTTCTGCAATTTTGCCCCAAAATAAGGGAAATTTCTGCAAATTTGCCCGAATGTAAAAGAAATTTCTGCAATTTTGCCCCAAAATAAGGGGAATTTCTGACTGTTTGCTCCCGAAAAAAAGAGATTTTCTGTATTTTTGCTCCAAAATAAGGAGAATTTCTGCTTTTTTGCCCGAAAATTATAAGAATTTCTGCAATTATGCTTCAAAATACGGGGAATTTCTACTTTTTATCCCGAAAGTAATGGGAATGTATACCTTTTTCCACAAAAAAGGGAAATTTCTTAATTTTTGCCCCAAAATAAGAGGAATTTCTGCCTTTTTACCTCAAAATAAGTGAAATTTCTCTTTTTTTACCCAAAAATAATTGGAATTTCTGTCTTTTTGCAACAAAATAAAAGAAATTTTTGAATTATACCCTGAAATAAGTGATATTTCTGCAATTTTGCCCCAAAATAAAAGAAATTTCTGCCTTTTTGCCCCCAAATAAGAGGAATTTCAGCCTTTTTACCTCAAAATAAGGGGAATTTCAGCCTTTTTACCTCAAAATAAGGGGAATTTCTGCATTTTTGCCACAAAATATTAAGAATTTCTTAATTTTTTCCCCAAAATAAGGAAAATTTCTGCCTTTTTTCCCTGAAATAAGTGAAATTTCTGCAATTTTGCCCTAAAATAAGAGAAATTTCTGCAATTTTGCCCCAAAATAAGGGAAATTTCTGGAATTTTGCCCCAAAATACGTGGAATTTCTGAGTTTTGCCTCAAAATAAGGAGAATTTCTGTCTTTTTGCCCCAACATATAGGGAATTTCTAACTTTTTGCCCAACAATTAGGGGAATTTCTGCAATTTTGCCCCAAAATAAGGGAAATTTCTGCAATTTTGCCCCAATGTAAAAGAAATTTCCTCAATTTTGCCCCAAAATAAGGGGAATTTCTGACTGCTTCCGAAAAAAGAAGATTTTCTTTATTTTTGCTCCAAAATAAGGAGAATTTCTGCTTTTTTGCCCGAAAATTATGAGAATTTCTGCAATTATGCTTCAAATTATGGGGAATTTTTGCTTTTTATCCCAAAAGAAAGGGGAATGTATACCTTTTTTAAAAAAAAGGGAAATTTCTTAATTTTTGCCCCAAAATAAGAGGAATTTCTGCCTTTTTACCTCAAAATAAGTGAAATTTCTCCTTTTTACCCAAAAATAAATGGAATTTCTGTCTTTTTGCAACAAAATAAAAGGAATTTTTGAATTATACCCTGAAATAAGTGATATTTCTGCAATTTTGCCCCAAAATAAAAGAAGTTTTTGACTTTTTGCTACAAAATAAGGGGAATTTCTGTCTTTTTGCCCCAAATTAAGAGAAATTTCTGCATTTTTGCACCCAATTAAGGGGAATTTCAGCATTTTTACGTCAAAATAAGGGGAATTTCAGCATTTTTGCCTCAAAATTAAAAAAAATTCTGCATTTTTGCCACAAAATTTTAAGTATTTCTTAATTTTTTCTCCAAAATAAGGAAATTTTCTGCCTTTTTTCCCTGAAATAAGTGAAATTTCTGCAATTTTGCCCCAAAATAAGTGAAATTTTTGCAATTTTGCCCCAAAATGAGGGAAATTTCCTCCTTTTTGCCCTGAAATATGTGAAATTGCTTCAATTTTACCCTAAAATAAGGTGAATTTCTGCCTTTTTGCCCCAAAATAAGTAAAATATCTGCATTTTAGCCCCAAAATAGGAAAAAATTTTGCTTTTTTTCTCTGAAATAAGTGAAATTTCTGCAATTTTGCCCTAAAATAAGGAAAATTTCTGCAATTTTGCCCCAAAATAAGGGAAATTTCTGCAAATTTGCCCTAAAATAAGGAAAATTTCTGCAATTTTGCCCCAAAATAAGGGAAATTTCTGGAATTTTGCCCCAAAATACGTGGAATTTCTGAATTTTGCCCCAAAATAATGAGAATTTCTGTCTTTTTGCCCCAACATATAGGAAATTTCTGCCTTTTTGCCCCACATTTAGGGGAATTTCTGCAATTTTGCTCCAAAATGCAAGGAATTTCTGTCTTGTTGCCCGAAAATAAGTGGAATGCATAACTCTTTGCCATAAAAAAGGGAAATTTCTTTATTTTTGCTCCAAAATAAGGGGAATTTCAGTCTTTTTGCCTCTAAATAATTGGAATTTCTGTCTTTTTCCCCCAAACAAAGGGAATTTCTGTCTTTTTTAACCCAAAATAAGGGGAATTTCTGACTTATTACCCTAAAATAAGTGAAATATCTGCAATTTTGCCCCAAAATAAGGGAAATTTCTGCCATTTTGCCCTGAAATATGTGAAATTTCTGTAATTTTACTCCAAAATAAGGTGAATTTCTGCCTTTTTCCCCCAAAATAATGGGAATTTCTGCCTTTTTGCCCCAAAATAAAAAAATTTTTGCTTTTTTTCTCTGAAATAAATGAAATTACTGCAATTTTGCCCTAAAATATAAGAAATTTCTGCCTTTTTGCCCTGAAATATGTGAAATTTCTGCAATTTTACCACAAAATAAGGTGAATTTTTGCCTTATTGCCCCAAAATAATGGGAATTTCTGTTTTTTTTGCCCCAAAATAAGAAAAATTTTTGCTTTTTTTCCCTGAAATAAGTAAAATTTCTGCAATTTTGCCCCAAAATAAGGGGAATTTCTGACTGTTTGCTCCCGAAAAAAGGAGATTTTCTGTATTTTTGCTCCAAAATAAGGAGAATTTCTGCTTTTTTGCCCGAAAATTATAAGAATTTCTGCAATTATGCTTCAAAATCCGGGGAATTTCTACTTTTTATCCCGAAAGTTAGGGGAATGTATACCTTCTTCCACAAAAAAGGGAAATTTCTTAATTTTTGCCCCAAAATAAGAGGAATTTCTGCCTTTTTACCTCAAAATAAGTGAAATTTCTCCTTTTTTATCCAAAAATAAATGGAATTTCTGTCTTTTTGCAACAAAATAAAAGGAATTTTTGAATTATATCCTGAAATAAGTGATATTTCTGCAATTTTGCCCCAAAATAAAAGAAATTTCTGCCTTTTTGCTACAAAATAAGGGGAATTATGTCTTTTTGCCCCAAAATAAGAGAAATTTCTTCCTTTTTGCTCCCGAATAAGGGGAATTTCAGCCTTTTTACCTCAAAATAAGGGGAATTTCAGCCTTTTTACCTCAAAATAAGGGGAATTTCTGCATTTTTGCCACAAAATATTAAGAATTTCTTAATTTTTCCCCAAAATAAGGAAAATTTCTGCCTTTTTCTCTGAAATAAGTGAAATTACTGCAATTTTGCCCTAAAATAAGAGAAATTTCTGCCTTTTTGCCCTGAAATATGTGAAATTTCTGCAATTTTACCCCAAAATAAGGTGAATTTCTGCCTTATTGCCCCAAAATAATGGAAATTTCTGTTTTTTTGCCCCAAAATAAGAAAAATTTTTGATTTTTTTCCCTGAAATAAGTAAAATTTCTGCAATTTTGCCCCAAAATAAAGGAAATTTCTGCAATTTTGCCCCAAAATAAGGAAAATTTCTGGAACTTTGCCCCAAAATACGTGGAATTTCTGAGTTTTGCCCCAAAATAAGGAGAATTTCTGTCTTTTTGCCCCAACATATAGGGAATTCCTGCCTTTTTGCCCAACAATTAGGAAAATTTCTGCAATTTTGCCCCAAAATAAGGGAAATTTCTGCAAATTTGCCCGAATGTAAAAGAAATTTCTGCAATTTTGCCCCAAAATAAGGGGAATTTCTGACTGTTTGCTCCCGAAAAAAAGAGATTTTCTGTATTTTTGCTCCAAAATAAGGAGAATTTCTGCTTTTTTGCCCGAAAATTATAAGAATTTCTGCAATTATGCTTCAAAATACGGGGAATTTCTACTTTTTATCCCGAAAGTAATGGGAATGTATACCTTTTTCCACAAAAAAGGGAAATTTCTTAATTTTTGCCCCAAAATAAGAGGAATTTCTGCCTTTTTACCTCAAAATAAGTGAAATTTCTCTTTTTTTACCCAAAAATAATTGGAATTTCTGTCTTTTTGCAACAAAATAAAAGAAATTTTTGAATTATACCCTGAAATAAGTGATATTTCTGCAATTTTGCCCCAAAATAAAAGAAATTTCTGCCTTTTTGCCCCCAAATAAGAGGAATTTCAGCCTTTTTACCTCAAAATAAGGGGAATTTCAGCCTTTTTACCTCAAAATAAGGGGAATTTCTGCATTTTTGCCACAAAATATTAAGAATTTCTTAATTTTTTCCCCAAAATAAGGAAAATTTCTGCCTTTTTTCCCTGAAATAAGTGAAATTTCTGCAATTTTGCCCTAAAATAAGAGAAATTTCTGCAATTTTGCCCCAAAATAAGGGAAATTTCTGGAATTTTGCCCCAAAATACGTGGAATTTCTGAGTTTTGCCTCAAAATAAGGAGAATTTCTGTCTTTTTGCCCCAACATATAGGGAATTTCTAACTTTTTGCCCAACAATTAGGGGAATTTCTGCAATTTTGCCCCAAAATAAGGGAAATTTCTGCAATTTTGCCCCAATGTAAAAGAAATTTCCTCAATTTTGCCCCAAAATAAGGGGAATTTCTGACTGCTTCCGAAAAAAGAAGATTTTCTTTATTTTTGCTCCAAAATAAGGAGAATTTCTGCTTTTTTGCCCGAAAATTATGAGAATTTCTGCAATTATGCTTCAAATTATGGGGAATTTTTGCTTTTTATCCCAAAAGAAAGGGGAATGTATACCTTTTTTAAAAAAAGGGGAAATTTCTTAATTTTTGCCCCAAAATAAGAGGAATTTCTGCCTTTTTACCTCAAAATAAGTGAAATTTCTCCTTTTTACCCAAAAATAAATGGAATTTCTGTCTTTTTGCAACAAAATAAAAGGAATTTTTGAATTATACCCTGAAATAAGTGATATTTCTGCAATTTTGCCCCAAAATAAAAGAAGTTTTTGACTTTTTGCTACAAAATAAGGGGAATTTCTGTCTTTTTGCCCCAAATTAAGAGAAATTTCTGCATTTTTGCACCCAATTAAGGGGAATTTCAGCATTTTTACGTCAAAATAAGGGGAATTTCAGCATTTTTGCCTCAAAATTAAAAAAAATTCTGCATTTTTGCCACAAAATTTTAAGTATTTCTTAATTTTTTCTCCAAAATAAGGAAATTTTCTGCCTTTTTTCCCTGAAATAAGTGAAATTTCTGCAATTTTGCCCCAAAATAAGTGAAATTTTTGCAATTTTGCCCCAAAATGAGGGAAATTTCCTCCTTTTTGCCCTGAAATATGTGAAATTGCTTCAATTTTACCCTAAAATAAGGTGAATTTCTGCCTTTTTGCCCCAAAATAAGTAAAATATCTGCATTTTAGCCCCAAAATAGGAAAAAATTTTGCTTTTTTTCTCTGAAATAAGTGAAATTTCTGCAATTTTGCCCTAAAATAAGGAAAATTTCTGCAATTTTGCCCCAAAATAAGGGAAATTTCTGCAAATTTGCCCTAAAATAAGGAAAATTTCTGCAATTTTGCCCCAAAATAAGGGAAATTTCTGGAATTTTGCCCCAAAATACGTGGAATTTCTGAATTTTGCCCCAAAATAATGAGAATTTCTGTCTTTTTGCCCCAACATATAGGAAATTTCTGCCTTTTTGCCCCACATTTAGGGGAATTTCTGCAATTTTGCTCCAAAATGCAAGGAATTTCTGTCTTGTTGCCCGAAAATAAGTGGAATGCATAACTCTTTGCCATAAAAAAGGGAAATTTCTTTATTTTTGCTCCAAAATAAGGGGAATTTCAGTCTTTTTGCCTCTAAATAATTGGAATTTCTGTCTTTTTCCCCCAAACAAAGGGAATTTCTGTCTTTTTTAACCCAAAATAAGGGGAATTTCTGACTTATTACCCTAAAATAAGTGAAATATCTGCAATTTTGCCCCAAAATAAGGGAAATTTCTGCCATTTTGCCCTGAAATATGTGAAATTTCTGTAATTTTACTCCAAAATAAGGTGAATTTCTGCCTTTTTCCCCCAAAATAATGGGAATTTCTGCCTTTTTGCCCCAAAATAAAAAAATTTTTGCTTTTTTTCTCTGAAATAAATGAAATTACTGCAATTTTGCCCTAAAATATAAGAAATTTCTGCCTTTTTGCCCTGAAATATGTGAAATTTCTGCAATTTTACCACAAAATAAGGTGAATTTTTGCCTTATTGCCCCAAAATAATGGGAATTTCTGTTTTTTTTGCCCCAAAATAAGAAAAATTTTTGCTTTTTTTCCCTGAAATAAGTAAAATTTCTGCAATTTTGCCCCAAAATAAGGGGAATTTCTGACTGTTTGCTCCCGAAAAAAGGAGATTTTCTGTATTTTTGCTCCAAAATAAGGAGAATTTCTGCTTTTTTGCCCGAAAATTATAAGAATTTCTGCAATTATGCTTCAAAATCCGGGGAATTTCTACTTTTTATCCCGAAAGTTAGGGGAATGTATACCTTCTTCCACAAAAAAGGGAAATTTCTTAATTTTTGCCCCAAAATAAGAGGAATTTCTGCCTTTTTACCTCAAAATAAGTGAAATTTCTCCTTTTTTATCCAAAAATAAATGGAATTTCTGTCTTTTTGCAACAAAATAAAAGGAATTTTTGAATTATATCCTGAAATAAGTGATATTTCTGCAATTTTGCCCCAAAATAAAAGAAATTTCTGCCTTTTTGCTACAAAATAAGGGGAATTATGTCTTTTTGCCCCAAAATAAGAGAAATTTCTTCCTTTTTGCTCCCGAATAAGGGGAATTTCAGCCTTTTTACCTCAAAATAAGGGGAATTTCAGCCTTTTTACCTCAAAATAAGGGGAATTTCTGCATTTTTGCCACAAAATATTAAGAATTTCTTAATTTTTCCCCAAAATAAGGAAAATTTCTGCCTTTTTCCCTGAAATAAGTGAAATTTCTGCAATTTTGCCCCAAAATAAGGGAAATTTCTGCAATTTTTCCCCAAAATAAGGGAAATTTCTGGAATTTTGCCCCAAAATACGTGGAATTTCTGAGTTTTGCCCCAAAAGAAGGAGAATTTTTGTCTTTTTGCCCCAACATATAGGGAATTTCTGCATTGTTGCCCCACAATTAGGGGAATTTCTGCAATTTTGCTCCAAAATGCAAAGAATTTCTGTCTTGTTGCCCGAAAATCAGTGGAATGCATAACTTTTTGCCATAAAAAAGGGAAATTTTTTCATTTTTGCTCTAAAATAAGGGGAATTTCAGCCTTTTTGCCTCTAAATTAGTGGAATTTCTGACTTTTTCCCCCAAACACAGGGAATTTCTGTCTTTTCTGCCCCAAAATAGGGAAATTTCTGCCTTTTTGCCCTGAAATATGTGAAATTTCTGCAATTTTACCCCAAAATAAGGTGAATTTCTGCCTTTTTGCCCCAAAATAATGGGAATTTCTGCTTTTTTGCCCCAAAATAAAAAAATTTTTGCTTTTTTCTCTGAAATAAGTGAAATTTCTGCAATTTTTCCCTAAAATAAGAGAAATTTCTGCAATTTTTTCTATAATAAGGGAAATGTCTGCAATTTTGCCCCAAAATAAATGGAATTTCTCTCTTTTTGCCTCAAAATAAAGGAAATTTCAGCCTTTTTACCTGAAAATAAGTGATAGTTCTGCAATTTTGCCCCAAAAAAGGTAAATTCCTGCAATTTTGCCCCAAAATAAAGGAAATTTCTTGAATTTTGCCCCAAAATAAGGGGAATTTCTGATTTTTCTCCAAAATAAAGGGAATTTCTTCCTTTTGCCCCAAAATTAGGGGAATTTCTGCAATTTTGCTCCATAATACGGGGAATTTCTGCCTTTTTGCCCAAAAATAATGGAATGCATACCTTTTTGCCATAAAAAGGGAAATTTCTTCATTTTTGCTCCAAAATAAAGGGAATTTCTGCCTTTTTGCCTCTAAATAAGTGGAATTTCTGTCTTTTTCTCCCAAAACAAAGGGAATTTCTGTTTTTTTTGCCCCAAACAGAAGGAATTTCTGACTTATTACCCTGAAATGAATGAAATTTCTGCATTTTTGCCCCAAAATAAAGGAAATTTCTGCAATTTTGCCCCAATGTAAAGGAAATTTCTGCAATTTTGACCCAAAATAATGGGAATTTTTGACTGTTTGCTCTCAAAAAAAGAAGATTTTCTGTCTTTTTGCCCCAAAATAAGGAGAATTTCTGCTTTTTTGCCTGAAAATAATGAGAATTTCTGCAATATTGCTTCAAAATACGGGGAATTTCTGCTTTTAATCACGAAAGTAAGAGGAATGTATACCTTTTGCAACAGAAAAGGGAAATCTCTTCATTTTTGCCCCAAAATAAGAGGAATTTCTGCCTTTTACCTCAAAATAAGTGAAATTTCTCCCTTTTTACCCAAAAATAAATGGAATATTTGTCTTTTTGCCCCAAAATAAAAAAAAATTTTGAATTATGCCCTAAAATAAGTGATATTTCTGAAATTTTGCCCCAAAATAAAAGAAATTTCTGCCTTTTTGCCACAAAATAAGGGGAATTTCTGTCTTTTTGCCCCAAAATTAGGGAAATTTCTGCCTTTTTGCCCCCAAATAAGGGAAATTTCAGCCTTTTTACCTCAAAGTAAGGAAAATTTCTGCATTTTTGCCACAAAATATTAAGAATTTCTGCATTTTTGCCCCAAAATAAGGAAAATTTCTGCCTTTTTTCCTGAAATAAGTGAAATTTCTGCAATTTTGCCCCAAAATAAGTGAAATTTCTGCAATTTTGCCTGAAAATAAGGGAAATTTCTGCCTTTTTGCCCTGAAATATGTGAAATTTCTGCAATTTTACCACAAAATAAGGTGAATTTCTGCCTTTTTGCCCCAAAATAATAAGAATTTCTGCCTTTTTGCCCCTAAAATAAGAAAAATTTTTGCTTTTTTTCTCCGAAATAAGTGAAATTTCTGCAATTTTGCCCTAAATAAGGGAAATTTCTGCAATTTTTCCACATAATAAGGAAAATGTCTGCAATTTTGCCAAAAAATAAAGGGAATATCTCCCTTTTTGCCCCAAAATAAAGTAAATTTCAGTCTTTTTACCTGAAAATAAGTGAAATTTCTCCAATTTTGCCCCAAATAAAGGAAATTTCTGCAATTTTGCCCCAAAATAAGGTAAATTCCTGCAATTTTGCTCCCCAAAAAGAGAAATTTCTAGAATTTTGCCTCAAAATAAGGGGAATTTCTGATTTTTGCCCCAAAATAAAGGGAATTTCTGCCTTTTGCCCCAAAATTAGGGGAATTTCTTCAATTTTGCTCCAAAATTCGGGGAATTTCTGCCTTTTTGCCTGAAAATAATGGGAATGCATACCTTTTTGCAATAAAAACGGAAATTTTTTCATTGTTGCTCCAAAATAAGGGGAATTTCTGCCTTTGTGCTTCTAGATAAGTGGAATTTCTGTCTTTTTCCCTGAAAACAAAGGGAATTTCTGTCTTTTTTGGCCCAAAATAAGGGGAATTTCTGACTTATTACCCTGAAATAAGTGAAATTTCTGCAATTTTGCCCCAGGATAAGGTAAATTTCTCCCTTTTTTCCCTGAAATATGTGAAATTTCTGCAATTTTACCCCAAAATAAGGTGAATTTCTTTTTTTTGCCCCAAAATAATAAGAATTTCTGCCTTTTTGCCCCAAAATAAGAAAAATTTTTGCTTTTTTTTCCGAAATAAGTAAAATTTCTGCAATTTTGCCCCAATGTAAAGGAAATTTCTGCAATTTTGCCCCAAAATAAGTAGAATTTCTGACTGTTTGCTCCCGAAAAAAAGGAGATTTTCTGTCTTTTGCACCAAAATAAGGAGAATTTCTGCCTTTTTGCCCGAAAATTATGAGAATTTCTGCAATTTTGCTTCAAAATACGGGGAATTTCTGCTTTTTATCCCGAAAGTAAGGTGAATGTATATTTTTTGCCACAAAAAAGAGAAATTTCTTCATTTTTGCTCCAAAATAAGGGGAATTTCTGTCTTTTTGCCTTTAAATAAGTGGAATTTCTGTCTTTTTCCCAAAAATCAAACGGAATTTCTCTCTTTTTTGCCCCAAATAAAAAAAATTTCTGACTCAATATTCTGAAATAAGTGAAATTTCTGATATTTTGCCCCAAAATAAAGGAAATTTCTGCCTTTTTGCCCCCAAATAATGGGAATTTAAGCATTTTCACCTAAAAATAAGGGGAATTTCTGAATTTTGGCACAAAATATTAGGAATTTCTGTCTTTTTGACCCAAAATAAGTAAAATTTCTGCCTTTTTTCCCTGAAATAAGTGAAATTTCTGCAATTTTGCCCCAAAATAATTGAAATTTCTGCCATTATGCCCCAAAATAAGGGGAATTTTGGAATTTTGCACAAAAATTTGGAATTTCTGAGTATTGCCCCAAAATTAGGAGAATTTTTGTCTTTTTGCCCCAACATATAGGAAATTTCTGCCTTTTTGCCCCTCAATTAGGGGAATTTCTGCAATTTTGCTCCAAAATACATGGAATTTCTCTCTTTTTGCCCGAAAATAAGGGGAATGCATAACTTGTTGCCACAAAAAAGGGAAATTTCTTCATTTTTGCTCCAAAATAAGGGGAATTTCTGCCTTTTTGCCTCTAAATAAGTGGAATTTCTGTCTTTTTCCCCCCAAAACAAAGGGAATTTCTGTCTTTTTTGACCCAAAATAAGGGGAATTTCTGACTTATTACCCTTAAATAAGTGAAATTTCTGCAATTTTGCCACAGAATAAAGAAAATTTCTGCATTTTTGCCTTGAAATATGTGAAATTTCTGCAATTTTACTCCAAAATAAGGTGAATTTCTGTTTTTTTGCCCCAAAATAATGGGAATTTCTGCCTTTTTGCCCCAAAATAAGAAAAATTTTTGCTTTTTTTCTCTGAAATAAGTAAAATTTCTTCAATTTTGCCCTAAAATAAGGGAAATTTCTGCAATTTTTTCCCATAATAATAGAAATTTCTGCAATTTTGCACCAATGTAAAAGAAATTTCTGCAATTTTGCCACAAAATAAGGAGAATTTCTGACTATTTGCTCCCGAAAGAAGGAGATTTTCTGTCTTTTTGCCCCAAAATAAGTAGAATTTCTGCATTTTTGCCCGAAAATTTTGAGAGTTTCTGCAATTTTGCTTCAAAATACGGGGAATTTCTGCTTTTTATACCGAAAGTAAGGGGAATGTATATTTTTTGCCACAATAAAGGGAAATTTCTTCATTATTGTTCCAAAATAAGGAGAATTTTTGCTTTTTGCCTCTAAATAACTGAAATTTCTGTCTTCTTTCTAAAAAAGAAAGGGAATTTCTCCCTTTTGTGCCCCAAAATAAAAGGAATTTCTGAATCATTACCCTGAAATAAGTGAAATTTCTACAATTTTGCCCCAAAATAAAAGAAATTTCTGCAATTTTGCCCCAAAATAAGGGTAATTTCTGCTTTTTGTCCAGAAATATGTGAAATTTCTGCAATTTTACCCCCAATAAAGGTGAATTTCTACATTTTTGCAACAAAATAATGAGAATTTCTGCCTTTTTGCCCCAAAATAAAAAAAATTTTTGCTTTTTTTCTCTGAAATAAGTGAAATTTCTGCAATTTTGCCCTAAAACAAGGGAAATTTCTGCAATTTTGTCCAAAAATAAGGTAAATTCTTGCAATTTTGCCCTCCAAAAAAGAAATTTCTAGAATTTTGCCACAAAATAAGGGGAATTTCTGATTTTTGCCCCAAAATAAAAGGAATTTCTGCCTTTTGCCCCAAAATTAGGGGAATTTCTTCAATTTTGCTCCAAAATACGGGGAATTTCTGCCTTTTTTCCTGAAAATAATGGGAATGAATACCTTTTTGCCATAAAAAGGGAAATTTCTTCATTTTTGCTCCAAAATAAAGGGAATTTCTGCCTTTTTGCCTCTAGATAAGTGGAATTTCTGTCTTTTTCCCCCAAAACAAAGGGAATTTCTGTCTTTTTTGCCCCAAAATAGGGGGAATTTCTGACTTATTACCCTGAAATAAGAGAAATTTCTGCAATTTTGCCCCAGAATAATGAAAATTTCTGCCTCTTTGCCCTGAAATATGTGAAATTTCTGCAATTTTACCCAAAATAAAGTGAATTTCTGTTTTTTTGCCCCAAAATAATGGAAATTTTTGCCTTTTTGCCCCAAAATAAGAAAAATTTTTGCTTTTTTCTCTGATATAAGTAAAATTTCTGCAATTTTGCCCTAAAATAAGGGAAATTTCTGCAATTTTTTCCCTTAATAAGGGAAATTTCTGTAATTTTGCCCCAATGTAAAGGAAATTTCTTCAATTTTGCCCCAAAATAATGAGAATTTCTTACTGTTTGCTCCCGAAAAAGGAGATTTTCTGTATTTTTGCCACAAAATAAGGAGAATTTCTGCCTTTTTGCCCGAAAATTGGGAGAATTTCTGCTATTTTGCTTCAAAATACGGGGAATTTCTGCTTTTTATCCCGAAAGTAAGGGGAATGTATATTTTTTGCCACAAAAAAGGGAAATTTCTTCATTTTTGCTCCAAAATAAGGGGAATTTCTGCTTTTTTGCCTCTAAATAAGTGGAATTTCTGTCTTTTTCCCAAAAATCAAAGGGAATTTCTCTCTTTTTTGCCTCAAAATAAAAGGAATTTCTGACTCATTACCCTGAAATAAGTGAAATTTCTGCAATTTTGCCCCAAAATAAGTGAAATTTCTGCCTTTTTGCCCCCAAATAAGGGGAATTTCAGCATTTTTACCTCAAAATAAAGGTAATTTATGAATTTTGGCACAAAATATTAGGAATTTCTGCATTTTTGCTCCAAAATAAGTAAAATTTCTGCCTTTTTTCTCTGAAATAAGTGAAATTTCTGCAATTTTGCCCCAAAATAAGTGAAATTTCTCCAATTTTGCCCCAAAATAAGGGAAATTTCTAGAATTTCGCACTAAAAAATGTGGAATTTCTGAGTTTTGCCCCAAAATAAGGAGAATTTTTGTCTTTTTGCCCCAACATATAGGGAATTTCTGCCTTTTTGCCCCACAATAAGAGGAATTTCTGCAATTTTTCTCCAAAATACAGGAAATTTCTGTCTTTTTGCCTGAAAATAAGGGGAATGCATAACTTGTTGCCATAAAAAAGGGAAATTTCTTAATTTTTGCTCCAAAATAAGGAGAATTTCTGGGTTTTTGCCTCTAAATAAGTGGAATTTCTGTCTTTTTCCCCCAAAACATAAGGAATTTCTGTCTTTTTTGCCCCAAAATAAGGGGATTTTCTGACTTATTACCCTAAAATAAGTGAAATTTCTGCAATTTTGCCCCAGGATAAGGGAAATTTCTGCGTTTTTACCCTGAAATATGTGAAATTTCTGCAATTTTACCCCAAAATAAGGTGAATTTCTGCCTTTTTGCCCCAAAATAATGAGAATTTCTGCCTTTTTGCCCCAAAATAAGAAAAATTTTTGCTTTTTTTCTCTGAAATAAGTGAAATTTCTGCAATTTTGCACCAAAATAAGGTAAATTCCTGCAATTTTGCCCGCAAAAAAAGGAAATTTCTAGAATTTTGCCCCAAAATAAAGGGAATTTCTGCCTTTTGCCCCAAAATTAGGGGAATTTCTTCAATTTTGCTCCAAAATACGGGGAATTTCTGCCTTTTTTCCTGAAAATAATGGGAATGCATACCTTTTTGCAATAAAAAGGGAAATTTCTTCATTGTTGCTCCAAAATAAGGGTAATTTCTGCATTTTTGCCTCTAGATACGTGGAATTTCTGTGTTTTTCCCCGAAAACAAAGGGAATTTCTGTCCTTTTTGCCCCAAAATAAGAGGAATTTCTGACTTATTACCCAGAAATAAGTGAAATTTCTGCAATTTTGCCACAGGATAAGGTAAATTTCTGCCTTTTTGCCCTGAAATATGTGAAATTTCTGCAATTTTACCCCAAAATAAGGTGAATATCTGTTTTTTTTCCCCAAAATAATGGGAATTTCTGCCTTTTTGCCCCAAAATAAGAAAAATTTTTGCTTTTTTTTGTGAAATAAGTAAAATTTCTGCAATTATACCCTAAAATAAGGGAAATTCTGCAATTTTTTCCCATAATAAGGGAAATTTCTGCAATTTTGCCCCAATGTAAAGGAAATTTCTGCAATTTTGCCCCAAAATAAGTAGAATTTCTGACTGTTTGCTCCCGAAAAAAAGGAGATTTTCTGTCGTTTTGCCCCAAAATAAGGAGAATTTCTGCCTTTTTGCCCGAAAATTATGAGAATTTCTGCAATTTTGCTTCAAAATACGGGGAATTTCTGCTTTTTATCTCGAAAGTATGGGGAATGTATTTTTTTTGCCACAAAAAAGGGAAATTTCTTCATTTTTGCTCCAAAATAAGGGGAATTTCTGCTTTTTGCCTCTAAATAACTGGAATTTCTGGTTTTTTTTTTTTAACAAACAAAGGGAATTTCTTTCTTTTTTGCCCCAAAATAAGAGGAATTTCTGACTCATTACCCTGAAATAAGTGAAATTTCTTGAATTTTTGCCCCAAAATAAGGAAAATTTCTGCAATTTTGCCCCAGGATAAGGGAAATTTCTGCCTTTTTGCCCTGAAATATGTGAAATTTCTGCAATTTTACCTTAAAATAAGGTGAATTTCTGCCTTTTTGCCCCAAAATAATGAGAATTTCTGCCTTTTTGCCCCAAAATAAAAAAAAATTTTGCTTTTTTTCTCTGAAATAAGTGAAATTTTTGCAATTTTGCCCTAAATAAGGGAAATTTCTGCAATTTTTCCACATAATAAGGAAAATGTCTGCAATTTTGCCAAAAAATAAAGGGAATTTCTCCCTTTTTGCCCCAAAATAAAGGAAATTTCTTCCTTTTTACCTGAAAATAAGTGAAATTTCTGCAATTTTGCCCCAAATAAAGGAAATTTCTGCAATTTTGCCCCAAAATAAGGTAAATTCCTGCAATTTTGCTCCCCAAAAAGAGAAATTTCTAGAATTTTGCCCCAAAATAAGGGGAATTTCTGATTTTTGCCACAAAATAAAGGGAATTTCTGCCTTTTGCCCAAAAATTAGGGGAATTTCTGCAATTTTGCTCCAAAATACGGGGAATTTCTGCCTTTTTGCCTGAAAATAATGGGAATGCATAGGTTTTTGCAATAAAAAGGGAAATTTCTTCATTGTTGCTCCAAAATAAGGGGAATTTCTGCCTTTGTGCCTCTAGATAAGAGGAATTTCTGTCTTTTTCCCTGAAAACAAAGGGAATTTTTGTCTTTTTTGCCCCAAAATAAAGGGAATTTCTGACTTATTACCCTGAAATAAGTGAAATTTCTGCAATTTTGCCCCAGGATAAGGTAAATTTCTGCCTTTTTGCCCTGAAATATGTGAAATTTCTGTAATTATACCCTAAAATAAGGTGAATTTCTTTTTTTTGCCCCAAAATAATGAGAATTTCTGCCTTTTTGCCCCAAAATAAGAAAAATTTTTGCTTTTTTTCTCTGAAATAAGTAAAATTTCTGCAATTTTGCCCCAATGTAAAGGAAATTTCTGCAATTTTGCCCCAAAATAAGTAGAATTTCTGACTGTTTGCTCCCGAAAAAAGGAGATTTTCTGCCTTTTTGCACCAAAATAAGGAGAATTTCTGCCTTTTTGCCCGAAAATTATGAGAATTTCTGCAATTTTGCTTCAAAATACGGGGAATTTCTGCTTTTTATCCCGAAAGTAAGGTGAATGTATATTTTTTGCCACAAAAAAGGGAAATTTCTTCATTTTTGCTCCAAAATAAGGGGAATTTCTGTCTTTTTGCCTCTAAATAAGTGGAATTTCTGTCTTTTCCCAAAAATCAAAAGGAATTTCTCTCTTTTTTGCCTTAAAATAAAAGGAATTTCTGACTCAATACCCTGAAATAAGTGAAATTTCTGCAATTTTGCCCCAAAGTAAGGGAAATTTCTGCATTTTGCCCTCAAATAAGGGGAATTTCAGCATTTTTACCTCAAAATAAGGGGAATTTCTGAATTTTGGCAAAAAAATATTAGGAATTTCTGTCTTTTTGACCCAAAATAAATAAAATTTCTGCCTTTTTTCCCTGAAATAAGTGAAATTTCTGCAATTTTGCCCCAAAATAATTGAAATTTCTGCAATTATGCCCCAAAATAAGGGAAATTTCTGGAATTTTGCACAAAAATTTGGAATTTCTGAGTTTTGCCCCAAAATTAGGAGAATTTTTGTCTTTTTGCCCAAACATATAGGAAATTTCTGCCTTTTTGCCCCACAATTAGGGGAATTTCTGCAATTTTGCTCCAAAATACATGGAATTTCTCTCTTTTTGCCCGAAAATAAGGGGAATGCATAACTTGTTGCCATAAAAAAGGGAAATTTCTTTATTTTTGCTCCAAAATAAGGGGAATTTCTGCCTTTTGCCTCTAAATAAGTGGAATTTCTGTCTTTTTCCCCCAAAAACAAAGAAAATTTCTGTCTTTTTTGCCACAAAATAAGGGGAATTTCTGACTTATTACCATGAAATAAGTGAAATTTCTGCAATTTTGCCCCAGCATAAAGAAAATTTCTGCATTTTTGCCTTGAAATATGTGAAATTTCTGCAATTTTACCCCAAAATAAGGTGAATTTCTGTTTTTTTGCCCCAAAATAATGGGAATTTCTGCCTTTTTGCCCCAAAATAAGAAAAATTTTTGCTTTTTTTCTCTGAAATAAGTAAAATTTCTGCAATTTTGCCCTAAAATAAGGGAAATTTCTGCAATTTTTCCCATAATAATGGAAATTTCTGCAATTTTGCCCCAATGTAAAGGAAATTTCTGCAATTTTGCCCCAAAATATTGAGAATTTCTGACTATTTGCTCCCGAAAGAAGGAGATTTTCTGTCTTTTTGCCCCAAAATAAGTAGAATTTCTGCCTTTTTGCCCGAAAATTATGAGAATTTCTGCAATTTTGCTTCAAAATACAGGGAATTTCTGCTTTTTATACCGAAAGTAAGGAAAATGTATATTTTTTGCCACAATAAAGGGAAATTTCTTCATTATTGTTCCAAAATAAGGAGAATTTCTGCTTTTTGCCTCTAAATAACTGGAATTTCTGTCTTCTTTCCAAAAAAGAAAGGGAATTTCTCCCTTTTGTGCCCCAAAATAAAAGGAATTTCTGACTCATTACCCTGAAATAAGTGAAATTTCTGCAATTTTGCCCCAAAATAAGGGAAATTTCTGCAATTTTGCCCAAAAATAAGGTAAATTCTTGCAATTTTGCCCCCCAAAAAGGAAATTTCTAGAATTTTGCCACAAAATAAGGGGAATTTCTGATTTTTGCCTCAAAATAAAAGGAATTTCTGCCTTTTGCCCCCAAATTAGGGGAATTTCTTCAATTTTGCTCCAAAATACGGGGAATTTCTGCCTTTTTTCCTGAAAATAATGGGAATGCATACCTTTTTGCCATAAAAAGGGAAATTTCTTCATTTTTGCTCCAAAATAAAGGGAATTTCTGCCTTTTTGCCTCTAGATAAGTGGAATTTCTGTCTTTTTCCCCAAAACAAAGGGAATTTCTGTCTTTTTTGCCCCAAAATAAGGGGAATTTCTGACTTATTACCCTGAAATAAGAGAAATTTCTGCAATTTTGCCCCAAAATAAGGAAAATTTCTGCCTCTTTGCCCTGAAATATGTGAAATTTCTGCAATTTTACCCAAAATAAAGTGAATTTCTGTTTTTTTGCCCCAAAATAATGGAAATTTCTTCCTTTTTGCCCCAAAAAGAAAAATTTTTGCTTTTTTCTCTGATATAAGTAAAATTTCTGCAATTTTGCCCTAAAATAAGGGAAATTTCTGCAATTTTTTCCCTTAATAAGGGAAATTTCTGTAATTTTGCCCCAATGTAAAGGAAATTTCTTCAATTTTGCCCCAAAATAAGGAGAATTTCTTACTGTTTGCTCCCGAAAAAAGGAGATTTTCTGTATTTTTGCCCCAAAATAAGGAGAATTTCTGCCTTTTTGCCCGAAAATTGGGAGAATTTCTGCAATTTTGCTTTAAAATACGGGGAATTTCTGCTTTTTATCCCGAAAGTAAGGGGAATGTATATTTTTTGCCACAAAAAAGGGAAATTTCTTCATTTTTGCTCCAAAATAAGGGGAATTTCTGCTTTTTTGCCTCTAAATAAGTGGAATTTCTGTCTTTTTCCCAAAAATCAAAGGGAATTTCTCTCTTTTTTGCCTCAAAATAAAAGGAATTTCTGACTCATTACCCTGAAATAAGTTAAATTTCTGCAAATTTGCCCCAAAATAAGAGAAATTTCTGCCTTTTTGCCCCCAAATAAGGGGAATTTCAGCATTTTTACCTCAAAATAAAGGGATTTTATGAATTTTGGCACAAAATATTAGGAATTTCTACATTTTTGCTCCAAAATAAGTAAAATTTCTGCCTTTTTTCTCTGAAATAAGTGAAATTTCTGCAATTTTGCCCCAAAATAAGTGAAATTTCTCCAATTTTGCCCCAAAATAAGGGAAATTTCTAGAATTTCGCACTAAAAAAAGTGGAATTTCTGAGTTTTGCCCCAAAATAAGGAGAATTTTTGTCTTTTTGCCCCAACATATAGGGAATTTCTGCCTTTTTGCCCCACAATAAGAGGAATTTCTGCAATTTTGCTCCAAAAT
Organism: Micromys minutus; assembly: GCF_963924665.1. Taxonomy (NCBI): domain Eukaryota; kingdom Metazoa; phylum Chordata; class Mammalia; order Rodentia; family Muridae; genus Micromys; species Micromys minutus. Next base: position 126,672 of record NW_027667209.1, read on the forward strand.
ACAGGAAATTTCTGTCTTTTTGCCTGAAAATAAGGGGAATGCATGACTTGTTGCCATAAAAAAGGGAAATTTCTTAATTTTTGCTCCAAAATAAGGAGAATTTCTGGGTTTTTGCCTCTAAATAAGTGGAATTTCTGTCTTTTTCCCCCAAAACATAAGGAATTTCTGTCTTTTTTGCCCCAAAATAAGGGGATTTTCTGACTTATTACCCTAAAATAAGTGAAATTTCTGCAATTTTGCCCCAGGATAAGGGAAATTTCTGCGTTTTTACCCTGAAATATGTGAAATTTCTGCAATTTTACCCCAAAATAAGGTGAATTTCTGTTTTTTTGCCCCAAAATAATGGGAATTTCTGCCTTTTTGCCCCAAAATAAGAAAAATTTTTGCTTTTTTTCTCTGAAATAAGTAAAATTTCTGCAATTTTGCCCTAAAATAAGGGAAATTTCTGCAATTTTTCCCATAATAATGGAAATTTCTGCAATTTTGCCCCAATGTAAAGGAAATTTCTGCAATTTTGCCCCAAAATATTGAGAATTTCTGACTATTTGCTCCCGAAAGAAGGAGATTTTCTGTCTTTTTGCCCCAAAATAAGTAGAATTTCTGCCTTTTTGCCCGAAAATTATGAGAATTTCTGCAATTTTGCTTCAAAATACAGGGAATTTCTGCTTTTTATACCGAAAGTAAGGAAAATGTATATTTTTTGCCACAATAAAGGGAAATTTCTTCATTATTGTTCCAAAATAAGGAGAATTTCTGCTTTTTGCCTCTAAATAACTGGAATTTCTGTCTTCTTTCCAAAAAAGAAAGGGAATTTCTCCCTTTTGTGCCCCAAAATAAAAGGAATTTCTGACTCATTACCCTGAAATAAGTGAAATTTCTGCAATTTTGCCCCAAAATAAGGGAAATTTCTGCAATTTTGCCCAAAAATAAGGTAAATTCTTGCAATTTTGCCCCCCAAAAAGGAAATTTCTAGAATTTTGCCACAAAATAAGGGGAATTTCTGATTTTTGCCTCAAAATAAAAGGAATTTCTGCCTTTTGCCCCCAAATTAGGGGAATTTCTTCAATTTTGCTCCAAAATACGGGGAATTTCTGCCTTTTTTCCTGAAAATAATGGGAATGCATACCTTTTTGCCATAAAAAGGGAAATTTCTTCATTTTTGCTCCAAAATAAAGGGAATTTCTGCCTTTTTGCCTCTAGATAAGTGGAATTTCTGTCTTTTTCCCCAAAACAAAGGGAATTTCTGTCTTTTTTGCCCCAAAATAAGGGGAATTTCTGACTTATTACCCTGAAATAAGAGAAATTTCTGCAATTTTGCCCCAAAATAAGGAAAATTTCTGCCTCTTTGCCCTGAAATATGTGAAATTTCTGCAATTTTACCCAAAATAAAGTGAATTTCTGTTTTTTTGCCCCAAAATAATGGAAATTTCTGCCTTTTTGCCCCAAAAAGAAAAATTTTTGCTTTTTTCTCTGATATAAGTAAAATTTCTGCAATTTTGCCCTAAAATAAGGGAAATTTCTGCAATTTTTTCCCTTAATAAGGGAAATTTCTGTAATTTTGCCCCAATGTAAAGGAAATTTCTTCAATTTTGCCCCAAAATAAGGAGAATTTCTTACTGTTTGCTCCCGAAAAAAGGAGATTTTCTGTATTTTTGCCCCAAAATAAGGAGAATTTCTGCCTTTTTGCCCGAAAATTGGGAGAATTTCTGCAATTTTGCTTCAAAATACGGGGAATTTCTGCTTTTTATCCCGAAAGTAAGGGGAATGTATATTTTTTGCCACAAAAAAGGGAAATTTCTTCATTTTTGCTCCAAAATAAGGGGAATTTCTGCTTTTTTGCCTCTAAATAAGTGGAATTTCTGTCTTTTTCCCAAAAATCAAAGGGAATTTCTCTCTTTTTTGCCTCAAAATAAAAGGAATTTCTGACTCATTACCCTGAAATAAGTTAAATTTCTGCAAATTTGCCCCAAAATAAGAGAAATTTCTGCCTTTTTGCCCCCAAATAAGGGGAATTTCAGCATTTTTACCTCAAAATAAAGGGATTTTATGAATTTTGGCACAAAATATTAGGAATTTCTACATTTTTGCTCCAAAATAAGTAAAATTTCTGCCTTTTTTCTCTGAAATAAGTGAAATTTCTGCAATTTTGCCCCAAAATAAGTGAAATTTCTCCAATTTTGCCCCAAAATAAGGGAAATTTCTAGAATTTCGCACTAAAAAAAGTGGAATTTCTGAGTTTTGCCCCAAAATAAGGAGAATTTTTGTCTTTTTGCCCCAACATATAGGGAATTTCTGCCTTTTTGCCCCACAATAAGAGGAATTTCTGCAATTTTGCTCCAAAATACAGGAAATTTCTGTCTTTTTGCCTGAAAATAAGGGGAATGCATGACTTGTTGCCATAAAAAAGGGAAATTTCTTAATTTTTGCTCCAAAATAAGGAGAATTTCTGGGTTTTTGCCTCTAAATAAGTGGAATTTCTGTCTTTTTCCCCCAAAACATAAGGAATTTCTGTCTTTTTTGCCCCAAAATAAGGGGATTTTCTGACTTATTACCCTAAAATAAGTGAAATTTCTGCAATTTTGCCCCAGGATAAGGGAAATTTCTGCGTTTTTACCCTGAAATATGTGAAATTTCTGCAATTTTACCCCAAAATAAGGTGAATTTCTGCCTTTTTGCCCCAAAATAATAAGAATTTCTGCCTTTTTGCCCCAAAATAAGAAAAATTTTTGCTTTTTTTCTCTGAAATAAGTGAAATTTCTGCAATTTTGCCCCAAAATAAGGTAAATTCCTGCAATTTTGCCCGCAAAAAAAGGAAATTTCTAGAATTTTGCCCCAAAATAAAGGGAATTTCTGCCTTTTGCCCCAAAATTAGGTGAATTTCTTCAATTTTGCTCCAAAATACGGGGAATTTCTGCCTTTTTTCCTGAAAATAATGGGAATGCATACCTTTTTGCAATAAAAAGGGAAATTTCTTCATTGTTGCTCCAAAATAAGGGTAATTTCTGCATTTTTGCCTCTAGATACGTGGAATTTCTGTGTTTTTCCCCGAAAACAAAGGGAATTTCTGTCCTTTTTGCCCCAAAATATGAGGAATTTCTGACTTATTACCCAGAAATAAGTGAAATTTCTGCAATTTTGCCACAGGATAAGGTAAATTTCTGCCTTTTTGCCCTGAAATATGTGAAATTTCTGCAATTTTACCCCATAATAAGGTGAATATCTGTTTTTTTTCCCCAAAATAATGGGAATTTCTGCCTTTTTGCCCCAAAATAAGAAAAATTTTTGCTTTTTTTTTCTGAAATAAGTAAAATTTCTGCAATTATACCCTAAAATAAGGGAAATTCTGCAATTTTTTTCCCATAATAAGGGAAATTTCTGCAATTTTGCCCCAATGTAAAGGAAATTTCTGCAATTTTGCCCCAAAATAAGTAGAATTTCTGACTGTTTGCTCCCGAAAAAAAGGAGATTTTCTGTCGTTTTGCCCCAAAATAAGGAGAATTTCTGCCTTTTTGCCCGAAAATTATGAGAATTTCTGCAATTTTGCTTCAAAATACGGGGAATTTCTGCTTTTTATCCCGAAAGTATGGGGAATGTATTTTTTTTGCCACAAAAAAGGGAAATTTCTTCATTTTTGCTCCAAAATAAGGGGAATTTCTGCTTTTTGCCTCTAAATAACTGGAATTTCTGTTTTTTTTTTCAACAAACAAAGGGAATTTCTTTCTTTTTTGCCCCAAAATAAGAGGAATTTCTGACTCATTACCCTGAAATAAGTGAAATTTCTTGAATTTTTGCCCCAAAATAAGGAAAATTTCTGCAATTTTGCCCCAGGATAAGGGAAATTTCTGCCTTTTTGCCCTGAAATATGTGAAATTTCTGCAATTTTACCTTAAAATAAGGTGAATTTCTGCCTTTTTGCCCCAAAATAATGAGAATTTCTGCCTTTTTGCCCCAAAATAAAAAAAAATTTTGCTTTTTTTCTCTGAAATAAGTGAAATTTCTGCAATTTTGCCCTAAATAAGGGAAATTTCTGCAATTTTTCCACATAATAAGGAAAATGTCTGCAATTTTGCCAAAAAATAAAGGGAATTTCTCCCTTTTTGCCCCAAAATAAAGGAAATTTCTTCCTTTTTACCTGAAAATAAGTGAAATTTCTGCAATTTTGCCCCAAATAAAGGAAATTTCTGCAATTTTGCCCCAAAATAAGGTAAATTCCTGCAATTTTGCTCCCCAAAAAAAGAAATTTCTAGAATTTTGCCCCAAAATAAGGGGAATTTCTGATTTTTGCCACAAAATAAAGGGAATTTCTGCCTTTTGCCCAAAAATTAGGGGAATTTCTGCAATTTTGCTCCAAAATACGGGGAATTTCTGCCTTTTTGCCTGAAAATAATGGGAATGCATAGGTTTTTGCAATAAAAAGGGAAATTTCTTCATTGTTGCTCCAAAATAAGGGGAATTTCTGCCTTTGTGCCTCTAGATAAGAGGAATTTCTGTCTTTTTCCCTGAAAACAAAGGGAATTTTTGTCTTTTTTGCCCCAAAATAAAGGGAATTTCTGACTTATTACCCTGAAATAAGTGAAATTTCTGCAATTTTGCCCCAGGATAAGGTAAATTTCTGCCTTTTTGCCCTGAAATATGTGAAATTTCTGCAATTATACCCTAAAATAAGGTGAATTTCTTTTTTTTGCCCCAAAATAATGAGAATTTCTGCCTTTTTGCCCCAAAATAAGAAAAATTTTTGCTTTTTTTTCTCTGAAATAAGTAAAATTTCTGCAATTTTGCCCCAATGTAAAGGAAATTTCTGCAATTTTGCCCCAAAATAAGTAGAATTTCTGACTGTTTGCTCCCGAAAAAAGGAGATTTTCTGCCTTTTTGCACCAAAATAAGGAGAATTTCTACCTTTTTGCCCGAAAATTATGAGAATTTCTGCAATTTTGCTTCAAAATACGGGGAATTTCTGCTTTTTATCCCGAAAGTAAGGTGAATGTATATTTTTTGCCACAAAAAAGGGAAATTTCTTCATTTTTGCTCCAAAATAAGGGGAATTTCTGTCTTTTTGCCTCTAAATAAGTGGAATTTCTGTCTTTTCCCAAAAATCAAAAGGAATTTCTCTCTATTTTGCCTTAAAATAAAAGGAATTTCTGACTCAATACCCTGAAATAAGTGAAATTTCTGCAATTTTGCCCCAAAGTAAGGGAAATTTCTGCATTTTGCCCTCAAATAAGGGGAATTTCAGCATTTTTACCTCAAAATAAGGGGAATTTCTGAATTTTGGCAAAAAAATATTAGGAATTTCTGTCTTTTTGACCCAAAATAAATAAAATTTCTGCCTTTTTTCCCTGAAATAAGTGAAATTTCTGCAATTTTGCCCCAAAATAATTGAAATTTCTGCAATTATGCCCCAAAATAAGGGAAATTTCTGGAATTTTGCACAAAAATTTGGAATTTCTGAGTTTTGCCCCAAAATTAGGAGAATTTTTGTCTTTTTGCCCAAACATATAGGAAATTTCTGCCTTTTTGCCCCACAATTAGGGGAATTTCTGCAATTTTGCTCCAAAATACATGGAATTTCTCTCTTTTTGCCCGAAAATAAGGGGAATGCATAACTTGTTGCCATAAAAAAGGGAAATTTCTTCATTTTTGCTCCAAAATAAGGGGAATTTCTGCCTTTTGCCTCTAAATAAGTGGAATTTCTGTCTTTTTCCCCCAAAAACAAAGAAAATTTCTGTCTTTTTTGCCACAAAATAAGGGGAATTTCTGACTTATTACCATGAAATAAGTGAAATTTCTGCAATTTTGCCCCAGCATAAAGAAAATTTCTGCATTTTTGCCTTGAAATATGTGAAATTTCTGCAATTTTACCCCAAAATAAGGTGAATTTCTGTTTTTTTGCCCCAAAATAATGGGAATTTCTGCCTTTTTGCCCCAAAATAAGAAAAATTTTTGCTTTTTTTCTCTGAAATAAGTAAAATTTCTGCAATTTTGCCCTAAAATAAGGGAAATTTCTGCAATTTTTCCCATAATAATGGAAATTTCTGCAATTTTGCCCCAATGTAAAGGAAATTTCTGCAATTTTGCCCCAAAATATTGAGAATTTCTGACTATTTGCTCCCGAAAGAAGGAGATTTTCTGTCTTTTTGCCCCAAAATAAGTAGAATTTCTGCCTTTTTGCCCGAAAATTATGAGAATTTCTGCAATTTTGCTTCAAAATACAGGGAATTTCTGCTTTTTATACCGAAAGTAAGGAAAATGTATATTTTTTGCCACAATAAAGGGAAATTTCTTCATTATTGTTCCAAAATAAGGAGAATTTCTGCTTTTTGCCTCTAAATAACTGGAATTTCTGTCTTCTTTCCAAAAAAGAAAGGGAATTTCTCCCTTTTGTGCCCCAAAATAAAAGGAATTTCTGACTCATTACCCTGAAATAAGTGAAATTTCTGCAATTTTGCCCCAAAATAAGGGAAATTTCTGCAATTTTGCCCAAAAATAAGGTAAATTCTTGCAATTTTGCCCCCCAAAAAGGAAATTTCTAGAATTTTGCCACAAAATAAGGGGAATTTCTGATTTTTGCCTCAAAATAAAAGGAATTTCTGCCTTTTGCCCCCAAATTAGGGGAATTTCTTCAATTTTGCTCCAAAATACGGGGAATTTCTGCCTTTTTTCCTGAAAATAATGGGAATGCATACCTTTTTGCCATAAAAAGGGAAATTTCTTCATTTTTGCTCCAAAATAAAGGGAATTTCTGCCTTTTTGCCTCTAGATAAGTGGAATTTCTGTCTTTTTCCCCAAAACAAAGGGAATTTCTGTCTTTTTTGCCCCAAAATAAGGGGAATTTCTGACTTATTACCCTGAAATAAGAGAAATTTCTGCAATTTTGCCCCAAAATAAGGAAAATTTCTGCCTCTTTGCCCTGAAATATGTGAAATTTCTGCAATTTTACCCAAAATAAAGTGAATTTCTGTTTTTTTGCCCCAAAATAATGGAAATTTCTGCCTTTTTGCCCCAAAAAGAAAAATTTTTGCTTTTTTCTCTGATATAAGTAAAATTTCTGCAATTTTGCCCTAAAATAAGGGAAATTTCTGCAATTTTTTCCCTTAATAAGGGAAATTTCTGTAATTTTGCCCCAATGTAAAGGAAATTTCTTCAATTTTGCCCCAAAATAAGGAGAATTTCTTACTGTTTGCTCCCGAAAAAAGGAGATTTTCTGTATTTTTGCCCCAAAATAAGGAGAATTTCTGCCTTTTTGCCCGAAAATTGGGAGAATTTCTGCTATTTTGCTTCAAAATACGGGGAATTTCTGCTTTTTATCCCGAAAGTAAGGGGAATGTATATTTTTTGCCACAAAAAAGGGAAATTTCTTCATTTTTGCTCCAAAATAAGGGGAATTTCTGCTTTTTTGCCTCTAAATAAGTGGAATTTCTGTCTTTTTCCCAAAAATCAAAGGGAATTTCTCTCTTTTTTGCCTCAAAATAAAAGGAATTTCTGACTCATTACCCTGAAATAAGTGAAATTTCTGCAAATTTGCCCCAAAATAAGAGAAATTTCTGCTTTTTTGCCCCCAAATAAGGGGAATTTCAGCATTTTTACCTCAAAATAAAGGGATTTTATGAATTTTGGCACAAAATATTAGGAATTTCTACATTTTTGCTCCAAAATAAGTAAAATTTCTGCCTTTTTTCTCTGAAATAAGTGAAATTTCTGCAATTTTGCCCCAAAATAAGTGAAATTTCTCCAATTTTGCCCCAAAATAAGGGAAATTTCTAGAATTTCGCACTAAAAAAAGTGGAATTTCTGAGTTTTGCCCCAAAATAAGGAGAATTTTTGTCTTTTTGCCCCAACATATAGGGAATTTCTGCCTTTTTGCCCCACAATAAGAGGAATTTCTGCAATTTTGCTCCAAAATACAGGAAATTTCTGTCTTTTTGCCTGAAAATAAGGGGAATGCATAACTTGTTGCCATAAAAAAGGGAAATTTCTTAATTTTTGCTCCAAAATAAGGAGAATTTCTGGGTTTTTGCCTCTAAATAAGTGGAATTTCTGTCTTTTTCCCCCAAAACATAAGGAATTTCTGTCTTTTTTGCCCCAAAATAAGGGGATTTTCTGACTTATTACCCTAAAATAAGTGAAATTTCTGCAATTTTGCCCCAGGATAAGGGAAATTTCTGCGTTTTTACCCTGAAATATGTGAAATTTCTGCAATTTTACCCCAAAATAAGGTGAATTTCTGCCTTTTTGCCCCAAAATAATAAGAATTTTTGCCTTTTTGCCCCAAAATAAGAAAAATTTTTGCTTTTTTTCTCTGAAATAAGTGAAATTTCTGTAATTTTGCCCCAAAATAAGGTAAATTCCTGCAATTTTGCCCGCAAAAAAAGGAAATTTCTAGAATTTTGCCCCAAAATAAAGGGAATTTCTGCCTTTTGCCCCAAAATTAGGGGAATTTCTTCAATTTTGCTCCAAAATACGGGGAATTTCTGCCTTTTTTCCTGAAAATAATGGGAATGCATACCTTTTTGCAATAAAAAGGGAAATTTCTTCATTGTTGCTCCAAAATAAGGGTAATTTCTGCATTTTTGCCTCTAGATACGTGGAATTTCTGTGTTTTTCCCCGAAAACAAAGGGAATTTCTGTCCTTTTTGCCCCAAAATAAGAGGAATTTCTGACTTATTACCCAGAAATAAGTGAAATTTCTGCAATTTTGCCACAGGATAAGGTAAATTTCTGCCTTTTTGCCCTGAAATATGTGAAATTTCTGCAATTTTACCCCAAAATAAGGTGAATATCTGTTTTTTTTCCCCAAAATAATGGGAATTTCTGCCTTTTTGCCCCAAAATAAGAAAAATTTTTGCTTTTTTTTCTGAAATAAGTAAAATTTCTGCAATTATACCCTAAAATAAGGGAAATTCTGCAATTTTTTCCCATAATAAGGGAAATTTCTGCAATTTTGCCCCAATGTAAAGGAAATTTCTGCAATTTTGCCCCAAAATAAGTAGAATTTCTGACTGTTTGCTCCCGAAAAAAAGGAGATTTTCTGTCGTTTTGCCCCAAAATAAGGAGAATTTCTGCCTTTTTGCCCGAAAATTATGAGAATTTCTGGAATTTTGCTTCAAAATACGGGGAATTTCTGCTTTTTATCCCGAAAGTATGGGGAATGTATTTTTTTGCCACAAAAAAGGGAAATTTCTTCATTTTTGCTCCAAAATAAGGGGAATTTCTGCTTTTTGCCTCTAAATAACTGGAATTTCTGTTTTTTTTTTTCAACAAACAAAGGGAATTTCTTTCTTTTTTGCCCCAAAATAAGAGGAATTTCTGACTCATTACCCTGAAATAAGTGAAATTTCTTGAATTTTTGCCCCAAAATAAGGAAAATTTCTGCAATTTTGCCCCAGGATAAGGGAAATTTCTGCCTTTTTGCCCTGAAATATGTGAAATTTCTGCAATTTTACCTTAAAATAAGGTGAATTTCTGCCTTTTTGCCCCAAAATAATGAGAATTTCTGCCTTTTTGCCCCAAAATAAAAAAAAATTTTGCTTTTTTTCTCTGAAATAAGTGAAATTTCTGCAATTTTGCCCTAAATAAGGGAAATTTCTGCAATTTTTCCACATAATAAGGAAAATGTCTGCAATTTTGCCAAAAAATAAAGGGAATTTCTCCCTTTTTGCCCCAAAATAAAGGAAATTTCTTCCTTTTTACCTGAAAATAAGTGAAATTTCTGCAATTTTGCCCCAAATAAAAGAAATTTCTGCAATTTTGCCCCAAAATAAGGTAAATTCCTGCAATTTTGCTCCCCAAAAAAAGAAATTTCTAGAATTTTGCCCCAAAATAAGGGGAATTTCTGATTTTTGCCACAAAATAAAGGGAATTTCTGCCTTTTGCCCAAAAATTAGGGGAATTTCTGCAATTTTGCTCCAAAATACGGGGAATTTCTGCCTTTTTGCCTGAAAATAATGGGAATGCATAGGTTTTTGCAATAAAAAGGGAAATTTCTTCATTGTTGCTCCAAAATAAGGGGAATTTCTGCCTTTGTGCCTCTAGATAAGAGGAATTTCTGTCTTTTTCCCTGAAAACAAAGGGAATTTTTGTCTTTTTTGCCCCAAAATAAAGGGAATTTCTGACTTATTACCCTGAAATAAGTGAAATTTCTGCAATTTTGCCCCAGGATAAGGTAAATTTCTGCCTTTTTGCCCTGAAATATGTGAAATTTCTGCAATTATACCCTAAAATAAGGTGAATCTCTTTTTTTTGCCCCAAAATAATGAGAATTTCTGCCTTTTTGCCCCAAAATAAGAAAAATTTTTGCTTTTTTTTCTCTGAAATAAGTAAAATTTCTGCAATTTTGCCCCAATGTAAAGGAAATTTCTGCAATTTTGCCCCAAAATAAGTAGAATTTCTGACTGTTTGCTCCCGAAAAAAGGAGATTTTCTGCCTTTTTGCACCAAAATAAGGAGAATTTCTACCTTTTTGCCCGAAAATTATGAGAATTTCTGCAATTTTGCTTCAAAATACGGGGAATTTCTGCTTTTTATCCCGAAAGTAAGGTGAATGTATATTTTTTGCCACAAAAAAGGGAAATTTCTTCATTTTTGCTCCAAAATAAGGGGAATTTCTGTCTTTTTGCCTCTAAATAAGTGGAATTTCTGTCTTTTCCCAAAAATCAAAAGGAATTTCTCTCTTTTTTGCCTTAAAATAAAAGGAATTTCTGACTCAATACCCTGAAATAAGTGAAATTTCTGCAATTTTGCCCCAAAGTAAGGGAAATTTCTGCATTTTGCCCTCAAATAAGGGGAATTTCAGCATTTTTACCTCAAAATAAGGGGAATTTCTGAATTTTGGCAAAAAATATTAGGAATTTCTGTCTTTTTGACCCAAAATAAATAAAATTTCTGCCTTTTTTCCCTGAAATAAGTGAAATTTCTGCAATTTTGCCCCAAAATAATTGAAATTTCTGCAATTATGCCCCAAAATAAGGGAAATTTCTGGAATTTTGCACAAAAATTTGGAATTTCTGAGTTTTGCCCCAAAATTAGGAGAATTTTTGTCTTTTTGCCCAAACATATAGGAAATTTCTGCCTTTTTGCCCCACAATTAGGGGAATTTCTGCAATTTTGCTCCAAAATACATGGAATTTCTCTCTTTTTGCCCGAAAATAAGGGGAATGCATAACTTGTTGCCATAAAAAAGGGAAATTTCTTCATTTTTGCTCCAAAATAAGGGGAATTTCTGCCTTTTGCCTCTAAATAAGTGGAATTTCTGTCTTTTTCCCCCAAAAACAAAGAAAATTTCTGTCTTTTTTGCCACAAAATAAGGGGAATTTCTGACTTATTACCATGAAATAAGTGAAATTTCTGCAATTTTGCCCCAGCATAAAGAAAATTTCTGCATTTTTGCCTTGAAATATGTGAAATTTCTGCAATTTTACCCCAAAATAAGGTGAATTTCTGTTTTTTTGCCCCAAAATAATGGGAATTTCTGCCTTTTTGCCCCAAAATAAGAAAAATTTTTGCTTTTTTTCTCTGAAATAAGTAAAATTTCTGCAATTTTGCCCTAAAATAAGGGAAATTTCTGCAATTTTTCCCATAATAATGGAAATTTCTGCAATTTTGCCCCAATGTAAAGGAAATTTCTGCAATTTTGCCCCAAAATATTGAGAATTTCTGACTATTTGCTCCCGAAAGAAGGAGATTTTCTGTCTTTTTGCCCCAAAATAAGTAGAATTTCTGCCTTTTTGCCCGAAAATTATGAGAATTTCTGCAATTTTGCTTCAAAATACAGGGAATTTCTGCTTTTTATACCGAAAGTAAGGAAAATGTATATTTTTTGCCACAATAAAGGGAAATTTCTTCATTATTGTTCCAAAATAAGGAGAATTTCTGCTTTTTGCCTCTAAATAACTGGAATTTCTGTCTTCTTTCCAAAAAAGAAAGGGAATTTCTCCCTTTTGTGCCCCAAAATAAAAGGAATTTCTGACTCATTACCCTGAAATAAGTGAAATTTCTGCAATTTTGCCCCAAAATAAGGGAAATTTCTGCAATTTTGCCCAAAAATAAGGTAAATTCTTGCAATTTTGCCCCCCAAAAAGGAATTTTCTAGAATTTTGCCACAAAATAAGGGGAATTTCTGATTTTTGCCTCAAAATAAAAGGAATTTCTGCCTTTTGCCCCCAAATTAGGGGAATTTCTTCAATTTTGCTCCAAAATACGGGGAATTTCTGCCTTTTTTCCTGAAAATAATGGGAATGCATACCTTTTTGCCATAAAAAGGGAAATTTCTTCATTTTTGCTCCAAAATAAAGGGAATTTCTGCCTTTTTGCCTCTAGATAAGTGGAATTTCTGTCTTTTTCCCCAAAACAAAGGGAATTTCTGTCTTTTTTGCCCCAAAATAAGGGGAATTTCTGACTTATTACCCTGAAATAAGAGAAATTTCTGCAATTTTGCCCCAAAATAAGGAAAATTTCTGCCTCTTTGCCCTGAAATATGTGAAATTTCTGCAATTTTACCCAAAATAAAGTGAATTTCTGTTTTTTTGCCCCAAAATAATGGAAATTTCTGCCTTTTTGCCCCAAAAAGAAAAATTTTTGCTTTTTTCTCTGATATAAGTAAAATTTCTGCAATTTTGCCCTAAAATAAGGGAAATTTCTGCAATTTTTTCCCTTAATAAGGGAAATTTCTGTAATTTTGCCCCAATGTAAAGGAAATTTCTTCAATTTTGCCCCAAAATAAGGAGAATTTCTTACTGTTTGCTCCCGAAAAAAGGAGATTTTCTGTATTTTTGCCCCAAAATAAGGAGAATTTCTGCCTTTTTGCCCGAAAATTGGGAGAATTTCTGCAATTTTGCTTCAAAATATGGGGAATTTCTGCTTTTTATCCCGAAAGTAAGGGGAATGTATATTTTTTGCCACAAAAAAGGGAAATTTCTTCATTTTTGCTCCAAAATAAGGGGAATTTCTGCTTTTTTGCCTCTAAATAAGTGGAATTTCTGTCTTTTTCCCAAAAATCAAAGGGAATTTCTCTCTTTTTTGCCTCAAAATAAAAGGAATTTCTGACTCATTACCCTGAAATAAGTGAAATTTCTGCAAATTTGCCCCAAAATAAGAGAAATTTCTGCTTTTTTGCCCCCAAATAAGGGGAATTTCAGCATTTTTACCTCAAAATAAAGGGATTTTATGAATTTTGGCACAAAATATTAGGAATTTCTACATTTTTGCTCCAAAATAAGGAAAATTTCTGCCTTTTTTCTCTGAAATAAGTGAAATTTCTGCAATTTTGCCCCAAAATAAGTGAAATTTCTCCAATTTTGCCCCAAAATAAGGGAAATTTCTAGAATTTCGCACTAAAAAAAGTGGAATTTCTGAGTTTTGCCCCAAAATAAGGAGAATTTTTGTCTTTTTGCCCCAACATATAGGGAATTTCTGCCTTTTTGCCCCACAATAAGAGGAATTTCTGCAATTTTGCTCCAAAATACAGGAAATTTCTGTCTTTTTGCCTGAAAATAAGGGGAATGCATAACTTGTTGCCATAAAAAAGGGAAATTTCTTAATTTTTGCTCCAAAATAAGGAGAATTTCTGGGTTTTTGCCTCTAAATAAGTGGAATTTCTGTCTTTTTCCCCCAAAACATAAGGAATTTCTGTCTTTTTTGCCCCAAAATAAGGGGATTTTCTGACTTATTACCCTAAAATAAGTGAAATTTCTGCAATTTTGCCCCAGGATAAGGGAAATTTCTGCGTTTTTACCCTGAAATATGTGAAATTTCTGCAATTTTACCCCAAAATAAGGTGAATTTCTGCCTTTTTGCCCCAAAATAATGAGAATTTCTGCCTTTTTGCCCCAAAATAAGAAAAATTTTTGCTTTTTTTCTCTGAAATAAGTGAAATTTCTGCAATTTTGCACCAAAATAAGGTAAATTCCTGCAATTTTGCCCGCAAAAAAAGGAAATTTCTAGAATTTTGCCCCAAAATAAAGGGAATTTCTGCCTTTTGCCCCAAAATTAGGGGAATTTCTTCAATTTTGCTCCAAAATACGGGGAATTTCTGCCTTTTTTCCTGAAAATATTGGGAATGCATACCTTTTTGCAATAAAAAGGGAAATTTCTTCATTGTTGCTCCAAAATAAGGGTAATTTCTGCATTTTTGCCTCTAGATACGTGGAATTTCTGTGTTTTTCCCCGAAAACAAAGGGAATTTCTGTCCTTTTTGCCCCAAAATAAGAGGAATTTCTGACTTATTACCCAGAAATAAGTGAAATTTCTGCAATTTTGCCACAGGATAAGGTAAATTTCTGCCTTTTTGCCCTGAAATATGTGAAATTTCTGCAATTTTACCCCAAAATAAGGTGAATATCTGTTTTTTTTCCCCAAAATAATGGGAATTTCTGCCTTTTTGCCCCAAAATAAGAAAAATTTTTGCTTTTTTTTTCTGAAATAAGTAAAATTTCTGCAATTATACCCTAAAATAAGGGAAATTCTGCAATTTTTTCCCATAATAAGGGAAATTTCTGCAATTTTGCCCCAATGTAAAGGAAATTTCTGCAATTTTGCCCCAAAATAAGTAGAATTTCTGACTGTTTGCTCCCGAAAAAAAGGAGATTTTCTGTCGTTTTGCCCCAAAATAATGAGAATTTCTGCCTTTTTGCCCGAAAATTATGAGAATTTCTGCAATTTTGCTTCAAAATACGGGGAATTTCTGCTTTTTATCCCGAAAGTAAGGGGAATGTATATTTTTTGCCACAAAATAGGGAAATTTCTTCATTTTTGCTCCAAAATAAGGGGAATTTGTGCTTTTTGCCTCTAAATAACTGGAATTTCTGTTTTTTTTTTTTCAAAAAACAAAGGGAATTTCTTTCTTTTTTGCCCCAAAATAAGAGGAATTTCTGACTCATTACCCTGAAATAAGTGAAATTTCTTGAATTTTTGCCCCAAAATAAGGAAAATTTCTGCAATTTTGCCCCAAAATAAGAGAAATTTCTGCATTTTTGCCCTGAAATATGTGAAATTACTGCAATTTTACCTTAATATAAGGTGAATTTCTGCCTTTTTGCCCCAAAATAATGAGAATTTCTGCCTTTTTGCCCAAAAATAAGAAAAATTTTTGCTTTTTTTCTCTGAAATAAGTGAAATTTCTTCAATTTTGCCCTAAAATAAGGGAAATTTCTGCAATTTTTCCCCATAATAAGGAAAATGTCTGCAATTTTACCCCAAAATAAAGGGAATTTCTCCCTTTTTGCGCCAAAATAAAGGAAATTTCTGTCTTTTTACCTGAAAATAAGTGAAAAATCTGCATTTTTGCCCCAAATAAGAGAAATTTCTGCAATTTTGCCCAAAAATAAGGTAAATTCCTGCAATTTTGCCCCCCAAAAAAGGAAATTTCAAGAATTTTGCCCCAAAATGAGGGGAATTTCTGATTTTTGCCTCAAAATAAAAGGAATTTCTGCCTTTTGCCCCAAAATTAGGGGAATTTCTTCAATTTTGCTCCAAAATACGGGTAATTTCTGCCTTTTTGCCTGAAAATAATGGGAATGCATACCTTTTTGCCATAAAAAGGGAAATTTCTTTATTTTTGCTCCAAAATAAGGGGAATTTCTGCCTTTTTTTCTCTAGATAATGGAATTTCTGTCGTTTTCCCCGAAAACAAAGGGAATTTCTGTCTTTTTTGCCCCAAAATAAGGGGAATTTCTGACTTATTACCCTGAAATAAGTTAAATTTCTTCAATTTTTCCTCAGAATAAGGAAAATTTCTTCCTTTTTGCCCTGAAATATGTGAAATTTCTGTTATTTTACCCCAAAATAAGGTGAATTTCTGTTTTTTTCCCCAAAATAATGGGAATTTCTGCCTTTTTGCCCCCAAAAAACAAAAATTTTTGTTTTTTTTCTCTGAAATAAGTAAAATTTCTGCAATTTTGCCCTAAAATAAGGGAAATTTCTGCAATTTTTTTCCCCTAATAAGGGAAATTTCTGCAATTTTGCTCCAATGTAAAGGAAATTTCTGCAATTTTTCCCCAAAATGAGGAAAATTTCTGACTGTTTGCTCCCGAAAAAAGGAGATTTTCTGTCTTTTTGCCCCAAAATAAAGAGAATTTCTGCCTTTTTTTCCGAAAATTATGAGAATTTCTGCAATTTTGCTTCAAAATACGGGGAATTTCTGCTTTTTATCCCGAAAGTAAGGGGAATATATATTTTTTGCCACAAAAAAAAAGAAATTTCTTCATTTTTGCTCCAAAATAAGGGGAATTTCTGCCTTTTTGCCTCTAAATAAGTGGAATTTCTGTCTTTTTCCCAAAAATCAAAGGGAATTTCTTTCTTTTTTGCCCCAAAATACAAGGAATTTCTGACTCATTACCCTGAAATAAGTAAAATTTCTGCAATTTTTACCCAAAATAAGGGAAATTTCTGGAATTTTGCACCAAAATTTGGAATTTCTGAGTTTTGCTCCAAAATAAGAAGAATTTTTGTCTTTTTGCCCCAACATATAGGGAATTTCTGCCTTTTTGCCCCACAATTAGGGGAATTTCTGCAATTTTGCTCCAAATTACGGGGAATTTCTGTCTTTTTGCCCGAAAATAAGGGGAATGCATAACTTGTTGCCATAAAAAAGGGAAATTTCTTAATTTTTGCTCCAAAATAAGGGGAATTTCTGCCTTTTTGCCTCTAAATAAGTGGAATTTCTGTCTTTTTCCGCCAAAACAAAGGGAATTTCTGTCTTTTTTGCCCCAAAATAAAGGGAATTTCTGACTTATTACCCTGAAATCAGTGAAATTTCTGCAATTTTGCCCCAAAATAAAGGAAATCTCTGCCTTTTTGCCCTGAAATATGTGAAATTTCTGCAATTTTACACCAAATTAAGGTGAATTTCTGCCTTTTTGTCACAAAATAATGAAAATTTCTGCCTTTTTGCCCCAAAATAAGAAAAATGTTTGCTTTTTTTCTCTGAAATAAGTGAAATTTCTGCAATTTTACCCTAAAATAAGTGAAATTTCTGCAATTTTATCGCATAATAAGGGAAATTTCTGCAATTTTGCCCCAAAATAAGGGGAATTTCTCCCTTTTTGCCCCAAAATAAAGGAAATTTCAGCCTTTTTACCTGAAAATATGTGAAATTTCTGCAATTTTGCCCCAAATAAAGAAAATTTCTGCAATTTTGCCCCAAAATAAAGTAAATTCCTGCAATTTTGCCCCAAAATAAAGGAAATTTCTGGAATTTTGCCCCAAAATAGTGGGAATTTCTGATTTTTGCCCTAAAATAAAGGGAATTTCTGGCTTTTGCCCCAAAATTAGAGGAATTTCTGCAATTTGGCTCCAAAATAAGGGGAATTTCTGCCTTTTTGCCCGAAAATAATGGGAATGCATACCTTTTTGCCATAAAAAGGTAAATTTCTTCATTTTTGCTCCAAAATAAGAGAAATTTTTGCCTTTTTGCCTCTAAACATGTGGAATTTCTGCCATTTCCCCCAAAACAAAGGAAATTTCTGTCTTTTTTGCCCCAAAATAAGGGGAATTTCTGACTTATTACCCTGAAATATGTGAAATTTTTGCAATTTTGCCCCAATATAAGGGAAATTTCTGCCTTTTTGCCCCCAAATAAGGGGAATTTCAGCCTTTTTACCTCAAAATAAGGAGAATTTCTGCCGTTTTGCCCCAAAATAAGGGAAATTTTTGCCTTTTTTCACTGAAATAAGTGAATTTTCTGCAATTTTGCCCTAAAATAAGTGAAATTTCTGCAATTTTGCCCAAAAATAAGGGAAATTTCTGGAATTTTGCCCCAAAATAAGTGGAATTTCTGAGTTTTGACCCAAAATAAAGAGAATTTCAGTCTTTTTGCCCCAACATCTAGGGAATTTCTGCATTTTTGCCACATAATTAGGGGAAATTCTGCAATTTTGCTCCAAAATACGGAAAATTTCTGCCTTTTTGCCCGTAAATAAAAAGAATGCATACCTTTTTGGTTTAAAAAAGGAAATTTCTTCATTTTTGCTCCAAAATAAGAGGAATTTCTGCTTTTTTGCCTCTAAATAAGTGGAATTTCTGTCTTTTTCCTCCAAAACAAAGGGATTTTCGGTCTTTTTTGCCCCAAAATAAGGAAATTTTCTGACTTATAACCTGAAATAAGTGAAATTTCTGCAATTTTGTCCCAAAATAAGGGAAATTTCTGCTTTTTTGCCCCAAAATAAGGGGAATTTCAGCCTTTTCACCTCAAAATAAGGGGAATTTCTGCATTTTTGCCACAAAATATTAGGAATTTCTGCCTTTTTGCCCCAAAATAAGGAAAATTTCTGTCTTTTTTCCCTGAAATAAGTCAAATTTCTGCAATTTTGCCCCAATGTAAAGGAAATTTCTGCAATTTTGCCCCAAAATAAGGAGAATTTCTCACTGTTTGCTCCCAATAAAAAAGATTTTCTGTCTTTTTGCCCCAAAATAAGGAGAATTTCAGCCTTTTTGCCCGAAAATTATGAGAATTTCTGCAATTTTGCTTCAAAATACGGGGAATTTCTGCTTTTTATCCCGAGTGTAAGGGTAATGTATATTTTTTTGCCACAAAAAGGGAAATTTCTTCATTTTTGCTCCAAAATAAGGGGAATTTCTGCCTTTTTACCCCTAAAAAGTGGAATTTCTGTCTTTTTCCCAAAAAACGAAGGGAATTTCTCTATTTTTTGCCCCAAAATAAAAGGAATTTCTGAATCATTATCCTGAAATAAGTGAAATTTCTGCAATTTTGCCCCAAAATAAGGGGAATTTCTCCCTTTTTTCCACAAAATAATGAAAATTTCAGCCTTTTTACCAGAAAATAAGTAAAATTTCTGCAATTTTGCCCCAAATAAAAAAAATTTCTGAAATTTTCCACCAAATAAGGTAAATTCCTGCAATTTTGCCCAAAGATAAAGGAAATTTTTTGAATTTTGCCCCAAAATAAGGGGAATTTCTGATTTTTGCCCCAAAATAAAGAGAATTTCTGGCTTTTGCCACAAAATTAAGGGAATTATTGCAATTTTGCTCCAATATACGGGGAATTTCTGCCTTTTTGCCTGAAAATAATGGGAATGCATACCTTTTTGCCATAAAAAGGTAAATTTCTTCATTTTTGCTCCAAAATAAGGGAAATTTCTGCCTTTTTGCCTCTAAATAAGTGGAATTTCTGTCATTTCCCCCAAAACAAAGGGAATTTCTGTCATTTTTGCCCCAAAATAAGGGGAATTTCTGACTTATTACCCTGAAATAAGTGAAATTTCTGCAATTTTGCCCAAAAATAAGGGAAATTTCTTCTTTTTTGCCCCCAAATAAGGGGAATTTTAGCATTTTTACCTCAAAATAAGGGGAATTTTTGAATTTTGGCACAAAATATTAGGAATTTCTGCCTTTTTGCCCCAAAATAAAAAAAATTTCTGCCTTTTTACCCTGAAATAAGTTAAATTTCTGCAATTTTGCCCCAAAATAAGTGAAATTTCATCAATTTTGCCCCAAAATAAAAGAAATTTCTGGAATATGCACCAAAATTTGAATTTCTGAGTTTTGTCCCAAAATAAGGAGAATTTTTATCTTTTTGCCCCAACATATAGGGAATTTCTGCCTTTTTGCCCCACAATTAGGGGAATTTCTTCAATTTTGCTCCAAAATAAGGGGAATTTCTGCCTTTTTGCCTCTAAATAAGTGGAATTTCTGTCATTTCCCCCAAAACAAAGGGAATTTCTGTCTTTTTTGACCCAAAATAAGGGGAATTTCTGACTTATTACCCTGAAATAAGTGAAATTTCTGCAATTTTGCCCCAAAATAAGGGAAATTTCTGCCTTTTTGCCCTGAAATATGTGAAATTTCTGCAATTTTACACCAAATTAAGGTGAATTTCTGCCTTTTTGTCACAAAATAATGGGAATTTCTGCCTTTTTGCCCCAAAATAAGAAAAATTTTTGCTTTTTTTCTCTGAAATAAGTGAAATTTCTGCAATTTTACCCTAAAATAAGTGAAATTTCTGCAATTTTATCGCATAATAAGGGAAATTTCTGCAATTTTGCCCCAAAATAAGGGGAATTTCTCCCTTTTTGTCCCAAAATAAAGGAAATTTCAGCCTTTTTACCTGAAAATATGTGAAATTTCTGCAATTTTGCCCCAAATAAAGAAAATTTCTGCAATTTTGCCCCAAAATAAAGTAAATTCCTGCAATTTTGCCCCAAAATAAAGGAAATTTCTGGAATTTTGCCCCAAAATAATGGGAATTTCTGATTTTTGCCCTAAAATAAAGGGAATTTCTGGCTTTTGCCCCAAAATTAGAGGAATTTCTGCAATTTGGCTCCAAAATAAGGGGAATTTCTGCCTTTTTGCCCGAAAATAATGGGAATGCATACCTTTTTGCCATAAAAAGGTAAATTTCTTCATTTTTGCTCCAAAATAAGAGAAATTTTTGCCTTTTTGCCTCTAAACATGTGGAATTTCTGCCATTTCCCCCAAAACAAAGGAAATTTCTGTCTTTTTTGCCCCAAAATAAGGGGAATTTCTGACTTATTACCCTGAAATATGTGAAATTTCTGCAATTTTGCCCCAATATAAGGGAAATTTCTGCCTTTTTGCCCCCAAATAAGGGGAATTTCAGCCTTTTTACCTCAAAATAAGGAGAATTTCTGCTGTTTTGCCCCAAAATAAGGGAAATTTCTGTCTTTTTTCACTGAAATAAGTGAAATTTCTGCAATTTTGCCCTAAAATAAGTGTAATTTCTGTAATTTTGCCCAAGAATAAGGGAAATTTCTGGAATTTTGACCCAAAATACGGGAAATTTCTTTATTTTTGCCCATAAATAAAAAGAATAGATAACTTTTTGCCTTAAAAAAAGGAAATTTCTTCATTTTTGCTCCAAAATATGGAGAATTTCTGCTTTTTTGCCTCTAAATAAGTGGAATTTCTGTCTTTTTCCACCAAAACAAAGGGATTTTCTGTCTTTTTTGCCCCAAAATAAGGAAATTTTCTGACTTATTACCCTGAAATAAGTGAAATTTCTGCAATTTTACCCCAAAATAAGGGAAATTTCTGCCTTTTTGCCCCCAAATAAGGGGAATTCAGCCTTTTTACCTCAAAATAAGAGGAATTTCTGCATTTTTGCCACAAAATATTAGGAATTTCTGTTTTTTTTTTACCACAAAATAAAAAAAATTTCTGCCTTTTTTCCCTGAAATAAGTCAAATTTCTGCAATTTTGCCCCTAAATAAGAGAAATTTCTGCAATTTTGCCCCAAAATAAGGGAAATTTCTGGAATTTTGCCCCAAAAGAAGTGGAATTTCTGAGTTTTGCCCGAAAATAAGGAGAATTTCTGTCTTTTGCCAAAACATATAGTGAATTTCTGCCTTTTTGCCCCACAATTAGGGGAATTTTTTCAATTTTGCTCCAAAATACGGGGAATTTCTGCCTTTTTTCCCAAAAATAAGGGAAATGCATGACTTTTTGCCATAAAAAAGGAAAATTTCTTCATTTTTTCTTTAAAATAAGGGGAATTTCTGCCTTTTTGCCTCTAAATAAGTAGAATTTCTGTCTTTTTCCCCCAAAACAACGGAAATTTCTGTCTTTTTTGCCCCAAAATAAGGGGAATTTCTGACTTATTACTCTGAAATAAGTGATATTTCTGCAATTTTGCCCCAAAACAATGGAAATTTCTGCCTTTTTGCCCTGAAATATGTGAAATTTCTTCAATTTTACCCCAAAATAAGGTGAATTTCTGCCTTTTTGCACTAAAATAATGGGAATTTCTGTCTTTTTGCTTCA
The DNA here is from genome assembly GCF_963924665.1 of Micromys minutus. Lineage (NCBI taxonomy): Eukaryota > Metazoa > Chordata > Mammalia > Rodentia > Muridae > Micromys > Micromys minutus. The sequence continues at coordinate 148,397 of NW_027667209.1, forward strand.
AAATAAGAAACATTTTTGCTTTATTTCTCCGAAATAATTGAAATTTCTGCAATTTTGCCCTAATATAAGGTAAATTTCTGCAATTTTTTCCCATAACAAGGGAAATTTCTGCAATTTTGCCCCAAAATAAGGGGATTTTCTCCCTTTTTGCCCCAAAATAAAGAAAATTTCAGCCTTTTTACCTGAAAATATCTGAATTTTCTGCAATTTTGCCCCAAATAAGGGAAATTTGTGCAATTTTGCACCAAAATAAGGAAAATTCCTGCAATTTTGCCCCAAAAGATAGTAAATTTCTTGAATTTTGCCCCAAAATAAGGGGAATTTCTTATTTTTTGCCCCAAAATAAAGGGAATTTATGCCTTTTGCCCCAAAAATTGGGAATTTCTGCAATTTTGCCCAAGAATAAGGGAAATTTCTGGAATTTTGCCCCAAAATAAGTGGAATTTCTGAGTTTTGCCCCAAAATAAGGAGAATTTCTGTCTTTTTGCCGCAACATATAGGGAATTTCTGCCTTTTTGCTTCACAATTAGGGGAATTTCTGCAATTTTGCTCCAAAATATGGGAAATTTCTGCCGTTTTGCCCGTAAATAAAAAGAATGCATACTTTTTGCCTTAAAAAAGGGAAATTTCTTCATTTTTGCTCCAAAATAAGGGGAATTTCTGCTTTTTTGCCTCTAAATAAGTGGAATTTCTGTCTTTTTCCACCAAAACAAAGGGATTTTCTGTCTTTTTTGCCCCAAAATAAGGAAATTTTCTGACTTATTACCCTGAAATAAGTGAAATTTCTGCAATTTTGTCCCAAAATAAGGGAAATTTCTGCCTTTTTGCCCTCAAATAAGGGGAATTTCAGCCTTTTGACCTCAAAATAAGGGAAATTTCTGCATTTTTGCCACAAAATATTACGAATTTCTGCCTTTTTGCCCCAAAATAAGGAATATTTCTGTCTTTTTTTCCTGAAATAAGTAAAATTTCTGCAATTTTGCCCCTAAATAAGAGAAATTTCTGCAATTTTGCACCGAAATAAAGGAAATTTCTGGAATTTTGCCCCAAAATAAGTGGAATTTCTGAGTTTTGCCCCAAAATAAGGAGAATTTCTGTGTTTTTGCCACAACATATAGGGAATTTCTGCATTTTTGCCCCACAATTAGGGGAATTTCTGCAATTTTGCTCCAAAATACGGGGAATTTCAGCAATTTTGCCAAAGAATAAGGGAAATTTCTGGAATTTTGCCCCAAAATAAGTGGAATTTCTGAGTTTTGCCCCAAAATAAGGAGAATTTCTGTCTTTTTGCCGCAACATATAGGGAATTTCTGCATTTTTGCCCCACAATTAGGGGAATTTCTGCAATTTTGCTCCAAAATATGGGAAATTTCTGCCGTTTTGCCCGTAAATAAAAAGAATGCATACTTTTTGCCTTAAAAAAGGGAAATTTCTTCATTTTTGCTCCAAAATAAGGGGAATTTCTGCTTTTTTGCCTCTAAATAAGTGGAATTTCTGTCTTTTTCCACCAAAACAAAGGGATTTTCTGTCTTTTTTGCCCCAAAATAAGGAAATTTTCTGACTTATTACCCTGAAATAAGTGAAATTTCTGCAATTTTGTCCCAAAATAAGGGAAATTTCTGCGTTTTTGCCCTCAAATAAGGGGAATTTCAGCCTTTTCACCTCAAAATAAGGGAAATTTCTGCATTTTTGCCACAAAATATTACGAATTTCTGCCTTTTTGCCCCAAAATAAGGAATATTTCTGTCTTTTTTTCCTGAAATAAGTAAAATTTCTGCAATTTTGCCCCTAAATAAGAGAAATTTCTTCAATTTTGCATCGAAATAAAGAAAATTTCTGGAATTTTGCCCCAAAATAAGTGGAATTTCTGAGTTTTGCCCCAAAATAAGGAGAATTTCTGTGTTTTTGCCACAACATATAGGGAATTTCTGCATTTTTGCCCCACAATTAGGGGAATTTCTGCAATTTTGCTCCAAAATACGGGGAATTTCAGCAATTTTGCCAAAGAATATGGGAAATTTCTGGAATTTTGCCCCAAAATAAGTGGAATTTCTGAGTTTTGCCCCAAAATAAGGAGAATTTCTGTCTTTTTGCCCCAACATATAGGGAATTTCTGCATTTTTGCCCCACAATTAGGGGAATTTCTGCAATTTTGCTCCAAAATATGGGAAATTTCTGCCGTTTTGCCCGTAAATAAAAAGAATGCATACCTTTTTGCCTTAAAAAAGGGAAATTTCTTCATTTTTGCTCCAAAATAAGGGGAATTTCTGCTTTTTTGCCTCTAAATAAGTGGAATTTCTGTCTTTTTCCTCCAAAACAGAGGGATTTTCTGTCTTTTTTGCCACAAAATGAGGAAATTTTCTGACTTATTACCCTGAAATAAGTGAAATTTCTGCAATTTTGCCCCCAAATAAAGGAAATTTCTGCCTTTTTGCCCTGAAATATGTGAAATTTCTGCAATTTTACCCCAAAATACGGTGAATTTCCTCCTTTTTCCCCCAAAATAATGGGAATTTCTTCCTTTTTGCCCCAAAATACGAAAAATTTTTGCTTTTTTTCTCTGAACTAAGTGAAATTTCTGCAATTTTGCCCTAAAATAAGAGAAATTTCTGCAATTATTTTCTATAATAAGGGAAATGTCTGCAATTTTGCCCCAAAATAATGAGAATTTCTCTTTTTTGCCCCAAAATAAAGGAAATTTCAGCCTTTTCACCTGAAAATAAGTGAAATTTCTGCAATTTTGCCCCAAAAAAAGGAAATTTCTGCCTTTTTGCCCCAAAATAATGGGAATTTCTGCCTTTTTGCCCCAAAATAAGAAAAATTTTTGCTTTTTTTCTCTGAAATAAGTGAAATTTCTGCAATTTTGCCTTAAATTAAGAAAAATTTCTGCAATATTTCCCATAATAAGGGAAATTTCTGCAATTTTGCACCAAAATAAGGGAAATTTCTCACTTTTTGCCCGAAAATTAAGGTAATTTCAGCCTTTTTACCTGAAAATAAATGAAAGTTCTGCAATTTTGCCCCAAATAATGGAAATTTCTGCAATTTTGCCCCAAAATAAGGTAAATTCCTGCAATTTTGCACCAAAATAAAGGAAATTTCTTGAATTTTGCCCCAAAAGAAAGGGAATTTCTGATTTTTGCCTCAAAATAAAGGGAATTTCTTCTTTTGCCCCAAAATTAGGGGAATTTCTGCCTTTTTGCCCGAAAATTATGAGAATTTCTGCAATTTTGCTTCAAAATACGAGGAATTTCTGCTTTTTATCCCGAAAGTAAGGGGAATGTATAACTTTTACCACAAAAAAGGGAAATTTCTTCATTTTTGCCCCAAAATAAGAGGAATTTCTGCCTTTTTACCTCAAAATAAGAGAAATTTCTCCCTTTTTACCCAAAAATAAATGGAATTTATGTCTTTTTGCCCCAAAAAAAGGAATTTTTGAATTATTCCCTGAAATAAGTGATATATCTGCAATTTTGCCCCAAAATAAAAGAAATTTCTGCCTTTTTGCCACAAAATAAAGGGAATTACTGTCTTCTTGCCCGAAAATAAGGGCATTTCTGCCTTTTTGCTCCCAAATAAGAGGAATTTCAGCCTTTTTACCTCAAAATAAGGAAAATCTCTGCATTTTTTCCACAAAATATTAAGAATTTCTGCATTTTTGCCCCAAAATAAGGGAAATTTCTGCTTTTTGCCCTGAAATATGTGAAATTTCTGCAATTTTACCCCAAAATATGGTGAATTTCTGCCTTTTTGCCGCAAAATAATGGGAATTTCTGCCTTTTGCCCAAAAAATAAGAAAAATTTTTGCATTTTCTCAGAAATAAGTGAAATTTCTGAAATTTTGCCCCAAAATGAGTGAAATTTCTGCAATTTTGCCCCAAAATAAGTGAAATTTTTTGAATTTTGCCCCAAAATAAATGGAATTTCTGAGTTTTGCCCCAAAATAAGGAGAATTTCCGTCTTTTTGCCCAAACATATAGGGAATTTCTGCCTTTTGCCCCACAATTAGGGGAATTTCTGCAATTTTAATCCAAAATACGAGGAATTTCTGTCTTTTTGCCCGAAAATAAAGGGAATGCATAACTTTTTGCCATAAAAATGGGAAATTTCTTCATTTTTGCTCCAAAATAAGGGGAATTTTTGCCTTTTTGCCTCTAAATAAGTGGAATTTCTGTCTTTTTCCCCAAAAACAAAGGGAATTTCTGTCTTTTTTGCCCCAAAATAAAGGGAATTTCTGATTTATTACCCTAAAATAAGTGAAATTACTGCAATTTTGCCCCAAAATAAGGGACATTTCTGCCTTTTTGCCCTAAAATATGTGAAATTTCTGCAATTTTACCCCAAAATACGGTGAATTTCCTCCTTTTTCCTCCAAATATTGAGAATTTCTGCCTTTTTGCTCCAAAATAAGAAAAAATTTTGCTTTTTTTCTCTGAAATAAGTGAAATTTCTGCAATTTTGCCCTAAAATAATGGAAATTTCTGCAATTATTTTCTATAATAAGGGAAATGTCTGCAATTTTGCCCCAAAATAAAGAGAATTTCTCTTTTTTGCCCCAAAATAAAGGAAATTTCAGCCTTTTCACCTGAAAATAAGTGAAATTTCTGCAATTTTGCCCCAAAAAAGGAAATTTCTGCAATTTTGCCCCAAAATAAGGTAAATTCCTGCAATTTTGCCCCAAAATAGAGGAAATTTCTGGAATTACGCCAAAATAAGAGGAATTTCTGATTTTTGCCCCAAAATAAAAAGAATTTCTGGCTTTTGCCCCAAAATTAGGGGAATTTCTGCAATTTTGCTCCAAAATACAGAGAATTTCTGCCTTTTTGCCCGAAAATAATGGGAATGCATACCTTTTTGCCATAAAAAGGTAAATTTCTTCATTTTTGCTCCAAAATAAGAGAAATTTTTGCCTTTTTGCCTCTAAATATGTGGAATTTCTGCCATTTCCCCCAAAACAAAGGAAATTTCTGTCTTTTTTGCCCCAAAATAAGGGGAATTTCTGACTTATTACCCTGAAATATGTGAAATTTCTGCAATTTTGCCCCAATATAAGGGAAATTTCTGTCTTTTTGCCCTCAAATAAGGGGAATTTCAGCCTTTTTACCTCAAAATAAGGAGAATTTCTGCCGTTTTGCCCCAAAATAAGGGAAATTTCTGCCTTTTTTCACTGAAATAAGTGAAATTTCTGCAATTTTGCCCTAAAATAAGTGAAATTTCTGCAATTTTGCCCAATAATAAGGGAAATTTCTGGAATTTTGCCCCAAAATACGGGAAATTTCTTTATTTTTGCCCATAAATAAAAAGAATAGATAACTTTTTGCCTTAAAAAAAATTTCTTCATTTTTGCTCCAAAATAAGGAGAATTTCTGCTTTTTTGCCTCTAAATAAGTGGAATTTCTGTCTTTTTCCACCAAAACAAAGGGATTTTCTGTCTTTTTTGCCCCAAAATAAGGAAATTTTCTGACTTATTACCCTGAAATAAGTGAAATTTCTGCAATTTTACCCCAAAATAAGGGAAATTTCTGCCTTTTTGCCCCCAAATAAGGGGAATTCAGCCTTTTTACCTCAAAATAAGAGGAATTTCTGCATTTTTGCCACAAAATATTAGGAATTTCTGTTTTTTTACCACAAAATAAAAAAAAATTTCTGCCTTTTTTCCCTGAAATAAGTCAAATTTCTGCAATTTTGCCCCTAAATAAGAGAAATTTCTGCAATCTTGCCCCAAAATAAGGGAAATTTCTGGAATTTTGCCCCAAAAGAAGTGGAATTTCTGAGTTTTGCCCGAAAATAAGGAGAATTTCTGTCTTTTGCCAAAACATATAGTGAATTTCTGCCTTTTTGCCCCACAATTAGGGGAATTTCTTCAATTTTGCTCCAAAATACGGGGAATTTCTGCCTTTTTTCCCAAAAATAAGGGAAATGCATAACTTTTTGCCATAAAAAAGGAAAATTTCTTCATTTTTTCTTTAAAATAAGGGGAATTTCTGCCTTTTTGCCTCTAAATAAGTAGAATTTCTGTCTTTTCCCCCCAAAACAACGGGAATTTCTGTCTTTTTTGCCCCAAAATAAGGGGAATTTCTGACTTATTACTCTGAAATAAGTGAAATTTCTGCAATTGTGCCCCAAAACAATGGAAATTTCTGCCTTTTTGCCCTGAAATATGTGAAATTTCTGCAATTTTACCCCAAAATAAGGTGAATTTCTGCCTTTTTGCACTAAAATAATGGGAATTTCTGTCTTTTTGATTCAATATAAGAAACATTTTTGCTTTATTTCTCCGAAATAATTGAAATTTCTGCAATTTTGCCCTAATATAAGGTAAATTTCTGCAATTTTTTCCTATAACAAGGGAAATTTCTGCAATTTTGCCCCAAAATAAGGGGATTTTCTCCCTTTTTGCCCCAAAATAAAGAAAATTTCAGACTTTTTACCTGAAAATATCTGAATTTTCTGCAATTTTGCCCCAAATAAGAGAAATTTGTGCAATTTTGCACCAAAATAAGGAAAATTCCTGAAATTTTGCCCCAAAAGAAAGTAAATTTCTTGAATTTTGCCCCAAAATAAGGGGAATTTCTGATTTTTGCCCCAAAATAAAGGGAATTTATGCCTTTTGCCCCAAAATTTGGGAATTTCTGCAATTTTGCTCCAAAATACGGGGAATTTCTGTTTTTTGCCCGAAAATAATGGGAATGCATACCTTTTTGCCATAAAAAGGAAAATTTCTTCATTTTTGCTCCAAAATAAGGGGAATTTCTGCAATTTGCCTCTAAATAAGTGGAATTTCTGTTTTTTTCCCCCAAAACAAAGGCAATTTCTGTCTTTTTTTCCCCAAAATAAGGGGAATTTCTGACTTATTACCATGAAATAAGTGAAATTTCTGCAATTTTGCCTCAAAATAAGGGAAATTTCTGCCTTTTTACCTTGAAATATGTGAAATTTCTGCAATTTTACCCCAAAATAAGTCGAATTTCTGCCTTTTTGCCCCAAAATAAGAAAAATTTTTGCTTTTTTTCTCTGAAATAAGTGAAATTTTGCAGTTTTGCCCTAAAATAAGGAAAATTTCTGCAATTTTTCCCCACAATAAGGGAAATTTCTGCAATTTTGCCTCAAAATTAGAGGAATTTCTCCCTTTTTTCCCCAAAATAAAGGAAATTTCAGCCTTTTTTCCTGAAAATAAGTGAAATTTCTGCAATTTTGCCCCAAAATAAGGTAAATTTCTTTAATTTTGCCCCAAAATAAAGGAAATTTTTTGAATTTTGCCCCAAAATGAAGGGATTTTCTGATTTTTGCCCCAAAATAAAAGGAATTTCTGCCTTTTGCCCCAAAATTAGGGAAATTTCTGCAATTTTGCTCCAAAATACGGGGAATTTCTGCCTTTTTTTCCGAAATTAATGGGAATGCATACCTTTTTGCCATAAAAATAAAATTTCTTCATTTTTGCTCCAAAATAAGGGGAATTTCTGCCTTTTTGCCTCTAAATGAGTGGAATTTCTGTCTTTTTCCTTCAAAACAAAGGGAATTTCTGTCTTTTTTGCCCCAAAATAAGATTAATTTCTGACTTATTACCCTGAAATAAGTGAAATTTCTGCAATTTTTCCCCAAAATAAGGGAAATTTCTGCAATTTTGCCCCAATGTAAAGCAAATTTCTGCAATTTTCCCCCAAAATAAGGGAAATTTCTGCATTGTTGCCCTGAAATATGTGAAATTTCTGGAATTTTACCCCAAAATACGGTGAATTTCTGCCTTTTTCCCCCAAAAGAAAGGGAATTTCTCCCTTTTTGCACCAAAATAAAGGAAATTTCAGTCTTTTTACCTGAAAATAACTGAAATTTCTGCAATTTTGCCCCAAATAAGGAAAATTTCTGAAATTTTGCCCCAAAATAAGGTAAATTCCTGTAATTTTGCCCCCCAAAAAAGGAAATTTCTAGAATTTTGCCATAAAACACGGGGAATTTCTGATTTTTGCCCCAAAATAAAGGGAATTTCTGCCTTTTGCCCCAAAAATAGGGGAATTTCTGCAATTTTGCTCCAAAATACGGGGAATTTCTGCCTTTTTGCCTGAAAATAATGGGAATGCATACCTTTTTGCCATAAAAAGAGAAATTTCTTCATTTTTGCTTCAAAATAAGAGGAATTTCTGCCTTTTTGCCTCTAAATAAGTGGAATTTCTGTCTTTTTCCCCCAAAACAAAAGGAATTTCTGTCTTTTTTGCCCCAAAATAAGGGGAATTTATGACTTATTACCCTGAAATAAGTGAAATTTTTGCAATTTTGCCCTAAAATAAAGGAAATTTCTGCAATTTTGCCCCAATGTAAAGGAAATTTCTGCAATTTTGCCCAAAAATAAGGAGAATTTCTGACAGTTTGCCCCCGAAATAAGAAGATTTTCTGTCTTTTAGCCCCAAAATAAGGAGAATTTCTGTCTTTTTCCCCAAAAATTATGAGAATTTCTGCAATTTTGCTTCAAAATACGGGGAATTTCTGCTTTTATCAAAATAGTAAGGGGAATGCATACCTTTTTGCCATAAAAAGGGAAATTTCTTCATTTTTGCTTCAAAATAAGGGGAATTTCTGCCTTTTTGCCTCTAAATAAGTGGAATTTCTGTCTTTTTCCCCAAAAACAAAGAGAATTTCTGTATTTTTTGCCCCAAAATAAGGGGAATTTCTTACTTATTACACTGAAATAAGTGAAATTTTTGCAATTTTGCCCTAAAATAAGGGAAATTTCTGCAATTTTGCCCCAATGTAAAAGAAATTTCTGCAATTTTGCCCAAAAATAAGGGGAATTTCTGACAGTTTGCCCCCGAAAAAAGAAGATTTTCTGTCTTTTTGCCCCAAAATAAGGAGAATTTCTGTCTTTTTGCCCGAAAATTAGGAGAATTTCTGCAATTTTGCTTCAAAATATGGGGAATTTCTGCTTTTTATCCCGAAAGTAAGGGGAATGTATACCTTTTGCCGCAAAAAAGGGAAATTTCTTCATTTTTGCCCCAAAATAAGAGAAATTTCTGCCTTTTTACCTCACAATAAATGAAATTTCTGCCTTTTTACCCAAAAATAAACGGATTTTCTGTCTTTTTGCCCCAAAATAAAAGGAATTTTTGAATTATGCCCTGAAATAAGTGAAATTTCTGCAATTTGGCCCCAAAATAAAAGAAATTTCTGCCTTTTGCCACAAAATAAAGAGAATTTCTGCCTTTTTGCCCGAAAATTATGAGAATTTCTGCAATTTTGCTTCAAAATACGGGGAATTTCTGCTTTTATCCCAATAGTAAGGGGAATGCATACCTTTTTGCCATAAAAAGGGAAATTTCTTCATTTTTGCTCCAAAATAAGGGGAATTTCTGCCTTTTTGCCTCTAAATAAGTGGAATTTCTGTCTTTTTCCTCCAAAACAAAAGGAATTTCTGTCTTTTTTGCCCCAAAATAAGTGGAATTTCTGACTTGTTACCATTAAATAAGTGAAATTTCTGCAATTTTGCCCCAAAATAAGGGAAATTTCTGCTTTTTTGCCCTGAAATATGTGAAATTTCTGCAATTTTATCCCAAAATACTGTGAATTTCTGCCTTTTTCCCCCAAAATAAAGGGAATTTCTCCCTTTTTCCCTTAAAATAAAGGAAATTTCAGCCTTTTTACCTGAAAATAAGTGAAATTTTTGCAATTTTGCCAAAAATAAGGGAAATTTCTGCAATTTTGCCCCAAAATAAGGTAAATTCCTGTAATTTTGCCCCCAAAAAAGGAAATTTCTAGAATTTTGACCCAAAACACGAAGAATTTCTGATTCTTGCCTCAAAATAAAGGGAATTTCTGCCTTTTGCCCCAAAATTAGGGGAATTTCTGCAATTTTGCTCCAAAATACGGGGAATTTCTGCCTTTTTGCCTGAAAATAATGGGAATGCATACCTTTTTGCCATAAAAAGAGAAATTTCTTAGTTTTTGCTTCAAAATAAGGGGAATTTCTGCCTTTTTGCCTCTAAATAAGTGGAATTTCTGTCTTTTCCCCCAAAAACAAAGGGAATTTATGTGTTTTTTGGCCCAAAATAAGGGGAATTTCTTACTTATTACCCTGAAATAAGTAAAATTTTTGCAATTTTGCCCTAAAATAAGGGAAATTTCTGCAATTTTGCCCCAATGTAAAGGAAATTTCTGCAATTTTGCCCAAAAATAAGGGGAGTTTCTGACAGTTTGCTCCCGAAAAAAGAAGATTTTCTGTCTTTTTGCCTCAAAATAAGGAGAATTTCTGTCTTTTTGCCCGAAAATTAGGAGAATTACTGCAATTTTGCTTCCAAATACGGGGAATTTCAGCTTTTATCCCGAAAGTAAGGAGAATGCAAACCTTTTTGCCATAAAAAGGTAAATTTCTTCATTTTTGCTCCAAAATAAGGGGAATTTCTGCCTTTTTGCCTCTATATAAGTGGAATTTCTGTCTTTTTCCCCCAAAACAAAGTGAATTTCTGTCTTTTTTGCCCCAAAATAATGGGAATTTCTGCCTTTGTGCCCCAAAATAAAAAAATTTTTTTCTTTTTTTCTCTGAAATAAGTGAAATTTCTGCAATTTTGCCTTAAATTAAGGGAAATTTCTGCAATATTTCCCCATAAAAAGAGAAATTTCTGCAATTTTGCTCCAAAATAAAAGGAATTTCTCCCTTTTTGCCACAAAATAAAGGAAATTTCAGCATTTTTACCTGAAAATAAGTGAAATTTCTGCAATTTTGCCCCAAATAAGGGAAATTTCTTCAATTTTGCCCTAAAATAAGGTAGATTCCTGTAATTTTGCCCCAAAGAAAGGAAATTTCTTGAATTTTGCCCCAAAAGAAGGGGAATTTCTGATTTTTGCCCCACAATAAAAGGAATTTCTGACTTTTGCCCCAAAATTAGGGAATTTCTCCCTTTTTGCCCGAAAATTATGAGAATTTCTGCAATTTTACTTCAAAATACGGGGAATTTCTGCTTTTTATCCCGAATGTAAGAGGAATGTATACCCTTTACCACAAAAAAGAAAATTTCTTCATTTTTGCTCCAAATTAAGAGGAATTTCTGCCTTTTTACTTCAAAGTAAGTGAAATTTCTGCCTTTGTACAAAAAAATAAATGGAATTTCTGTCTTTTTGCCCCAAAATAAAAGGAATTTTTGAATTATGCCCTGAAATAAGTGAAATTTCTGCAATTTTGCCCCAAAATAAATGAAATTTCTGCCTTTTTGCCACAAAATAGAAGGAATTTCTGTCTTTTTGCCCCCAAATAAAAGGAATTTCTGCCTTTTTGCCCCCAAATAAAAGGAATTTCAGCCTTTTTACCTCAAAATAAGGGGAATTTCTATATTTTTGCCACAAAATATTAAGAATTTCTGCATTTTTGCCACAAAATAAGGAAAATTTCTGCATTTTTTTCCTGAAATAAGTGAAATTTCTCCAATTTTGCCCTAAAATAAGTGAAATTTCTGCAATTTTTTCCCAAAATAAGGGAAATTTCTGGAATTTTGCCCCAAAATAAGGGGAATTTCTGATTTTTGCCCCAAAATAAAGGGAATTTTTGCCTTTTGCCCCAAAATTAGGGGAATTTCTGCAATTTGCTCCAAAATACAGGGAATTTCTGCCTTTTTGCCCGAAAATAATGGGAATGCATATTTTTTTTCCATAAAAAGGGAAATTTCTTCATTTTTGCTTTAAAATAAAGGGAATTTCTGCCTTTTTGCCTCTAAATAAGTGGAATTTCTCTTTTTCCCCCAAAACAAAGGGAATTTCTGTCTTTTTTGCCCCAAAATAAGGGGAATTTCTGACTTATTATCCTGAAATAAGTGAAATTTCTGCAATTTTGCCCAAAAATAAGGGAAATTTCTGAAATTTTGCCCCAATGTAAAAGAAATTTCTGCAATTTTGTCCCAAAATAAGGGAAATTTCTGACAGTTTGTTCCCAAAAAAAAAAAGATTTTCTGTCTTTTTGCCCTCAAATAAGGAGAATTTCTGCCTTTTTGCCCGAAAATTATGAGAATTTCTGCAATTTTGCTTCAAAATACGGGGAATTTCTGCTTTTATCCCAATAGTAAGGGGAATGCATACCTTTTTGCCATAAAAAGGGAAATTTCTTCATTTTTGCTCCAAAATAAGGGGAATTTCTGCCTTTTTGCCTCTAAATAAGTGGAATTTCTGTCTTTTTTCCCCAAAACAAAGTGAATTTCTGTCTTTTTTGCCCCAAAATAATCGGAATTTCTGCCTTTTTGCCCCAAAATAAGAAAAATTTTTTCTTTTTTTCTCTGAAATAAGTGAAATTTCTGCAATTTTGCCTTAAATTAAGGGAAATTTCTGCAATATTTCCCAATAATAAGGGAAATTTCTGCAATTTTGCTCCAAAATAAGAGGAATTTCTCCCTTTTTGCCACAAAATAAAGGAAATTTCAGCATTTTTACCTGAAAATAAGTGAAATTTCTGCAATTTTGCCCCAAATAAGGGAAATTTCTTCAATTTTGCCCTAAAATAAGGTAGATTCCTGTAATTATGCCCCCAAAAAAGGAAATTCCTTGAATTTTGCCCCAAAGGAAGGGGAATTTCTGATTTTTGCCGCACAATAATAGGAATTTCTGCCTTTTGCCCCAAATTTAGGGAATTTCTCCCTTTTTGCCCAAAAATTATGAGAATTTCTGCAATTTTGCTTCAAAATACGGGGAATTTCTGCTTTTTATCCCGAATGTAAGAGGAATGTATACCCTTTACCACAAAAAAGGAAATTTCTTCATTTTTTCTCCAAATTAAGAGGAATTTCTGCCTTTTTACTTCAAAGTAAGTGAAATTTCTGCCTTTGTACAAAAAAATAAATGGAATTTCTGTCTTTTTGCCCCAAAATAAAAGGAATTTTTGAATTATGCCCTGAGATAAGTGAAATTTCTGCAATTTTGCCCCAAAATATATGAAATTTCTGCCTTTTTGCCACAAAATAGAAGGAATTTCTGTCTTTTTGCCCCAAAATAAGGGAAATTTCTGCCTTTTTGCCCCCAAATAAAAGGAATTTCAGCCTTTTTACCTCAAAATAAGGGGAATTTCTATATTTTTGCCACAAAATATTAAGAATTTCTGCATTTTTGCCACAAAATAAGGAAAATTTCTGCCTTTTTTCCCTGAAATAAGTGAATTTTCTCCAATTTTGCCCTAAAATAAGTGAAATTTCTGCAATTTTTCCCAAAATAAGGGAAATTTCTGGAATTTTGCCCAAAAAATAAGTGGAATTTCTGAGTTTTGCACAAAATAAGGAGAATTTCTGTCTTTTTCCCCAACATATAGGGAATTTCTGCCTTTTTGCCCCACAATTAGGAGAATTTCTGCAATTTTGCTCCAAAATACGGGAATTTCTGCCTTTTCCCAAAAATAAAGGGAATGCATAACTTTTTGCCATAAAAAAGGGAAATTTCTTCATTTTTGCTCCAAAATAAGGAGAATTTCTGCCTTTTTACCTCTAAATAAGTGGAATTTCTGTGTTTTCCCCCAAAACAAAGGGAATTTCTGTCTATTTTGCCCCAAAATAACGGGAATTTCTGACTTATTACCATGAAATAAGTGAAATTTCTGTAATTTTGCCCCAAAATAGGGAAATTTCTGCAATTTTGCCCCATTGTAAAGGAAATTTCTGCAATTTTGCCCCAAAATAAGGGAAATTTCTGACTCTTTGCTCCCGCAAAAAGGAGATTTTCTGTCTTTTTGCCCCAAAATAAGGAGAATTTCTGCCTTTTTGCCCGAAAATTATGATAATTTCTGCAATTTTGCTTCAAAATACGGGGAATTTCTGCTTTTTATCCCGAAAGTAAAGGGGAATGCATACCTTTTTGCCATAAAAAGGTAAATTTCTTCATTTTTGCTCCAAAATAAGGGAAATTTCTGCCTTTTTGCCTCTAAATAAGTGGAATTTCTGTCTTTTCCTCCAAAACAAAGGAAATTTCTTTTTTTTGCCTTAAAATAAGGGGAATTTCTGACTTATTACCCTGAAATAAGTGAAATTTCTGCAATTTTGCCCCAAAATAAGGAAAATTTCTGCCTCTTTGCCCTCAAATAAGGGAATTTCAGCCTTTTTACCTCAAAATAAGGGGAATTTCTACCTTTTTGCCCGAAAATAAGGAAAATTTCTGCCTTTTTTCCCTGAAATAAGTGAAATTTCTGCAATTTTGCCCCAAAATTAGTGAAATTTCTGCAATTTTGCCCCAGAATAAAGGAAATTTCGGGAATTTTGCCCCAAAATAAGTGGAATTTCTGAGTTTTGCCCCAAAATAAGGAGAATTTCTGTCTTTTTGCCCCAACATATAGGGAATTTCTGCATTTTTGCCCCACAATTAGGGGAATTTCTGCAATTTTGCTCCAAAATACGAGGAATTTCTGCCTTTTTGACCGAAAATAAGGGGAATGCATACCTTTTTGCCTTAAAAAAGGGAAATTTCTTCATTTTTGCTCCAAAATAAGGGAAATTTCTGCTTTTTTGCCTCTAACTACGTGGAATTTCTGCTTTTTCCTCCAAAACAAAGGGATTTTCTGTTTTTTGGCCCCAAAATCAAGAAAATTTCTGACTTATTACCCTGAAATAAGTGAAATTTCTGCAATTTTGCCCCAAAATAAGGGAAATTTCTGCCTTTTTTGCCCCCAAATAAGTAGAATTTCAGCTTTTTTACCTCAAAATAAAAGAAATTTCTGCATTTTTGCAACAAAATATTAGGAATTTCTGCCTTTTTGCTCCAAAATAAGGAAAATTTCTGCCTTTTTTCTCTGAAATAAGTGAAATTTCTGCAATTTTGCCCTAAAATAAGTGAAATTTCTGCAATTTTGCCCCAAAATATAGGGGAATTTCTGGAATTTTTCCCCAAAATAAGTGGAACTTCTGAGTTTTGCCCCAAAATAAGGAGAATTTCTGTCTTTTTGCCCCAACATATAGGGAATTTCTGCATTTTTGCCCCACAATTAGGGGAATTTCTGCAATTTTACTCCAAAATACGGGGAATTGCTGCCTTTTTGCCCGAAAAAAAGGGGAATGCATAACTTTTTGCCATAAAAAATGGAAATTTCTTCATTTTTGCTCAAAATAAGGGGAATTTTTGCCTTTTTGCCTCTAAATAAGTGGAATTTCTGTCTTTTCCCTCAAAACAAAGGGAATTTCTGTCTTTTTTGCCCCAAATTAAGGGAAATTTCTGCCTTTTTGCCATGAAATATGTGAAATTTCTGCAATTTTACCGCAAAATAAGGTGAATTTCTGCCTTTTTGCCCCAAAATAATGGGAATTTCTGCCTTTTTGCCCCAAAATAAGAAAAATTTTTGCTTTTTTTCTCTGAAATAAGTGAAATTTCTGCAATTTTGCCCCAAAATAAGGGAAATTTCTGGAATTTTGCCCCAAAATACGTGGAATTTCTGAGTTTTGCCCCAAAATAAGTAGAATTTCTGACTTATTACCCTGAAATAAGTGAAATTTCTGCAATTTTGCACCAAAATAAGGGAAATTTCTGAAATTTTGCCCCAATGTAAATGAAATTTCTGCAATTTTGCCCCAAAATAATGGAAATTTCTGACTGTTTGTTCCCAAAAAAATTAGATTTTCTGTCTTTTTGCCCCCAAATAAGGAGAATTTCTGCCTTTTTGCCCAAAAATTATGAGAATTTCTGCAATTTTGCTTCAAAATACGGGGAATTTCTGCTTTTATCCCGAAAGTAAGGGGAATGCATACCTTTTTGCCATAAAAAGGTAAATTTCTTCATTTTTGCTCCAAAATAAGGGGAATTTCTGCCTTTTTGCTCCAAAATAACAAAATTTCTTTTTTTTCCATGAAATAAGGGAAATTTCTGCAATTTTGCCGAAAATAAGTGAAATTTCTGCAATTCTGCCCCAGAATAAGGGAAATTTCTGGAATTTTGCCCCAAAATAAGTGGAATTTCTGAGTTTTGCCCCAAAATAAGAAGAATTTCTGTCTTTTTGCCCCAACATATAGGGAATTTCTGCATTTTTGCCCCACAATTAAAGGAATTTTTGCAATTTTGCTCCAAAATACGGGGAATTTCTGCCTTTTTGCCCGAAAATAAGAAGAATGCATACCTTTTTGCCTTAAAAAAGGGAAATTTCTTCATTTTTGCTTCAAATAAGGGGAATTTCTGCTTTTTTGCCTCTAAATAAGTGGAATTTAGGATTTTCCTTCAAAACAAAGGGATTTTCTGTCTTTTTTGCCCCAAAATAAGAAAAATTTCTGACTTATTACCCTGAAATAAATGAAATTTCTGCAAATTTGCCCAAAAATAAGGGAAAATTTTTGCCTTTCTGCCCACAAATAAGGGGAATTTCAGCCTTTTTACCTCAAAACGAAGGGAATTCCTGCATTTTTGCCACAAAATATTAGGAAATTCTGCATTTTTGCCCCAAAATAAAGAAAATTTCTGCCTTTTTCCCTGAAATAAGTGAAATTTCTGCAATTTTGCCCCAAAATAAGTGGAGTTTCTGAGTTTTGCCCCAAAATAAGGAGAATTTCTGTCTTTTTGCCACAACATAAAGGGAATTTCTGCCTTTTTGCACCACAATTAGAGGAATTTCTGCAATTTTGCTCCGAAATACATGGAATTTTTGCCTTTTTGCCCGAAAATAAGGGGAATGCATAACTTTTTGCCATAAAAAAGGGAAATTTCTTCATTTTTGCTCCAAAATAAGGGGAATTTCTGCCTTTTTGCTTCTCAATAAGTGGAATATCTGTCTTTTCCCCCCAAAACAAAGGGAATTTCTTTTTTTTTGCCCCAAAATAAGGGGAATTTCTGACTTATTACTCTAAAATAAGTGAAATTTCTGCAATTTTGCCCCAAAATAAGGGAAATTTCTGCCTCTTTGCCCCCAAATAAGGGGAATTTCAGCCTTTATACCTCAAAATAAGGGGAATATCTGCATTTTGCCACAAAATATTAGGAATTTCTGACTTTTTGCTCTAAAATAAGGAAAATTTCTGCCTTTTTTCCCTGAAATAATTGAAATTTCTGCAATTTTGCCCCAAAATAAGTGAAATTTGGCAATTTTGCCCCAAAATAAGGAAAATTTCTTGAATTTTGCCCTAAAATAAGTGGAATTTCTAAGTTTGGTCGCAAAATAATGAGAATTTCTGTTTTTTGCCCCAACCTGTAGGGAATTTCTGTCTTTTTGCCCCACAACAAGGGGAATTTCTGCAATTTTGCTCCAAAATACGGGGAATTTCTGCCTTTTTGCCCTGAAATATGTGAAATTTCTGCAATTTTACCCCTAAATAAGGTGAATTTCTGTTTTTTTGCCCCAAAATAATGGGAATTTCTGCATTTTTGCCCCAAAATAAGAAAAATTTTTGCTTTTTTTCTCTGAAATAAGTGAAATTTCTGCAATTTTCCCCTAAAATAAGGGAAATTTTTGCAATTTTTTCTCATTATAAGGGAGATTTCTGCAATTTTGCCCCAAAATAAGGGGAGTTTCTTCCTTTTTGCCCCAAAACAAAGGAAATTTCAGCCTTTTTACCTGAAAATAAGTGAAATTTCTGAAATTTTGCCCCAAATAAGGGAAATTTCTGAAATTTTGCCCCAAAATAAGGTAAATTCCTGCATTTTTGCCCCAAAATAATGGAAATTTCTGGAATTTTTCACCAAAACACGGGAAATTTCTGATTTTTCCCCAAAATAAAGGGAATTTCTGCCTTTTGCCCCAAAATTAGGGGAATTTCTGCAATTTTGCTCCAAAATACGATGAATTTCTGCCTTTTTGCCTGAAAATAATGGGTATGCATACCTTTTTGCAATTAAAAAAAAAACATTTCTTCATTTTTGCTCCAAAATAAAGGGAATTTCTGCCTTTTTGCCTCTAAATAAGTGGAATTTCTGTCATTTCCCCCAAAACAAAGGGAATTTCTGTCTTTTTTGACCCAAAATAAGGGGAATTTCTGACTTATTACCCTGAAATAAGTGAAATTTCTGCAATTTTGCCCCAAAATAAGGGAAATTTCTGCCTTTTTGCCCTGAAATATGTGAAATTTCTGCAATTTTACACCAAATTAAGGTGAATTTCTGCATTTTTGTCACAAAATAATGGGAATTTCTGCCTTTTTGCCCCAAAATAAGAAAAATTTTTGCTTTTTTTCTCTGAAATAAGTGAAATTTCTGCAATTTTACCCTAAAATAAGTGAAATTTCTGCAATTTTATAGCATAATAAGGGAAATTTCTGCAATTTTGCCCCAAAATAAGGGGAATTTCTCCCTTTTTGCCCCAAAATAAAGGAAATTTCAGCCTTTTCACCTGAAAATAAGTGAAATTTCTGCAATTTTGCCCCAAAAAGAGGAAATTTCTGCAATTTTGCCCCAAAATAAGGTAAATTCCTGCAATTTTGCCCCAAAATAGAGGAAATTTCTGGAATTACGCCAAAATAAGAGGAATTTCTGATTTTTGCCCCAAAATAAAAAGAATTTCTGGCTTTTGCCCCAAAATTAGGGGAATTTCTGCAATTTTGCTCCAAAATACAGAGAATTTCTGCCTTTTTGCCCGAAAATAATGGGAATGCATACCTTTTTGCCATAAAAAGGTAAATTTCTTCATTTTTGCTCCAAAATAAGAGAAATTTTTGCCTTTTTGCCTCTAAATATGTGGAATTTCTGCCATTTCCCCCAAAACAAAGGAAATTTCTGTCTTTTTTGCCCCAAAATAAGGGGAATTTCTGACTTATTACCCTGAAATATGTGAAATTTCTGCAATTTTGCCCCAATATAAGGGAAATTTCTGTCTTTTTGCCCTCAAATAAGGGGAATTTCAGCCTTTTTACCTCAAAATAAGGAGAATTTCTGCCGTTTTGCCCCAAAATAAGGGAAATTTCTGCCTTTTTTCACTGAAATAAGTGAAATTTCTGCAATTTTGCCCTAAAATAAGTGAAATTTCTGCAATTTTGCCCAATAATAAGGGAAATTTCTGGAATTTTGCCCCAAAATACGGGAAATTTCTTTATTTTTGCCCATAAATAAAAAGAATAGATAACTTTTTGCCTTAAAAAAAATTTCTTCATTTTTGCTCCAAAATAAGGAGAATTTCTGCTTTTTTGCCTCTAAATAAGTGGAATTTCTGTCTTTTTCCACCAAAACAAAGGGATTTTCTGTCTTTTTTGCCCCAAAATAAGGAAATTTTCTGACTTATTACCCTGAAATAAGTGAAATTTCTGCAATTTTACCCCAAAATAAGGGAAATTTCTGCCTTTTTGCCCCCAAATAAGGGGAATTCAGCCTTTTTACCTCAAAATAAGAGGAATTTCTGCATTTTTGCCACAAAATATTAGGAATTTCTGTTTTTTTACCACAAAATAAAAAAAAATTTCTGCCTTTTTTCCCTGAAATAAGTCAAATTTCTGCAATTTTGCCCCTAAATAAGAGAAATTTCTGCAATCTTGCCCCAAAATAAGGGAAATTTCTGGAATTTTGCCCCAAAAGAAGTGGAATTTCTGAGTTTTGCCCCAAAATAAGGAGAATTTCTGTCTTTTGCCAAAACATATAGTGAATTTCTGCCTTTTTGCCCCACAATTAGGGGAATTTCTTCAATTTTGCTCCAAAATACGGGGAATTTCTGCCTTTTTTCCCAAAAATAAGGGAAATGCATAACTTTTTGCCATAAAAAAGGAAAATTTCTTCATTTTTTCTTTAAAATAAGGGGAATTTCTGCCTTTTTGCCTCTAAATAAGTAGAATTTCTGTCTTTTCCCCCCAAAACAACTGGAATTTCTGTCTTTTTTGCCCCAAAATAAGGGGAATTTCTGACTTATTACTCTGAAATAAGTGAAATTTCTGCAATTTTGCCCCAAAACAATGGAAATTTCTGCCTTTTTGCCCTGAAATATGTGAAATTTCTGCAATTTTACCCCAAAATAAGGTGAATTTCTGCCTTTTTGCACTAAAATAATGGGAATTTCTGTCTTTTTGCTTCAAAATAAGAAACATTTTTGCTTTATTTCTCCGAAATAATTGAAATTTCTGCAATTTTGCCCTAATATAAGGTAAATTTCTGCAATTTTTTCCCATAACAAGGGAAATTTCTGCAATTTTCCCCAAAATAAGGGGATTTTCTCCCTTTTTGCCCCAAAATAAAGAAAATTTCAGCCTTTTTACCTGAAAATATCTGAATTTTCTGCAATTTTGCCCCAAATAAGGGAAATTTGTGCAATTTTGCAACAAAATAAGGAAAATTCCTGCAATTTTGCCCCAAAAGATAGTAAATTTCTTGAATTTTGCCCCAAAATAAGGGGAATTTCTTATTTTTTGCCCCAAAATAAAGGGAATTTATGCCTTTTGCCCCAAAAATTGGGAATTTCTGCAATTTTGCCCAAGAATAAGGGAAATTTCTGGAATTTTGCCCCAAAATAAGTGGAATTTCTGAGTTTTGCCCCAAAATAAGGAGAATTTCTGTCTTTTTGCCGCAACATATAGGGAATTTCTGCCTTTTTGCTTCACAATTAGGGGAATTTCTGCAATTTTGCTCCAAAATATGGGAAATTTCTGCCGTTTTGCCCGTAAATAAAAAGAATGCATACCTTTTTGCCTTAAAAAAGGGAAATTTCTTCATTTTTGCTCCAAAATAAGGGGAATTTCTGCTTTTTTGCCTCTAAATAAGTGGAATTTCTGTCTTTTTCCACCAAAACAAAGGGATTTTCTGTCTTTTTTGCCCCAAAATAAGGAAATTTTCTGACTTATTACCCTGAAATAAGTGAAATTTCTGCAATTTTGTCCCAAAATAAGGGAAATTTCTGCCTTTTTGCCCTCAAATAAGGGAAATTTCAGCCTTTTCACCTCAAAATAAGGGAAATTTCTGCATTTTTGCCACAAAATATTACGAATTTCTGCCTTTTTGCCCCAAAATAAGGAATATTTCTGTCTTTTTTTCCTGAAATAAGTAAAATTTCTGCAATTTTGCCCCTAAATAAGAGAAATTTCTGCAATTTTGCACCGAAATAAAGGAAATTTCTGGAATTTTGCCCCAAAATAAGTGGAATTTCTGAGTTTTGCCCCAAAATAAGGAGAATTTCTGTGTTTTTGCCACAACATATAGGGAATTTCTGCATTTTTGCCCCACAATTAGGGGAATTTCTGCAATTTTGCTCCAAAATACGGGGAATTTCAGCAATTTTGCCAAAGAATAAGGGAAATTTCTGGAATTTTGCCCCAAAATATGTGGAATTTCTGAGTTTTGCCCCAAAATAAGGAGAATTTCTGTATTTTTGCCCCAACATATAGGGAATTTCTGCATTTTTGCCCCACAATTAGGGGAATTTCTGCA
This sequence comes from Micromys minutus, assembly GCF_963924665.1. NCBI lineage: Eukaryota > Metazoa > Chordata > Mammalia > Rodentia > Muridae > Micromys > Micromys minutus. The sequence goes on from NW_027667209.1 coordinate 169,655, forward strand.
ATTTTGCTCCAAAATATGGGAAATTTCTGCCGTTTTGCCCGTAAATAAAAAGAATGCATACCTTTTTGCCTTAAAAAAGGGAAATTTCTTCATTTTTGCTCCAAAATAAGGGGAATTTCTGCTTTTTTGCCTCTAAATAAGTTGAATTTCTGTCTTTTTCCTCCAAAACAGAGGGATTTTCTGTCTTTTTTGCCACAAAATGAGGAAATTTTCTGACTTATTACCCTGAAATAAGTGAAATTTCTGCAATTTTGTCCCCAAATAAGGGAAATATCTGCCTTTTTGCCCTGAAATATGTGAAATTTCTGCAATTTTACCCCAAAATACGGTGAATTTCCTCCTTTTTCCCCCAAAATAATGGGAATTTCTTCCTTTTTGCCCCAAAATAAGAAAAATTTTTGCTTTTTTTCTCTGAACTAAGTGAAATTTCTGCAATTTTGCCCTAAAATAAGAGAAATTTCTGCAATTATTTTCTATAATAAGGGAAATGTCTGCAATTTTGCCCCAAAATAATGAGAATTTCTCTTTTTTGCCCCAAAATAAAGGAAATTTCAGCCTTTTCACCTGAAAATAAGTGAAATTTCTGCAATTTTGCCCCAAAAAAAGGAAATTTCTGCCTTTTTGCCCCAAAATAATGGGAATTTCTGCCTTTTTGCCCCAAAATAAGAAAAATTTTTGCTTTTTTTCTCTGAAATAAGTGAAATTTCTGCAATTTTGCCTTAAATTAAGAAAAATTTCTGCAATATTTCCCATAATAAGGGAAATTTCTGCAATTTTGCCCCAAAATAAGGGAAATTTCTCACTTTTTGCCCGAAAATTAAGGTAATTTCAGCCTTTTTACCTGAAAATAAATGAAAGTTCTGCAATTTTGCCCCAAATAATGGAAATTTCTGCAATTTTGCCCCAAAATAAGGTAAATTCCTGCAATTTTGCACCAAAATAAAGGAAATTTCTTGAATTTTGCCCCAAAAGAAAGGGAATTTCTGTTTTTTGCCTCAAAATAAAGGGAATTTCTTCTTTTGCCCCAAAATTAGGGGAATTTCTGCCTTTTTGCCCGAAAATTATGAGAATTTCTGCAATTTTGCTTCAAAATACGAGGAATTTCTGCTTTTTATCCCGAAAGTAAGGGGAATGTATAACTTTTACCACAAAAAAGGGAAATTTCTTCATTTTTGCCCCAAAATAAGAAGAATTTCTGCCTTTTTACCTCAAAATAAGAGAAATTTCTCCCTTTTTACCCAAAAATAAATGGAATTTATGTCTTTTTGCCCCAAAAAAAGGAATTTTTGAATTATTCCCTGAAATAAGTGATATATCTGCAATTTTGCCCCAAAATAAAAGAAATTTCTGCCTTTTTGCCACAAAATAAAGGGAATTACTGTCTTCTTGCCCGAAAATAAGGGCATTTCTGCCTTTTTGCTCCCAAATAAGAGGAATTTCAGCCTTTTTACCTCAAAATAAGGAAAATCTCTGCATTTTTTCCACAAAATATTAAGAATTTCTGCATTTTTGCCCCAAAATAAGGGAAATTTCTGCTTTTTGCCCTGAAATATGTGAAATTTCTGCAATTTTACCCCAAAATATGGTGAATTTCTGCCTTTTTGCCGCAAAATAATGGGAATTTCTGCCTTTTGCCCAAAAAATAAGAAAAATTTTTGCATTTTCTCAGAAATAAGTGAAATTTCTGAAATTTTGCCCCAAAATGAGTGAAATTTCTGCAATTTTGCCCCAAAATAAGTGAAATGTTTTGAATTTTGCCCCAAAATAAATGGAATTTCTGAGTTTTGCCCCAAAATAAGGAGAATTTCCGTCTTTTTGCCCAAACATATAGGGAATTTCTGCCTTTTGCCCCACAATTAGGGGAATTTCTGCAATTTTAATCCAAAATACGAGGAATTTCTGTCTTTTTGCCCGAAAATAAAGGGAATGCATAACTTTTTGCCATAAAAATGGGAAATTTCTTCATTTTTGCTCCAAAATAAGGGGAATTTCTGCCTTTTTGCCTCTAAATAAGTGGAATTTCTGTCTTTTTCCCCCAAAACAAAGGGAATTTCTGTCTTTTTTGCCCCAAAATAAAGGGAATTTCTGATTTATTACCCTAAAATAAGTGAAATTACTGCAATTTTGCCCCAAAATAAGGGACATTTCTGCCTTTTTGCCCTAAAATATGTGAAATTTCTGCAATTTTACCCCAAAATACGGTGAATTTCCTCCTTTTTCCTCCAAAATAATGAGAATTTCTGCCTTTTTGCTCCAAAATAAGAAAAAATTTTGCTTTTTTCCTATAACAAGGGAAATTTCTGCAATTTTGCCCCAAAATAAGGGGATTTTCTCCCTTTTTGCCCCAAAATAAAGAAAATTTCAGACTTTTTACCTGAAAATATCTGAATTTTCTGCAATTTTGCCCCAAATAAGAGAAATTTGTGCAATTTTGCACCAAAATAAGGAAAATTCCTGAAATTTTGCCCCAAAAGAAAGTAAATTTCTTGAATTTTGCCCCAAAATAAGGGGAATTTCTGATTTTTGCCCCAAAATAAAGGGAATTTATGCCTTTTGCCCCAAAATTTGGGAATTTCTGCAATTTTGCTCCAAAATACGGGGAATTTCTGTTTTTTGCCCGAAAATAATGGGAATGCATACCTTTTTGCCATAAAAAGGAAAATTTCTTCATTTTTGCTCCAAAATAAGGGGAATTTCTGCAATTTGCCTCTAAATAAGTGGAATTTCTGTCTTTTTCCCCCAAAACAAAGGCAATTTCTGTCTTTTTTTCCCCAAAATAAGGGGAATTTCTGACTTATTACCATGAAATAAGTGAAATTTCTGCAATTTTGCCTCAAAATAAGGGAAATTTCTGCCTTTTTACCTTGAAATATGTGAAATTTCTGCAATTTTACCCCAAAATAAGTCGAATTTCTGCCTTTTTGCCCCAAAATAAGAAAAATTTTTGCTTTTTTTCTCTGAAATAAGTGAAATTTTGCAATTTTGCCCTAAAATAAGGAAAATTTCTGCAATTTTTCCCCACAATAAGGGAAATTTCTGCAATTTTGCCTCAAAATTAGAGGAATTTCTCCCTTTTTGCCCCAAAATAAAGGAAATTTCAGCCTTTTTTCCTGAAAATAAGTGAAATTTCTGCAATTTTGCCCCAAAATAAGGTAAATTTCTTTAATTTTGCCCCAAAATAAAGGAAATTTTTTGAATTTTGCCCCAAAATGAAGGGATTTTCTGATTTTTGCCCCAAAATAAAAGGAATTTCTGCCTTTTGCCCCAAAATTAGGGAAATTTCTGCAATTTTGCTCCAAAATACGGGGAATTTCTGCCTTTTTTTCCGAAATTAATGGGAATGCATACCTTTTTGCCATAAAAATAAAATTTCTTCATTTTTGCTCCAAAATAAGGGGAATTTCTGCCTTTTTGCCTCTAAATGAGTGGAATTTCTGTCTTTTTCCTTCAAAACAAAGGGAATTTCTGTCTTTTTTGCCCCAAAATAAGATTAATTTCTGACTTATTACCCTGAAATAAGTGAAATTTCTGCAATTTTTCCCCAAAATAAGGGAAATTTCTGCAATTTTGCCCCAATGTAAAGCAAATTTCTGCAATTTTCCCCCAAAATAAGGGAAATTTCTGCATTGTTGCCCTGAAATATGTGAAATTTCTGGAATTTTACCCCAAAATACGGTGAATTTCTGCCTTTTTCCCCCAAAAGAAAGGGAATTTCTCCCTTTTTGCACCAAAATAAAGGAAATTTCAGTCTTTTTACCTGAAAATAACTGAAATTTCTGCAATTTTGCCCCAAATAAGGAATATTTCTGAAATTTTGCCCCAAAATAAGGTAAATTCCTGTAATTTTGCCCCCCAAAAAAGGAAATTTCTAGAATTTTGCCATAAAACACGGGGAATTTCTGATTTTTGCCCCAAAATAAAGGGAATTTCTGCCTTTTGCCCCAAAAATAGGGGAATTTCTGCAATTTTGCTCCAAAATACGGGGAATTTCTGCCTTTTTGCCTGAAAATAATGGGAATGCATACCTTTTTGCCATAAAAAGAGAAATTTCTTCATTTTTGCTTCAAAATAAGAGGAATTTCTGCCTTTTTTCCTCTAAATAAGTGGAATTTCTGTCTTTTTCCCCCAAAACAAAAGGAATTTCTGTCTTTTTTGCCCCAAAATAAGGGGAATTTATGACTTATTACCCTGAAATAAGTGAAATTTTTGCAATTTTGCCCTAAAATAAAGGAAATTTCTGCAATTTTGCCCCAATGTAAAGGAAATTTCTGCAATTTTGCCCAAAAATAAGGAGAATTTCTGACAGTTTGCCCCCGAAATAAGAAGATTTTCTGTCTTTTAGCCCCAAAATAAGGAGAATTTCTGTCTTTTTCCCCAAAAATTATGAGAATTTCTGCAATTTTGCTTCAAAATACGGGGAATTTCTGCTTTTATCCCAATAGTAAGGGGAATGCATACCTTTTTGCCATAAAAAGGGAAATTTCTTCATTTTTGCTTCAAAATAAGGGGAATTTCTGCCTTTTTGCCTCTAAATAAGTGGAATTTCTGTCTTTTTCCCCAAAAACAAAGAGAATTTCTGTATTTTTTGCCCCAAAATAAGGGGAATTTCTTACTTATTACACTGAAATAAGTGAAATTTTTGCAATTTTGCCCTAAAATAAGGGAAATTTCTGCAATTTTGCCCCAATGTAAAAGAAATTTCTGCAATTTTGCCCAAAAATAAGGGGAATTTCTGACAGTTTGCCCCCGAAAAAAGAAGATTTTCTGTCTTTTTGCCCCAAAATAAGGAGAATTTCTGTCTTTTTGCCCGAAAATTAGGAGAATTTCTGCAATTTTGCTTCAAAATATGGGGAATTTCTGCTTTTTATCCCGAAAGTAAAGGGAATGTATACCTTTTGCCGCAAAAAAGGGAAATTTCTTCATTTTTGCCCCAAAATAAGAGAAATTTCTGCCTTTTTACCTCACAATAAATGAAATTTCTGCCTTTTTACCCAAAAATAAACGGATTTTCTGTCTTTTTGCCCCAAAATAAAAGGAATTTTTGAATTATGCCCTGAAATAAGTGAAATTTCTGCAATTTGGCCCCCCAAAAAAAGAAATTTCTGCCTTTTGCCACAAAATAAATAGAATTTCTGCCTTTTTGCCCGAAAATTATGAGAATTTCTGCAATTTTGCTTCAAAATACGGGGAATTTCTGCTTTTATCCCAATAGTAAGGGGAATGCATACCTTTTTGCCATAAAAAGGGAAATTTCTTCATTTTTGCTCCAAAATAAGGGGAATTTCTGCCTTTTTGCCTCTAAATAAGTGGAATTTCTGTCTTTTTCCTCCAAAACAAAAGGAATTTCTGTCTTTTTTGCCCCAAAATAAGTGGAATTTCTGACTTGTTACCATTAAATAAGTGAAATTTCTGCAATTTTGCCCCAAAATAAGGGAAATTTCTGCTTTTTTGCCCTGAAATATGTGAAATTTCTGCAATTTTATCCCAAAATACTGTGAATTTCTGCCTTTTTCCCCCAAAATAAAGGGAATTTCTCCCTTTTTCCCTTAAAATAAAGGAAATTTCAGCCTTTTTACCTGAAAATAAGTGAAATTTTTGCAATTTTGCCCAAAATAAGGGAAATTTCTGCAATTTTGCCCCAAAATAAGGTAAATTCCTGTAATTTTGCCCCCAAAAAAGGAAATTTCTAGAATTTTGACCCAAAACACGAAGAATTTCTGATTCTTGCCTCAAAATAAAGGGAATTTCTGCCTTTTGCCCCAAAATTAGGGGAATTTCTGCAATTTTGCTCCAAAATACGGGGAATTTCTGCCTTTTTGCCTGAAAATAATGGGAATGCATACCTTTTTGCCATAAAAAGAGAAATTTCTTAGTTTTTGCTTCAAAATAAGGGGAATTTCTGCCTTTTTGCCTCTAAATAAGTGGAATTTCTGTCTTTTTCCCCAAAAACAAAGGGAATTTATGTGTTTTTTGGCCCAAAATAAGGGGAATTTCTTACTTATTACCCTGAAATAAGTAAAATTTTTGCAATTTTGCCCTAAAATAAGGGAAATTTCTGCAATTTTGCCCCAATGTAAAGGAAATTTCTGCAATTTTGCCCAAAAATAAGGGGAGTTTCTGACAGTTTGCTCCCGAAAAAAGAAGATTTTCTGTCTTTTTGCCTCAAAATAAGGAGAATTTCTGTCTTTTTGCCCGAAAATTAGGAGAATTACTGCAATTTTGCTTCAAAATACAGGGAATTTCTGCTTTATATCCCGAAAGTAAGGGGAATGTTTACCTTTTGCCACAAAAAATGGAAATTTCTTTATTTTTGCCCCAAAATAAAAAGAATTTCTGCCTTTTTACCTTAAAATAAGTGAAATTTCTGCCTTTTTACCCAAAAATAAACGGATTTTCTGTCTTTTTGCCCCAAAATATAAGGAATTTTTGAATTATGCCCTGAAATAAGTGAAATTTCTGCAATTTGGCCCCAAATTAAAAGAAATTTCTGCCTTTTTGCCACAAAATAAGGAGAATTTCTTTCTTTTTGCCCGAAAAATATGAGAATTTCTGCAATTTTGCTTCAAAATACAGGGAATTTCTGCTTTTATCCCAAAAGTAAGGGGAATGCATACCTTTTTGCCATAAAAAGGGAATTTTCTTCATTTTTGCTCCAAAATAAGGGGAATTTCTGCCTTTTTGCCTCTAAATAAGTGGAATTTCTGTCTTTTTCCCCCAAAACAAAGGGAATTTCTGTCTGTTTTGCCCCAAAATAAGGGGAATTTCTGACTTATTACCCTAAAATAAGTGAAATTTCTGCAATTTTGCCCCAAAATAAGGGAAATTTCTGCCTTTTTGCCCTGAAATATGTGAAATTTCTGCAATTTTACCCCAAAATACGGTGAATTTCTGCCTTTTTCCCCCAAAATAAAGGGAATTTCTCTCTTTTTGCCCCAAAATAAAGGAAATTTCAGCCTTTTTACCTGAAAATTAGTGAAATTTATGCAATTTTGCCCCAAATAAGGGAAATTTCTGCAATTTTGCCCCAAAATAAGGTAAATTCCTGTAATTTTGCCCCCAAAATAGGAAATTTCTAGAATTTTGCCCCAAAACACGAAGAATTTCTGATTTTTGCCTCTAAATAAAGGGAATTTCTGCCTTTTGCCCCCAAATTAGGGGAATTTCTGCAATTTTGCTCCAAAATACGGGGAATTTCTGCCTTTTTGCCTGAAAATAATGGGAATGCGTATCTTTTTGCCATAAAAAGAAAAATTTCTTCATTTTTGCTTCAAAATAAGGGGAATTTCTGCCTTTTTGCCCCTAAATAATTGGAATTTCGGTCTTTTTCCCCAAAAACAAAGGGAATTTATGTGTTTTTTGCCCCAAAATAAGGGGAATTTCTTACTCATTACCCTGAAATAAGTGAATTTTTTTGCAATTTTGCCCTAAAATAAGGAAAATTTCTGCAATTTTGCCCAAAAATAAGGGGAATTTCTGACAGTTTGCTCCCGAAAAAAGAAGATTTTCTGTCTTTTTGCCACAAAATAAGGAGAATTTCTGTCTTTTTGCCTGAAAATTAGGAGAATTTCTGCAATTTTGCTTCAAAATACGGGGAATTTCTGCTTTTTATCCCGAAAGTATGGGGAATGTATACCTTTTGCCACAAAAAAGGGAAATTTCTTCATTTTTGCCCCAAAATAAGAGGAATTTCTGCCTTTTTACCTCAAAATAAGTGAAATTTCTGCCTTTTTACCCAAAAATAAACGGATTTTCTGTCTTTTTGCCCCAAAATAAAAGGAATTTTTGAATTATGCCCTGAAATAAGTGAAATTTCTGCAATTTGGCCTCAAAATAAAAGAAATTTCTGCCTTTTTGCCACACAATAAGAAGAATTTCTGTCTTTTTGCCCCAAAATAAGGAAAATTTCTGCCTTTTTGCCCCCAAATAAAAGGAATTTCAGCCTTTTTACCTGAAAATAAGTGAAATTTCTTCAATTTTGCCCCATATAAGGGAAATTTCTGCAACTTTGCTCCAAAATAAGGTAAATTCCTGCAATTTTGCCCCAAAATAAAGGAAATTTCTTGAATTTTGCCCCAAAATATGGAGAATTTCTGATTTTGGCCTCAAAATAAAGGGAATTTCTGCCTTTTGCCCCAAAATTAAGGGAATTTCTGCAATTTTTATCCAAAATACTGTAAATTTCTGCCTTTTTGCCCAAAAATAATGGGAATGCATACTTTTTTGCCATAAAAAGGGAAATTTCTTCATTTTTGCTCAAAAAAACGGGAATTTCTGCCTTTTTGCCTCTAAATAAGTGGAATATCTGTCTTTTTACCCCAAAACAAAGGGATTTTCTGTCTTTTTGCCCCAAAATAAGAAAAATTTCTTACTTATTACCCTGAAATAAGTGAAATTTCTGCAATTTTGCCGCAAAATAAGGGAAATTTCTGCCTTTTTGCCCCCAAATAAGGGGAATTTCAGCATTTTTACCTCAAAATAAAGGGAATTTCTGCATTTTTGCCACAAAATATTAGGAATTTCTGCCTTTTTCCCCAAAATAAGGAAAATTTCTGCCTTTTTTCCCTGAAATAAGTGAAATTTCTGCAATTTTGCCCCAAAATATTGGAAATTTCTGCAATTTTGCCCCAAAATAAGTGGAATTTCTGAGTTTTGCCCCAAATAAGGAGAATTTCTGTCTTTTTGCCCCAACATATAGGAAATTTCTGCCTTTTTGTACCACGATTAGGGAAATTTCTGCAATTTTGCTCCAAAATAGAGGGAATTTCTGCCTTTATGCCCGAAAATAAAGGGAATGCATAACCTTTTGCCATAAAAAAGGGAAATTTCTTCATTTTTGCTCCAAAATAAGGGTAATTTCTGCGTTTTTACCTCTAAATAAGTGGAATTTCTATCTTTTTTCCCAAAACAAAGAGAATTTCTGTCTTTTTTGCCCCAAAATAAGGAAAATTCTGATTTATTACCCTGAAATAAGTGAAATTTCTGCAATTTTGCTCCAAAATACAAGGAACTTCTGCGTTTTTGCCCGAAAATAATGGGAATGCATAACTTTTTGCCATAAAAAATGAAATTTCTTCATTTTAGCTCCAAAATAAGGGAAATTTCTGTCTTTTTGCCTCTAAATAAGTGGAATTTCTGCAATTTTGCTTTAAATTAAGAGAAATTTCTGCAATATTTCCCCATTATAAGGGAAATTTCTGCAATTTTGCTCCAAAATACGGGAAATTTCTGCCTTTTTTCTAAAAAATAAGGGAAATGCATAACTTTTTGCCATAAAAAAGGGAAATTTCTTCATTTTTGCTCCAAAATAAGAGGAATTTCTGCATTTTTGCCTCTAAATAAGTGGAATTTCTGCCTTTTTCCCCCAAAACAAAAGGAATTTCTGTCTTTTTTGCCCCAAAATAAGGGAAATGTCTGCCTTTTTGCCCTGAAATATGTGAAAATTCTGCAATTTTCCCCCAAAATATGGTGAATTTCTTCATTTTGCCCCAAAATAATGGGAATTTCTGCCTTTTTGCCACAAAATAAGAAAAATTTCTGCTTTTTTTTTCTGAAATAAGTGAAATTTCTGCAATTTTGCTTTAAATTAAGAGAAATTTCTGCAATATTTCCCTATAATAAGGGAAATTTCTTCAATTTTGCCCCATAATAAGGGGAATTTCTCCCTTTTTGCCCCAAAATAAAGGAAATTTCAGCCTTTTTACCTGAAAATAAGTGAAATTTCTGCAATTTTTCCCCATATAAGGGAAATTTCTGCAATTTTGCCCCAAAATAAGGTAAATTCCTGTAATTTTGCCCCCAAAATAGGAAATTTCTAGAATTTTGCCCCAAAACACGAAGAATTTCTGATTTTTGCCTCTAAATAAAGGGAATTTCTGCCTTTTGCCCCCAAATTAGGGGAATTTCTGCAATTTTGCTCCAAAATACGGGGAATTTCTGCCTTTTTGCCTGAAAATAATGGGAATGCGTATCTTTTTGCCATAAAAAGAAAAATTTCTTCATTTTTGCTTCAAAATAAGGGGAATTTCTGCCTTTTTGCCCCTAAATAATTGGAATTTCGGTCTTTTTCCCCAAAAACAAAGGGAATTTATGTGTTTTTTGCCCCAAAATAAGGGGAATTTCTTACTCATTACCCTGAAATAAGTGAATTTTTTTGCAATTTTGCCCTAAAATAAGGAAAATTTCTGCAATTTTGCCCAAAAATAAGGGGAATTTCTGACAGTTTGCTCCCGAAAAAAGAAGATTTTCTGTCTTTTTGCCACAAAATAAGGAGAATTTCTGTCTTTTTGCCTGAAAATTAGGAGAATTTCTGCAATTTTGCTTCAAAATACGGGGAATTTCTGCTTTTTATCCCGAAAGTATGGGGAATGTATACCTTTTGCCACAAAAAAGGGAAATTTCTTCATTTTTGCCCCAAAATAAGAGGAATTTCTGCCTTTTTACCTCAAAATAAGTGAAATTTCTGCCTTTTTACCCAAAAATAAACGGATTTTCTGTCTTTTTGCCCCAAAATAAAAGGAATTTTTGAATTATGCCCTGAAATAAGTGAAATTTCTGCAATTTGGCCTCAAAATAAAAGAAATTTCTGCCTTTTTGCCACACAATAAGAAGAATTTCTGTCTTTTTGCCCCAAAATAAGGAAAATTTCTGCCTTTTTGCCCCCAAATAAAAGGAATTTCAGCCTTTTTACCTGAAAATAAGTGAAATTTCTTCAATTTTGCCCCATATAAGGGAAATTTCTGCAACTTTGCTCCAAAATAAGGTAAATTCCTGCAATTTTGCCCCAAAATAAAGGAAATTTCTTGAATTTTGCCCCAAAATATGGAGAATTTCTGATTTTGGCCTCAAAATAAAGGGAATTTCTGCCTTTTGCCCCAAAATTAAGGGAATTTCTGCAATTTTTATCCAAAATACTGTAAATTTCTGCCTTTTTGCCCAAAAATAATGGGAATGCATACTTTTTTGCCATAAAAAGGGAAATTTCTTCATTTTTGCTCAAAAAAACGGGAATTTCTGCCTTTTTGCCTCTAAATAAGTGGAATATCTGTCTTTTTACCCCAAAACAAAGGGATTTTCTGTCTTTTTGCCCCAAAATAAGAAAAATTTCTTACTTATTACCCTGAAATAAGTGAAATTTCTGCAATTTTGCCGCAAAATAAGGGAAATTTCTGCCTTTTTGCCCCCAAATAAGGGGAATTTCAGCATTTTTACCTCAAAATAAAGGGAATTTCTGCATTTTTGCCACAAAATATTAGGAATTTCTGCCTTTTTCCCCAAAATAAGGAAAATTTCTGCCTTTTTTCCCTGAAATAAGTGAAATTTCTGCAATTTTGCCCCAAAATATTGGAAATTTCTGCAATTTTGCCCCAAAATAAGTGGAATTTCTGAGTTTTGCCCCAAATAAGGAGAATTTCTGTCTTTTTGCCCCAACATATAGGAAATTTCTGCCTTTTTGTACCACGATTAGGGAAATTTCTGCAATTTTGCTCCAAAATAGAGGGAATTTCTGCCTTTATGCCCGAAAATAAAGGGAATGCATAACCTTTTGCCATAAAAAAGGGAAATTTCTTCATTTTTGCTCCAAAATAAGGGTAATTTCTGCGTTTTTACCTCTAAATAAGTGGAATTTCTATCTTTTTTCCCAAAACAAAGAGAATTTCTGTCTTTTTTGCCCCAAAATAAGGAAAATTCTGATTTATTACCCTGAAATAAGTGAAATTTCTGCAATTTTGCTCCAAAATACAAGGAACTTCTGCGTTTTTGCCCGAAAATAATGGGAATGCATAACTTTTTGCCATAAAAAATGAAATTTCTTCATTTTAGCTCCAAAATAAGGGAAATTTCTGTCTTTTTGCCTCTAAATAAGTGGAATTTCTGCAATTTTGCTTTAAATTAAGAGAAATTTCTGCAATATTTCCCCATTATAAGGGAAATTTCTGCAATTTTGCTTCAAAATACGGGAAATTTCTGCCTTTTTTCTAAAAAATAAGGGAAATGCATAACTTTTTGCCATAAAAAAGGGAAATTTCTTCATTTTTGCTCCAAAATAAGAGGAATTTCTGCATTTTTGCCTCTAAATAAGTGGAATTTCTGCCTTTTTCCCCCAAAACAAAAGGAATTTCTGTCTTTTTTGCCCCAAAATAAGGGAAATGTCTGCCTTTTTGCCCTGAAATATGTGAAAATTCTGCAATTTTCCCCCAAAATATGGTGAATTTCTTCATTTTGCCCCAAAATAATGGGAATTTCTGCCTTTTTGCCCCAAAATAAGAAAAATTTCTGCTTTTTTTTTCTGAAATAAGTGAAATTTCTGCAATTTTGCTTTAAATTAAGAGAAATTTCTGCAATATTTCCCTATAATAAGGGAAATTTCTTCAATTTTGCCCCATAATAAGGGGAATTTCTCCCTTTTTGCCCCAAAATAAAGGAAATTTCAGCCTTTTTACCTGAAAATAAGTGAAATTTCTGCAATTTTTCCCCATATAAGGGAAATTTCTGCAATTTTGCTCCAATATAAGGTAAATTCCTGCAATTTTGCCCCAAAATAAAGGAAATTTCTTGAATTTTGTCCCAAAATAAAGGGAATTTTTGCCTTTTGCCCCAAAATTAGAGGAATTTCTGCAATTTTGCTCCAAAATATGGGGAATTTCTGCCTTTTTGCCCGAAAATAATGGGAATGCATACCTTTTTTCCATAAAAAGGGAAATTTCTTCATTTTTGCTTTAAAATAAAGGGGATTTCTGCCTTTTTGCCTCTAAATAAGTGGAATTTCTGTCTTTTTCCCCCAGAACAAAAAGAATTTCTGTCTTTTTTGCCCCAAAATAAGGGGAATTTCTGCCTTTTTTCCCTGAAATAAGTGAAATTTCTGCAATTTTGCCCCAAAATATTGGAAATTTCTGCAATTTTGCCCCAAAATAAGTGGAATTTCTGAGTTTTGCCCCAAATAAGGAGAATTTCTGTCTTTTTGCCCCAACATATAGGAAATTTCTGCCTTTTTGTACCACGATTAGGGAAATTTCTGCAATTTTGCTCCAAAATAGAGGGAATTTCTGCCTTTATGCCCGAAAATAAAGGGAATGCATAACCTTTTGCCATAAAAAAGGGAAATTTCTTCATTTTTGCTCCAAAATAAGGGTAATTTCTGCGTTTTTACCTCTAAATAAGTGGAATTTCTATCTTTTTTCCCAAAACAAAGAGAATTTCTGTCTTTTTTGCCCCAAAATAAGGAAAATTCTGATTTATTACCCTGAAATAAGTGAAATTTCTGCAATTTTGCTCCAAAATACAAGGAACTTCTGCGTTTTTGCCCGAAAATAATGGGAATGCATAACTTTTTGCCATAAAAAATGAAATTTCTTCATTTTAGCTCCAAAATAAGGGAAATTTCTGTCTTTTTGCCTCTAAATAAGTGGAATTTCTGCAATTTTGCTTTAAATTAAGAGAAATTTCTGCAATATTTCCCCATTATAAGGGAAATTTCTGCAATTTTGCTCCAAAATACGGGAAATTTCTGCCTTTTTTCTAAAAAATAAGGGAAATGCATAACTTTTTGCCATAAAAAAGGGAAATTTCTTCATTTTTGCTCCAAAATAAGAGGAATTTCTGCATTTTTGCCTCTAAATAAGTGGAATTTCTGCCTTTTTCCCCCAAAACAAAAGGAATTTCTGTCTTTTTTGCCCCAAAATAAGGGAAATGTCTGCCTTTTTGCCCTGAAATATGTGAAAATTCTGCAATTTTCCCCCAAAATATGGTGAATTTCTTCATTTTGCCCCAAAATAATGGGAATTTCTGCCTTTTTGCCCCAAAATAAGAAAAATTTCTGCTTTTTTTTTCTGAAATAAGTGAAATTTCTGCAATTTTGCTTTAAATTAAGAGAAATTTCTGCAATATTTCCCTATAATAAGGGAAATTTCTTCAATTTTGCCCCATAATAAGGGGAATTTCTCCCTTTTTGCCCCAAAATAAAGGAAATTTCAGCCTTTTTACCTGAAAATAAGTGAAATTTCTGCAATTTTTCCCCATATAAGGGAAATTTCTGCAATTTTGCTCCAATATAAGGTAAATTCCTGCAATTTTGCCCCAAAATAAAGGAAATTTCTTGAATTTTGTCCCAAAATAAAGGGAATTTTTGCCTTTTGCCCCAAAATTAGAGGAATTTCTGCAATTTTGCTCCAAAATATGGGGAATTTCTGCCTTTTTGCCCGAAAATAATGGGAATGCATACCTTTTTTCCATAAAAAGGGAAATTTCTTCATTTTTGCTTTAAAATAAAGGGGATTTCTGCCTTTTTGCCTCTAAATAAGTGGAATTTCTGTCTTTTTCCCCCAGAACAAAAAGAATTTCTGTCTTTTTTGCCCCAAAATAAGGGGAATTTCTGACTTATTCCCCTGAAATAAGTGAAATTTCTGCAATTTTGCCCCAAAATAAGGGAAATTTCTGAAATTTTGCCCCAATGTAAAAGAAATTTCTGCAATTTTGCCCCAAAATAAGGGAAATTTCTGACTGTTTGTTCCCAAAAAAAAAGATTTTCTGTCTTTTTGCCCCCAAATAAGGAGAATTTCTGCCCTTTTGCCTGAAAATTATGAGAATTTCTGCAATTTTGCTTCCAAATATGGGGAATTTCAGCTTTTATCCCGAAAGTAAGGAGAATGCAAACCTTTTTGCCATAAAAAGGTAAATTTCTTCATTTTTGCTCCAAAATAAGGGGAATTTCTGCCTTTTTGCCTCTAAATAAGTGGAATTTCTGTCTTTTTCCCCCAAAACAAAGGGAATTTCTGTCTGTTTTGCCCCAAAATAAGGGGAATTTCTGACTTATTACCCTAAAATAAGTGAAATTCCTGCAATTTTGCCCCAAAATAAAGGAAATTTCTTGAATTTTGTCCCAAAATAAAGGGAATTTTTGCCTTTTGCCCCAAAATTAGAGGAATTTCTGCAATTTTGCTCCAAAATACGGGGAATTTCTGCCTTTTTGCCCGAAAATAATGGGAATGCATACCTTTTTTTCCATAAAAAGGGAAATTTCTTCATTTTTGCTCCAAAATAAGGGGAATTTCTGCCTTTTTGCCTCTAAATAAGTGGAATTTCTGTCTTTTTCCCCCAAAACAAAGTGAATTTCTGTCTTTTTTGCCCCAAAATAATGGGAATTTCTGCCTTTGTGCCCCAAAATAAAAAAATTTTTTTCTTTTTTTCTCTGAAATAAGTGAAATTTCTGCAATTTTGCCTTAAATTAAGGGAAATTTCTGCAATATTTCCCCATAAAAAGGGAAATTTCTGCAATTTTGCTCCAAAATAAAAGGAATTTCTCCCTTTTTGCCACAAAATAAAGGAAATTTCAGCATTTTTACCTGAAAATAAGTGAAATTTCTGCAATTTTGCCCCAAATAAGGGAAATTTCTTCAATTTTGCCCTAAAATAAGGTAGATTCCTGTAATTTTGCCCCAAAGAAAGGAAATTTCTTGAATTTTGCCCCAAAAGAAGGGGAATTTCTGATTTTTGCCCCACAATAAAAGGAATTTCTGACTTTTGCCCCAAAATTAGGGAATTTCTCCCTTTTTGCCCGAAAATTATGAGAATTTCTGCAATTTTGCTTCAAAATACGGGGAATTTCTGCTTTTTATCCCGAATGTAAGAGGAATGTATACCCTTTACCACAAAAAAGAAAATTTCTTCATTTTTGCTCCAAATTAAGAGGAATTTCTGCCTTTTTACTTCAAAGTAAGTGAAATTTCTGCCTTTGTACAAAAAAATAAATGGAATTTCTGTCTTTTTGCCCCAAAATAAAAGGAATTTTTGAATTATGCCCTGAAATAAGTGAAATTTCTGCAATTTTGCCCCAAAATAAATGAAATTTCTGCCTTTTTGCCACAAAATAGAAGGAATTTCTGTCTTTTTGCCCCCAAATAAAAGGAATTTCTGCCTTTTTGCCCCCAAATAAAAGGAATTTCAGCCTTTTTACCTCAAAATAAGGGGAATTTCTATATTTTTGCCACAAAATATTAAGAATTTCTGCATTTTTGCCACAAAATAAGGAAAATTTCTGCATTTTTTTCCTGAAATAAGTGAAATTTCTCCAATTTTGCCCTAAAATAAGTGAAATTTCTGCAATTTTTTCCCAAAATAAGGGAAATTTCTGGAATTTTGCCCCAAAATAAGGGGAATTTCTGATTTTTGCCCCAAAATAAAGGGAATTTTTGCCTTTTGCCCCAAAATTAGGGGAATTTCTGCAATTTGCTCCAAAATACGGGGAATTTCTGCCTTTTTGCCCAAAAATAATGGGAATGCATATTTTTTTTCCATAAAAAGGGAAATTTCTTCATTTTTGCTTTAAATTAAAGGGAATTTCTGCCTTTTTGCCTCTAAATAAGTGGAATTTCTCTTTTTCCCCCAAAACAAAGGGAATTTCTGTCTTTTTTGCCCCAAAATAAGGGGAATTTCTGACTTATTATCCTGAAATAAGTGAAATTTCTGCAATTTTGCCCAAAAATAAGGGAAATTTCTGAAATTTTGCCCCAATGTAAAAGAAATTTCTGCAATTTTGTCCCAAAATAAGGGAAATTTCTGACAGTTTGTTCCCAAAAAAAAAAAGATTTTCTGTCTTTTTGCCCTCAAATAAGGAGAATTTCTGCCTTTTTGCCCGAAAATTATGAGAATTTCTGCAATTTTGCTTCAAAATATGGGGAATTTCTGCTTTTATCCCAATAGTAAGGGGAATGCATACCTTTTTGCCATAAAAAGGGAAATTTCTTCATTTTTGCTCCAAAATAAGGGGAATTTCTGCCTTTTTGCCTCTAAATAAGTGGAATTTCTGTCTTTTTTCCCCAAAACAAAGTGAATTTCTGTCTTTTTTGCCCCAAAATAATGGGAATTTCTGCCTTTTTGCCCCAAAATAAGAAAAATTTTTTCTTTTTTTCTCTGAAATAAGTGAAATTTCTGCAATTTTGCCTTAAATTAAGGGAAATTTCTGCAATATTTCCCAATAATAAGGGAAATTTCTGCAATTTTGCTCCAAAATAAGAGGAATTTCTCCCTTTTTGCCACAAAATAAAGGAAATTTCAGCATTTTTACCTGAAAATAAGAGAAATTTCTGCAATTTTGCCCCAAATAAGGGAAATTTCTTCAATTTTGCCCTAAAATAAGGTAGATTCCTGTAATTATGCCCCCAAAAAAGGAAATTCCTTGAATTTTGCCCCAAAGGAAGGGGAATTTCTGATTTTTGCCGCACAATAATAGGAATTTCTGCCTTTTGCCCCAAATTTAGGGAATTTCTCCCTTTTTGCCCAAAAATTATGAGAATTTCTGCAATTTTGCTTCAAAATACGGGGAATTTCTGCTTTTTATCCCGAATGTAAGAGGAATGTATACCCTTTACCACAAAAAAGGAAATTTCTTCATTTTTTCTCCAAATTAAGAGGAATTTCTGCCTTTTTACTTCAAAGTAAGTGAAATTTCTGCCTTTGTACAAAAAAATAAATGGAATTTCTGTCTTTTTGCCCCAAAATAAAAGGAATTTTTGAATTATGCCCTGAGATAAGTGAAATTTCTGCAATTTTGCCCCAAAATATATGAAATTTCTGCCTTTTTGCCACAAAATAGAAGGAATTTCTGTCTTTTTGCCCCAAAATAAGGGAAATTTCTGCCTTTTTGCCCCCAAATATAAGGAATTTCAGCCTTTTTACCTCAAAATAAGGGGAATTTCTATATTTTTGCCACAAAATATTAAGAATTTCTGCATTTTTGCCACAAAATAAGGAAAATTTCTGCCTTTTTTTCCCTGAAATAAGTGAATTTTCTCCAATTTTGCCTTAAAATAAGTGAAATTTCTGCAATTTTTTCCCAAAATAAGGGAAATTTCTGGAATTTTGCCCAAAAAATAAGTGGAATTTCTGAGTTTTGCACAAAATAAGGAGAATTTCTGTCTTTTTCCCCAACATATAGGGAATTTCTGCCTTTTTGCCCCACAATTAGGAGAATTTCTGCAATTTTGCTCCAAAATACGGGAATTTCTGCCTTTTCCCAAAAATAAAGGGAATGCATAACTTTTTGCCATAAAAAAGGGAAATTTCTTCATTTTTGCTCCAAAATAAGGAGAATTTCTGCCTTTTTACCTCTAAATAAGTGGAATTTCTGTGTTTTCCCCCAAAACAAAGGGAATTTCTGTCTATTTTGCCCCAAAATAACGGGAATTTCTGACTTATTACCTTGAAATAAGTGAAATTTCTGTAATTTTGCCCCAAAATAGGGAAATTTCTGCAATTTTGCCCCATTGTAAAGGAAATTTCTGCAATTTTGCCCCAAAATAAGGGAAATTTCTGACTCTTTGCTCCCGCAAAAAGGAGATTTTCTGTCGTTTTGCCCCAAAATAAGGAGAATTTCTGCCTTTTTGCCCGAAAATTATGATAATTTCTGCAATTTTGCTTCAAAATACGGGGAATTTCTGCTTTTTATCCCGAAAGTAAAGGGGAATGCATACCTTTTTGCCATAAAAAGGTAAATTTCTTCATTTTTGCTCCAAAATAAGGGAAATTTCTGCCTTTTTGCCTCTAAATAAGTGGAATTTCTGTCTTTTCCTCCAAAACAAAGGAAATTTCTTTTTTTTTGCCTTAAAATAAGGGGAATTTCTGACTTATTACCCTGAAATAAGTGAAATTTCTGCAATTTTGCCCCAAAATAAGGAAAATTTCTGCCTCTTTGCCCTCAAATAAGGGAATTTCAGCCTTTTTACCTCAAAATAAGGGGAATTTCTGCCTTTTTGCCCGAAAATAAGGAAAATTTCTGCCTTTTTTCCCTGAAATAAGTGAAATTTCTGCAATTTTGCCCCAAAATTAGTGAAATTTCTGCAATTTTGCCCCAGAATAAAGGAAATTTCGGGAATTTTGCCCCAAAATAAGTGGAATTTCTGAGTTTTGCCCCAAAATAAGGAGAATTTCTGTCTTTTTGCCCCAACATATAGGGAATTTCTGCATTTTTGCCCCACAATTAGGGGAATTTCTGCAATTTTGCTCCAAAATACGAGGAATTTCTGCCTTTTTGACCGAAAATAAGGGGAATGCATACCTTTTTGCCTTAAAAAAGGGAAATTTCTTCATTTTTGCTCCAAAATAAGGGAAATTTCTGCTTTTTTGCCTCTAACTAAGTGGAATTTCTGCTTTTTCCTCCAAAACAAAGGGATTTTCTGTTTTTTGGCCCCAAAATCAAGAAAATTTCTGACTTATTAACCTGAAATAAGTGAAATTTCTGCAATTTTGCCCCAAAATAAGGGAAATTTCTGCCTTTTTTGCCCCCAAATAAGAAGAATTTCAGCTTTTTTACCTCAAAATAAAAGAAATTTCTGCATTTTTGCAACAAAATATTAGGAATTTCTGCCTTTTTGCTCCAAAATAAGGAAAATTTCTGCCTTTTTTCTCTGAAATAAGTGAAATTTCTGCAATTTTGCCCTAAAATAAGTGAAATTTCTGCAATTTTGCCCCAAAATATAGGGGAATTTCTGGAATTTTTCCCCAAAATAAGTGGAACTTCTGAGTTTTGCCCCAAAATAAGGAGAATTTCTGTCTTTTGCCAAAACATATAGTGAATTTCTGCCTTTTTGCCCCACAATTAGGGGAATTTTTTCAATTTTGCTCCAAAATACGGGGAATTTCTGCCTTTTTTCCCAAAAATAAGGGAAATGCATAACTTTTTGCCATAAAAAAGGAAAATTTCTTCATTTTTTCTTTAAAATAAGGGGAATTTCTGCCTTTTTGCCTCTAAATAAGTAGAATTTCTGTCTTTTTCCCCCAAAACAACGGAAATTTCAGTCTTTTTTGCCCCAAAATAAGGGGAATTTCTGACTTATTACTCTGAAATAAGTGATATTTCTGCAATTTTGCCCCAAAACAATGGAAATTTCTGCCTTTTTGCCCTGAAATATGTGAAATTTCTTCAATTTTACCCCAAAATAAGGTGAATTTCTGCCTTTTTGCACTAAAATAATGGGAATTTCTGTCTTTTTGCTTCAAAATAAGAAATATTTTTGCTTTATTTCTCCGAAATAATTGAAATTTCTGCAATTTTGCCCTAATATAAGGTAAATTTCTGCAATTTTTTCCCATAACAAGGGAAATTTCTGCAATTTTGCCCCAAAATAAGGGGATTTTCTCCCTTTTTGCCCCAAAATAAAGAAAATTTCAGCCTTTTTACCTGAAAATATCTGAATTTTCTGCAATTTTGCCCCAAATAAGGGAAATTTGTGCAATTTTGCAACAAAATAAGGAAAATTCCTGCAATTTTGCCCCAAAAGATAGTAAATTTCTTGAATTTTGCCCCAAAATAAGGGGAATTTCTTATTTTTTGCCCCAAAATAAAGGGAATTTATGCCTTTTGCCCCAAAAATTGGGAATTTCTGCAATTTTGCCCAAGAATAAGGGAAATTTCTGGAATTTTGCCCCAAAATAAGTGGAATTTCTGAGTTTTGCCCCAAAATAAGGAGAATTTCTGTGTTTTTGCCGCAACATATAGGGAATTTCTGCCTTTTTGCTTCACAATTAGGGGAATTTCTGCAATTTTGCTCCAAAATATGGGAAATTTCTGCCGTTTTGCCCGTAAATAAAAAGAATGCATACCTTTTTGCCTTAAAAAAGGGAAATTTCTTCATTTTTGCTCCAAAATAAGGGGAATTTCTGCTTTTTTGCCTCTAAATAAGTGGAATTTCTGTCTTTTTCCACCAAAACAAAGGGATTTTCTGTCTTTTTTGCCCCAAAATAAGGAAATTTTCTGACTTATTACCCTGAAATAAGTGAAATTTCTGCAATTTTGTCCCAAAATAAGGGAAATTTCTGCCTTTTTGCCCTAAAATAAGGGGAATTTCAGCCTTTTCACCTCAAAATAAGGGAAATTTCTGCATTTTTGCCACAAAATATTACGAATTTCTGCCTTTTTGCCCCAAAATAAGGAATATTTCTGTCTTTTTTTCCTGAAATAAGTAAAATTTCTGCAATTTTGCCCCTAAATAAGAGAAATTTCTGCAATTTTGCACCGAAATAAAGGAAATTTCTGGAATTTTGCCCCAAAATAAGTGGAATTTCTGAGTTTTGCCCCAAAATAAGGAGAATTTCTGTGTTTTTGCCACAACATATAGGGAATTTCTGCATTTTTGCCCCACAATTAGGGGAATTTCTGCAATTTTGCTCCAAAATACGGGGAATTTCAGCAATTTTGCCAAAGAATAAGGGAAATTTCTGGAATTTTGCCCCAAAATAAGTGGAATTTCTGAGTTTTGCCCCAAAATAAGGAGAATTTCTGTCTTTTTGCCGCAACATATAGGGAATTTCTGCATTTTTGCCCCACAATTAGGGGAATTTCTGCAATTTTGCTCCAAAATATGGGAAATTTCTGCCGTTTTGCCCGTAAATAAAAAGAATGCATACCTTTTTGCCTTAAAAAAGGGAAATTTCTTCATTTTTGCTCCAAAATAAGGGGAATTTCTGCTTTTTTGCCTCTAAATAAGTGGAATTTCTGTCTTTTTCCACCAAAACAAAGGGATTTTCTGTCTTTTTTGCCCCAAAATAAGGAAATTTTCTGACTTATTACCCTGAAATAAGTGAAATTTCTGCAATTTTGTCCCAAAATAAGGGAAATTTCTGCCTTTTTGCCCTCAAATAAGGGGAATTTCAGCCTTTTCACCTCAAAATAAGGGAAATTTCTGCATTTTTGCCACAAAATATTACGAATTTCTGCCTTTTTGCCCCAAAATAAGGAATATTTCTGTCTTTTTTTCCTGAAATAAGTAAAATTTCTGCAATTTTGCCGCTAAATAAGAGAAATTTCTGCAATTTTGCATCGAAATAAAGAAAATTTCTGGAATTTTGCCCCAAAATAAGTGGAATTTCTGAGTTTTGCCCCAAAATAAGGAGAATTTCTGTGTTTTTGCCACAACATATAGGGAATTTCTGCATTTTTGCCCCACAATTATGGGAATTTCTGCAATTTTGCTCCAAAATAAGGGGAATTTCAGCAATTTTGCCAAAGAATAAGGGAAATTTCTGGAATTTTGCCCCAAAATAAGTGGAATTTCTGAGTTTTGCCCCAAAATAAGGAGAATTTCTGTATTTTTGCCCCAACATATAGGGAATTTCTGCATTTTTGCCCCACAATTAGGGGAATTTCTGCAATTTTGCTCCAAAATATGGGAAATTTCTGCCGTTTTGCCCGTAAATAAAAAGAATGCATACCTTTTTGCCTTAAAAAAGGGAAATTTCTTCATTTTTGCTCCAAAATAAGGGGAATTTCTGCTTTTTTGCCTCTAAATAAGTTGAATTTCTGTCTTTTTCCTCCAAAACAGAGGGATTTTCTGTCTTTTTTGCCACAAAATGAGGAAATTTTCTGACTTATTACCCTGAAATAAGTGAAATTTCTGCAATTTTGTCCCCAAATAAGGGAAATATCTGCCTTTTTGCCCCATAATAAGGGGAATTTCAGCCTTTTCACCTCAAAATAAGAAGAATTTTTGCCTTTTTCACTGAAATAAGTGAAATTTCTGCAATTTTGCCCTAAAATAAGTAAAATTTCTGCAATTTTGCCCAAGAATAAGGGAAATTTCTGGAATTTTGCCCCAAAATACGGGAAATTTCTTTATTTTTGCCCATAAATAAAAAGAATGGATAACTTTTTGCCTTAAAAAAAAGAAATTTCTTCATTTTTGCTGTAAAATAAGGAGAATTTCTGCTTTTTTGCCTCTAAATAAGTGGAATTTCTGTCTTTTTCCACCACAACGAAGGGATTTTCTGTCTTTTTTGCCCCAAAATAAGGAAATTTTCTGACTTATTACCCTGAAATAAGTGAAATTTCTGCAATTTTGCCCCCAAATAAGGGAAATTTCTGCCTTTTTGCCCTGAAATATGTGAAATTTCTGCAATTTTACCCCAAAATACGGTGAATTTCCTCCTTTTTCCCCCAAAATAATGGGAATTTCTTCCTTTTTGCCCCAAAATAAGAAAAATTTTTGCTTTTTTTCTCTGAACTAAGTGAAATTTCTGCAATTTTGCCCTAAAATAAGAGAAATTTCTGCAATTATTTTCTATAATAAGGGAAATGTCTGCAATTTTGCCCCAAAATAATGAGAATTTCTCTTTTTTGCCCCAAAATAAAGGAAATTTCAGCCTTTTCACCTGAAAATAAGTGAAATTTCTGCAATTTTGCCCCAAAAAAAGGAAATTTCTGCCTTTTTGCCCCAAAATAATGGGAATTTCTGCCTTTTTGCCCCAAAATAAGAAAAATTTTTGCTTTTTTTCTCTGAAATAAGTGAAATTTCTGCAATTTTGCCTTAAATTAAGAAAAATTTCTGCAATATTTCCCATAATAAGGGAAATTTCTGCAATTTTGCCCCAAAATAAGGGAAATTTCTCACTTTTTGCCCGAAAATTAAGGTAATTTCAGCCTTTTTACCTGAAAATAAATGAAAGTTCTGCAATTTTGCCCCAAATAATGGAAATTTCTGCAATTTTGCCCCAAAATAAGGTAAATTCCTGCAATTTTGCACCAAAATAAAGGAAATTTCTTGAATTTTGCCCCAAAAGAAAGGGAATTTCTGATTTTTGCCTAAAAATAAAGGGAATTTCTTCTTTTGCCCCAAAATTAGGGGAATTTCTGCCTTTTTGCCCGAAAATTATGAGAATTTCTGCAATTTTGCTTCAAAATACGAGGAATTTCTGCTTTTTATCCCGAAAGTAAGGGGAATGTATAACTTTTACCACAAAAAAGGGAAATTTCTTCATTTTTGCCCCAAAATAAGAGGAATTTCTGCCTTTTTACCTCAAAATAAGAGAAATTTCTCCCTTTTTACACAAAAATAAATGGAATTTATGTCTTTTTGCCCCAAAAAAAGGAATTTTTGAATTATTCCCTGAAATAAGTGATATATCTGCAATTTTGCCCCAAAATAAAAGAAATTTCTGCCTTTTTGCCACAAAATAAAGGGAATTACTGTCTTCTTGCCCGAAAATAAGGGCATTTCTGCCTTTTTGCTCCCAAATAAGAGGAATTTCAGCCTTTTTACCTCAAAATAAGGAAAATCTCTGCATTTTTTCCACAAAATATTAAGAATTTCTGCATTTTTGCCCCAAAATAAGGGAAATTTCTGCTTTTTGCCCTGAAATATGTGAAATTTCTGCAATTTTACCCCAAAATATGGTGAATTTCTGCCTTTTTGCCGCAAAATAATGGGAATTTCTGCCTTTTGCCCAAAAAATAAGAAAAATTTTTGCATTTTCTCAGAAATAAGTGAAATTTCTGAAATTTTGCCCCAAAATGAGTGAAATTTCTGCAATTTTGCCCCAAAATAAGTGAAATTTTTTGAATTTTGCCCCAAAATAAATGGAATTTCTGAGTTTTGCCCCAAAATAAGGAGAATTTCCGTCTTTTTGCCCAAACATATAGGGAATTTCTGCCTTTTGCCCCACAATTAGGGGAATTTCTGCAATTTTAATCCAAAATACGAGGAATTTCTGTCTTTTTGCCCGAAAATAAAGGGAATGCATAACTTTTTGCCATAAAAATGGGAAATTTCTTCATTTTTGCTCCAAAATAAGGGGAATTTCTGCCTTTTTGCCTCTAAATAAGTGGAATTTCTGTCTTTTTCCCCCAAAACAAAGGGAATTTCTGTCTTTTTTGCCCCAAAATAAAGGGAATTTCTGATTTATTACCCTAAAATAAGTGAAATTACTGCAATTTTGCCCCAAAATAAGGGACATTTCTGCCTTTTTGCCCTAAAATATGTGAAATTTCTGCAATTTTACCCCAAAATACGGTGAATTTCCTCCTTTTTCCTCCAAAATAATGAGAATTTCTGCCTTTTTGCTCCAAAATAAGAAAAAATTTTGCTTTTTTTCTCTGAAATAAGTGAAATTTCTGCAATTTTGCCCTAAAATAATGGAAATTTCTGCAATTATTTTCTATAATAAGGGAAATGTCTGCAATTTTGCCCCAAAATAAAGAGAATTTCTCTTTTTTGCCCCAAAATAAAGGAAATTTCAGCCTTTTCACCTGAAAATAAGTGAAATTTCTGCAATTTTGCCCCAAAAAAGGAAATTTCTGCAATTTTGCCCCAAAATAAGGTAAATTCCTGCAATTTTGCCCCAAAATAGAGGAAATTTCTGGAATTACGCCAAAATAAGAGGAATTTCTGATTTTTGCCCCAAAATAAAAAGAATTTCTGGCTTTTGCCCCAAAATTAGGGGAATTTCTGCAATTTTGCTCCAAAATACAGAGAATTTCTGCCTTTTTGCCCGAAAATAATGGGAATGCATACCTTTTTGCCATAAAAAGGTAAATTTCTTCATTTTTGCTCCAAAATAAGAGAAATTTTTGCCTTTTTGCCTCTAAATATGTGGAATTTCTGCCATTTCCCCCAAAACAAAGGAAATTTCTGTCTTTTTTGCCCCAAAATAAGGGGAATTTCTGACTTATTACCCTGAAATATGTGAAATTTCTGCAATTTTGCCCCAATATAAGGGAAATTTCTGTCTTTTTGCCCTCAAATAAGGGGAATTTCAGCCTTTTTACCTCAAAATAAGGAGAATTTCTGCCGTTTTGCCCCAAAATAAGGGAAATTTCTGCCTTTTTTCACTGAAATAAGTGAAATTTCTGCAATTTTGCCCTAAAATAAGTGAAATTTCTGCAATTTTGCCCAATAATAAGGGAAATTTCTGGAATTTTGCCCCAAAATACGGGAAATTTCTTTATTTTTGCCCATAAATAAAAAGAATAGATAACTTTTTGCCTTAAAAAAAATTTCTTCATTTTTGCTCCAAAATAAGGAGAATTTCTGCTTTTTTGCCTCTAAATAAGTGGAATTTCTGTCTTTTTCCACCAAAACAAAGGGATTTTCTGTCTTTTTTGCCCCAAAATAAGGAAATTTTCTGACTTATTACCCTGAAATAAGTGAAATTTCTGCAATTTTACCCCAAAATAAGGGAAATTTCTGCCTTTTTGCCCCCAAATAAGGGGAATTCAGCCTTTTTACCTCAAAATAAGAGGAATTTCTGCATTTTTGCCACAAAATATTAGGAATTTCTGTTTTTTTACCACAAAATAAAAAAAAATTTCTGCCTTTTTTCCCTGAAATAAGTCAAATTTCTGCAATTTTGCCCCTAAATAAGAGAAATTTCTGCAATCTTGCCCCAAAATAAGGGAAATTTCTGGAATTTTGCCCCAAAAGAAGTGGAATTTCTGAGTTTTGCCCCAAAATAAGGAGAATTTCTGTCTTTTGCCAAAACATATAGTGAATTTCTGCCTTTTTGCCCCACAATTAGGGGAATTTCTTCAATTTTGCTCCAAAATACGGGGAATTTCTGCCTTTTTTCCCAAAAATAAGGGAAATGCATAACTTTTTGCCATAAAAAAGGAAAATTTCTTCATTTTTTCTTTAAAATAAGGGGAATTTCTGCCTTTTTGCCTCTAAATAAGTAGAATTTCTGTCTTTTCCCCCCAAAACAACGGGAATTTCTGTCTTTTTTGCCCCAAAATAAGGGGAATTTCTGACTTATTACTCTGAAATAAGTGAAATTTCTGCAATTGTGCCCCAAAACAATGGAAATTTCTGCCTTTTTGCCCTGAAATATGTGAAATTTCTGCAATTTTACCCCAAAATAAGGTGAATTTCTGCCTTTTTGCACTAAAATAATGGGAATTTCTGTCTTTTTGATTCAATATAAGAAACATTTTTGCTTTATTTCTCCGAAATAATTGAAATTTCTGCAATTTTGCCCTAATATAAGGTAAATTTCTGCAATTTTTTCCTATAACAAGGGAAATTTCTGCAATTTTGCCCCAAAATAAGGGGATTTTCTCCCTTTTTGCCCCAAAATAAAGAAAATTTCAGACTTTTTACCTGAAAATATCTGAATTTTCTGCAATTTTGCCCCAAATAAAAGAAATTTGTGCAATTTTGCACCAAAATAAGGAAAATTCCTGAAATTTTGCCCCAAAAGAAAGTAAATTTCTTGAATTTTGCCCCAAAATAAGGGGAATTTCTGATTTTTGCCCCAAAATAAAGGGAATTTATGCCTTTTGCCCCAAAATTTGGGAATTTCTGCAATTTTGCTCCAAAATACGGGGAATTTCTGTTTTTTGCCCGAAAATAATGGGAATGCATACCTTTTTGCCATAAAAAGGAAAATTTCTTCATTTTTGCTCCAAAATAAGGGGAATTTCTGCAATTTGCCTCTAAATAAGTGGAATTTCTGTTTTTTTCCCCCAAAACAAAGGCAATTTCTGTCTTTTTTTCCCCAAAATAAGGGGAATTTCTGACTTATTACCATGAAATAAGTGAAATTTCTGCAATTTTGCCTCAAAATAAGGGAAATTTCTGCCTTTTTACCTTGAAATATGTGAAATTTCTGCAATTTTACCCCAAAATAAGTCGAATTTCTGCCTTTTTGCCCCAAAATAAGAAAAATTTTTGCTTTTTTTCTCTGAAATAAGTGAAATTTTGCAATTTTGCCCTAAAATAAGGAAAATTTCTGCAATTTTTCCCCACAATAAGGGAAATTTCTGCAATTTTGCCTCAAAATTAGAGGAATTTCTCCCTTTTTGCCCCAAAATAAAGGAAATTTCAGCCTTTTTTCCTGAAAATAAGTGAAATTTCTGCAATTTTGCCCCAAAATAAGGTAAATTTCTTTAATTTTGCCCCAAAATAAAGGAAATTTTTTGAATTTTGCCCCAAAATGAAGGGATTTTCTGATTTTTGCCCCAAAATAAAAGGAATTTCTGCCTTTTGCCCCAAAATTAGGGAAATTTCTGCAATTTTGCTCCAAAATACGGGGAATTTCTGCCTTTTTTTCCGAAATTAATGGGAATGCATACCTTTTTGCCATAAAAATAAAATTTCTTCATTTTTGCTCCAAAATAAGGGGAATTTCTGCCTTTTTGCCTCTAAATGAGTGGAATTTCTGTCTTTTTCCTTCAAAACAAAGGGAATTTCTGTCTTTTTTGCCCCAAAATAAGATTAATTTCTGACTTATTACCCTGAAATAAGTGAAATTTCTGCAATTTTTCCCCAAAATAAGGGAAATTTCTGCAATTTTGCCCCAATGTAAAGCAAATTTCTGCAATTTTCCCCCAAAATAAGGGAAATTTCTGCATTGTTGCCCTGAAATATGTGAAATTTCTGGAATTTTACCCCAAAATACGGTGAATTTCTGCCTTTTTCCCCCAAAAGAAAGGGAATTTCTCCCTTTTTGCACCAAAATAAAGGAAATTTCAGTCTTTTTACCTGAAAATAACTGAAATTTCTGCAATTTTGCCCCAAATAAGGAAAATTTCTGAAATTTTGCCCCAAAATAAGGTAAATTCCTGTAATTTTGCCCCCCAAAAAAGGAAATTTCTAGAATTTTGCCATAAAACACGGGGAATTTCTGATTTTTGCCCCAAAATAAAGGGAATTTCTGCCTTTTGCCCCAAAAATAGGGGAATTTCTGCAATTTTGCTCCAAAATACGGGGAATTTCTGCCTTTTTGCCTGAAAATAATGGGAATGCATACCTTTTTGCCATAAAAAGAGAAATTTCTTCATTTTTGCTTCAAAATAAGAGGAATTTCTGCCTTTTTGCCTCTAAATAAGTGGAATTTCTGTCTTTTTCCCCCAAAACAAAAGGAATTTCTGTCTTTTTTGCCCCAAAATAAGGGGAATTTATGACTTATTACCCTGAAATAAGTGAAATTTTTGCAATTTTGCCCTAAAATAAAGGAAATTTCTGCAATTTTGCCCCAATGTAAAGGAAATTTCTGCAATTTTGCCCAAAAATAAGGAGAATTTCTGACAGTTTGCCCCCGAAATAAGAAGATTTTCTGTCTTTTAGCCCCAAAATAAGGAGAATTTCTGTCTTTTTCCCCAAAAATTATGAGAATTTCTGCAATTTTGCTTCAAAATACGGGGAATTTCTGCTTTTATCCCAATAGTAAGGGGAATGCATACCTTTTTGCCATAAAAAGGGAAATTTCTTCATTTTTGCTTCAAAATAAGGGGAATTTCTGCCTTTTTGCCTCTAAATAAGTGGAATTTCTGTCTTTTTCCCCAAAAACAAAGAGAATTTCTGTATTTTTTGCCCCAAAATAAGGGGAATTTCTTACTTATTACACTGAAATAAGTGAAATTTTTGCAATTTTGCCCTAAAATAAGGGAAATTTCTGCAATTTTGCCCCAATGTAAAAGAAATTTCTGCAATTTTGCCCAAAAATAAGGGGAATTTCTGACAGTTTGCCCCCGAAAAAAGAAGATTTTCTGTCTTTTTGCCCCAAAATAAGGAGAATTTCTGTCTTTTTGCCCGAAAATTAGGAGAATTTCTGCAATTTTGCTTCAAAATATGGGGAATTTCTGCTTTTTATCCCGAAAGTAAAGGGAATGTATACCTT
This sequence comes from Micromys minutus, assembly GCF_963924665.1. NCBI lineage: Eukaryota > Metazoa > Chordata > Mammalia > Rodentia > Muridae > Micromys > Micromys minutus. Next base: position 199,031 of record NW_027667209.1, read on the forward strand.
TTGCCGCAAAAAAGGGAAATTTCTTCATTTTTGCCCCAAAATAAGAGAAATTTCTGCCTTTTTACCTCACAATAAATGAAATTTCTGCCTTTTTACCCAAAAATAAACGGATTTTCTGTCTTTTTGCCCCAAAATAAAAGGAATTTTTGAATTATGCCCTGAAATAAGTGAAATTTCTGCAATTTGGCCCCAAAATAAAAGAAATTTCTGCCTTTTGCCACAAAATAAAGAGAATTTCTGCCTTTTTGCCCGAAAATTATGAGAATTTCTGCAATTTTGCTTCAAAATACGGGGAATTTCTGCTTTTATCCCAATAGTAAGGGGAATGCATACCTTTTTGCCATAAAAAGGGAAATTTCTTCATTTTTGCTCCAAAATAAGGGGAATTTCTGCCTTTTTGCCTCTAAATAAGTGGAATTTCTGTCTTTTTCCTCCAAAACAAAAGGAATTTCTGTCTTTTTTGCCCCAAAATAAGTGGAATTTCTGACTTGTTACCATTAAATAAGTGAAATTTCTGCAATTTTGCCCCAAAATAAGGGAAATTTCTGCTTTTTTGCCCTGAAATATGTGAAATTTCTGCAATTTTATCCCAAAATACTGTGAATTTCTGCCTTTTTCCCCCAAAATAAAGGGAATTTCTCCCTTTTTCCCTTAAAATAAAGGAAATTTCAGCCTTTTTACCTGAAAATAAGTGAAATTTTTGCAATTTTGCCCAAAATAAGGGAAATTTCTGCAATTTTGCCCCAAAATAAGGTAAATTCCTGTAATTTTGCCCCCAAAAAAGGAAATTTCTAGAATTTTGACCCAAAACACGAAGAATTTCTGATTCTTGCCTCAAAATAAAGGGAATTTCTGCCTTTTGCCCCAAAATTAGGGGAATTTCTGCAATTTTGCTCCAAAATACGGGGAATTTCTGCCTTTTTGCCTGAAAATAATGGGAATGCATACCTTTTTGCCATAAAAAGAGAAATTTCTTAGTTTTTGCTTCAAAATAAGGGGAATTTCTGCCTTTTTGCCTCTAAATAAGTGGAATTTCTGTCTTTTTCCCCAAAAACAAAGGGAATTTATGTGTTTTTTGGCCCAAAATAAGGGGAATTTCTTACTTATTACCCTGAAATAAGTAAAATTTTTGCAATTTTGCCCTAAAATAAGGGAAATTTCTGCAATTTTGCCCCAATGTAAAGGAAATTTCTGCAATTTTGCCCAAAAATAAGGGGAGTTTCTGACAGTTTGCTCCCGAAAAAAGAAGATTTTCTGTCTTTTTGCCTCAAAATAAGGAGAATTTCTGTCTTTTTGCCCGAAAATTAGGAGAATTACTGCAATTTTGCTTCAAAATACAGGGAATTTCTGCTTTATATCCCGAAAGTAAGGGGAATGTTTACCTTTTGCCACAAAAAAGGGAAATTTCTTTATTTTTGCCCCAAAATAAAAAGAATTTCTGCCTTTTTACCTTAAAATAAGTGAAATTTCTGCCTTTTTACCCAAAAATAAACGGATTTTCTGTCTTTTTGCCCCAAAATATAAGGAATTTTTGAATTATGCCCTGAAATAAGTGAAATTTCTGCAATTTGGCCCCAAATTAAAAGAAATTTCTCCCTTTTTGCCACAAAATAAGGAGAATTTCTTTCTTTTTGCCCGAAAAATATGAGAATTTCTGCAATTTTGCTTCAAAATACAGGGAATTTCTGCTTTTATCCCAATAGTAAGGGGAATGCATACCTTTTTGCCATAAAAAGGGAATTTTCTTCATTTTTGCTCCAAAATAAGGGGAATTTCTGCCTTTTTGCCTCTAAATAAGTGGAATTTCTGTCTTTTTCCCCCAAAACAAAGGGAATTTCTGTCTGTTTTGCCCCAAAATAAGGGGAATTTCTGACTTATTACCCTAAAATAAGTGAAATTTCTGCAATTTTGCCCCAAAATAAGGGAAATTTCTGCCTTTTTGCCCTGAAATATGTGAAATTTCTGCAATTTTACCCCAAAATACGGTGAATTTCTGCCTTTTTCCCCCAAAATAAAGGGAAATTCTCTCCTTTTGCCCCAAAATAAAGGAAATTTCAGCCTTTTTACCTGAAAATTAGTGAAATTTATGCAATTTTGCCCCCAAATAAGGGAAATTTCTGCAATTTTGCCCCAAAATAAGGTAAATTCCTGTAATTTTGCCCCCAAAATAGGAAATTTCTAGAATTTTGCCCCAAAACACGAAGAATTTCTGATTTTTGCCTCTAAATAAAGGGAATTTCTGCCTTTTGCCCCCAAATTAGGGGAATTTCTGCAATTTTGCTCCAAAATACGGGGAATTTCTGCCTTTTTGCCTGAAAATAATGGGAATGCGTATCTTTTTGCCATAAAAAGAAAAATTTCTTCATTTTTGCTTCAAAATAAGGGGAATTTCTGCCTTTTTGCCCCTAAATAAGTGGAATTTCGGTCTTTTTCCCCAAAAACAAAGGGAATTTATGTGTTTTTTGCCCCAAAATAAGGGGAATTTCTTACTCATTACCCTGAAATAAGTGAATTTTTTGCAATTTTGCCCTAAAATAAGGAAAATTTCTGCAATTTTGCCCAAAAATAAGGGGAATTTCTGACAGTTTGCTCCCGAAAAAAGAAGATTTTCTGTCTTTTTGCCACAAAATAAGGAGAATTTCTGTCTTTTTGCCTGAAAATTAGGAGAATTTCTGCAATTTTGCTTCAAAATACGGGGAATTTCTGCTTTTTATCCCGAAAGTATGGGGAATGTATACCTTTTGCCACAAAAAAGGGAAATTTCTTCATTTTTGCCCCAAAATAAGAGGAATTTCTGCCTTTTTACCTCAAAATAAGTGAAATTTCTGCCTTTTTACCCAAAAATAAACGGATTTTCTGTCTTTTTGCCCCAAAATAAAAGGAATTTTTGAATTATGCCCTGAAATAAGTGAAATTTCTGCAATTTGGCCTCAAAATAAAAGAAATTTCTGCCTTTTTGCCACACAATAAGAAGAATTTCTGTCTTTTTGCCCCAAAATAAGGAAAATTTCTGCCTTTTTGCCCCCAAATAAAAAGAATTTCAGCCTTTTTACCTGAAAATAAGTGAAATTTCTTCAATTTTGCCCCATATAAGGGAAATTTCTGCAACTTTGCTCCAAAATAAGGTAAATTCCTGCAATTTTGCCCCAAAATAAAGGAAATTTCTTGAATTTTGCCCCAAAATATGGAGAATTTCTGATTTTGGCCTCAAAATAAAGGGAATTTCAGCCTTTTGCCCCAAAATTAAGGGAATTTCTGCAATTTTTATCCAAAATACTGTAAATTTCTGCCTTTTTGCCCAAAAATAATGGGAATGCATACTTTTTTGCCATAAAAAGGGAAATTTCTTCATTTTTGCTCAAAAAAACGGGAATTTCTGCCTTTTTGCCTCTAAATAAGTGGAATATCTGTCTTTTTACCCCAAAACAAAGGGATTTTCTGTCTTTTTGCCCCAAAATAAGAAAAATTTCTGACTTATTACCCTGAAATAAGTGAAATTTCTGCAATTTTGCCGCAAAATAAGGGAAATTTCTGCCTTTTTGCCCCCAAATAAGGGGAATTTCAGCATTTTTACCTCAAAATAAAGGGAATTTCTGCATTTTTGCCACAAAATATTAGGAATTTCTGCCTTTTTCCCCAAAATAAGGAAAATTTCTGCCTTTTTTCCCTGAAATAAGTGAAATTTCTGCACTTTTGCCCCAAAATATTGGAAATTTCTGCAATTTTGCCCCAAAATAAGTGGAATTTCTGAGTTTTGCCCCAAATAAGGAGAATTTCTGTCTTTTTGCCCCAACATATAGGAAATTTCTGCCTTTTTGTACCACGATTAGGGAAATTTCTGCAATTTTGCTCCAAAATAGAGGGAATTTCTGCCTTTATGCCCGAAAATAAAGGGAATGCATAACCTTTTGCCATAAAAAAGGGAAATTTCTTCATTTTTGCTCCAAAATAAGGGTAATTTCTGCGTTTTTACCTCTAAATAAGTGGAATTTCTATCTTTTTTCCCAAAACAAAGAGAATTTCTGTCTTTTTTGCCCCAAAATAAGGAAAATTCTGATTTATTACCCTGAAATAAGTGAAATTTCTGCAATTTTGCTCCAAAATACAAGGAACTTCTGCGTTTTTGCACGAAAATAATGGGAATGCATAACTTTTTGCCATAAAAAATGAAATTTCTTCATTTTAGCTCCAAAATAAGGGGAATTTCTGTCTTTTTGCCTCTAAATAAGTGGAATTTCTGCAATTTTGCTTTAAATTAAGAGAAATTTCTGCAATATTTCCCCATTATAAGGGAAATTTCTGCAATTTTGCTCCAAAATACGGGAAATTTCTGCCTTTTTTCTAAAAAATAAGGGAAATGCATAACTTTTTGCCATAAAAAAGGGAAATTTCTTCATTTTTGCTCCAAAATAAGAGGAATTTCTGCATTTTTGCCTCTAAATAAGTGGAATTTCTGCCTTTTTCCCCCAAAACAAAAGGAATTTCTGTCTTTTTTGCCCCAAAATAAGGGAAATGTCTGCCTTTTTGCCCTGAAATATGTGAAAATTCTGCAATTTTCCCCCAAAATAAGGTGAATTTCTTCATTTTGCCCCAAAATAATGGGAATTTCTGCCTTTTTGCCCCAAAATAAGAAAAATTTCTGCTTTTTTTTTCTGAAATAAGTGAAATTTCTGCAATTTTGCTTTAAATTAAGAGAAATTTCTGCAATATTTCCCTATAATAAGGGAAATTTCTTCAATTTTGCCCCATAATAAGGGGAATTTCTCCCTTTTTGCCCCAAAATAAAGGAAATTTCAGCCTTTTTACCTGAAAATAAGTGAAATTTCTGCAATTTTCCCCATATAAGGGAAATTTCTGCAATTTTGCTCCAATATAAGGTAAATTCCTGCAATTTTGCCCCAAAATAAAGGAAATTTCTTGAATTTTGTCCCAAAATAAAGGGAATTTTTGCCTTTTGCCCCAAAATTAGAGGAATTTCTGCAATTTTGCTCCAAAATATGGGGAATTTCTGCCTTTTTGCCCGAAAATAATGGGAATGCATACCTTTTTTCCATAAAAAGGGAAATTTCTTCATTTTTGCTTTAAAATAAAGGGGATTTCTGCCTTTTTGCCTCTAAATAAGTGGAATTTCTGTCTTTTTCCCCCAGAACAAAAAGAATTTCTGTCTTTTTTGCCCCAAAATAAGGGGAATTTCTGACTTATTACCCTGAAATAAGTGAAATTTCTGCAATTTTGCCCCAAAATAAGGGAAATTTCTGAAATTTTGCCCCAATGTAAAAGAAATTTCTGCAATTTTGCCCCAAAATAAGGGAAATTTCTGACTGTTTGTTCCCAAAAAAAAAGATTTTCTGTATTTTTGCCCCCAAATAAGGAGAATTTCTGCCCTTTTGCCTGAAAATTATGAGAATTTCTGCAATTTTGCTTCCAAATATGGGGAATTCCAGCTTTTATCCCGAAAGTAAGGAGAATGCAAACCTTTTTGCCATAAAAAGGTAAATTTCTTCATTTTTGCTCCAAAATAAGGGGAATTTCTGCCTTTTTGCCTCTAAATAAGTGGAATTTCTGTCTTTTTCCTCCAAAACAAAGTGAATTTCTGTCTTTTTTGCCCCAAAATAATGGGAATTTCTGCCTTTGTGCCCCAAAATAAAAAAAATTTTTTCTTTTTTTCTCTGAAATAAGTGAAATTTCTGCAATTTTGCCTTAAATTAAGGGAAATTTCTGCAATATTTCCCCATAAAAAGGGAAATTTCTGCAATTTTGCTCCAAAATAAAAGGAATTTCTCCCTTTTTGCCACAAAATAAAGGAAATTTCAGCATTTTTACCTGAAAATAAGTGAAATTTCTGCAATTTTGCCCCAAATAAGGGAAATTTCTTCAATTTTGCCCTAAAATAAGGTAGATTCCTGTAATTTTGCCCCAAAGAAAGGAAATTTCTTGAATTTTGCCCCAAAAGAAGGGGAATTTCTGATTTTTGCCCCACAATAAAAGGAATTTCTGACTTTTGCCCCAAAATTAGGGAATTTCTCCCTTTTTGCCCGAAAATTATGAGAATTTCTGCAATTTTGCTTCAAAATACGGGGAATTTCTGCTTTTTATCCCGAATGTAAGAGGAATGTATACCCTTTACCACAAAAAAGAAAATTTCTTCATTTTTGCTCCAAATTAAGAGGAATTTCTGCCTTTTTACTTCAAAGTAAGTGAAATTTCTGCCTTTGTACAAAAAAATAAATGGAATTTCTGTCTTTTTGCCCCAAAATAAAAGGAATTTTTGAATTATGCCCTGAAATAAGTGAAATTTCTGCAATTTTGCCCCAAAATAAATGAAATTTCTGCCTTTTTGCCACAAAATAGAAGGAATTTCTGTCTTTTTGCCCCCAAATAAAAGGAATTTCTGCCTTTTTGCCCCCAAATAAAAGGAATTTCAGCCTTTTTACCTCAAAATAAGGGGAATTTCTATATTTTTGCCACAAAATATTAAGAATTTCTGCATTTTTGCCACAAAATAAGGAAAGTTTCTGCATTTTTTTCCTGAAATAAGTGAAATTTCTCCAATTTTGCCCTAAAATAAGTGAAATTTCTGCAATTTTTTCCCAAAATAAGGGAAATTTCTGGAATTTTGCCCCAAAATAAGGGGAATTTCTGATTTTTGCCCCAAAATAAAGGGAATTTTTGCCTTTTGCCCCAAAATTAGGGGAATTTCTGCAATTTGCTCCAAAATACGGGGAATTTCTGCCTTTTTGCCCGAAAATAATGGGAATGCATATTTTTTTCCATAAAAAGGGAAATTTCTTCATTTTTGCTTTAAAATAAAGGGAATTTCTGCCTCTAAATAAGTGGAATTTTGCCTCTAAATAAGTGGAATTTCTCTTTTTCCCCCAAAACAAAGGGAATTTCTGTCTTTTTTGCCCCAAAATAAGGGGAATTTCTGACTTATTATCCTGAAATAAGTGAAATTTCTGCAATTTTGCCCAAAAATAAGGGAAATTTCTGAAATTTTGCCCCAATGTAAAAGAAATTTCTGCAATTTTGTCCCAAAATAAGGGAAATTTCTGACAGTTTGTTCCCAAAAAAAAAAAGATTTTCTGTCTTTTTGCCCTCAAATAAGGAGAATTTCTGCCTTTTTGCCCGAAAATTATGAGAATTTCTGCAATTTTGCTTCAAAATATGGGGAATTTCTGCTTTTATCCCAATAGTAAGGGGAATGCATACCTTTTTGCCATAAAAAGGGAAATTTCTTCATTTTTGCTCCAAAATAAGGGGAATTTCTGCCTTTTTGCCTCTAAATAAGTGGAATTTCTGTCTTTTTTCCCCAAAACAAAGTGAATTTCTGTCTTTTTTGCCCCAAAATAATGGGAATTTCTGCCTTTTTGCCCCAAAATAAGAAAAATTTTTTCTTTTTTTCTCTGAAATAAGTGAAATTTCTGCAATTTTGCCTTAAATTAAGGGAAATTTCTGCAATATTTCCCAATAATAAGGGAAATTTCTGCAATTTTGCTCCAAAATAAGAGGAATTTCTCCCTTTTTGCCACAAAATAAAGGAAATTTCAGCATTTTTACCTGAAAATAAGTGAAATTTCTGCAATTTTGCCCCAAATAAGGGAAATTTCTTCAATTTTGCCCTAAAATAAGGTAGATTCCTGTAATTATGCCCCCAAAAAAGGAAATTCCTTGAATTTTGCCCCAAAGGAAGGGGAATTTCTGATTTTTGCCGCACAATAATAGGAATTTCTGCCTTTTGCCCCAAATTTAGGGAATTTCTCCCTTTTTGCCCAAAAATTATGAGAATTTCTGCAATTTTGCTTCAAAATACGGGGAATTTCTGCTTTTTATCCCGAATGTAAGAGGAATGTATACCCTTTACCACAAAAAAGGAAATTTCTTCATTTTTTCTCCAAATTAAGAGGAATTTCTGCCTTTTTACTTCAAAGTAAGTGAAATTTCTGCCTTTGTACAAAAAAATAAATGGAATTTCTGTCTTTTTGCCCCAAAATAAAAGGAATTTTTGAATTATGCCCTGAGATAAGTGAAATTTCTGCAATTTTGCCCCAAAATATATGAAATTTCTGCCTTTTTGCCACAAAATAGAAGGAATTTCTGTCTTTTTGCCCCAAAATAAGGGAAATTTCTGCCTTTTTGCCCCCAAATATAAGGAATTTCAGCCTTTTTACCTCAAAATAAGGGGAATTTCTATATTTTTGCCACAAAATATTAAGAATTTCTGCATTTTTGCCACAAAATAAGGAAAATTTCTGCCTTTTTTCCCTGAAATAAGTGAATTTTCTCCAATTTTGCCCTAAAATAAGTGAAATTTCTGCAATTTTTTCCCAAAATAAGGGAAATTTCTGGAATTTTGCCCAAAAAATAAGTGGAATTTCTGAGTTTTGCACAAAATAAGGAGAATTTCTGTCTTTTTCCCCAACATATAGGGAATTTCTGCCTTTTTGCCCCACAATTAGGAGAATTTCTGCAATTTTGCTCCAAAATACGGGAATTTCTGCCTTTTCCCAAAAATAAAGGGAATGCATAACTTTTTGCCATAAAAAAGGGAAATTTCTTCATTTTTGCTCCAAAATAAGGAGAATTTCTGCCTTTTTACCTCTAAATAAGTGGAATTTCTGTGTTTTCCCCCAAAACAAAGGGAATTTCTGTCTATTTTGCCCCAAAATAACGGGAATTTCTGACTTATTACCTTGAAATAAGTGAAATTTCTGTAATTTTGCCCCAAAATAGGGAAATTTCTGCAATTTTGCCCCATTGTAAAGGAAATTTCTGCAATTTTGCCCCAAAATAAGGGAAATTTCTGACTCTTTGCTCCCGCAAAAAGGAGATTTTCTGTCTTTTTGCCCCAAAATAAGGAGAATTTCTGCCTTTTTGCCCGAAAATTATGATAATTTCTGCAATTTTGCTTCAAAATACGGGGAATTTCTGCTTTTTATCCCGAAAGTAAAGGGGAATGCATACCTTTTTGCCATAAAAAGGTAAATTTCTTCATTTTTGCTCCAAAATAAGGGAAATTTCTGCCTTTTTGCCTCTAAATAAGTGGAATTTCTGTCTTTTCCTCCAAAACAAAGGAAATTTCTTTTTTTTGCCTTAAAATAAGGGGAATTTCTGACTTATTACCCTGAAATAAGTGAAATTTCTGCAATTTTGCCCCAAAATAAGGAAAATTTCTGCCTCTTTGCCCTCAAATAAGGGAATTTCAGCCTTTTTACCTCAAAATAAGGGGAATTTCTGCCTTTTTGCCCGAAAATAAGGAAAATTTCTGCCTTTTTTCCCTGAAATAAGTGAAATTTCTGCAATTTTGCCCCAAAATTAGTGAAATTTCTGCAATTTTGCCCCAGAATAAAGGAAATTTCGGGAATTTTGCCCCAAAATAAGTGGAATTTCTGAGTTTTGCCCCAAAATAAGGAGAATTTCTGTCTTTTTGCCCCAACATATAGGGAATTTCTGCATTTTTGCCCCACAATTAGGGGAATTTCTGCAATTTTGCTCCAAAATACGAGGAATTTCTGCCTTTTTGACCGAAAATAAGGGGAATGCATACCTTTTTGCCTTAAAAAAGGGAAATTTCTTCATTTTTGCTCCAAAAATAAGGGAAATTTCTGCTTTTTTGCCTCTAACTAAGTGGAATTTCTGCTTTTTCCTCCAAAACAAAGGGATTTTCTGTTTTTTGGCCCCAAAATCAAGAAAATTTCTGACTTATTACCCTGAAATAAGTGAAATTTCTGCAATTTTGCCCCAAAATAAGGGAAATTTCTGCCTTTTTTGCCCCCAAATAAGAAGAATTTCAGCTTTTTTACCTCAAAATAAAAGAAATTTCTGCATTTTTGCCACAAAATATTAGGAATTTCTGCCTTTTTGCTCCAAAATAAGGAAAATTTCTGCCTTTTTTCTCTGAAATAAGTGAAATTTCTGCAATTTTGCCCTAAAATAAGTGAAATTTCTGCAATTTTGCCCCAAAATATAGGGGAATTTCTGGAATTTTTCCCCAAAATAAGTGGAACTTCTGAGTTTTGCCCCAAAATAAGGAGAATTTCTGTCTTTTTGCCCCAACATATAGGGAATTTCTGCATTTTTGCCCCACAATTAGGGGAATTTCTGCAATTTTACTCCAAAATACGGGGAATTGCTGCCTTTTTGCCCGAAAAAAAGGGGAATGCATAACTTTTTGCCATAAAAAATGGAAATTTCTTCATTTTTGCTCAAAATAAGGGGAATTTTTGCCTTTTTGCCTCTAAATAAGTGGAATTTCTGTCTTTTCCCCCAAAACAAAGGGAATTTCTGTCTTTTTTGCCCCAAATTAAGGGAAATTTCTGCCTTTTTGCCATGAAATATGTGAAATTTCTGCAATTTTACCGCAAAATAAGGTGAATTTCTGCCTTTTTGCCCCAAAATAATGGGAATTTCTGCCTTTTTGCCCCAAAATAAGAAAAATTTTTGCTTTTTTTCTCTGAAATAAGTGAAATTTCTGCAATTTTGCCCCAAAATAAGGGAAATTTCTGGAATTTTGCCCCAAAATACGTGAAATTTCTGACTTTTGCCCCAAAATAAGTAGAATTTCTGACTTATTACCCTGAAATAAGTGAAATTTCTGCAATTTTGCACCAAAATAAGGGAAATTTCTGAAATTTTGCCCCAATGTAAATGAAATTTCTGCAATTTTGCCCCAAAATAATGGAAATTTCTGACTGTTTGTTCCCAAAAAAATTAGATTTTCTGTCTTTTTGCCCCCAAATAAGGAGAATTTTTGCCTTTTTGCCCGAAAATTATGAGAATTTCTGCAATTTTGCTTCAAAATACGGGGAATTTCTGCTTTTATCCCGAAAGTAAGGGGAATGCATACCTTTTTGCCATAAAAAGGTAAATTTCTTCATTTTTGCTCCAAAATAAGGGGAATTTCTGCCTTTTTGCTCCAAAATAACAAAATTTCTTTTTTTTCCATGAAATAAGGGAAATTTCTGCAATTTTGCCGAAAATAAGTGAAATTTCTGCAATTCTGCCCCAGAATAAGGGAAATTTCTGGAATTTTGCCCCAAAATAAGTGGAATTTCTGAGTTTTGCCCCAAAATAAGAAGAATTTCTGTCTTTTTGCCCCAACATATAGGGAATTTCTGCATTTTTGCCCCACAATTAAAGGAATTTTTGCAATTTTGCTCCAAAATACGGGGAATTTCTGCCTTTTTGCCCGAAAATAAGAAGAATGCATACCTTTTTGCCTTAAAAAAGGGAAATTTCTTCATTTTTGCTTCAAATAAGGGGAATTTCTGCTTTTTTGCCTCTAAATAAGTGGAATTTAGGATTTTCCTTCAAAACAAAGGGATTTTCTGTCTTTTTTGCCCCAAAATAAGAAAAATTTCTGACTTATTACCCTGAAATAAATGAAATTTCTGCAATTTTGCCCAAAAATAAGGGAAAATTTTTGCCTTTCTGCCCACAAATAAGGGGAATTTCAGCCTTTTTACCTCAAAACGAAGGGAATTCCTGCATTTTTGCCACAAAATATTAGGAATTTCTGCATTTTTGCCCCAAAATAAAGAAAATTTCTGCCTTTTTCCCTGAAATAAGTGAAATTTCTGCAATTTTGCCCCAAAATAAGTGGAGTTTCTGAGTTTTGCCCCAAAATAAGGAGAATTTCTGTCTTTTTGCCACAACATAAAGGGAATTTCTGCCTTTTTGCACCACAATTAGAGGAATTTCTGCAATTTTGCTCCGAAATACATGGAATTTTTGCCTTTTTGCCCGAAAATAAGGGGAATGCATAACTTTTTGCCATAAAAAAGGGAAATTTCTTCATTTTTGCTCCAAAATAAGGGGAATTTCTGCCTTTTTGCTTCTCAATAAGTGGAATATCTGTCTTTTCCCCCCAAAACAAAGGGAATTTCTTTTTTTTTGCCCCAAAATAAGGGGAATTTCTGACTTATTACTCTAAAATAAGTGAAATTTCTGCAATTTTGCCCCAAAATAAGGCAAATTTCTGCCTCTTTGCCCCCAAATAAGGGGAATTTCAGCCTTTATACCTCAAAATAAGGGGAATATCTGCATTTTGCCACAAAATATTAGGAATTTCTGACATTTTGCTCTAAAATAAGGAAAATTTCTGCCTTTTTTCCCTGAAATAATTGAAATTTCTGCAATTTTGCCCCAAAATAAGTGAAATTTGGCAATTTTGCCCCAAAATAAGGAAAATTTCTGGAATTTTGCCCTAAAATAAGTGGAATTTCTAAGTTTGGCCGCAAAATAATGAGAATTTCTGTTTTTTGCCCCAACCTGTAGGGAATTTCTGTCTTTTTGCCCCACAACAAGGGGAATTTCTGCAATTTTGCTCCAAAATACGGGGAATTTCTGCCTTTTTGCCCTGAAATATGTGAAATTTCTGCAATTTTACCCCTAAATAAGGTGAATTTCTGTTTTTTTGCCCCAAAATAATGGGAATTTCTGCATTTTTGCCCCAAAATAAGAAAAATTTTTGCTTTTTTTCTCTGAAATAAGTGAAATTTCTGCAATTTTCCCCTAAAATAAGGGAAATTTTTGCAATTTTTTCTCATTATAAGGGAGATTTCTGCAATTTTGCCCCAAAATAAGGGGAGTTTCTTCCGTTTTGCCCCAAAACAAAGGAAATTTCAGCCTTTTTACCTGAAAATAAGTGAAATTTCTGAAATTTTGCCCCAAATAAGGGAAATTTCTGAAATTTTGCCCCAAAATAAGGTAAATTCCTGCATTTTTGCCCCAAAATAATGGAAATTTCTGGAATTTTTCACCAAAACACGGGAAATTTCTGATTTTTCCCCAAAATAAAGGGAATTTCTGCCTTTTGCCCCAAAATTAGGGGAATTTCTGCAATTTTGCTCCAAAATACGATGAATTTCTGCCTTTTTGCCTGAAAATAATGGGTATGCATACCTTTTTGCCCTTAAAAAAGAAACATTTCTTCATTTTTGCTCCAAAATAAAGGGAATTTCTGCCTTTTTGCCTCTAAATAAGTGGAATTTCTGTCTTTTTCCCCCAAAACAAAGAGAATTTCTGTCTTTTTTGCCCCAAAATAAGGGGAATTTCTTACTTATTACCCTAAAGTAAGTGAAATTTCTGCAATTTTGCCCCAAAATAAGGGAAATTTCTTCAATTTTACCCCAATGTAAATAAAATTTCTGCAATTTTGCCCCAAAAAAAGGGAATTTCTGAAAGTTTGCTCCCGAAAAAAGGAGATCTTCTGTCTTTTTGCCCCAAAATAATGAGAATTTTTGACTTTTTGCCCAAAAATTATGAGAATTTCTGCAATTTTGCTTCAAAATACGTGGAATTTCTGCTTTATATCCTGAAAGTAAGGGAAATGCATACCTTTTTGCCACAAAAAGGTAAATTTCTTCATTTTTGCTCCAAAATAAGGGGAATTTCTGCCTTTTTGCCTCTAAATAAGTGGAATTTCTGTTTTTTTCCCCCAGAACAAAGGGAATTTCTGTCTTTTTTGCCCCAAAATAAGGGGAATTTCTGAATTATTACCCTGAAATAAGTGAAATTTCTCCAATTTTGCCCCAAAATAAGGGAAATTTCTGCCTCTTTGCCCCCAAATAAGGGGAATTTCAGCCTTTTTACCTCAAAATAAGGGGAATTTCTGCATTTTTGCCACAAAATATTAGGAATTTCTGACTTTTTGCCCCAAAATAAGGGAAATTTCTGGAATTTTGCTCCAAAATAAGTGGAATTTCTAAGTTTTGCCCAAAAATAAGGAGAATTGCTTTCTTTTTGCCTCTAAATAAGTGAAATTTCTGCAATTTTGCCCCAAAATAAGGGAAATTTCTGCCTTTTTGCCCCCAAATAAGGGGAATTTCAGCCTTTTTACTTCAAAATAAGGGGAAATTCTGCATTTTTGCCAGAAAATATTAGGAATTTCTGCCTTTTTCCCCAAAATAAAGAAAATTTCTGCCTTTTTTCCCTGAAATAAGTGAAATTTCTGCAATTTTGCCTCAAAATAATTGAAATTTCTGCAATTTTGCCCCAAAATAAGGGAAATCTCTGGAATTTTGCCCCAAAATAAGTGGAATTTCTGAGTTTTGCCCCAAAATAAGGTAAATTTCTGGAATTTTGCCCTAAAATAAGTGGAATTTCTAAGTTTGGCCGCAAAATAATGAGAATTTCTGTTTTTTGCCCCAACCTGTAGGGAATTTCTGTCTTTTTGCCCCACAACAAGGGGAATTTCTGCAATTTTGCTCCAAAATACGGGGAATTTCTGCCTTTTTGCCCTGAAATATGTGAAATTTCTGCAATTTTACCCCTAAATAAGGTGAATTTCTGTTTTTTTGCCCCAAAATAATGGGAATTTCTGCATTTTTGCCCCAAAATAAGAAAAATTTTTGCTTTTTTTCTCTGAAATAAGTGAAATTTCTGCAATTTTCCCCAAAAATAAGGGAAATTTTTGCAATTTTTTCTCATTATAAGGGAGATTTCTGCAATTTTGCCACAAAATAAGGGGAGTTTCTTCCTTTTTGCCCCAAAACAAAGGAAATTTCAGCCTTTTTACCTGAAAATAAGTGAAATTTCTGAAATTTTGCCCCAAATAAGGGAAATTTCTGAAATTTTGCCCCAAAATAAGGTAAATTCCTGCATTTTTGCCCCAAAATAATGGAAATTTCTGGAATTTTTCACCAAAACACGGGAAATTTCTGATTTTTCCCCAAAATAAAGGGAATTTCTGCCTTTTGCCCCAAAATTAGGGGAATTTCTGCAATTTTGCTCCAAAATACGATGAATTTCTGCCTTTTTGCCTGAAAATAATGGGTATGCATACCTTTTTGCCCTTAAAAAAGAAACATTTCTTCATTTTTGCTCCAAAATAAAGGGAATTTCTGCCTTTTTGCCTCTAAATAAGTGGAATTTCTGTCTTTTTCCCCCAAAACAAAGAGAATTTCTGTCTTTTTTGCCCCAAAATAAGGGGAATTTCTTACTTATTACCCTAAAGTAAGTGAAATTTCTGCAATTTTGCCCCAAAATAAGGGAAATTTCTTCAATTTTACCCCAATGTAAATAAAATTTCTGCAATTTTGCCCCA
Organism: Micromys minutus; assembly: GCF_963924665.1. Classification (NCBI taxonomy): domain Eukaryota; kingdom Metazoa; phylum Chordata; class Mammalia; order Rodentia; family Muridae; genus Micromys; species Micromys minutus. The sequence goes on from NW_027667209.1 coordinate 214,074, forward strand.
AAAAAAGGGAATTTCTGAATGTTTGCTCCCGAAAAAAGGAGATCTTCTGTCTTTTTGCCCCAAAATAATGAGAATTTTTGACTTTTTGGCCAAAAATTATGAGAATTTCTGCAATTTTGCTTCAAAATACGTGGAATTTCTGCTTTATATCCCGAAAGTAAGGGAAATGCATACCTTTTTGCCATAAAAAGGTAAATTTCTTCATTTTTGCTCCAAAATAAGGGGAATTTCTGCCTTTTTGCCTCTAAATAAGTGGAATTTCTGTTTTTTTCCCCCAAAACAAAGGGAATTTCTGTCTTTTTTGCCCCAAAATAAGGGGAATTTCTGAATTATTACCCTGAAATAAGTGAAATTTCTCCAATTTTGCCCCAAAATAAGGGAAATTTCTGCCTCTTTGCCCCCAAATAAGGGGAATTTCAGCCTTTTTACCTCAAAATAAGGGGAATTTCTGCATTTTTGCCACAAAATATTAGGAATTTCTGACTTTTTGCCCCAAAATAAGGGAAATTTCTGGAATTTTGCTCCAAAATAAGTGGAATTTCTAAGTTTTGCCCAAAAATAAGGAGAATTGCTTTCTTTTTGCCTCTAAATAAGTGAAATTTCTGCAATTTTGCCCCAAAATAAGGGAAATTTCTGCCTTTTTGCCCCCAAATAAGGGGAATTTCAGCCTTTTTACTTCAAAATAAGGGGAAATTCTGCATTTTTGCCAGAAAATATTAGGAATTTCTGCCTTTTTCCCCAAAATAAAGAAAATTTCTGCCTTTTTTCCCTGAAATAAGTGAAATTTCTGCAATTTTGCCTCAAAATAATTGAAATTTCTGCAATTTTGCCCCAAAATAAGGGAAATCTCTGGAATTTTGCCCCAAAATAAGTGGAATTTCTGAGTTTTGCCCCAAAATAAGGTAAATTTCTGGAATTTTGCCCTAAAATAAGTGGAATTTCTAAGTTTGGCCGCAAAATAATGAGAATTTCTGTTTTTTGCCCCAACCTGTAGGGAATTTCTGTCTTTTTGCCCCACAACAAGGGGAATTTCTGCAATTTTGCTCCAAAATACGGGGAATTTCTGCCTTTTTGCCCTGAAATATGTGAAATTTCTGCAATTTTACCCCTAAATAAGGTGAATTTCTGTTTTTTTGCCCCAAAATAATGGGAATTTCTGCATTTTTGCCCCAAAATAAGAAAAATTTTTGCTTTTTTTCTCTGAAATAAGTGAAATTTCTGCAATTTTCCCCTAAAATAAGGGAAATTTTTGCAATTTTTTCTCATTATAAGGGAGATTTCTGCAATTTTGCCACAAAATAAGGGGAGTTTCTTCCTTTTTGCCCCAAAACAAAGGAAATTTCAGCCTTTTTACCTGAAAATAAGTGAAATTTCTGAAATTTTGCCCCAAATAAGGGAAATTTCTGAAATTTTGCCCCAAAATAAGGTAAATTCCTGCATTTTTGCCCCAAAATAATGGAAATTTCTGGAATTTTTCACCAAAACACGGGAAATTTCTGATTTTTCCCCAAAATAAAGGGAATTTCTGCCTTTTGCCCCAAAATTAGGGGAATTTCTGCAATTTTGCTCCAAAATACGATGAATTTCTGCCTTTTTGCCTGAAAATAATGGGTATGCATACCTTTTTGCCCTTAAAAAAGAAACATTTCTTCATTTTTGCTCCAAAATAAAGGGAATTTCTGCCTTTTTGCCTCTAAATAAGTGGAATTTCTGTCTTTTTCCCCCAAAACAAAGAGAATTTCTGTCTTTTTTGCCCCAAAATAAGGGGAATTTCTTACTTATTACCCTAAAGTAAGTGAAATTTCTGCAATTTTGCCCCAAAATAAGGGAAATTTCTTCAATTTTACCCCAATGTAAATAAAATTTCTGCAATTTTGCCCCAAAAAAAGGGAATTTCTGAAAGTTTGCTCCCGAAAAAAGGAGATCTTCTGTCTTTTTGCCCCAAAATAATGAGAATTTTTGACTTTTTGCCCAAAAATTATGAGAATTTCTGCAATTTTGCTTCAAAATACGTGGAATTTCTGCTTTATATCCTGAAAGTAAGGGAAATGCATACCTTTTTGCCACAAAAAGGTAAATTTCTTCATTTTTGCTCCAAAATAAGGGGAATTTCTGCCTTTTTGCCTCTAAATAAGTGGAATTTCTGTTTTTTTCCCCCAGAACAAAGGGAATTTCTGTCTTTTTTGCCCCAAAATAAGGGGAATTTCTGAATTATTACCCTGAAATAAGTGAAATTTCTCCAATTTTGCCCCAAAATAAGGGAAATTTCTGCCTCTTTGCCCCCAAATAAGGGGAATTTCAGCCTTTTTACCTCAAAATAAGGGGAATTTCTGCATTTTTGCCACAAAATATTAGGAATTTCTGACTTTTTGCCCCAAAATAAGGGAAATTTCTGGAATTTTGCTCCAAAATAAGTGGAATTTCTAAGTTTTGCCCAAAAATAAGGAGAATTGCTTTCTTTTTGCCTCTAAATAAGTGAAATTTCTGCAATTTTGCCCCAAAATAAGGGAAATTTCTGCCTTTTTGCCCCCAAATAAGGGGAATTTCAGCCTTTTTACTTCAAAATAAGGGGAAATTCTGCATTTTTGCCAGAAAATATTAGGAATTTCTGCCTTTTTCCCCAAAATAAAGAAAATTTCTGCCTTTTTTCCCTGAAATAAGTGAAATTTCTGCAATTTTGCCTCAAAATAATTGAAATTTCTGCAATTTTGCCCCAAAATAAGGGAAATCTCTGGAATTTTGCCCCAAAATAAGTGGAATTTCTGAGTTTTGCCCCAAAATAAGGAGAATTTCTGTCTTTTTGCCCCAACATATAGGGAATTTCTGTCTTTCTGCACCGCAACTAGGGGAATTTCTGCAATTATGCTCCAAAATACGGGGAATTTCTGCCTTTTTGCCTGAAAATAAGGGGAATGCATAACTTTTTGCCATAAAAAAAGGAAATTTCTTCATTTTTGCTCCAATGTAAGCGAAATTTCTGCATTTTTGCCTCTAAATAAGTGGAATTTCTGTCTTTTTCCCTCAAAACAAAAGGCACTTCTGTCTTTTTTGCCTCAAAATAAGGGGAATTTCTGACTTGTTACACTGAAATAAGTGAAATTTCTGCAATTTTGTTCCAAAATAAGGAAAATTTCTGCATTTTTGCCCTGAAATATGTGAAATTTCTGCAATTTTGCCCCAAAATAAGTGAAATTTCTGCAATTTTTCCCCAAAATAAGGGAAATTTCTGGAATTTTGCCCCAAAATAAGTGGAATTTCTAAGTTTTGCCCCAAAATAAGGAGAATTTTTGTATTTTTCCCTCTAAATAAGTTAAATTTCTCCAATTTTGCCCCAAAATAAGGGAAATTTCTGCCTTTTTGCCCCCTTATAAATGGAATTTCAGCCTTTTTACCTCAAAATAAGAGGAATTTCTGCATTTTTGCCAGAAAATATTAGGAATTTCTTCCTTTTTGCCCCAAAATAAAGAAAATTTCTGCCTTTTTTCTCTGAAATAAGTGAAATTTCTGCAATTTTGCCCCAAAATAAGTGAAATTTCTGCAATTTTGCCCCAAAATAAGGGAAATTTCTGGAATTTTGCCCAAAAATATGTGGAATATCTGAGTTTTGCCCAAAAATAAGGAGAATTTCTGTCTTTTTGCCCCAACATATGGGGAATTTCTGTCTTTCTGCACCACAACTAGGGGAATTTCTGCAATTATGCTCCAAAATACGGAGAATTTCTGCCGTTTTGCCAGAAAATAAGGGGAATGCATAACTTTTTGCCATAAAAAAGAAAAATTTCTTCATTTTTGCTCCAAAATAAGGGAAATTTCTGCATTTTTGCCTCTAAATAAGTGGAATTTCTGTCTTTTTCCCTCAAAACAAAGGGAATTTCTGTCTTTTTTGCCTCAAAATAAGGGGAATTTCTGACTTATTACCTGAAATAAGTGAAATTTCTGCAATTTTGCCCCAAAAATAAGGGGAATTTCTAATTTTTGCCCCAAAATAAAGGGAATTTCTGCATTTTGCCCCAAAATTAGGGGAATTTCTGCAATTTTGCTCCAAAATATGGGGAATTTCTGCCTTTTTGCCTGAAAATAATGGGAATGCATATTTTTTTGCCATAAAAAGGGACATTTCTTCATTTTTGCTCCAAAATAAATGGAATTTCTGCCTATTTTCCTCTAAATAAGTAAAATTTCTGTCTTTTTCTCCCCCCCAAAAAAAGAATTTCTGTCTTTTTTGCCCGAAAATAAGGGGAATTTCTGACTTATTACCCTGAAGTAAGTGAAATTTCTGCAATTTTGCCCCACAATAAGGGAAATTTCTTTAGTTTTGCCCCAATGTAAAGGAAATTGCTGCAATTTTGCCGCAAAATAAGGGGAATTTCTGAATGTTTGCTCCCGAAAAAAGGAGATCTTCTGTATTTTTGCCCCAAAATAAGGAGAATTTCTGGCTTTTTGCCCGAACATTATGAGAATTTCTGCAATTTTGCTTCAAAATACGGGGAATTTCTGCTTTTTATCCCGAAAGTAAGGGGAATGCATACCTTTTTGCCATAAAAAGGTAAATTTCTTCATTTTTGCTCTAAAATAAAGGGAATTTCTGCCTTTTGCCTCTAAATAAGTGGAATTTCTGTCTTTTTCCCCCAAAACAAAGGGAATTTCTGTCTTTTTTGCCCCAAAATAAGGGGAATTTCTGAATTATTACCCTGAAATAAGTGAAATTTCTCCAATTTTGCCCCAAAATAAGGGAAATTTCTGCCTCTTTGCTCCCAAATAAGGGGAATTTCAGCATTTTACCTCAAAATAAAGGGAATTTCTGCATTTTTGCCAGAAAATATTAGGAATTTCTGAATCTTTGCCCCAAAATAAGGAAAATTTGTGCCTTTTTTCCCTAAAATAAGTGAAATTTCTGCAATTTTGCCCCAAAATAAGTGAAATTTCTGCAATTTTGCCCCAAAATAAGGGAAATTTCTGGAATTTTGCCCCAAAATAAGTGGAATTTCTAAGTTTTGCCCCAAAATAAGGAGAATTGCTGTCTTTTTGCCTCTAAATAAGTGAAATTTCTGCAATTTTTCCCCTAAATAAGGGAAATTTTTGCCTTTTTGCCCCCACATAAGGGAAATTTTAGCCGTTTTACCTCAAAATAAGGGGAATTTCTGCATTTTTGCCAGAAAATATTAGGAATTTCTGAATCTTTGCCCCAAAATAAAGAAAATTTGTGCCTTTTTTCCCTAAAATAAGTAAAATTTCTGCAATTTTGCCCCAAAATAAGTGAAATTTCTGCAATTTTGCCTCAAAATAAGGGAAATTTCTGGAATTTTGCCCCAAAATAAGTGGAATTTCTAAGTTTTGCCCCAAAATAAGAATTTCTGTCTTTTTGCCCCAACATATAAGGAATTTCTGTCTTTCTGCACAACAACTAGGGGAATTTCTGCAATTATGCTCCAAAATACAGGGAATTTCTGACTTTTTGCGCGAAAATAAGGGGAGTGCATAACTTTTTGCCATAAAAAAGGGAAATTTCTTCATTTTTCTCCAAAATAAGGGAAATTTCTGCATTTTTGCCTCTACATGAGTGGAATTTCTGTCTTTTTCCCTCAAAACAAAGGGAATTTCTGTCTTTTTTGCCTCAAAATAAGGGGAATTTCTGACTTATTACACTGAAATAAGTGAAATTTCTGCAATTTTGGCCCAAAATAAGGGAAATTTCTGCCTTTTTGCCCAGAAATATGTGAAATTTCTGCAATTTTACCCCAAAATAATGTGAATTTCTGCCTTTTTGCCACAAATTAATGGGAATTTCTGCCTTTTTGCCCCAAAATAAGAAAAATTTTCGCTTTTTTTCTCTGAAATAAGTGACATTTCTGCAATTTTGCCCTAAAATAAGGAAAATTTCTGCAATTTTTCCCAATAATAAGGGAAATTTCTGCAATTTTGCCCCAAAATAAGGGGAATTTCTCCCTTTTTGCCCTAAAATGAAGGAAATTTCAGCCTTTTTACCTGAAAATAAGTGAAATTTCTGCAATTTTGCCCCAAATAAGAGAAATTTCTTCAATTTTGCCCCAAAATAAGGTAAATTCCTGTAATTTCGCCACAAAATAAAGGAAATTTCTTGAATTTTGCCCCAAAAGAAGGGGAATTTCTTGAATTTTGTCCCAAAATAAAGGGAATTTTTGCCTTTTGCCCCAAAATTAGAGGAATTTCTGCAATTTTGCTCCAAAATACGGGGAATTTCTGCCTTTTTGCCCGAAAATAATGGGAATGCATACCTTTTTTCCATAAAAAGGGAAATTTCTTCATTTTTGCTTTAAAATAAAGGGGATTTCTGCCTTTTTGCCTCTAAATAAGTGGAATTTCTGTCTTTTTCCCCCAGAACAAAAAGAATTTCTGTCTTTTTTGCCCCAAATTAAGGGGATTTTCTGACTTATTACCCTGAAATAAGTGAAATTTCTGCAATTTTGCCCCAAAATAAGGGAAATTTCTGAAATTTTGCCCCAATGTAAAAGAAATTTCTGCAATTTTGCCCCAAAATAAGGGAAATTTCTGACTGTTTGTTCCCAAAAAAAAAGATTTTCTGTCTTTTTGCCCCCAAATAAGGAGAATTTCTGCCCTTTTGCCCGAAAATTATGAGAATTTCTGCAATTTTGCTTCCAAATATGGGGAATTTCAGCTTTTATCCCGAAAGTAAGGAGAATGCAAACCTTTTTGCCATAAAAAGGTAAATTTCTTCATTTTTGCTCCAAAATAAGGGGAATTTCTGCCTTTTTGCCTCTAAATAAGTGGAATTTCTGTCTTTTTCCCCCAAAACAAAGTGAATTTCTGTCTTTTTTGCCCCAAAATAATGGGAATTTCTGCCTTTGTGCCCCAAAATAAAAAAATTTTTTTCTTTTTTTCTCTGAAATAAGTGAAATTTCTGCAATTTTGCCTTAAATTAAGGGAAATTTCTGCAATATTTCCCCATAAAAAGGGAAATTTCTGCAATTTTGCTCCAAAATAAAAGGAATTTCTCCCTTTTTGCCACAAAATAAAGGAAATTTCAGCATTTTTACCTGAAAATAAGTGAAATTTCTGCAATTTTGCCCCAAATAAGGGAAATTTCTTCAATTTTGCCCTAAAATAAGGTAGATTCCTGTAATTTTGCCCCAAAGAAAGGAAATTTCTTGAATTTTGCCCCAAAAGAAGGGGAATTTCTGATTTTTGCCCCACAATAAAAGGAATTTCTGACTTTTGCCCCAAAATTAGGGAATTTCTCCCTTTTTGCCCGAAAATTATGAGAATTTCTGCAATTTTGCTTCAAAATACGGGGAATTTCTGCTTTTTATCCCGAATGTAAGAGGAATGTATACCCTTTACCACAAAAAAGAAAATTTCTTCATTTTTGCTCCAAATTAAGAGGAATTTCTGCCTTTTTACTTCAAAGTAAGTGAAATTTCTGCCTTTGTACAAAAAAATAAATGGAATTTCTGTCTTTTTGCCCCAAAATAAAAGGAATTTTTGAATTATGCCCTGAAATAAGTGAAATTTCTGCAATTTTGCCCCAAAATAAATGAAATTTCTGCCTTTTTGCCACAAAATAGAAGGAATTTCTGTCTTTTTGCCCCCAAATAAAAGGAATTTCTGCCTTTTTGCCCCCAAATAAAAGGAATTTCAGCCTTTTTACCTCAAAATAAGGGGAATTTCTATATTTTTGCCACAAAATATTAAGAATTTCTGTATTTTTGCCACAAAATAAGGAAAATTTCTGCATTTTTTTCCTGAAATAAGTGAAATTTCTCCAATTTTGCCCTAAAATAAGTGAAATTTCTGCAATTTTTTCCCAAAATAAGGGAAATTTCTGGAATTTTGCCCCAAAATAAGGGGAATTTCTGATTTTTGCCCCAAAATAAAGGGAATTTTTGCCTTTTGCCCCAAAATTAGGGGAATTTCTGCAATTTGCTCCAAAATACGCGGAATTTCTGCCTTTTTGCCCGAAAATAATGGGAATGCATATTTTTTTTCCATAAAAAGGGAAATTTATTCATTTTTGCTTTAAAATAAAGGGAATTTCTGCCTTTTTGCCTCTAAATTAGTGGAATTTCTGCCTTTTTCCCCCAAAACAAAGGGAATTTCTGTCTTTTTTGCCCCAAAATAAGAGGAATTTCTGACTTATTACCATGAAATAAGTGAAATTTCTGCAATTTTGCCCAAAAATAAGGGAAATTTCTGAAATTTTGCCCCAATGTAAAAGAAATTTCTGCAATTTTGTCCCAAAATAAGGGAAATTTCTGACAGTTTGTTCCCAAAAAAAAAAAAGATTTTCTGTCTTTTTGCCCTCAAATAAGGAGAATTTCTGCCTTTTTGCCCGAAAATTATGAGAATTTCTGCAATTTTGCTTCAAAATACGGGGAATTTCTGCTTTTATCCCAATAGTAAGGGGAATGCATACCTTTTTGCCATAAAAAGGGAAATTTCTTCATTTTTGCTCCAAAATAAGGGGAATTTCTGCCTTTTTGCCTCTAAATAAGTGGAATTTCTGTCTTTTTCCCCCAAAACAAAGTGAATTTCTGTCTTTTTTGCCCCAAAATAATGGGAATTTCTGCCTTTTTGCCCCAAAATAAGAAAAATTTTTTCTTTTTTTCTCTGAAATAAGTGAAATTTCTGCAATTTTGCCTTAAATTAAGGGAAATTTCTGCAATATTTCCCCATAATAAGGGAAATTTCTGCAATTTTGCTCCAAAATAAGAGGAATTTCTCCCTTTTTGCCACAAAATAAAGGAAATTTCAGCATTTTTACCTGAAAATAAGTGAAATTTCTGCAATTTTGCCCCAAATAAGGGAAATTTCTTCAATTTTGCCCTAAAATAAGGTAGATTCCTGTAATTATGCCCCAAAAAAAGGAAATTCCTTGAATTTTGCCCCAAAGGAAGGGGAATTTCTGATTTTTGCCGCACAATAATAGGAATTTCTGCCTTTTGCCCCAAATTTAGGGAATTTCTCCCTTTTTGCCCAAAAATTATGAGAATTTCTGCAATTTTGCTTCAAAATACGGGGAATTTCTGCTTTTTATCCCGAATGTAAGAGGAATGTATACCCTTTACCACAAAAAAGGAAATTTCTTCATTTTTTCTCCAAATTAAGAGGAATTTCTGCCTTTTTACTTCAAAGTAAGTGAAATTTCTGCCTTTGTACAAAAAAATAAATGGAATTTCTGTCTTTTTGCCCCAAAATAAAAGGAATTTTTGAATTATGCCCTGAGATAAGTGAAATTTCTGCAATTTTGCCCCAAAATAAATGAAATTTCTGCCTTTTTGCCACAAAATAGAAGGAATTTCTGTCTTTTTGCCCCAAAATAAGTGAAATTTCTGCCTTTTTGCCCCCAAATAAAAGGAATTTCAGCCTTTTTACCTCAAAATAAGGGGAATTTCTATATTTTTGCCACAAAATATTAAGAATTTCTGCATTTTTGCCACAAAATAAGGAAAATTTCTGCCTTTTTTCCCTGAAATAAGTGAATTTTCTCCAATTTTGCCCTAAAATAAGTGAAATTTCTGCAATTTTTTCCCAAAATAAGGGAAATTTCTGGAATTTTGCCCAAAAAATAAGTGGAATTTCTGAGTTTTGCACAAAATAAAGAGAATTTCTGTCTTTTTCCCCAACATATAGGGAATTTCTGCCTTTTTGCCCCACAATTAGGAGAATTTCTGCAATTTTGCTCCAAAATACGGGAATTTCTGCCTTTTCCCAAAAATAAAGGGAATGCATAACTTTTTGCCATAAAAAAAGGGAAATTTCTTCATTTTTGCTCCAAAATAAGGAGAATTTCTGCCTTTTTACCTCTAAATAAGTGGAATTTCTGTGTTTTCCCCCAAAACAAAGGGAATTTCTGTCTATTTTGCCCCAAAATAACGGGAATTTCTGACTTATTACCTTGAAATAAGTGAAATTTCTGTAATTTTGCCCCAAAATAGGGAAATTTCTGCAATTTTGCCCCATTGTAAAGGAAATTTCTGCAATTTTGCCCCAAAATAAGGGAAATTTCTGACTCTTTGCTCCCGCAAAAAGGAGATTTTCTGTCTTTTTGCCCCAAAATAAGGAGAATTTCTGCCTTTTTGCCCGAAAATTATGATAATTTCTGCAATTTTGCTTCAAAATACGGGGAATTTCTGCTTTTTATCCCGAAAGTAAGGGGAATGCATACCTTTTTGCCATAAAAAGGTAAATTTCTTCATTTTTGCTCCAAAATAAGGGAAATTTCTGCCTTTTTGCCTCTAAATAAGTGGAATTTCTGTCATTTCCTCCAAAACAAAGGAAATTTCTTTTTTTTGCCTTATAATAAGGGGAATTTCTGACTTATTACCCTGAAATAAGTGAAATTTCTGCAATTTTGCCCCAAAATAAGGAAAATTTCTGCCTCTTTGCCCTCAAATAAGGGAATTTCAGCCTTTTTACCTCAAAATAAGGGGAATTTCTGCCTTTTTGCCCGAAAATAAGAAAAATTTCTGCCTTTTTTCCCTGAAATAAGTGAAATTTCTGCAATTTTGCCCCAAAATTAGTGAAATTTCTGCAATTTTGCACCAGAATAAAGGAAATTTCGGGAATTTTGCCCCAAAATAGGTGGAATTTCTGAGTTTTGCCCCAAAATAAGGAGAATTTCTGTCTTTTTGCCCCAACATATAGGGAATTTCTGCATTTTTGCCCCACAATTAGGGGAATTTCTGCAATTTTGCTCCAAAATACGAGGAATTTCTGCCTTTTTGACCGAAAATAAGGGGAATGCATACCTTTTTGCCTCAAAAAAGGGAAATTTCTTCATTTTTGCTCCAAAATAAGGGAAATTTCTGCTTTTTTGCCTCTAACTAAGTGGAATTTCTGCTTTTTCCTCCAAAACAAAGGGATTTTCTGTTTTTTGGCCCCAAAATCAAAAAAATTTCTGACTTATTACCCTGAAATAAGTGAAATTTCTGCAATTTTGCCCCAAAATAAGGGAAATTTCTGCCTTTTTTGCCCCCAAATAAGAAGAATTTCAGCTTTTTTACCTCAAAATAAAAGAAATTTCTGCATTTTTGCCACAAAATATTAGGAATTTCTGCCTTTTTGCTCCAAAATAAGGAAAATTTCTGCCTTTTTTCTCTGAAATAAGTGAAATTTCTGCAATTTTGCCCTAAAATAAGTGAAATTTCTGCAATTTTGCCCCAAAATATAGGGGAATTTCTGGAATTTTTCCCCAAAATAAGTGGAACTTCTGAGTTTTGCCCCAAAATAAGGAGAATTTCTGTCTTTTTGCCCCAACATATAGGGAATTTCTGCATTTTTGCCCCACAATTAGGGGAATTTCTGCAATCTTACTCCAAAATATGGGGAATTGCTGCCTTTTTGCCCGAAAAAAAGGGGAATGCATAACTTTTTGCCATAAAAAATGGAAATTTCTTCATTTTTGCTCAAAATAAGGGGAATTTTTGCCTTTTTGCCTCTAAATAAGTGGAATTTCTGTCTTTTCCCCCAAAACAAAGGGAATTTCTGTCTTTTTTGCCCCAAATTAAGGGAAATTTCTGCCTTTTTGCCATGAAATATGTGAAATTTCTGCAATTTTACCGCAAAATAAGGTGAATTTCTGCCTTTTTGCCCCAAAATAATGGGAATTTCTGCCTTTTTGCCCCAAAATAAGAAAAATTTTTGCTTTTTTTCTCTGAAATAAGTGAAATTTCTGCAATTTTGCCCCAAAATAAGGGAAATTTCTGGAATTTTGCCCCAAAATACGTGGAATTTCTGAGTTTTGCCCCAAAATAAGTAGAATTTCTGACTTAGTACCCTGAAATAAGTGAAATTTCTGCAATTTTGCACCAAAATAAGGGAAATTTCTGAAATTTTGCCCCAATGTAAATGAAATTTCTGCAATTTTGCCCCAAAATAATGGAAATTTCTGACTGTTTGTTCCCAAAAAAATTAGATTTTCTGTCTTTTTGCCCCCAAATAAGGAGAATTTCTGCCTTTTTGCCCGAAAATTATGAGAATTTCTGCAATTTTGCTTCAAAATACGGGGAATTTCTGCTTTTATCCCGAAAGTAAGGGGAATGCATACCTTTTTGCCATAAAAAGGTAAATTTCTTCATTTTTGCTCCAAAATAAGGGGAATTTCTGCCTTTTTGCTCCAAAATAACAAAATTTCTTTTTTTTCCATGAAATAAGGGAAATTTCTGCAATTTTGCCGAAAATAAGTGAAATTTCTGCAATTCTGCCCCAGAATAAGGGAAATTTCTGGAATTTTGCCCCAAAATAAGTGGAATTTCTGAGTTTTGCCCCAAAATAAGGAGAATTTCTGTCTTTTTGCCCCAACATATAGGGAATTTCTGCATTTTTGCCCCACAATTAAAGGAATTTTTGCAATTTTGCTCCAAAATACGGGGAATTTCTGCCTTTTTGCCCGAAAATAAGAAGAATGCATACCTTTTTGCCTTAAAAAAGGGAAATTTCTTCATTTTTGCTTCAAATAAGGGGAATTTCTGCTTTTTTGCCTCTAAATAAGTGGAATTTAGGATTTTCCTTCAAAACAAAGGGATTTTCTGTCTTTTTTGCCCCAAAATAAGAAAAATTTCTGACTTATTACCCTGAAATAAATGAAATTTCTGCAATTTTGCCCAAAATTAAGAGAAAATTTTTGCCTTTCTGCCCACAAATAAGGGGAATTTCAGCCTTTTTACCTCAAAACGAAGGGAATTCCTGCATTTTTGCCACAAAATATTAGGAATTTCTGCATTTTTGCCCCAAAATAAAGAAAATTTCTGCCTTTTTCCCTGAAATAAGTGAAATTTCTGCAATTTTGCCCCAAAATAAGTGGAGTTTCTGAGTTTTGCCCCAAAATAAGGAGAATTTCTGTATTTTTGCCACAACATAAAGGGAATTTCTGCCTTTTTGCACCACAATTAGAGGAATTTCTGCAATTTTGCTCCGAAATACATGGAATTTTTGCCTTTTTGCCCGAAAATAAGGGGAATGCATACCTTTTTGCCATAAAAAAGGGAAATTTCTTCATTTTTGCTCCAAAATAAGGGGAATTTCTGCCTTTTTGCTTCTCAATAAGTGGAATATCTGTCTTTTCCCCCCAAAACAAAGGGAATTTCTTTTTTTTGCCCCAAAATAAGGGGAATTTCTGACTTATTACTCTAAAATAAGTGAAATTTCTGCAATTTTGCCCCAAAATAAGGGAAATTTCTGCCTCTTTGCCCCCAAATAAGGGGAATTTCAGCCTTTATACCTCAAAATAAGGGGAATATCTGCATTTTGCCACAAAATATTAGGAATTTCTGACTTTTTACTCCAAAATAAGGAAAATTTCTGCCTTTTTTCCCTGAAATAATTGAAATTTCTGCAATTTTGCCCCAAAATAAGTGAAATTTGGCAATTTTGCCCCAAAATAAGGAAAATTTCTGGAATTTTGCCCTAAAATAAGTGGAATTTCTAAGTTTGGCCGCAAAATAATGAGAATTTCTGTTTTTTGCCCCAACATGTAGGGAATTTCTGTCTTTTTGCCCCACAACAAGGGGAATTTCTGCAATTTTGCTCCAAAATACGGGGAATTTCTGCCTTTTTGCCCTGAAATATGTGAAATTTCTGCAATTTTACCCCTAAATAAGGTGAATTTCTGTTTTTTTGCCCCAAAATAATGTGAATTTCTGCATTTTTGCCCCAAAATAAGAAAAATTTTTGCTTTTTTTCTCTGAAATAAGTGAAATTTCTGCAATTTTCCCCTAAAATAAGGGAAATTTTTGCAATTTTTTCCCATTATAAGGGAGATTTCTGCAATTTTGCCCCAAAATAAGGGGAGTTTCTTCCTTTTTGCTGCAAAACAAAGGAAATTTCAGGCTTTTTACCTGAAAATAAGTGAAATTTCTGAAATTTTGCCCCAAATAAGGGAAATTTCTGAAATTTTGCCCCAAAATAAGGTAAATTCCTGCATTTTTGCCCCAAAATAATGGAAATTTCTGGAATTTTTCACCAAAACACGGGAAATTTCTGATTTTTCCCCAAAATAAAGGGAATTTCTGCCTTTTGCCCCAAAATTAGGGGAATTTCTGCAATTTTGCTCCAAGATACGATGAATTTCTGCCTTTTTGCCTGAAAATAATGGGTATGCATACCTTTTTGCCCTTAAAAAAGAAACATTTCTTCATTTTTGCTCCAAAATAAAGGGAATTTCTGCCTTTTTGCCTCTAAATAAGTGGAATTTCTGTCTTTTTCCCCCAAAACAAAGAGAATTTCTGTCTTTTTTGCCCCAAAATAAGGGGAATTTCTTACTTATTACCCTAAAGTAAGTGAAATTTCTGCAATTTTGCCCAAAAATAAGGGAAATTTCTTCAATATTACCCCAATGTAAATAAAATTTCTGCAATTTTGCCCCAAAAAAAGGGAATTTCTGAATGTTTGCTCCCGAAAAAAGGAGATCTTCTGTCTTTTTGCCCCAAAATAAGGAGAATTTCTGCCTTTTTGCCCGAACATTATGAGAATTTCTGCAATTTTGCTTCAAAATACGGGGAATTTCTGCTTTTTATCCCGAAAGTAAGGGGAATGCATACCTTTTTGCCATAAAAAGGTAAATTTCTTCATTTTTGCTCTAAAATAAAGGGAATTTCTGCCTTTTGCCTCTAAATAAGTGGAATTTCTGTGTTTTTCCCCCAAAACAAAGGGAATTTCTGTCTTTTTTGCTCCAAAATAAGGGGAATTTCTGAATTATTACCCTGAAATAAGTGAAATTTCTCCAATTTTGCCCCAAAATAAGGGAAATTTCTGCCTCTTTGCTCCCAAATAAGGGGAATTTCAGCATTTTACCTCAAAATAAAGGGAATTTCTGCATTTTTGCCAGAAAATATTAGGAATTTCTGAATCTTTGCCCCAAAATAAGGAAAATTTGTGCCTTTTTTCCCTAAAATAAGTGAAATTTCTGCAATTTTGCCCCAAAATAAGTGAAATTTCTGCAATTTTGCCCCAAAATAAGGGAAATTTCTGGAATTTTGCCCCAAAATAAGTGGAATTTCTAAGTTTTGCCCCAAAATAAGGAGAATTGCTGTCTTTTTGCCTCTAAATAAGTGAAATTTCTGCAATTTTTCCCCAAAATAAGGGAAATTTTTGCCTTTTTGCCCCCACATAAGGGGAATTTTAGCCGTTTTACCTCAAAATAAGGGGAATTTCTGCATTTTTGCCAGAAAATATTAGGAATTTCTGAATCTTTGCCCCAAAATAAAGAAAATTTGTGCCTTTTTTCCCTAAAATAAGTGAAATTTCTGGAATTTTGCCCCAAAATAAGTGGAATTTCTAAGTTTTGCCCCAAAATAAGAATTTCTGTCTTTTTGCCCCAACATATAAGGAATTTCTGTCTTTCTGCACAACAACTAGGGGAATTTCTGCAATTATGCTCCAAAATACGGGGAATTTCTGACTTTTTGCGCGAAAATAAGGGGAGTGCATAACTTTTTGCCATAAAAAAGGGAAATTTCTTCATTTTTCTCCAAAATAAGGGAAATTTCTGCATTTTTGCCTCTACATGAGTGGAATTTCTGTCTTTTTCCCTCAAAACAAAGGGAATTTCTGTCTTTTTTGCCTCAAAATAAGGGGAATTTCTGACTTATTACACTGAAATAAGTGAAATTTCTGCAATTTTGGCCCAAAATAAGGGAAATTTCTGCCTTTTTGCCCAGAAATATGTGAAATTTCTGCAATTTTACCCCAAAATAATGTGAATTTCTGCCTTTTTGCCACAAATTAATGGGAATTTCTGCCTTTTTGCCCCAAAATAAGAAAAATTTTTGCTTTTTTTCTCTGAAATAAGTGACATTTCTGCAATTTTGCCCTAAAATAAGGAAAATTTCTGCAATTTTTCCCAATAATAAGGGAAATTTCTGCAATTTTGCCCCAAAATAAGGGGAATTTCTCCCTTTTTGCCCTAAAATGAAGGAAATTTCAGCCTTTTTACCTGAAAATAAGTGAAATTTCTGCAATTTTGCCCCAAATAAGGGAAATTTCTTCAATTTTCCCCCAAAATAAGGTAAATTCCTGTAATTTCGCAACAAAATAAAGGAAATTTCTTGAATTTTGCCCCAAAAGAAGGGGAATTTCTTATTTTTGTCCCACAATAAAAGGAATTTCTGCCTTTTGCCCCAAAATTAGGGATTTTCTCCCTTTTTGCCCGAAAATTATTAGAATTTCTGCAATTTTGCTTCAAAATACGGGGAATTTCTGCTTTTTATCCCGAATGTAAGGGGAATGTATACCTTTTACCACAAAAAAGGAAATTTCTTCATTTTTGCCCCAAAATAAGCGTAATTTCTGCATTTTAATTCAAAGTAAGTGAAATTTCTGCCTTTGTACCAAAAAATAAATGGAATTTCTGTCTTTTTTCCCCAAATAAAAGGAATTTTTGAATTATGCCCTGAAATAAGTGAAATTTCTGCAATTTTGCCCCAAAATAAAAGAAATGTCTGCCTTTTGTCACAAAATAAAAGGAATTCCTGTCTTTTGCCCCAAAATAAGGGAAATTTCTGCCTTTTTGCCCCCTTATAAATGGAATTTCAGCCTTTTTACCTCAAAATAAGGGGAATTTCTACATTTTTGCTACAAAATATTAAGAATTTCTGCATTTTTACCCCAAAATAAGGAAAATTTCTGCCTTTATTCCTTGAAATAAGTGAAATTTCTCCAATTTTGCCCTACAATTAGTGAAATTTCTGCAATTTTTCTCCAAAATAAGGGAAATTTCTGGAATTTTGCCCAAAAATAAGTAGAATTTCTGAGTTTTGCCCCAAAATAAGGATAATTTCTGTCTTTTTTCCCCAACATATAGGGAATTTCTGCCTTTTTGCCCCAAATTAGGGGAATTTCTGCAATTTTGCTCCAAAATACGGGGAATTTCTGCCTTTTCCCAAAAATAAAGAAAATAAATAACTTTTGGCCATAAAAAAGAAATTTCTTCATTTTTGCTCCAAAATAAGGGGAATTTCTGCTTTTTTGCCTCTAAATAAGTGGAATTTCTGTCTTTTTCCCCCAAAACAAAGGGAATTTCTGTCTTTTTTGCCCCAAAATAACAGGAATTTCTAACTTATTACCCTGAAATATGTGAAATTTCTGCAATTTTGCCCCAAAATAAGGGAAATTTCTGGAATTTTGCCCCAATTTAAAGGAAATTTCTGCAATTTTGCCCCAAAATAAGGGAAATTTCTGACTGTTTGCTCCCGAAAAAAGAAGATTTTCTGTGTTTTGCCCCAAAATAAGGGGAATTCCTGACTTATTACCCTAAAATAAGTGAAATTTCTGCAATTTTGCCCCAAAATAAGGGAAATTTCTGCTTTTTTGCCCTAAAATAAGGGGAATTTCAGACTTTATACCTCAAAATAAGGGGAATTTCTGCATTTTTGCCTCAAAATATTAGGAATTTATGACTTTATGCCCCAAAATAAGGAAAATTTCTGCCTTTTTTCCCTGAAATAAGTGAAATTTCTGCAATTTTTCCCCAAAATAAGTGAAATTTCTCTAATTTTGCCCCAAAATAAGGAAAATTTCTGGAATTTTGTCCCAAAATATGTGGAATTTCTAAGTTTTGCCCCATAATAAGGAGAATTTCTGTCTTTTTGCCCCAACATATAGGAAATTTCTGTCTCTTTGCCCCGCAACTAGGGGAATTTCTCCAATTTTGCTCCAAAATACGGGGAATTTCTGCCTTTTTGCCGTGAAATATGTGAAATTTCTGCAATTTTACCCTTAAATAAGGTGAATTTCTGCTTTTTTGCCCCAAAATATTGGGAATTTCTGCTTTTTGCCCCAAAATAAAAAAAAAATTGCTTTTTTTCTCTGAAATAAGTGAAATTTCTGCAATTTTCCCCTAAAATAATGGAAATTTTTGCAATTTTTTCCCATAATAAGAGAAATTTCTGCAATATTGCCCCAAAATAAGAAGAATTTCTTCCTTTTTGCCCCAAAACAAAGGAAATTTCAGCCTTTTTACCTGAAAATAAGTGAAATTTCTGAAATTTTGCCCCATATAAGAGAAATTTCTGCAATTTAGCCTCAAAATATAGTAAATTCCTGCAATTTTGCCCCAAAAATAGGAAATTTCTGGAATTTTGCCCTAAATTATGGGGAATTTCTGATTTTTGCCCCAAAATAAAGGGAATTTCTGCCTTTTGCCCCAAAATTAGGGGAATTTCTGCAATTTTGCTCCAAAATACGGGGAATTTCTGCCTTTTTGCCTGAAAATAATGGGAATGCATACCTTTTTGCCATAAAAAGGGAAATTTCTTCATTTTTGCTCCAAAATAAGGGGAATTTCTGCCTTTTTGCCTCTAAATAAGTGGAATTTCTGTCTTTTTCCCCCAAAACAAAGAGAATTTCTGTCTTTTTTGTCCCAAAATAAGGGGAATTTCTGACTTATTACTCTGAAGTAAGTGAAATTTCTGCAATTTTGCCCCAAAATAAGGAAAATTTCTGCAATTTTGTCCCAATGTAAAGGAAATTTCTGCAATTTTGCCCAAAAATAAAGGGAATTTCTGACAGTTTGCTCCCGAAAAAAGGAGATTTTCTGTCTTTTTGCCCCAAAATGAGGAGAATTTCAGCCTTTTTGCCCGATAATTATGAGAATTTCTGCAATTTTGCTTCAAAATACGGGGAATTTCTGCTTTTTATCCCGAAAGTAAGGGGAATGCATACCTTTTTGCCATAAAAAGGTAAATTTCTTCATTTTTGCTCCAAAATACGGAGAATTTCTGCCTTTTTGCCTCTAAATAAGTGGAATTTCTGTCTCTTTCCCCCAAAACAAAAAGAATTTCTGTTTTTTTGCCTTAAAATAAGGGGAATTTCTGAATTATTACCCTGAAATAAGTGAAATTTCTCCAATTTTGCCCCAAAATAAGGGAAATTTCTGCCTCTTTGCCCCCAAATAAGGGGAATTTCAGCCTTTTTACCTCAAAATAAGGGGGATTTCTGCATTTTTGCCACAAAATATTAGGAATTTCTGACTTTTGCCCCAAAATAAGGAAAATTTGTGCCTTTTTTCCATGAAATAAGTGAAATCTTTGCAATTTTGCCCCAAAATAAGTGAAATTTCTGCAATTTTGCCCCAAAATAAGGGAAATTTCCAGAATTTTGCCCCAAAATAAGTGGAATTTCTAAGTTTTGCCCCAAAATAAAGAGAATTTTTTTTTTTTGGCCTCTAAATAAGTGAAATTTCTGCAATTTTGCCCCAAAATAAGAGAAATTTCTGCTTTTTGCCCCCAAATAAGGGGAATTTCAGCCTTTTTACCTCAAAATAAGAGGAATTTCTGCATTTTTGCCAGAAAATATTAGGAATTTCTCCCTTTTTGCCCCAAAATAAAAAAAATTTCTGCTTTTTTTCCCTGAAATAAGTGAAATTTCTGCAATTCTGCCCCAAAATAAGTGAAATTTCTCCAATTTTGCCCCAAAATAAAGGAAATTTCTGCAATTTTGCCCCAAAATAAGTGGAATTTCTGAGTTTTGCCCCAAAATAAGAAGAATTTCTGTCTTTTTGCCCCAAAACATATAGGGAATTTCTGTCTTTCTGCACCACAACTAGGGGAATTTCTGCAATTATGCTCCAAAATACGGGGAATTTCTCCTTTATAGCCCGAAAATAAGGGGAATGCATACCTTTTTGCCATAAAAAATGGAAATTTCTTCATTTTTGCTCCAAAAGAAGGGAAATTTCTGCCTTTTTGCCTCTAAATAAGTGGAATTTCTGTGTTTTTTCCTCAAAACAAAGGAAATTTCTCTCTTTTCTGCCTCAAAATAAGGGGAATTTCTGACTTATTACACTGAAATAAGTGAAATTTCTGCAATTTTGCCCGAAAATAAGGGAAATTTCTGCCTTATTGCCCTGAAATATGTTAAATTTCTGCAATTATACCCCAAAATAAGGTGAATTTCTGCCTTTTTGCCACAAATAATGGGAATTTCTGCCTTTTTGCCCCAAAATAAGTGAAATTTTTGCTTTTTTTCTCTGAAATAAGTGAAATTTCTGCAATTTTGCCCTAAAATAAGGCAAATTTCTGCAATTTTGCTCCAAAATACCGAGAATTCCTGCCTTTTTGCCTCTAAATAAGTGGAATTTCTGTCTTTTTCCCCCAAAACAAAGGGACTTTCGGTCTTTTTTGCCCCAAAATAATGGGAATTTCTGAATTATTACCCTCAAATAAGTGAAATTTCTCCAATTTTGCCAAAAAATAAGGGAAATTTCTGCCTCTTTGCCCCCAAATAAGGGGAATTTCAGCCTTTTTACCTCAAAATAAGGGGAATTTCTGCATTTTTGCCACAAAATATTAGGAATTTCTTACTTTTTGCCCCAAAATAAGGAAAATTTGTGCCTTTTTTCTCTGAAATAAGTGAAATTTCTGCAATTTTGCCCCAAAATAAGTGAAATTTCTACAATTTTGCCCCAAAATAAGTGAAATTTCTGCAATTTTGCCCCAAAATAAGGGAAATTTCTGGAATTTTGCCTTAAAATATGTGGAATTTCTAAGTTTTGCCCCAAAATAAGGAGAATTTCTGTCTTTTTGCCTCTAAATAATTGATATTTCTGCAATGTTCCCCCAAAATAAGGGAAATTTCTGCCTTTTTGCCCCCAAATAAATGAATTTCAGCCTTTTTACCTCAAAATAAGGGGAATTTCTGCATTTTTGCCACAAAATATTAGGAATTTCTGCATTTTTGCCCCAAAATAAAGAAAATTTCTGCCTTTTTTCCCTGAAATAATTGAAATTTCTGCAATTTTGCCCCAAAATAGTGAAATTTTTGCAATTTTGCCCCAAAATAAGGGAAATTTCTGGGATATTGCCCCAAAATTAGTGGAATTTCAGAGTTTTGCCCCAAAATAAGGAGAATTTCTGTCTTTTTGCCCCAACATATAGGGAATTTCTTTCTTTCTGCACCACAACTAGTGAAATTTCTGCAATTATGCTCCAAAATACGGGGAATTTCTGCCTTTTTGCCCGAAAATAAGGGGAATGCATAACTTTTAGCCATAAAAAAGGGAAATTTCTTCATTTTTGCTCCAAAATAAGGGAAATTTCTGCCTTTTTGCCTTGAAATATGTGAATTTTCTGAAATTTTACCCCAAAATAAGGTGAATTTCTGCCTTTTTTCTACAAATTAATGGGAATTTCTGCCTTTTTGCCCCAGAATAAGAAAATTTATTGCGTTTTTTCTCTGAAATAAGTGAAATTTCTGCAATTTTGCCCTAAAATAAGAAAAATTTCTGCAATTTTTCCCAATAATAAAGGAAATTTCTTCAATTTTGCCCCAAAATAAGGGGAATTTCTCCGTTTTTGCCCGAAAATAAAGGAAATTTCAGCCTTTTTACCTGAAAATAATTGAAGTTTCTGCAATTTTGCCCCAAATAAGAAAAATTTCTGCAATTTTGCCCCAAAATAAGGTAAATACCTGCACTTTTGCCCCAAATTAAAGGAAATTTCTTGAATTTTGCCCCAAAATAAGGGGAATTTATGATTTTTGCCCCAAAATAAAGGGAATTTCGTCCTTTTGCCCCAAAATTAGGGGAATTTCTGCAATTTTACCACAAAATATGTCAAATTTCTGCATTTTTGCCCCAAAATAATGGGAATTTCTGCCTTTTTGCCCCAAAACAAGAAAAATTTTTGCTTTTTTTCTCGGAAATAAGTGAAATTTCTGCAATTTTGCCCTTAAATAAGGAAAATTTGTGCAATTTTTCCCCATAATAAGAGAAATCTCTGCAATTTTGCCCCAAAATAAGAGGAATTTCTCCTTTTGCCCCAAAATAAAGGAAATATCAGCCCTTTTTCCTGAAAATAAGTAAAATTTCTGCAATTTTGCCCCAAATAATGGAAATTTCTGCAATTTGGCCCAAAAATAAGGTAAATTCCTCCAATTTTGCCCCAAAATAAAGGAAATTTCTTGAATTTAGCCCCAAAATAAACAGATTTTCTGATTTTTGCCACAAAATAAAGGGAATTTCTGCCTTTTGCCCCAAAATTAGAGGAATTTCTGCAATTTTGCTCCAAAATACGGGGAATTTCTGCCTTTTTGACCGAAAATAATGGGCATGCATACCTTTTTGCCATAAAAAATGAAATTTCTTCATTTTTGCTCCAAAATAAGGGGAATTTCTTCCTTTTTGCCTCTAAATAAGTGGAATTTCTGTCTATTTCCCACAAAACAAGGGAATTTCTCTCTTTTTTGCCCCAAAATAAGGGGAATTTCTGACTCATTACCCTGAAATAAGTGAAATTTCTGCAATTTTGCCCCAAAATAAGTGAAATTTCTGCAATTTTGCCCCAAAATAAGGGAAATTTCTGGATTTTTGCCCCAAAATAAGTGGAATTTCTAAGTTTTGCCCCAAAATAAGGAGAATTTCTGTCTTTTTGCTTCTAAATAAGTGAAATTTCTGCAATTTTGCCCCAAAATAAGGGAAATTTCTGCCTTTTTGCCTCCAAATACGGGGAATTTCAGCCTTTTTACCTCAAAATAAGGGGAATTTCTAAATTCTTGCCAGAAAATATTAGGAATTTCTGCCTTTTTGCCCCAAAATAAAGAAAAATTCTGCCTTTTTTCCCTGAAATAAGTGAAATTTCTGCAATTTTGCCCCAAAATAAGTGAAATTTCTGCAATTTTGCCCCAAAATAAGGGAAATTTCTGGAATTTTGCCCCAAAATAAGTGGAATTTCTGAGTTTTGCCCCAAAATAAGGAGAATTTCTGTCTTTTTGCCCCAACATATAGGGAATTTCTGTCTTTCTGCACCACAACTAGGAGAATTTCTGCAATTATTCTACAAAATACGGGCAATTTCTGCCTTTTTGCCCGAAAATAAGGTGAATGCATACCTTTTTGCCATAAAAAAGGGAAATTTCTTCATTTTTGCTCCAAAAGAAGGGAAATTTCTGCCTTTTTGCCTCTAAATAAGTGGAATTTCAGTCTTTTTCCCTCAAAACAAAGGGAATTTCTGTCTTTTTTGCCTCAAAATAAGGAGAATTTCTGACTTATTACACTGAAATAAGTGAAATTTCTGCAATTTTGCCCCAAAATAAGGGAAATTTCTGCCTTTTTGCCCTGAAATATGTGAAATTTCTGCAATTATACCCCAAAATAAGGTGAATTTCTGCCTTTTTGCCACAAATTAATGGGAATTTCTGCTTTTTTGCCCAAAAATAAGAAAAATTTTTGCTTTTTTTCTCTGAAATAAGTGAACTTTCTGCAATTTTGCCTTAAAATAAGGAAAATTTCTGCAATTTTGCCCCAAAATAATGTAAATTTCTGCAATTTTGCCCCAAATTAAAGGAAATTTCTTGAATTTTGCCCCAAAATAATGGGAATTTATGATTTTTACCCCAAAATAAAGGGAATTTCTGCCTTTTGCCCCAAAATTAGGGGAATTTCTGCAATTTTACCCCAAAATAAGTCAAATTTCTGCCTTTTTGCCCCAAAATAATGGGAATTTCTGCCTTTTTGCCTCAAAATAAGAAAAATTTTTGCTTTTTTTCTCTGAAATAAGTGAAATTTCTGCAATTTTGCCCTTAAATAAGTAAAATTTCTGAAATTTTTCCCCATAATAAGAGAAATTTCTGCAATTTTGCCCCAAAATATGAGGAATTTCTTTCTTTTTGCCCCAAAATAAAAGAAATATCAGCCCTTTTTCCTGAAAATAAGTGAAATTTCTGCAATTTTGTCCCAAATAAGGGAAATTTCTGCAATTTTGCCCAAAAATAAGGTAAATTCCTCCAATTTTGCCCCAAAATAAAGGAAATTTCTTGAATTTTGCCCCAAAATAAAGAGATTTTTTGATTTTTGCCCCAAAATAAAGGGAATTTCTGCCTTTTGCCCGAAAATTAGGGGAATTTCTGCAATTTTGCTCCAAAATACAGGGAATTTCTGCCTTTTTGCCCGAAAATAATGGGAATGCATACCTTTTTGCCATAAAAATGAAATTTCTTCATTTTTGCTCCAAAATAAGGGGAATTTCTGTATTTTTGCTTCTAAATAAGTGGAATTTCTGTCTTTTTCCCACAAAACAAGGGAATTTCTCTCTTTTTTGCCCCAAAATAAGGGGAATTTCTGACTCATTACCCTGAAATAAGTGAAATTTCTGCAATTTTGCTCCAAAATAAGGGAAATTTCTGTCTTATTGCCCCCAAATTAGGGTAATTCAGCCTTTTTACCTCAAAATAAGAGGAATTTCTGCATTTTTGCCACAAAATATTAGGAATTTCTGTGTTTTGCCCCAAAATAAAAAAATTTCTGACTTTTTTCTCAGAAATAAGTGAAATTTCTGCAATTGTGCCCCAAAATAAGTGAAATTTCTGCAATTTTGCCCCAAAATAAGAGAAATTTCTGGAATTTTGCCCCAAAAGAAGTGGAATTTCTGAGTTTTGCCCAAAAATAAGGAGAATTTCTGTCTTTTTGCCCCAACATATAGGGAATTTCTGCCTTTTGCCCCACAATTAGGGGAATTTCTGCAATTTTGCTCCAAAATACGAGGAATTTCTGCCTTTTTTCCCAAAATAAGGGAAATGCATATCTTTTTGCCATAAAAAAGGGAAATTTCTTAATTTTTGCTGCAAAATAAAGGGAATTTCTGCCTTTTTGCCTCTAAATAAGTGGAATTTCTGTCTTTTTCGCCCAAACAACGGGAATTTCTGTATTTTTTGCCCCTAAATAAGGGAGAATTTCTGACTTATTACACTGAAATAAGTGAAATTTCTGCAATTTTGCCCCAAAATAAAAAAATTTCTGCCTTTTTGCCCTGAAATATGTAAAATTTCTGCAATTTTACCCCAAAATAAGGTTGAATTTCTGCCTTTTTGCCCTAAAATAATGGGAATTTCTGCCTTTTTGCCCCAAAATAAGAAACATTTTAGCTTTATTTCTCTGAAATAAGTGAAATTTCTGCAATTTTGCCCTAAAATAAGGGAAATTTCTGCAATTTTTTCCCATAACAAGAGAAATTTCTGCAATTTTGCCCCAAAATAAAAGGAATTTCTCTTTTTTTTGCCCCAAAATAAAGGAAATTTCAGCCTTTTTACCTGAAAATAAGTGAATTTTATTCAATTTTGCCCCAAATAAAAGAAATTTCTGCAATTTTGCCCCAAAATAAGGTAAATTCCTGCAATTTTGCCCCAAAATAAAGAGAATTTCTTGAATTTTGCCCCAAAATAAAGTAATTTCTGATTTTTGCCCAAAAATAAAGGGAATTTCTGCCTTTTGACCCAAAATTAGGGGAATTTCTGCAATTTTGCTTCAAAATACGGGGAATTTCTGCCTTTTTGCACGAAAATAATGGGAATGCATACCTTTTTGCCATAAAAAGGAAAATTACTTCATTTTTGCTCCAAAATAAGGGGAATTTCTGCATTTTTGCCTCTAACTAAGTGGAATTTCTGTCTTTTTCCCCCAAAACAAAGGAAATTTCTGTCTTTTTTGCCCCAAAATAAGGGGAATTTCTGACTTATTACCCTGAAATAAGTGAAATTTCTGCAATTTTGCCCCAATGTCAAGGAAATTTCTGCAATTTTGCCCCAAAATAAGGGGAATTTCTGACTGTTTGCTCTCGAAAAAAGGAGATTTTCTGACGTTTTGCTTTAAAATAAGGAGAATTTCTGCTTTTTTGCCCGAAAATTATGAAAATTTCTGCAATTTTGCTTCAAAATACGGGGAATTTCGGCTTTTTATCCCGAAAGTAAGGGGAATGTATACCTTTTGCCACAAAAAAGGGAAATTTCTTCATTTTTGCCCCAAAATAAGAGGAATTTCTTCTTTTTACCTCAAAATAAGTGAAATTTCTCCCTGTTTAACCAAAAATAAATGGAATTTCTGTCTTTTTGCCCCAAAATAAAAGGAATTTTTGAATTAGGACCTGAAATAAGTGATATTTCTGCAATTTTGCCCCAAAATAAAAGAAATTTCTGACTTTTTGCCACAAAATAAGGAGAATTACTGTCTTTTTGCCCTAAATTAAGGAAAATTTCTGCCTTTTTGCCCCCAAATAAGGGGAATTTCAGCCTTTTTTTCTCAAAATAAAGGGAATTTCTGCATTTTTGCCACAAAATATTAAGAATTTCTGCAATTTTGCCCCAAAAAAAGAAAAATTTTGGAATTTTTCCACAAAATAAGTGGAATTTCTGTGTTATGCCCAAAAAAAAGGAGAATTTCTGTCTTTTTGCCCCAACATATTGGGAATTTATGCTTATTTGCCCCACAATTAGGGGTATTTCTGCAATTTTACTTCAAAATAAGGGGAATTGCTGCCTTTTTGCCCGAAAATAAGGGGAATGCATAACTTTTTGCCATAAAAAAGGGAAATTTCTTTATTTTTGCTCCAAAATAATGAGAATTTCTGCCTTTTTGCCTCTAAATAAGTGGAATTTCTGTCTTTTTCCCCAAAACAAAGGGAATTTTTGTCTTTTTTGCCCCAAAATATGGGGAATTTCTGATGTATTACCATGAAATAAGTGAAATTTCTGCAATTTTGCCCCAAAATAAGGGAAATTTCTGCCTTTTTGCCCTGAAATATGTGAAATTTCTGCAATTTTACCACAAATTAAGTCGAATTTCTGCCTTTTTGCCCCAAAATAATGGGAATTTCTGAATTTTTGTCCCAAAATAAGAAAAATTTTTGCTTTTTTTCTCTGAAATAAGTGAAATTTCTGCAATTTTGCTCTAAAATAAGGAAAATTTCTGCAATTTTTCCACATAATAAGGGAAATTTCTGCAATTTAGCCCCAAAATAAGGGGAATTTCTCCCTTTTTGCCCCAAAATAAAGGAAATTTCAGGCTTTTTTTCTGAAAATAAGTTAAATTTCTGCAATTTTGCCCCAAATAAAAGAAATTTCTGCAATTTTGCCCCAAAATAAGGTAAATTCCTCCAATTTTGCCCCAAAATAAAGGAAATTTCTTGAATTTTGCCCCAAAATAAAGGGATTTTCTGATTTTTGCCCCAAAATAAAGGGAATTTCTGCCTTTTGCCCAACAATTAGGGGAATTTCTGCAATTTTTCTCCAAAATACGGGGAATTTCTGCCTTTCTTCCCAAAAATAAAAGAAATGCATATCTTTTTGCCATAAAAAAGGGAAATTTCTTCATTTTTGCTCCAAAATAAGGGGAATTTCTGCCTTTTTGCCTCTAAATAAGTGGAATTTCTGTCTTTTTCCTCCAAAACAAAAGGAATTTCTGTATTTTTTGCCCCAAAATAAGGTGGAATTTCTGACTTATTACCCTGAAATAAGTGAAATTTCTGAAATTTTGCCCCAAAATAAAAGAAATTTCTGCCATTTTGCCCTGAAATATGTGAAATTTCTGCAATTTTACCCCAAAATAGGTGAATTTCTGCCTTTTTGCCCTAAAATAATGGGATTTTCTGCCTTTTTGCCCCAAAATAAGAAACTTTTTTGTTTTATTTCTCTAAAATAAGTGAAATTTCTTCAATTTTGCCCTAAAATAAGGGAAATTTCTGAAATTTTTTCCCATAACAAGGGAAATTTCTGCAATTTTGCCCCAAAATAAGGGGAATTTCTCTTTTTTTGCCCCAAAATAAAGGAAATTTCAGCCTTTTTACCTGAAAATAAGTGAATTTTATGCAATTTTGCCCCAAATAAAGGAAAATTCTGCAATTTTGCCCCAAAATAAGGTAAATTCCTGCAATTTTTCCTCAAAATAAAGGAAATTTCTTGAATTTTGCCCCCAAATAAGGGGAATTTCTGATTTTTGCCCCAAAATAAAGGGAATTTCTGCCTTTTGACCCAAAATTAGGGGAATTTCTGCAATTTTGCTCCAAAATACGGAGAATTTCTGCCTTTTTGCACGAAAATAATGGGAATGCATACCTTTTTGCCATAAAAAGGAAAATTTCTTCATTTTTGCTACAAAATAAGGGGAATTTCTGCATTTTTGCCTCTAACTAAGTGGAATTTCTGTTTTTTCCCCCAAAACAAAGGGAATTTCTGTCTTTTTTGCCCCAAAATAAGGGGAATTTCTGACTTATTACCCTGAAATAAGTGAAATTTCTGCAATTTAACCCCAAAATAAGGGAAATTTCTGAAATTTTGCCCCAATATAAAGGAAATTTCTGCAATTTTTCCCCAAAATAAGGGGAATTTCTGACTGTTTGCTTCCGAAAAAAGGAGATTTTCTGTCTTTTTGCCCTAAAATAAAGAGAATTTCTGCTTTTTTGCCCGAAAATTATGAAAATTTCTGCAATTTTGCTTCAAAATACGGGGAATTTCTGCTTTTTATCCCGAAAGTAAGGGGAATGTATACCTTTTGCCACAAAAAAAGGAAATTTCTTCATTTTTGCCCCAAAATAAGAGGAATTTCTGCTTTTTACCTCAAAATAAGTGAAATTTCTCCCTTTTTAACCAAAAATAAATGGAATTTCTGTCTTTTTGCCCCAAAATAAAAGGAATTTTTGAATTAGGCCCTGAAATAAGTGATATTTCTGCAATTTTGCCCAAAAATAAAAGAAATTTCTGACTTTTTGCCACAAAATAAAAGGAATTACTGTCTTTTTGCCCCAAAGTAAGGGAAATTTCTGCCTTTTTGCCCCCAAATAAGGGGAATTTCAGCCTTTTTCCCTCAAAATAAAGGGAATTTCTGCATTTTTGCCACAAAATATTAAGAATTTCTGCATTTTTGCCCCAAAATAAGGAAAATTTCTGCCTTTTTTCCCTGAAATATGTGAAATTTCTGCAATTTTGCCCCAAAATAAGAGAAATTTTGGAATTTTTCACAAAATAAGTGGAATTTCTGAGTTATGCCCCAAAATAAGGAGAATTTCTGTCTTTTTGCCCCAACATATTGGGAATTTCTGAATTTTTGCCCCACAATTAGAGGAATTTCTGCAATTTTGCTCCAAAATACAAGGAATTTCTGCCTTTTTGTTCGAAAATAAGGGGAATGCATAACTTTTTGCCATAAAAAAGGGAAATTTCTTCATTTTTGCTCAAAAATAATGGGAATTTCTTCCTTTTTGCCTCTAAATAAGTGGAATTTCTGTCTTTTTCCCCCAAAACAAAGAGAATTTTTGTCTTTTTTGCCCCAAAATAAGGGGAATTTCTGACTTATTACCATGAAATAAGTGAAATTTCTGCAATTTTGCCCCAAAATAAAGGAAATTTCTGCCTTTTTGCCCTGAAATATGTGAAATTTCTGCAATTTTACCCCAAAATAAGTCGAATTTTTGCCTTTTTGCCCCAAAATAATGGGAATTTCTGCATTTTTGTCCCAAAATAAGAAAAATTTTTGCTTTTTTTCTTTGAAATAAGTGAAATTTCTGCAATTTTGCCCTAAAATAAGAAAAATTTCTGCAATTTTTCCCCATAATACGGGAAATTTCTGCAATGTTGCCCCAAAATAAGGGAAATTTCTCCCTTTTTGCCCCAAAATAAAGGAAATTTCAGCCTTTTTTTTGAAAATAAGTTAAATTTCTGCAATTTTGCCCCAAATAAGGGAAATTTCTGCAATTTTGCCTTAAAATAAGGTAAATTCCTCCAATTTTGCCCCAAAATAAAGGAAATTTCTTGAATTTTGCCCCAAAATAAAGGGATTTTCTGATTTTTGCCCCAAAATAAAGGGAATTTCTGCCTTTTGCCCCAAAATTAGGGGAATTTCTGCAATTTTGCTCCAAAATTACGGAAATTTCTGCCTTTTTGCCCGAAAATAATGGGAATGCACACCTTTTTGCCATAAAAAATGAAATTTCTTCATTTTTGCTCCAAAATAAGGGGAATTTCTGCCTTTTTGCCTCTAAATAAGTGGAATTTCTGTCTTTTTCTCACAAAACACAGGGAATTTCTCTCTTTTTTGACCCAAAATAAGGGGAATTTCTGACTCATTACCCTGAAATAAGTGAAATTTCTGCAATTTTGCCCCAAAATAAGGGAAATTTCTGCCTTTTTGCCCCCAAATAATAAGAATTTCAGCCATTTTACCTCAAAATAAGGGGAATTTCTGCATTTTTGCCCCAGAATATCGAAAATTTCTGCCTTTTTTCCCTGAAATAAGTGAAATTTCTGCCTTTTTTCCCTGAAATAAGTGAAATTTCGGCAATTTTGCCCCAAAATAAGTGAAAATTCTGCAATTTTACCTTAAAATAAGGTCAATTTCTGCATTTTGCCCCAAAATAATGGGAATTTCTGCCTTTTTGCCCCAAAATAAGAGAAGTTTTTGCTTTTTTTCTCTGAAATAAGTGAAATTTCTGCAATTTTGCTTTAAATTAAGGGAAATTTCTGCAATATTTCAACATAATAAGGGAAATTTCTGCAATTTTGACCCATAATAAGGGGTATTTCTCCCTTTTTGCCCCAAAATAAAGGAAGTTTTAGCCTTTTTATCTGAAAATAAGTGAAATTTCTGTAATTTTGCTTCATATAAGGAAAATTTCTGCAATTTTCCTCCAAAATAAGGTAAATTCCTGCAATTATGCCCCAAAATAGAGGAAATTTCTTGAATTTTGCCCCAAAATAATGGGAATTTCTGATTTTGGCCCCAAAATAAAGGGATTTTCTGCCTTTTGCCCCAAAATTAAGGGAATTTCTGCAATTTTACTCCAAAATACGAGGAATTTCTGCCTTTTTGCCGGAAAATAATGGGAATGCATACCTTTTTGCCATAAAAAAGGGAAATTTCTTCATTTTTGCTCAAAAAAAATGGGAATTTCTGTATTTTTGTCTCTAAATAAGTGGAATTTCTGTCTATTTCCCCCAAAAAAAAGGGATTTTCTGTCTTTTTTGCTGCAAAATAAGGAGAATTTCTCACTTATTACCCTGACATAATTGAATTTTCTGCAATTTTGCCCCAAAATAAGGGGAATTTCTGACTGTTTGTTCACAAAAAAAGGAGATTTTGTGCCTTTTTGCCCCAAAATAAGGAGAATTTCTGCCTTTTTGCTCGAAAATTATGAGAATTTCTGCAATTTTGCTTCAAAATACGGGGAATTTCTGCTTTTATCCCGAAAATAAGAAGAATGCATACCTTTTTGCCATAAAAAGGTAAATTTCTTCATTTTTGCTCCAAAATAAGGGGAATTTCTGCTTTTTTGCCTCTAAATAAGTGGAATTTCTGTCTTTTTCCCTCAAAACAAAGGGAATTTCTGTCTTTTTTGCCCTAAAATAAGTGGAATTTCTGTATTTTTCCCCCAAAACAAAGGGAATTTCTGCAATTTTGCTCCAAAATACGAGGAATTTCTGCCTATTTGCCCGAAAATAATGGGAATGCATACCTTTTTGCCTTAAAAAAGGGAAATTTCTTCATTTTGCCTCAAAATAAGGGGAATTTGTTTTTTGCCTCTAAATATGTGGAATTTCTGGTTTTTTTCCAAAAAAAAAGAGATTTTATGTCTTTTTTGCCCCAAAATCAAGAAAATTTCTGACTTATTACCCTGAAATAAGTAAAATTTCTGCAATTTTGCCCCAAAATAAGGGAAATTTCTGCCATTTTGCCAACAAAGAGGGGAATTTCAGCTTTTTCACCTCAAAATAAGGGGAATTTCTGCATTTTTGCCACAAAATATTAGGAATTTCTGCCTTTTTGCCCCAAAATAAAGAAAATTTCTGCTTTTTTTCCCTCAAATAAGTGAAATTTCTGCAATTTTGCCCTAAAATAAGTGAAATTTTGCAATTTTGCCCCAAAATAAGGGGAATTTCTGGAAATTTGCCCCAAAATAAGTGGAATTTCTGAGTTTTGCCACAAAATAAGGAGAATTTCTGTCTTTTTGCCCCAACTTATAGGGAATTTCTGCATTTTTGCCCCACAATTAGGGGAATTTCTGCAATTTTGCTCCAAAATACGGGGAATTTCTGCATTTTTGCCCGACAATAAGCGGAATGCATAACTTTTTGCCATAAAAAAGGGAAATTTATTTTTGCTCCAAAATAAGGGGAATTTCTGCCTTTTTGCCTCTAAATAAGTAGAATTTCTGTCTTTTTCCCCCAAAACAAAGGGAATTTCTGTCTTTTTTGCCCCAAAATAAGGGAAATTTCTGCCTTTTTGCCCTGAAATATGTGAAATTTCAGCAATTTTACCCCCAAAAAAGGTGATTTTCTGCTTTTTTGCCAAAAAATAATGGGAATTTCTGCCTTTTTGCCCCAAAATAAGAAAAATTTTTGCTTTTTTCCTTTGAAATAAGTGAAATTTCTGCAATTTTGGCCTAAAATAAGGGAAATTTCTGCAATTTTTCCCCATAATAAGGGAAATATCTGCAATTTTGCCCCAAAATAAGGGGAATTTCTCCCTTTTTGCCCCAAAATAAAGGAAATTTCACACTTTTTACCTGAAAATAACTGAAATTTCTGCAATTTTGCCCCAAATAATGGAAATTTCTGAAATTGTGCCCCAAAATAAGGTAAATTATTGCAATTTTTCCCCAAAATACAGGAAATTTCTGAAATTTTGCCCCAAAATAAAAAGAATTTTTGCCTTTTGCCCCAAAATTAGGGGAATTTCTGCAATTTTGCTACAAAATACGAGGAATTTCTGCCTTTTTGCCCGAAAATAAAAGGAATGCATACCTTTTTGCCTTAAAAAGGGGAAATTTCTACATTTTTACTCCAAAATAAGGGGAATTTCTGCTTTTTTGACTCTAAATAAGTGGAATTTCTGTTTTTTCCTCCAAAACAAAAAGATTTTCTGTCTTTTTTGACCCAAAATCAAGAAAATTTCTGACTGCAATTTTGCCCCAGAATAAGGGAAATTTCTGCCTTTTTGCCCCCAAATAAGGGGAATTTCAGCCTTTTCACCTCAAAATAAGAGGAATTTCTGCATTTTTGCCACAAAATATTAGGAATTTCTGACTTTTTGCTCCAAAATAAGGAAAATTTCTGCCTTTTTTTTTTGAAATAAGTGAAATTTCTGCTATTTTGCCCTAAAATAAGTCAAATTTCTGCAATTTTGCCCCAAAATAAGGGGAATTTTTTAAATTTTGCCCCAAAATATGTGGAATTTCTGAGTTTCGCCCCAAAATAAGGAGAATTTCTGTCTTTTTGCCCCAACATATAGGGAATTTCTGCATTTTTGCCTCACAATTAGGGGAATTTCTGCAATTTTGCTCTAAAATACAAGGAATTTCTGCCTTTTTGCCCGAAAATAAGGGGAATGCATAACTTTTTGCCATGAAAAAAGGGAAATTTCTTCATTTTTGCTCCAAAATAAGAGGAATTTTTGCCTTTTTGCCTCTAAATAAGTGGAATTTCTGTCTTTTTCCCCCAAAACAAAGAAAATTTCTGTCTTTTTTGCCCCAAATTACGGGAAATTTCTGCCTTTTTGCCCTGAAATATGTGAAATTTCTGCAATTTTACCCCAAAATAAGGTGAATTTCTGCCTTTTTGCCCCAAAATAATGGGAATTTCTGCCTTTTTGCCTCAAAATAAGAGAAATTTTTGCTTTTTTTCTGTAAAATAAGTGAAATTTCTGCAATTTTGCCTTAAATTGAGAAAAATTTCTGCAATATTTCCCCATAATAAGGAAAATTTCTGCAATTTTGCCTCAAAATAAGGGGAATTTCTCCCTTTTTGCCCCAAAATAAAAGAAATTTCAGCCTTTTTACCTGAAAATAACTGAAATGTCTGCAATTTTGACCCAAATAAGGGAAATTTCTGCAATTTTGCCCCAAAATAAGGTAAAATCCTGCAATTTTGCCCCAAAATAAAGGAAATTTCTGGAATTTTGCCTCTAAATAAAGGAAATTTCTAGAATTTTGCCACAAAATTAGTGGAATTTCTGCAATTTTGCTCAAAAATACGGGGAATTTCTGCCGTTTTGCCCAAAAATAATGGAAATGCATACCTTTTTTTCCATAAAAAGGAAAATTTCTTCAATTTATCACCAAAATAAAGGGAATTTCTGCCTTTTTACCTCTAAATAAGTGGAATTTCTGTCTTTTTCCCCCATAACAAAGGGAATTTCTGTCTTTTTTGCCCCAAAATAAGGGGAATTTCTGACTTATTACCCTGAAATAAGTGAAATTTCTGCAATTTTGCCCCAAAATATAGGAAATTTCTGACTGTTTGTTCCCAAAAAAAGGAGATTTTCTGTCTTTTTGCCCCCAAACAAAGAGAATTTCTGCCTTTTTGCCCGAAAATTATGAGAATTTCTGCAATTGTGCTTCAAAATACGGGGAATTTCTGCTTTTATCCCGAAAGTAAGGGGAATGCATACCTTTTTGCCATAAAAAGGTAAATTTCTTCATTTTTGCTCCAAAATAAGAAGAATTTCTGCGTTTTTGCCTCTAAATAAGTGGAATTTCTGTCTTTTTCCCCCAAAACAAAAAGAATTTCTGTCTTTTTTTCCCCAAAATAATGGGAATTTCTGCCTTTTTGCCCCAAAATAAGAAAAATTTTTGCTTTTTTTCTCTAAAATAAGTGAAATTTCTGCAATTTTGCCTTAAATTAAGGGAAATTTCTGCAATATTTCCCGATAATAAGGGAAATTTCTGCAATTTTGCTTCAAAATAAGTGGAATTTCTCCCTTTTTGCCCCAAAATAAAGGAAATTTCAGCCTTTTTACCTGTAAATAAGTGAAATTTCTGCAATTTTGCCCCAAATAAGGGAAATTTCTTCAATTTTGCTGCAAAATAATGTAAATTTCTGTAATTTTGCCCCAAAATAAAGGAAATTTCTTGAATTTTGCCCCAAAAGAAGGGGAATTTCTGATTTTTGCCCCAAAATAAAAGGAATTTCTGCCTTTTGCTCCAAAATTAGGGAATTTCTCCCTTTTTGCCCGAAAATTATGAGAATTTCTGCAATTTTGCTTCAAAATACAGGGAATTTCTGCTTTTTATCCCGAATGTAAGGGGAATGTATACGTTTTACCACAAAAAAGGAAATTTCTTCATTTTTGCCCCAAAATAAGAGGAATTTCTGCCTTTTTACTTCAAAGTAAGTGAAATTTCTGCCTTTGTACCAAAAAATAAATGGAATTTCTGTCTTTTTGCCCCAAAATAAAAGGAATTTTTGAATTATGCCCTGAAATAAGTGAAATTTCTGCAATTTTGCCCCAAAATAAATGAAATTTCTGCCTTTTTGCCACAAAATAAAAGGAATTTCTGCCTTTTTGCCCCAAAATAAGGGAAATTTCTGCATCTTTGCCCCCAAATAAAAGGAATTACAGCCTTTTTACCTCAAAATAAGGGGAATTTCTACATTTTTGACACCAAATATTAAAAATTTCTGCATTTTTGCCCCAAAGTAAGGAAAATTTCTGCCTTTTTTCCCTGAAATAAGTGAAATTTCTCCAATTTTGCCCTAAAATAAGTGAAATTTCTGCAATTTTTTCATAAAATAAGGAAAATTTCTGGAATTTTGCCCAAAAATAAGTGGAATTTCTGAGTTTTGTGCCAAAATAAGTAGAATTTCTGTCTTTTTTCCCCAACATATAGGGAATTTCTGCCTTTTTGCCCCACAATTAGAGGAATTTCTGCAATTTTGCTCCAATATACGGGGAATTTCTGCCTTTTCCCAAAAATAAAGGGAATGCATAACTTTTTGCCATAAAAAATGAAATTTCTTCATTTTTGCTCCAAAATAAGGGGAATTTCTGCCTTTTTGCCTATAAATAGGTAGAATTTCTGTCTTTTTCCCCCAAAACAAAGGGAATTTCTGTCTTTTTTGCCCCAAAATAATGGGAATTTCTGACTTATTATCCTGAATTAAGTGAAATTTCTGCAATTTTGCCACAAAAAAAGGAAATTTCTGCAATTTTGCCCCAATGTAAAGGAAATTTCTGCAATTTTGCCCCAAAATAAGGGAAATTTCTGACAGTTGGCTACCGAAAATAGGAGATTTTCTGTCTTATTGCCCCAAAATAAGGAGAATTTCTGCCTTTTTGCCCGAAAATTATGAGAATTTCTGCAATTTTGCTTCAAAATACGGGGAATTTCTGCTTTTTATCCCGAAAGTAAGGGGAATGCATACCTTTTTGCCATAAAAAGGTAAATTTCTTCATTTTTGCTCCAAAATAAGGGAAAGTTCTGCATATTTGCCTTTAAAAAAGTGGAATTTCTGTCTTTTCCTCCAAAACAAAGGGAATTTCTGTCTTTTTTGCTCCAAGATAAGGGGAATTTCTGACTTATTACCCTGAAATAAGTGAAATTTCTGCAATTTTGCCCCAAAATAAGGGAAATTTCTGCCTCTTTGCCCTCAAATAAGGGGAATTTCAGCCTTTTTACCTCAAAATAAGGAAAATTCCTGCCTTTTTGACCCAAAATAAGGAAAATTTCTAAATTTTTTTCCTGAAATAAGTAAAATTTCTGCAATTTTGCCACAAAATAAGTGAAATTTCTGCAAATTTGCCCCAGAATAAGGAAAAATTCTGGAATTTTGCACCAAAATAAGTGGAATTTCTGAGTTTTGCCCCAAAATAAGGAGAATTTCTGTTTTTTGCCCCAACATATAAGAAATTTCTGCATTTTTGCCCCACAATTAGGGGAATTTCTGCAATTTTGCTCCAACATACGAGGAATTTCTGCCTTTTTGCCCGAAAATAAGAACAATGCATAACTTTTTGCATTAAAAAAGAGAAATTTCTTCATTTTTGCTCCAAAATAAAGGGAATTTCTGCTTTTTTGCCTCTAAATAAGTGGAATTTCTGTCTTTTTCCCCCAAAACAAAGGGATTTTCTGTCTTTTTTGCCCCAAAATAAGGAAAATTTCTGACTTATTACCCTGAAATAAGTGAAATTTCTGCAATTTTGCCCCAAAATAAGGGAAATTTCTGCCTTTTTGCCCCCAAATAAGGGAAATTTCAGCCTTTTTACCTCAAAATAAGGGGAATTTCTGCATTTTTGCCCCAAAATAACAAAATATTTTTTTTCCATGAAATAAGGGAAATTTCTGCAATTTTGCCCAAAATAAGTGAAATTTCTGCAATTTTGCCCCAAAATAACTGAAATTTTGCAATTTTGCCCCAAAATAAGGAAAATTTCTGGAATTTGTCCCCAAAATAAGTGGAATTTCTGAGTTTTGCCCCAAAATAAGGAGAATTTCTGTCTTTTTGCCGCAACATATAGGGAATTTCTGCATTTTTGCCCCCAATTAGGGGAATTTCTGCAATTTTGCTCCAAAATATGGGAATTTTCTGCCGTTTTGCCCGTAAATAAAAAGAATGCATACCCTTTTGCCTTAAAAAAGGGAAATTTCTTCATTTTTGCTCCAAAATAAGGGGAATTTCTGTTTTTTTGCCTCTAAATAAGTTGAATTTCTGTCTTTTCCCCCCAAAACAAAGGGATTTTCTGTCTTTTTTGCCCCAATATAAGAAAAATTTCTCACTTATTACCCTGAAATAATGAAATTTCTGCAATTTTGCCCCAAAATAAGAGAAATTTTTGCCTTTCTGCCCACAAATAAAGGGAATTTCAGCCTTTTTACCTCAAAATAAGAGAAATTTCTGCATTTTTGCCACAAAATATTAGGAATTTCTGCCTTGTTGCACCAAAATAAAGAAAATTTCTGTTTTTTTTCCCTGAAATAAGTGAAATTTCTGCAATTTTGCCCCAGAATAAGTGGAATTTCTGAGTTTTGCCCCAAAATAAAGAGAATTTCTGTCTTTTTGCCCCAACATATCGGGAATTTCTGCCTTTTTGCACCACAATTAGGGGAATTTCTGAAATTTTGCTCCAAAATAGGGGAATTTCTGCCTTTTTGCCCGAAAATAAGGGGAATGCATAACTTTTTGCCATAAAAAAGGAAAATTTCTTCATTTTTGCTCCAAAATAAGGGGAATTTCTGCCTTTTTGCTTCTCAATAAGTGGAATTTCTGTCTTTTTCCCCCAAAACTAAGGGAATTTCTGTCTTTTTGCCCCAAAATAAAGGGAATTTTTGAATTATTACCCTAAAATAAGTGAAATTTCTGGAATTTTGCCCCAAAATAAGTGAAATTTCTGCAATTTTGCCCCAAAACAAGGAAAATTTCTGGAATTTTCCCCCAAAATAAGTGGAATTTCTAAGTTTTGCCCCAAAATAAGGAGAATTTCTGTCTTTTTGCCCCAACATATAGGGAATTTCTGTCTTTTTGCCCCACAACTAGGGGAATTTCTGCAATTTTGCTCCAAAATACGGGGAATTTCTGCCTTTTTGCCCTGAAATATGTTAAATTTCTGCAATTTTACCCCTAAATAAGGTGAATTTCTGCTTTTTTGCCCCAAAATAATGGGAATTTCTGCCTTTTTGCCCCAAAATGAGAAAAATTTTTGCTTTTTTTCTCTGAAATAAGTGAAATTTCTGCAATTTTCCCCTAAAATAAGGGAAATTTTTGCAATTTTTTCCCATAATAAGGGAGATTTCTGCAATTTTGTCCCAAAATAGGGGAAATTTCTGCCTCTTTGCCCCCAAATAAGGGGAATTTCTGCATTTTTGCAACAAAATATTAGTAATTTCTGACTTTTTGCCCCAAAAATAAGGAAAATTTGTGCATTTTTTCCCTGAAATAAGTGAAATTTCTGCAATTTTGCCACAAAATAAGTGAAATTTCTGCAATTTTGCCCCAAAATAAGGGAAATTTCTGGAATTTGCCCCAAAATAAGTGGAATTTCTAAGTTTTGCCCCAAAATAAGGAGAATTTCTGTCTTTTTGCCTCTAAATAAGTGAAATTTCTGCAATTTTGCCCCAAAATAAGGGAAATTTCTGCATTTTTGCCCCCAAATAAGGGGAATTTCAGCCTTTTTACCTCAAAATAAGGGGAATTTCTGCATTTTTGCCAGAAAATATTAGGAATTTCTGCCTTTTTGCCCCAAAATAAAGAAAATTTCTGCCTTTTTTCCCTGAAATAAGTGAAATTTCTACAATTTTGCTCCAAAATAAGTGAAATTTCTGCAATTTTGCCACAAAATAAGGGAAATTTCTGGAATTTTGCCCCAAAATAAGTGGAATTTCTGAGTTTTGCCCCAAAATAAGGAGAATTTCTGTCTTTTTGCCCCAACATATAGGGAATTTCTGTCTTTCTGCACAACAACTAGGGGAATTTCTGCAATTATGCTCCAAAATACAGGGAATTTCTGTCTTTTTCCACGAAAATAAGGGGAATGCATATCTTTTTGCCATAAAAAATGGAAATTTCTTCATTTTTGCTCCAAAATAAGGGAAATTTCTTCAATTTTGCCCAAAATAAGTGAAATTTCTGCAATTTTGCCCCAGAATGAGTAAAATTTCTGGAATTTTGCCCCAAAATAAGTGGAATTTCTGAGTTTTGCCCCAAAATAAGGAGAATTTCTGTCTTTTTGCCCCAACATATTAGGAATTTCTGCATTTTTGCCCCACAATTAGGGGAATTTTTGAAATTTTGCTCCAAAATACGGGGAATTTCTGCCTTTTTGCCCGAAAATAAGAAGAATGCATACCTTTTTGCCTTAAAAAAGGGAAATTTCTTCATTTTTGCTTCAAAATAAGAGGAATTTCTGCTTTTTTGCCTCTAAATAAGTGGAATTTCTGTCTTTTCCCCCCAAAACAAAGGGATTTTCTGTCTTTTTTGCCCCAAAATAAAAAAAATTTCTGACTTATTACCCTGAAATAAGTGAAATTTCTGCAATTTTTCCACAAAATAAGGAAAATTTTTGCCTTTCTGCCCACAAATAAGGGGAATTTCAGCCTTTTTACCTCAAAATAAGTGGAATTTCTGCATTTTTGCCACAAAATATTAGGAATTTCTGCCTTTTTGCCCCAAAATATAGAATATTTCTGCCTTTTTTCACTG
Organism: Micromys minutus; assembly: GCF_963924665.1. Classification (NCBI taxonomy): domain Eukaryota; kingdom Metazoa; phylum Chordata; class Mammalia; order Rodentia; family Muridae; genus Micromys; species Micromys minutus. The sequence continues at coordinate 253,734 of NW_027667209.1, forward strand.
AAATAAGTGAAATTTCTGCAATTTTGCCCCAAAATAAGTGGAATTTCTGAGTTTGCCCCAAAATAAGAAGAATTTCTGTCTTTCTGCCCCAACATATAGGGAATTTCTGCATTTTTGCACCACAATTAGAGGAATTTCTGCAATTTTGCTCCAAAATACGGGGAATTTCTGCCTTTTTGCCAGAAAATAAGGGGAATGCATAACTTTTTGCCAGAAAAAAGGTAAATTTCTTCATTTTTGCTCCAAAATAAGGGAAATTTCTGCCTTTTTGCCTCTAAATAAGTGGAATTTCTGTCTTTTCCTCCAAAACAAAGGGAATTTCTGTCTTTTTGGCCCATAATAAGGAAAATTTCTAACTTTTTTCCCTGAAATAAGTAAAATTTCTGCAATTTTGCCCAAAAATAAGTGAAATTTCTGCAATTTTGCCCCAGGATAAGGAAAATTTCTGGAATTTTGCACCAAAATAAGTGGAATTTCTGAGTTTTGCCCCAAAATAAGGAGAATTCCTGTCTTTTTGCCCCAACATATAAGGAATTTCTGCATTTTTGCCCCACAATTAGGGGAATTTCTGCAATTTTGCTCCAAAATACGGGGAATTTCTGCCTTTTTGCCAGAAAATAAGGGGAATGCATAACTTTTTGCCAGAAAAAAGGTAAATTTCTTCATTTTTGCTCCAAAATAAGGGAAATTTCTGCCTTTTTGCCTCTAAATAAGTGGAATTTCTGTCTTTTTCCAACAAAACAAAGGGATTTTCTGTCTTTTTTGCCCCAAAATAAGGAAAATTTCTGACTTATTACCCTGAAATAAGTGAAATTTCTGCAATTTTCCCCCAAAATAAGAGAAATTTCTTCCTTTTTGCCCCCAAATAAAGGGAATTTCAGCCTTTTTACCTCAAAATAAGAGGAATTTCTGCCTTTTTGCCCCAAAATAACAAATTTTTTTCCCATGAAATAAGAAAAATTTCTGCAATTTTGCCCAAAATAAGTGAAATTTCTGCAATTTTGCCCCAAAATAGGGGAAATTTCTGGAATTTTGCCCCAAAATAAGTGGAATTTCTGAGTTTTGCCTCAAAATAAGGAGAATTTCTGTCTTTTTGCCCCAACATATAGGGAATTTCTGCATTTTTGCCCCACAATTAGGGGAATTTTTGCAATTTTGCTCCAAAATACAGGGAATTTCTGCCTTTTTGCTCGAAAATAAGAAGAATGCATACCTTTTTGCCTTAAAAAAGGGAAATTTCTTCATTTTTGCTTCAAAATAAGGGGAATTTCTGCTATTTGCCTCTAAATAAGTGGAATTTCTGTCTTTTCCCCCCAAAACATAGGGATTTTCTGTCCTTTTTGCCCCAAAATAAAAAAAATTTCTGACTTATTACCCTGAAATAAGTGAAATTTCTGCAATTTTGCCCCAAAATAAGGGAAATTTTTGCCTTTCTGCCCACAAATAAGGGGAATTTCAGCCTTTTTACATAAAAATAAGTGGAATTTCTGCATTTTTGCCACAAAATATTAGGAATTTCTGCATTTTTGCCCCAAAATAAAGAATATTTCTGCCTTTTTTCCCTGAAATAAGGGAAATTTCTGCAATTTTGCCCCAAAATAAGTGGAATTTCTGAGTTTTGCCCCAAAATAAGGAGAATTTCTGTCTTTTTGCCCCAACATATAGGGAATTTCTGCCTTTTTGCACCATAATTAGGGGAATTTCTGCAATTTTGCTCCAAAATACGGGGAATTTCTGCCTTTTTGCTTCTCAATAAGTGGAATTTCTGTCTTTTTCCCTCAAAACTTAGGGAATTTCTTTCTTTTTGCCCCAAAATAAGGGGAATTTTTGACTTATTACTTTATAATAAGTGAAATTTCTGCAATTTTGCCCCAAAAGAAGGGAAATTTCTGCCTTTTTGCCCTGAAATAAGAGGAATTTCAGCCTTTATACCTCAAAATAAGGGGAATTTCTGCATTTTTGCCACAAAATATTAGGAATTTCTGCATTTTTGCCACAAAATATTAGGAATTTCTGATTTTTGCCCCAAAATAAGCAAAATTTCTGCCTTTTTTCCCTGAAATAAGTGAAATTTCTGCAATTTTGCCCCAAAATAAGGAAAATTTCTGGAATTTTGCCCCAAAATAAGTGGAATTTCTAAGTTTTGCCCCAAAATAAGAAGAATTTCTGTCTTTTTGCCCAAACATATAGGCAATTTCTGTCTTTTTGCCCCACAACTAGGGGAATTTCTGCAATTTTGCTCTAAAAGACGGGGAATTTCGGCCTTTTTGCCCTGAAATATGTGAAATTTCTGCAATTTTACCCCTAAATAAGGTGAATTTCTGCTTTTTTGCCCCAAAATCATGGGAATTTCTGCCTTTTTGCCCCAAAATAAGAAACATTCTTGCTTTTTATCTATGAAATAAGTGAAATTTCTGCAATTTTCCCCTAAAATAAGGGAAATTTTTGCAATTTTTTCCCATAATAAGGGAGATTTCTGCAATTTTATCCCAAATTAAGGGGAATTTCTTTCTTTTTACCCCAAAACAAAGAAAATTTCAGACTTTTTACCTGAAAATAAGTGAAATTTCTGAAATTTTGCCCCAAATAAGGGAAATTTCTGCAATTTTGCCCCAAAATAAGGTAAATTCCTGCAATTTTGCCGCAAAATAAATAAAATTTCTGGAATTTTGCCCCAAAATAAGGGGAATTTCTGATTTTTGCTTTTAAATAAAGGGAATTTCTGCCTTTTGCGCCAAAATTAGGGGAATTTCTGTAATTTTGCTCCAAAATAAGGGGAATTTCTGCTTTTTTGCCTGAAAATTATGGGAATGCATACCTTTTTGCCATAAAAAGAGAAATTTCTTCATTTTTGCTCTAAAATAAGTGGAATTTCTGCCTTTTTGCTTCTCAATAAGTGGAATTTCTGTCTTTTCCCCCCAAAACAAAGGGAATTTCTGTCTTTTTTGCCCCAAAATAAGGGGAATTTCTGACTTATTACCCTAAAATAAGTGAAATTTCTGCAATTTTGTTCCAAAATAAGGAAAATTTCTGCCTTTTTGCCCTGAAATAAGAGGAATTTCAGCCTTTATACCTCAAATTAAGGGGAATTTCTGCATTTTTTGCCACAAAATATTAGGAATTTATGACTTTTTGCCTCAAAATAAGGAAAATTTCTGCCTTTTGTGTCTGAAATAAGTGAAATTTCTGCAATTTTGCCCCATAATAAGTGAAATTTCTGCAATTTTGCCCCAAAATAAGGAAAATTTCTGGAATTTTGCCCCAAAATAAGTGGAATTTCTATGTTTTGCCCCTAAATTAGGAAAATTTCTGTATTTTTACCCCAACATATAGGGAATTTCTGTCTTTTTGCCCCACAACTAGGGGAATTTCTGCAATTTTGCTCCAAAATATGGGAAATTTCTGCAATTTTGCCCCAATGTAAAGGAAATTTCTGCAAATTTGATCAAAAATAAGGGGAATTGCTGACAGTTTGCTCCCGAAAAAAGGAGATCTTCTGTCTTTTTGCCCCAAAATAGGGAAAATTTCTGCCTTTTTGCCCGAAAATTATTAGAATTTCTGCAATTTTGCTTCAAAATACGGGGAATTTCTGCTTTTTATCCCGAAAGTAAGGGGAATGCATACCTTTTTGCCATAAAAAGATAAATTTCTTCATTTTTGCTCCAAAATAAGGGGAATTTCTGCCTTTTTGCCTCTAAATAAGTGGAATTTCTGTCTTTTTCCCCCAAAACAAAGGGAATTTCTGTCTTTTTTGCCACAAAATAAGGGGAATTTCTGACTTATTACCCTGAAATAAGTGAAATTTCTGCAATTTTGCCCCAAAATAAGGGAAATTTCTGCAATTTTGTTCCAATGTAAAGGAAATTTCTGCAATTTTGCCCCAAAATAAGGGAAATTTCTGACTGTTTGCTCCCGAAAAAAGATTTTCTTTCTTTTTTTCCCAAAATAAAAAGAATTTCTGCCTTTTGGCCCAAAAATTATGAGAATTTCTGCAATTTTGCTTCAAATTACCGGGAATTTCTGCTTTTTATCCCGAAAGTAAGGGGAATGCATACCTTTTCGCCATAAAAAGGTAAATTTCATCATTTTTGCTCCAAAATCAGAGAAATTTCTGCCTTTTTGCCTCTAAATAAGTGGAATTTCTGTCTTTTCCTCAAAAATAAAGGGAATTTCTGTCTTTTTTGCCCCAAAAATAAGGGGAATTTCTGACTTATTACCCTGAAATAAGTGAAATTTCTGCAATTTTGCCCCAAAATAAGGGAAATTTCTGCCTCTTTGCCCTCAAATAAGTGGAATTTCAGCTTTTTTACCTCAAAATAAGGGGAATTCCTGCCTTTTTGACCCAAAATAAGGAAAATTTAACTTTTTTCCCTGAAATAAGTAAAATTTCTGCAATTTTGCCACAAAATAAGTGAAATTTCTGCAATTTTGCCCCAAAATTAGGGGAATTTCTGCAATTTTGCTCCAAAATAAGGGGAATTTCTGCCTTTTTGCCTGAAAATAATGGGAATGCATACCTTTTTGCCATAAAAGGGGAAATTTCTTCATTTTTGCTCCAAAATAAGTGGAATTTCTGCCTTTTTGCTAATCAATAAGTGGAATTTCTGTCTTTTTCCCCCACAACAAAGGGAATTTCTGTCTTTTTTGCCCCAAAATAAGGGGAATTTCTGACTTATTACCCTAAAATAAGTGAAATTTCTGCAATTTTGCCCCAAAATAAGGGAAATTTTTGCCTTTCTGCCCACAAATAAAGGGAATTTCACCCTTTTTACCTCAAAATAAGGGGAATTTCTGCATTTTTGCCACAAAATATTAGGAATTTCTGCCTTTTTGCCACAAAATAAAAAAAAATTCTGTTTTTTTTTCCCTGAAATAAGTGAAATTTCTGCAATTTTGCCCCAAAATAAGTGGAATTTCTGAGTTTTGCCCCAAAATAAGGAGAATTTCTGTCTTTTTGCCCCAACATATAGGGAATTTCTGTCTTTTTGCCCCACAACTAGGGGAATTTCTGCAATTTTGCCCTGAAATAATGGGAATTTCAGCCTTTATACCTCAAAATAAGGAGAATTTCTGCATTTTTGCCACAAATTATTAGGAATTTCTGACTTTTTGCCCCAAAATAAGGAAAATTTCTGCCTTTTATCCCTAAAATAAGTGAGATTTCTGCAATATTGCCCCAAAATAACTGAAATTTTGCAATTTTGCCCCAAAATAAGGAAAATTTCTGGAATTTTGCCCCAAAATAAGTGGAATTTCTAAATTTTGCCCCAAAATAAGAAGAATTTCTGTCTTTTTGCGCCAACATATAGGGAATTTCTGTCTTTTTGCCTCACAACTAGGGGAATTTCTGCAATTTTGCTCCAAAATACAAGGAATTTCTGCCTTTTTGCCCTGAAATATGTGAAATTTCTGCAATTTTACCCCTAAATAAGGTGAATTTCTGGTTTTTTGCCCAAAAATAATGGGAATTTCTGCCTTTTTGCCCAAAATAAGAAAAATTTTTGCTTTTTTTCTCTGAAATAAGTGAAATTTCTGCAATTTTCCCCTAAAATAAGGGAAATTTTTGCAATTTTTTCCCATAATAAGGGAGATTTCTGCAATTTTGTCACAAAATAAGGGGAATTTCTTCCTTTGTGCCCCATAACAAAGAAAATTTCAGCCCTTTTACCTGAAAATAAGTGAAATTTCTGAAATTTTGCCCCAAATAAGGGAAATTTCTGCAATTGTGCCCCAAAATAAGGTAAATTCCTGCAATTTTGCCCCAAAATAAAGGAAATTTCTGGGATTTTTCCCCAAAATAAGAGGAATTTCTGATTTTTGCCCCAAAATAAAGGGAATTTCTGCCTTTTGTCCCAAAATTAGGGGAATTTCTGCAATTTTGCTCCAAAATACGAGAATTTCTGCTTTTTTGCCTGAAAATAATGGGAATGTATAACTTTTGGCCATAAAAAAGGAAATTTCTTCATTTTTGCTCCAAAATAAGGGGAATTTGTGCCTTTTTGCCTTTAAATAAGTGGAATTTCTGTCTTTTTCCCCCAAAACAAAGGGAATTTCTGTATTTTTTGCCCCAAAATAAGGGGAATTTCTAAATTATTACCCTGAAATAAGTGAAATTTCTCCAATTTTGCCCCAAAATAAGGGAAATTTCTGCCTCTTTGCCCCCAAATAAGGGGAATTTCAGCCCTTTTACCTCAAAATAAGAAGAATTTCTGCATTTTTGCCACAAAATATTAGGAATTTCTGACTTTTTGCCCCAAAATAAGGAAAATTTGTGCCGTTTTTCTGTGAAATAATTTAAATTTCTGCAATTTTGCCCCAAAATAAGTGAAATTTCTGCCATTTTGGCCCAAAATGAGGGAAATTTCTGGAATTTTGCCCCAAAATAAGTGGAATTTCTAAGTTTTGCCCCAAAATAAGGAGAATTTCTGTCTTTTTGCCTCTAAATAATTGAAATTTCTGCAATTTTGCACCAAAATAAGGGAAATTTCTGCCTTTTTGCCCTCAAATAAGAAGAATTTCAGCCTTTTTACCTCTAAATAAGGGGAATTTCTGCATTTTTGCCAGAAAATATTAGGAATTTCTGCCTTTTTGCCCCAAAATAAAGAAAATTTCTGCCTTTTTCCCCTGAAATAAGTGAAATTTCTGCAATTTTGCCCCAAAATAAGTGAAATTTCTGCAATTTTGCCCCAAAATAAAGGAAATTTCTGCAATTTTGTTCCAAAAAAAGGGAAATTTCTAGAATTTTGCTTCAAAATAAGTGGAATTTCTGAGTTTTGCCCCAAAATAAGGAGAATTTCTGTCTTTTTTCTCCAACATATAGGGAATTTCTGTCTTTCTGCACCACAACTAGGGGAATTTCTGCAATTATGCTCCAAAATCCGAGGAATTTCTGCCTTTTTGTTCGAAAATAAGGGGAATGCATAACTTTTTGCCATAAAAAAGGGAAATTTCTTCATTTTTGCTCCAAAATAAGAGAAATTTCTGCCTTTTTGCCTCTAAATAAGTGGAATTTCTGTCTTTTTCCCTCAAAACAAAGGAAATTTCTGTCTCTTTTGCCTCAAAATAAGGGGAATTTCTGACTTATTACACTGAAATAAGTGAAATTTTTGCAATTTTGCCCCAAAATAAGGGAAATTTCTGCTTTTTGTCCTGAAATATGTGAAATTTCTGCAATTTTACCCCAAAATAAGGTGAATTTCTGCCTTTTTGCCACAAATTAATGAGAATTTCTGCCTTTTTACCCCAAAATAAGTAAAATTTTTGCTTTTTTTCTCTGAAATAAGTGAAATTTCTGCAATTTTGCCCTAAAATAAGGAAAATTTCTGCAATTTTTCCCAATAATAAGGAAAATTTCTGCAATTTTGCCCCAAAATAAGGGGAATTTCTCCCTTTTTGCCCCAAAATATAGGAAATTTCAGCTTTTTTACCTGAAAATAAGTGAAATTTCTGCAATTTTGCCCCAAATAAGGGAAATTTCTTCAATTTTGCCCCATATAAGGTAAATTCCTGTAATTTTGTCCTAAAATAAAGGAAATTTCTTGAATTTTGCCCCAAAAGAAGAAGAATTTCTGATTTTGGCCCCAAAATAAAAGAAATTTCTGCCTTTTGCCCCAAAATTAGTGAATTTCTCTCTTTTTGCCCGAAAATTATGAGAATTTCTGCAATTTTGCTTCTAAATACGGGGAATTTCTGCTTTTTATCCCGAATGTAAGGGGAATGTATACCTTTTACCACAAAAAAAGAAATTTCTTCATTTTTGCACCAAAATAAGAGAAATTTCTGCCTTTTTACTTCAAAGTAAGTGAAATTTCTGCCTTTGTACCAAAAAATAAATGGAATTTCTGTCTTTTTGCCCCAAAATAAAAGGAATTTTTGAATTATGCCCTGAAATAAGTGAAATTTCTGCAATTTTGCCCCAAAATAAATGAAATTTCTGCCTTTTTGCCACAAAATAAAAGGAATTTCTGTCTTTTTGCCCCAAAATAAGAGAAATTTCTGCCTTTTTGCCCCCAAATAAAAAGAATTTCAGCCTTTTTACCTCAAAATAAAGGGAATTTCTACATTTTTGCCACAAAATATTAGGAATTTCTGCATTTTTGCCCCAAAATAAGGAAAATTTCTGCCTTTTTTCCCTGAAATAAGTGAAATTTCTCCAATTTTGCCCTAAAATAAGTGAAATTTCTGCAATTTTTCCCCAAAATAAGGGAAGTTTCTGGAATTTTGCCCAAAAATAAGTGGAATTTCTGAGTTTTGCCCCAAAATAAGGAGAATTTCTGTCTTTTTTCCCCAACATGTAGGGAATTTCTGCCTTTTTGCCCCACAAAAAGGGGAATTTCTGCAATTTTGCTCCAAATTAAAAAAAATTTCTGAAATTTTGCCCCAATGTAAAAGAAATTTTAGCAATTTTCCTCCAAAATAAGGGAAATTTCTGAAGGTTTGCTCCCGAAAAAGGAAATTTTCTGTCTTTTCTCCAAAATAAGAAGAATTTCTGCCTTTTTGCCTGAAAATTATGAGAATTTCTGCAATTTTGCTTCAAAATACGGGGAATTTCTGCTTTTTATCCCGAAAGTAAGGGGGATGCATACCTTTTTGCCATAAAAAGGTAAATTTCTTCATTTTTGCTCCAAAATAAGGGAAATTTCTGCCTTTTGGCGTCTAAATAAGTGGAATTTCTGTCTTTTCCTCCAAAACAAAGGGAATTTCTGTCTTTTTTTGTTCCAAAATAACGGGAATTTCTGACTTATTACCCTGAAATAAGTGAAATTTCTGCAATTTTGCCCCAAAATAAGAGAAATTTCTGCAATTTTGCTCCAATGTAAAGGAAATTTCTGTAATTTTGCCCCAAAATAAGGAAAATTTCTGACTGTGAGCTCCCGAAAAAAGGAGATTTTCTGTCTTTTTGCCCCAAAATAAGGAGAATTTCTGCCTTTTTGCCCGAAAATTATGAGAATTTCTGCAATTTTGCTTCAAAATACGTGGAATTTCTGCTTTTTATCCCGAAAGTAAGGGGAATGCATACCTTTTTGCCATAAAAAGGTAAATTTCTTCATTTTTGCTCCAAAATAAGTGAAATTTCTGCCTTTTTGCGTCTAAATAAGTGGAATTTCTGTCTTTTCCTCCAAAACAAAGGGAATTTCTGTCTTTTTTTGTTCCAAAATAAGGGGAATTTCTGACTTATTACCCTGAAATAAGTGAAATTTCTGCAATTTTGCCCCAAATAAGAGAAATTTCTGCAATTTTGCCCCAATGTAAAGGAAATTTCTGTAATTTTGCCCCAAAATAAGGAAAATTTCTGACTGTGAGCTCCCGAAAAAAGGAGATTTTCTGTCTTTTTGCCCCAAAATAAGGAGAATTTCTGCCTTTTTGCCCGAAAATTATGAGAATTTCTGCAATTTTGCTTCAAAATACGGGGAATTTCTGCTTTTTATCCCGAAAGTAAGGGGAATGCATACCTTTTTGCCATAAAAAGGTAAATTTCTTCATTTTTGCTCCAAAATAAGGGAAATTTCTGCCTTTTTGCCTCTAAATAAGTGGAATTTCTGTCTTTTCCTCCAAAACAAAGGGAATTTCTGTCTTTTTTGCCCCAAAATAAGGGGAATTTCTGACTTATTACCCTAAAATAAGTGAAATTTCTGCAATTTTGCCCCAAAATAAAAGAAATTTCTGCCTCTTTGCCTTCAAATAAGGGGAATTTCAGCATTTTTACCTCAAAATAAGGGGAATTCCTGCGTTTTTGACCCAAAATAAGGAAAATTTCTAACTTTTTTCCCTGAAATAAGTAAAATTTCTGCAATTTTGCCCCAAAATAAGGGAAATTTCTGCCTCTTAGCCCCCAAATAAGGGGAATTTCAGCCTTTTTACCTCAAAATAAGGGGAATTTCAGCATTTTTGCCACAAAATATTAGGAATTTTTGCCTTTTTGCCCCAAAATAAGGAAAATTTGTGCCTTTTTTCCGTGAAATAAGTGAAATTGCTGCAATTTTGCCCCAAAATAAGTGAAATTTCTGCAATTTTGCCCCAAAATAAGGGAAATTTCTGGAATTTTGCCCAAAAATAAGTGGAATTTCTAAGTTTTGCCCTGAAATAAGAAGAATTTCTGTCTTTTTGCCTCTAAATAAGTGAAATTTCTGCAATTTTGCCCCAAAATAAGGGAAATTTCTGCCTTTTTGCCCCCAAATAATGGGAATTGCAGCCTTTTTACCTCAAAATAAGGGGAATTTCTGCATTTTTGCCACAAATTATTAGAAATTTCTGCCTTTTTGCCCCAAAATAAGGAAAAATTTCTGCCCTTTTTCCCAGAAATAAGTGAAATTGCTGCAATTTCGCCCCAAAATAAGTGAAATTTCTGCAATTTTGCCCCAAAAAAGGGAAATTTCTGGAATTTTGCCCCAAAATAAGTGGAAATTCTGAGTTTTGCCCCAAAATAAGGAGAATTTCTGTCTTTTCCCACAACATATAGGGAATTTCTTTCTTTATGCACCACAACTAGAAGAATTTCTGCAATTATGCTCCAAAATACGGGGAATTTCTGCCTTTTTCCCGAAAATAAAGGGAATGCATAACTTTTTGCCATAAAAAAGGGAAATTTTCATTTTTGCTCCAAAATAAGGAAAATTTCTGCCTTTTTGCCTCTAAATAAGTGGAATTTCTGTCCTTTTCCCTCAAAACAAAGGGAATTTCTGTATTTTTTGCCTCAAAATAAGGGGAATTTCTGACTTATTACACTGAAATATGTAAAATTTCTGCAATTTTGCCCCAAAATAAGGGAAATTTCTGCATTTTGCCCTGAAATATGTGAAATTTCTGCAATTTTTCCCCAAAATAAGGTGAATTTCTGCCTTTTTGCCACAAATTAATGGACATTTCTTGAATTTTGCCCCAAAATAAGGGGAATTTATGATTTTTGCCCCAAAATAAAGGGAATTTCTGCCTTTTCCCCCAAAATTAGGGGAATTTCTGCAATTTTACCCCAAAATAAGTCGAATTTCTGCGTTTTTGCCCCATAATAATGGGAATTTCTGCCTTTTTGCCCCAAAATAAGAAAAATTTTTGCTTTTTTTCCTTGAAATAAGTGAAATTTCTCCAATTTTGCACTAAAATAAGGAAAATTTCTGCAATTTTTCCCCATAATAATAGAAATTTCTGCAATTTTGCCCGAAACTAAAAGGAATTTCTCCCTTTTAGCCCCAAAATAAAGGAAATATCAGCCCTTTTTTCTGAAAATAAGTGAAATTTCTGCAATTTTGCCCCAAATAAGTGAAATTTCTGCAATTTTGCCCAAAAATAAGGTAAATTCCTCCAATTTTGCCCCAAAATAAAGGAAAATTCTTGAATTTTGCCCCAAAATAAAGAGATTTTCTGATTTTTGCCCCAAAATTAGGGGATTTTCTGCAATTTTGCTCCAAAATACGGGGAATTTCTGCCTTTTGCCCGAAAATAATAGGAATGCATACCTTTTTGCCATAAAAAATGAAATTTCTTCATTTTTGCTCCAAAATAAGGGGAATTTCTGCCTTTTTGCCTCTAAATAAGTGGAATTTCTGTCTTTTCCCCACAAAACAAAGGGAATTTCTCTCTTTTTTGCCCCAAAATAAGGGGAATTTCTGACTCATTACCATGAAATAAGTGAAATTTCTGCAATTTTGCCCCAAAATAGGGAAATTTCTGCCTTTTTGCCCTCAAATAAGGGTAATTCAGCCTTTTTACCTCAAAATAAGAGGAATTTCTGCATTTTTGCCACAAAATATTAGGAATTTCTGTTTTTTTGCCTTAAAATAAGGAAAATTTCTGACTTTTTTCCCTGAAATAAGTAAAATTTCTGCAATTTTGCCCCAAAATAAGTGAAATTTCTGCAATTTTGCCCCAAAATAAGGGAAATTTCTGGAATTTTGCCCCAAAAGAAGTGGAATTTCTGAGTTTTGCCCCAAAATAAGGAGAATTTCTGTCTTTATGCCCCAACATATAGGGAATTTCTGCCTTTTGCCCCACAATTAGGGGAATTTCTGCAATTTTGCTCCAAAATACGGGGAATTTCTGCCTTTTTTTTCAAAAATAAGGGAAATGCATAACTTTTTGCCATAAAAAAAGGGAAATTTCTTCATTTTTGCTCCAAAATAAGGGGAATTTCTTCTTTTTTGCCTCTAAATAAGTGGAATTTCTATCTTTTTCCCCCAAAACAACGGGAATTTCTGTATTTTTTGCCCCAAAATAAGGGGGAATTTTTGACTTATTACCCTGAAATAAGGGAAATTTCTGCAATTTTGCCCCAAAATAAGCGAAATTTCTGCCTTTTTGCCCTGAAATAAGGGAAATTTCTGGAATTTTGCCCCAAAATAAGTGGAATTTCTAAGTTTTGCCCCAAAATAAGGAGAATTTCTGTCTTTTTGTCCCAACATATAGGGAATTTCTTTCCTTTTGCCCCACAACTAGGGGAATTTCTGCAATTTTGCTCCAAAATAAGGGGAATTTCTGCCTTTTTGTCCTAAAATAAGGGAAATTTCTGCAATTTTTCCCCATAATAAGGAAAATTTCTGCAATTTTGCCCCAAAATAAGGGAAATTTCTCTCTTTTTGCCCCAAAATAAAGAAAATTTCAGCTTTTTTACCTGAAAATAAGTGAAATTTCTGCAATTTTGCCCCAAATAAGGGAAATTACTTCAATTTTGCCCCAAAAAAAGTAAATTCCTGCAATTCTGCCCTAAAATAAAAAAAAATTTCTGAATTTTGCCCCAAAGAAGGGGAATTTCTGATTTTTGCCCCAAAATAAAGGGAATTTCTGCCTTTTGCCCTAAAATTAGAAGAATTTCTCAAATTGTGCTCCAAAATACGGGGAATTTCTGCCTTTTTGCCCGAAAATAATGGGAATGCATACCTTTTTGCTATAAAAAAAGAAATTTTTTAATTTTTGCTCCAAAATAAGGGGAATTTCTGCCTTTTTGCCTCTAAATAAGTGGAATTTCTGTCTTTTTCCCTCAAAACAAAGGGAATTTCTGTCTTTTTGCCCTAAAATAAGGGAAATTTCTGACTTATTACCCTGAAATAAGTGAAATTTCTGCAAATTTGCCCCAAAATAAGGGTAATTTCTGCAATTTTGCCCCAATGTAAAGGAAATTTCTGCAATCTTGCCCCAAAATAAAGGGAATTTCTGACTGTTTGTTCCCAAAAAAAGGAGATTTTCTTTTTTTGCCCCAAAATAAGAATTTCTGCCTTTTTGCCTGAAAATTATGAGAATTTCTGCAATTTTGCTTCAAAATACGGGGATTTTCTGTTTTTTATCCCGAAGTAAGGGGAATGCATACCTTTTTGCCATAAAAAGGTAAATATCTTCATTTTTGCTCCGAAATAAGTGGAATTTCTGCCTTTTCGCCTCTAAATAAGTGGAATTTCTGTCTTTTCCTCCAAAACAAAGGGAATTTCTGTCTTTTTTGCCCAAAATAAGGGGAATTTCTGACTTATTACCCTGAAATAAGTGAAATTTCTGCAATTTTGCCCCAAAATAAGGGAAATTTCTGCCTCTTTTCCCCCAAATAAAGGGAATTTCAGCATTTTTACCTCAAAATAAGGGGAATTTCTGCCTTTTTGCCTAAAAATAAGAAACATTTCTGCCTTTTTTCCCTGAAATAAGTAAAATTTCTGCAATTTTGCCCCAAAATAAGTGAAATTTCTGCAATTTTGCCCCAGAATAAGGGAAATTTCTGGAATTTTGCCCCAAAATAAATGGAATTTCTTAGTTTTGCCACAAAATAAGTAGAATTTCTGTCTTTTTGCACCAACATATAGGGAATTTCTGCATTTTTGCCCCACAATTAGGAGAATTTCTGCAATTTTGCTCCAAAATACGAGGAATTTCTGCATTTTTGCCCGAAAATAAGAAGAATGCATAACTTTTTGCCTTAAAAAAGGGAAATTTCTTCATTTTTGCTCCAAAATAAAGGGAATTTCTGCTTTTTTTGCCTCTAAATAAGTGGAATTTCTGTCTTTTTCCCCCAAAACAAAGGGAATTTCTGGCTTTTTGCACCAAAATAAGGAAAATTTCTGACTTATTACCCTGAAATAAGTGAAATTTCTGCAATTTTGCCCTAAAATAAAGAAAATTTCTGCAATTTTTCCTAATAATAAGGGAAATTTCTGGAATTTTGCCCCAAAATAATTGGAATTTCTGAGTTTTGCCCCAAAATAAGGAGAATTTCTGTCTTTTTTCCCCAACATATAGGGAATTTCTGCATTTTTCCCCCGCATTTAGGGGAATTTTTGCAATTTTGCTTTAAAATACAGGGATTTTCTGCCTTTTTGCCCGAAAATAAGAAGAATGCATACCTTTTTGCCTTAAAAAAAGGAAATTTCTTCATTTTTGCTTCAAAATAAGGGGAATTTCTGCTTTTTTGCCTCTAAATAAGTGGAATTTCTGTCTTTTTCCCCCAAAACAAAGGGATTTTCTGTCTTTTTTGCACCAAAATAAGAAAAATTTCTGACTTATTTCCCTGAAATAAGTGAAATTTCTGCAATTTTGCCCAAAAATAAGGAAAAATTTTGTCTTTTTGTCCACAAATAAGGGGAATTTCACCCTTTTTACCACAAAATAAGGGGAATTTCTGCATTTTTGCCACAAAATATTAGGAATTTCTGCCTTTTGCCCCAAATTAAGGAAAATTTCTGCCTTTTTTCCCTGAAGTACGTGAAATTTCTGAAATTTTGCCCCAAAATAAGTGGAATTTCTGAGTTTTGCCCCAAAATAAAGAGAATTTCTGTCTTTTTGCCCCAACATATAGGGAATTTCTGCCTTTTTGCACCACAATTAGGGGAATTTCTGCAATTTTGGTCCAAAATACAAGGAATTTCTGCCTTTTTGCCTGAAAATAAGGGAAATGCATAACTTTTTGCCATAAAAAAGGGAAATTTCTTCATTTTTGCTACAAAATAAGGGGAATTTCTGCCTTTTTGCTTCTCAATAAGTGGAATTTCTGTATTTTTCCCCCAAAACAAAGGGAATTTCTGTCTTTTTTGCCCTAAAATAAGGGAAATTTCTGACTTATTACCCTGAAATAAGTGAAATTTCTGCAATTTTGCCCCAAAATAAGGAAAATTTCTGACTCTTTGCCCTCAAATAAGGGGAATTTCAGCCTTTTTACCTCAAAATAAGGAGAAATCCTGCCTTTTTGACCCAAAATAATGAAAATTTCTACCTTTTTTCCCTGAAATAAGTAAAATTTCTGCAATTTTGCCACAAAATAAGTGAAATTTCTGCAATTTTGCCCCAGAATAAGTGAAATTTCTGGAATTTTGCCCCAAAATAAGTGGAATTTCTAAGTTTTGCCCCAAAATAAGGAGAATTTCTGTCTTTTTGCCCCAACATATAGGGAATTTCTGCATTTTTGCTCCAAAATACGAGGAATTTCTGCCTTTTTGCCAGAAAATAAGAAGAATGCATAACTTTTTGCCATAAAAAAGGGAAATTTCTTCATTTTTGCTTCAAAATAAGGGGAATTCCTGCTTTTTTGCCTCTAAATAAGTGGAATTTCTGTCTTTTTCCCCAAAAACAAAGGGATTTTCTGTCTTTTTTGCACCAAAATAAGAAAAATTTCTAACTTATTACCCTGAAATAAGTGAAATTTCTGCAATTTTGCCCCAAAATAAGGAAAATTTCTGACTCTTTGCCCTCAAATAAGGGGAATTTCAGCCTTTTTACCTCAAAATAAGGAGAAATCCTGCCTTTTTGACCCAAAATAATGAAAATTTCTACCTTTTTTCCCTGAAATAAGTAAAATTTCTGCAATTTTGCCACAAAATAAGTGAAATTTCTGCAATTTTGCCCCAGAATAAGTGAAATTTCTGGAATTTTGCCCCAAAATAAGTGGAATTTCTAAGTTTTGCCCCAAAATAAGGAGAATTTCTGTCTTTTTGCCCCAACATATAGGGAATTTCTGCATTTTTGCTCCAAAATACGAGGAATTTCTGCCTTTTTGCCAGAAAATAAGAAGAATGCATAACTTTTTGCCATAAAAAAGGGAAATTTCTTCATTTTTGCTTCAAAATAAGGGGAATTCCTGCTTTTTTGCCTCTAAATAAGTGGAATTTCTGTCTTTTTCCCCAAAAACAAAGGGATTTTCTGTCTTTTTTGCACCAAAATAAGAAAAATTTCTAACTTATTACCCTGAAATAAGTGAAATTTCTGCAATTTTGCCAAAAATAAGGGAAATTTTTGCCTTTTTGCCCCCAAATATGGAAAATTTCAGCCTTTTTACCTCAAAATAAGGAGAATTTCTGCATTTTTGCCAAAAAATATTAGGAATTTCTGTTTTTTTGCCCCCCAAAAAAGAAAATTTCTGCCTTTTTTCCCTGAAATAAGTGAAATTTCTGCAATTTTGCCCCAAAATAAGTGAAATTTCTGCAATTTTGCCCCAAAATAAGAGAAATTTCTGGAACTTTGCCCCAAAATAAGTGGAATTTCTGAGTTTTGCCCCAAAATAAGGAGAATTTCTGTCTTTTTGCCCCAATATATAGGGAATTTCTATCTTTCTGCCCCACAACTAGGGGAATTTCTGCAATTTTGCTCCAAAATACGGGGATTTTCTGCCTTTTTGCCTGAAAATAAGGGGAATGCATAACTTTTTGCCATAAAAAAGGGAAATTTCTTCATTTTTGCTCCAAAATAAGGGAAATTTCTGCCTTTTTGCCTCTTAATAAGTGGATTTTCTGTCCTTTTCCCTCAAAACAAAGGAAATTTTTGTATTTTTTGTCTCAAAATAAGGGGAATTTCTGCCTTTTTTCCCTGAAATATGTGAAATTTCTGCAATTTTACCCCTAAATAAGGTGAATTTCTGCTTTTTTGCCCCAAAATAATGGGAATATCTGCCTTTTTGCCCAAAAATAAGAAAAATTTTTGCCTTTTTTCCCTGAAATAAGTGAAATTTTGCAATTTTGCCCTAAAATAAGGGAAATTTTTGCAATTTTTTTCCCATAATAAGGGAGATTTCTGCAATTTTGCCCCAAAATAAGGGGAATTTCTTCCTTTTTGCCCCAAAACAAAGGAAATTTCAGCCTTTTTACCTGAAAATAAGTGAAATGTCTGAAATTTTGCCCCAAATAAGGGAAATTTCTGCAATTTTGCCTCAAAATAAGGTAAATTCCTGCAATTTTGCCCCAAAATAAAGGAAATTTCTGGAATTTTGCCCCAAAATAAAGGGAATTTCTGATTTTTCCCCAAAATAAAGGGAATTTCTGCCTTTTGCCCCAAAATTAGGGGAATTTCTGCAATTTTGCTCTAAAATACGGGGAATTTCTGCCTTTTTGCCTGAAAATAATGGGAATGCATACCTTTTTGCCATAAAATGGGAAATTTCTTCATTTTTGCTCCAAAATAAAGGGAATTTCTGCCTTTTTGCCTCTGAATACGTGGAATTTCTGTCTTTTTCCCCCAAAACAAAGAGAATTTTTTTCTTTTTTGCCCCAAAATAAGGGGAATTTCTGACTTATTACCCTGAAGTAAGTGAAATTTCTGCAATTTTGCTACAAAATAATGGAAATTTCTGCAATTTTGCCACAATATAAAGGAAATTTTTGCAATTTTGCCTCAAAATAAGGGGAATTTCTAGATGTTTGCTCCCGAACACAGGAGATCTTCTGTCTTTTTGCCCAAAAATAAGGAGAATTTTTGCCTTTTTGCCTGAAAATTATGAGAATTTCTGAAATTTTGCTTCAAAATAAGGGGAATTTCTGCTTTTTATCCCGAACGTAAGGGGAATGCATACCTTTTTGCCATAAAAAGGTAAATTTCTTAATTTTTGCTCCAAAATAAGGGGAATTTCTGCCTTTTTGCCTCTAAATAAGTGGAATTTCTGTCTTTTTCCCCCAAAACAAAGGGAATTTCTGTCTTTTTTGCCCCAAAATAAGGGGAATTTCTGAATTATTATCCTGATATAAGTGAAATTTTTCCAATTTTGCTCCAAAATAAGGGAAATTTCTGCCTCTTTGCCACCAAATAAGGGGAATTTCAGGCTTTTTACCTCAAAATAAGGAGAATTATTGCATTTTTGCCACAAAATATTAGGAATTTCTGACTTTTTGCCCCAAAATAAGGAAAATTTTTGCCTTTTTCTCTGAAATAAGTGAAATTTCTGCAATTTTGCCCCAAAATAAGTGAAATTTCTGCAATTTTGCCCCAAAATAAGGGAAATTTCTGGAATTTTGCCCCAAAATAAGTGGAATTTCTAAGTTTTGCCACAAAATAAAAAGAATTTCTGTCTTTTTGCCTCTAAATAAGTGAAATTTCTGCCTTTTTGCCCCCAAATAAGGGGAATTTCAGCCTTTTTACCTCAAAATAAGAGGAATTTCTGCATTTTTGCCACAAAATATTAGGAATTTCTGCCTTTTTGCCCCAAAATAAAAAAAATTCTGCCTTTTTTCCCTGAAATATTTGAAATTACTGCAATTTTGCCCCAAAATAAGTGAAATTTCTGCAATTTTGCCCCAAAATAAGGGAAATTTCTGCAATTTTGCCCCAAAATAAGTGAAATTTCTGCAATTTTGCCCCAAAATAAGGGAAATTTCTGGAATTTTGCCCCAAAAGAATTGGAATTTCTGAGTTTTGCCCCAAAATAGGGAGAATTTCTGTCTTTTTGCCCCAACATATAGGGAATTTCTGCCTTTTGCCCCACAATTAGGGGAATTTCTGCAATTTTGCTCCAAAATACAGGGAATTTCTTCCTTTTTTCCCAAAAATAAGGGAAATGCATACCTTTTTGCCATAAAAAAGGGAAATTTCTTCATTTTTGCTCCAAAATAAGGGGAATTTCTTTTTTTTTTGCCTCTAAATAAGTGGAATTTCTATCTTTTTACTTCAAAACAACGGGAATTTCTGTATTTTTTGCCCCAAAATAAGGGGGAATTTTTGACTTATTACCCTGAAATAAGTGAAATTTCTGCAATTTTGCCCCAAAATAAGCGAAATTTCTGCCTTTTTGCCGTGAAATAAGAAAAATTTCTGGAATTTTGCCCCAAAATAAGTGGAATTTCTAAGTTTTGCCCCAAAATAAGGAGAATTTCTGTCTTTTTGCCCCAACGTATAGGGAATTTCTTTCCTTTTGCCCCACGTCTAGGGGAATTTCTGCAATTTTGCTCCAAAATAAGGGGAATTTCTGCCTTTTTGTCCTAAAATAAGGGAAATTTCTGAAATTTTTCCCTATAATAAGGGAAATTTCTGCAATTTTGCCCCAAAATAAGGGAAATTTCTCTCTTTTTGCCCCAAAATAAAGGAAATTTCAGCGTTTTTACCTGAAAATAAGTGAAATTTCTGCAATTTTGCCCCAAATAAGGGAAATTACTTCAATTTTGCCCCAAAATAAGTAAATTCCTGCAATTTTGCCCCAAAATTAAAAAAAATTTCTGAATTTTGCCCCAAAAGAAGGGGAATTTCTGATTTTTGCCCCAAAATAAAGGGAATTTCTGCCTTTTGCCCTAAAATTAGAAGAATTTCTCAAATTGTGCTCCAAAATACGGGGAATTTCTGCCTTTTTGCCCGAAAATAATGGGAATGCATACCTTTTTGCCATAAAAAAAGAAATTTCTTCATTTTTGCTCCAAAATAAGGGGAATTTCTGCCTTTTTGCCTCTAAATAAGTGGAATTTCTGTCTTTTTCCCTCAAAACAAAGGGAATTTCTCAGTTTTTTGCCCTAAAATAAGGGAAATTTCTGACTTATTACCCTGAAATAAGTGAAATTTCTGCAAATTTGCCCCAAAATAAGGGAAATTTCTGCAATTTTGCCCCAATGTAAAGGAAATTTCTGCAATCTTGCCCCAAAATAAAGGGAATTTCTGACTGTTTGTTCCCAAAAAAAGGAGACTTTCTTTTTTTGCCCCAAAATAAGAAGAATTTCTGCCTTTTTGCCTGAAAATTATGAGAATTTCTGCAATTTTGCTTCAAAATACGGGGATTTTCTGTTTTTTATCCCGAAGTAAGGGGAATGCATACCTTTTTGCCATAAAAAGGTAAATATCTTCATTTTTGCTCCGAAATAAGTGGAATTTCTGCCTTTTCGCCTCTAAATAAGTGGAATTTCTTTTTCCTCCAAAACAAAGGGAATTTCTGTCTTTTTTGCCCCAAAATAAGAGGAATTTTTGACTTATTACCCTAAAATAAGTGAAATTTCTGCAATTTTGCCCCAAAATAAGGGAAATTTCTGCCTTTTTTACCCCAAATAAAGGGAATTTCAGCATTTTTACCTTAAAATAAAGGGAATTTCTGCCTTTTTGCCTAAAAATAAGGAAAATTTCTGCCTTTTTTCCCTGAAATAATTAAAATTTCTGCAATTTTGCCCCAAAATAAGTGAAATTTCAGCAATTTTGCCCCAGAATAAGGGAAATTTCTGGAATTTTGCCCCAAAATAAATGGAATATCTTAGTTTTTCCCCAAAATAAGTAGAATTTCTGTCTTTTTGCCCCAACATATATGGAATTTCTGCATTTTTGCCCCAGAATTAGGAGAATTTCTGCAATTTTGCTCCAAAATACGAGGAATTTCTGCATTTTTGCCCGAAAATAAGAAGAATGCATAACTTTTTGCCTTAAAAAAGGGAAATTTCTTCATTTTTGCTCCAAAATAAAGGGAATTTCTGCTTTTTTTGCCTCTAAATAATTGGAATTTCTGTCTTTTTCCCCCCAAAAAAAGGAATTTTCTGCCTTTTTTGCCCCAAAATAAAGAAAATTTCTGACTTATTACCCTGAAATAAGTGAAATTTCTGCAATTTTGCCCCAAAATAAGGAAAATTTCTGCATTTTTGCCCCAAAATAAGGGGAATTTCAGCTTTTTTACCTCAAAATAAGGAGAATTTCTGCATTTTTGCCACAAAATATTAGGAATTTTTGCCTTTTTGCCCCAAAATAAAGATAATTTCTGCCTTTTTTCCCTGAAATAAGTGAAATTTCTGCAATTTTGCCCCAAAAAAAGTGAAATTTCTGCAATTTTGCCCCAAAATAAGGGAAATTTCTGGAATTTTGCCCCAAAATAAGTGGAATTTCTGAGTTTTGCCCCAAAATAAAAAGAATTTCTGTCTTTTTGCCCCAACATATAGGGAATTTCTGTCTTTTTGCCCCACAACTAGGGAAATTTCTGCAATTTTGCTCTAAAATACGAGGAATTTCTGCCTTTTTGCCCAAAAAATAGAGAAATGCATATCTTTTTGCCATAAAAAAGGGAAATTTCTTCATTTTTGCTCCAAATAAGGGAAATTTCTGCCTTTTTGCCTCTAAATAAGTGGAATTTATGTTTTTTTCCCTCAAAACAAAGGGAATTTCTGTGTTTTTTGCCTCAATATAAGTAGAATTTCTGACTTATTACCCTGAATTAAGTGAAATTTCTGCAATTTTGCCCCAAAATAAGGGAAATTTTCGCCTTTTTGCCCAGAAATATGTGAAATTTCTGCAATTTTACCCCAAAATAAAGTGAATTTCTGCCTTTATGCCCCAAAATAATGGGAATTTCCACCTTTTTGCCCCAAATAAGAAAAATTTTTGCTTTTTTTCTCTGAAATAAGTGAAATTTCTGCAATTTTGCCCCAAAATAAGAAAATTTCTGCTTTTTTTCCCTGAAATAAGTTAAATTTCTGCAATTTTGCCCCAAAATAAGAGAAATTTCCGCCTTTTTGCCCCCAAATAAGGGGAATTTCAGCCTTTTTACCTCAAAATAAGGGGAATTTCTGGATTTTTGCTCCAAAATATGGGAAATTTCTGCCTTTTTGCCCCCAAATCAGGGGAATTTCAGCCTTTTTACCTCAAAATAAGAGGAATTTCTGCATTTTTGCCCTAAAATATGAGAAATTTCTGCCTTTTTGCCTTAAAATAAGAAAATTTCTTTTTTTTCCTGAAATAAGTGAAATTTCTTCAATTTTGCCCCAAAATAAGTGGAATTTCTGAGTTTTTCCCCAAAATAATGAGAATTTCTGTCTTTTTGCCCCAACATATAGGGAATTTCTGCCTTTTTGCGCCACAATTAGGGGAATTTCAGCAATTTTGCTCCAAAATACGGGGAATATCTGCCTTTTTGCCCGAAAATAAGAAGAATGCATACCTTTTTGCCATAAAAAGGGAAATTTCTTCATTTTTGCTCCATAATAAGGGGTATTTCTGCTTTTTGCCTCTAAATAAGTGGAATTTCTGTCTTTTTCGCCCAAAACAAAGGGAATTTCTGTCTTTTTTGCCCCAAAATAAGGAAAATTTCTGACTTATTACCCTGAAATAAGTGAAATTTCTGCAATTTTGCCTCAAAATAAGGGAAATTTCTGCCTTTTTCCCCCAAATAAAAGGAATTTCAGGTTTTTACCCCAAAATAAGGGGAATTTCTGCTTTTTTGCCACAAAATATTAGGAATTTCTGCCTTTTTGTCCAAATAAAAAAAATTTCTGACTTTTTGCCCTGAAATAAGTTAAATTTCTAAAATTTTTCCCCAAAATAAGAGAATTGTCTGCTTTTTTCCCCCAAATAAAGGGAATTTCTTAATTTTTGCCCCCAAATAAAGGGAATTTCAGCCTTTTTACCTCAAAATAAGGGAAATTTCTGCATTTTTGACCCAAAATATGGGAAATTTCTGCCTTTTTGCCCAAAATAAAAAAAAATTCTGCAATTTTGTACAAAAATAAAAGAAATGTCTGCCTTTTTGCCCCAAAATAAGAAAATTTCTGCTTTTTTCCCTGAAATAAGTTAAATTTCTGCAATTTTGCCCCAAAATAAAAGAAATTTCTGCCTTTTTGCCCCCAATTAAGGGGAATTACAGCCTTTTTACCTCAAAATAAGAATTTCTGGATTTTTGCCCCAAAATATGGGAAATTTCTGCCTTTTTGCTTCAAAATAAGAAAAATTTCTGCAATTTTGTACCAAAATAAAAAATTTCTACCTTTTTGCCTCAAAATAAGAAAATTTCTGTTTTTTTCCCTGAAATAAGTGAAATTTCTGCAACTTTGCCCCAGAATAAGTGAAATTTCTGCAATTTTGCCTCAAAATAAGGGAAATTTCTGTAATTTTGCCCCAAAATAAGTGTAATTTCTGAGTTTTGCCCCAAAATAAGGAGGATTTCTGTCTTTTTGCCCCAACATATAGGGAATTTCTGCCTTTTTGCCCCACAATTTGGGGAATTTCTGCAATTTTGCTCCAAAATACAGCGAATTTCTGCCTTTTTGTCCGAAAATAAGAAGAATGCATAACTTTTTGCCATAAAATGAAAATTTCTTCATTGTTGCTCCAAAATAAGGGGAATTTCTGCTTTTTTGCCTCTAAATAAGTGGAATTTCTGTCTTTTTCCCCCAAAACAAAGGGAATTTCTGTTTTTTTTGCCCCAAAATAAGGAAAATTTCTGACTTATTACATTGAAATAAGTGAAATTTCTGCAATTTTGCCCCAAAATAAGGGAAATTTCTGCCTTTTTGCCCCAAAATAAGGGGAATTACAGACTTTTTACCTCAAAATAAGGAAAATTTCGGCCTTTTTGCCCCAAAATAAGAAAATTTTTGTTTTTTTCCCTGAAATAAGTGAAATTTCTGCAATTTTGCCCCAAAATAAGGGAAATTTCTAAAATTTTGCCCCAAAATAAGTGGAATGTTCGAGTTTTGCCCCAAAATAAAGAGAATTTCTGTATTTTTGCTCCAACATAGAGGGAATTTCTACCTTTTTGCCCCACAATTAGAGGAATTTCTGCAATTTTGCTCCAAAATACGGGGAATTTCTGCCTTTTTGCCCGAAAATAAGAAGAATGCATACCTTTTTGCCATAAAAAGGGAAATTTCTTCATTTTTGCTCCATAATAAGGGGTATTTCTGCTTTTTGCCTCTAAATAAGTGGAATTTCTGTCTTTTTCGCCCAAAACAAAGGGAATTTCTGTCTTTTTTGCCCCAAAATAAGGAAAATTTCTGACTTATTACCCTGAAATAAGTGAATTTTCTGCACTTTTGCCTCAAAATAAGGGAAATTTCTGCCTTTTTCTCCCAAATAAAAGGAATTTCAGGTTTTTACCCCAAAATAAGGGGAATTTCTGCTTTTTTGCCACAAAATATTAGGAATTTCTGCCTTTTTGTCCAAATAAAAAAAATTTCTGACTTTTTGCCCTGAAATAAGTTAAATTTCTAAAATTTTTCCCCAAAATAAGAGAATTGTCTGCTTTTTTCCCCCAAATAAAGGGAATTTCTTAATTTTTGCCCCCAAATAAGGGGAATTTCAGCCTTTTTACCTCAAAATAAGGGAAATTTCTGCATTTTTGACCCAAAATATGGGAAATTTCTGCCTTTTTGCCCAAAATAAAAAAAATTTCTGCAATTTTGTACAAAAATAAAAGAAATGTCTGCCTTTTTGCCCCAAAATAAGAAAATTTCTGCTTTTTTCCCTGAAATAAGTTAAATTTCTGCAATTTTGCCCCAAAATAAAAGAAATTTCTGCCTTTTTGCCCCCAAATAAGGGGAATTACAGCCTTTTTACCTCAAAATAAGAAGAATTTCTGGATTTTTGCCCCAAAATATGGGAAATTTCTGCCTTTTTGCTTCAAAATAAGAAAAATTTCTGCAATTTTGTACCAAAATAAAAAATTTCTGCCTTTTTGCCTCAAAATAAGAAAATTTCTGTTTTTTTCCCTGAAATAAGTGAAATTTCTGCAACTTTGCCCCAGAATAAGTGAAATTTCTGCAATTTTGCCTCAAAATAAGGGAAATTTCTGTAATTTTGCCCCAAAATAAGTGTAATTTCTGAGTTTTGCCCCAAAATAAGGAGAATTTCTGTCTTTTTGCCCCAACATATAGGGAATTTCTGCCTTTTTGCCCCACAATTTGGGGAATTTCTGCAATTTTGCTCCAAAATACGGCGAATTTCTGCCTT
Organism: Micromys minutus; assembly: GCF_963924665.1. Lineage (NCBI taxonomy): Eukaryota > Metazoa > Chordata > Mammalia > Rodentia > Muridae > Micromys > Micromys minutus. The sequence continues at coordinate 278,580 of NW_027667209.1, forward strand.
TTTGTCCGAAAATAAGAAGAATGCATAACTTTTTGCCATAAAATGGAAATTTTCTTCATTTTTGCTCCAAAATAAGGGGAATTTCTGCTTTTTTGCCTCTAAATAAGTGGAATTTCTGTCTTTTTCCCCCAAAACAAAGGGAATTTCTGTTTTTTTTGCCCCAAAATAAGGAAAATTTCTGACTTATTACCTTGAAATAAGTAAATTTCTGCAATTTTGCCCCAAAATAAGGGAAATTTCTGCCTTTTTGCCCCAAAATAAGGGGAATTACAGACTTTTTACCTCAAAATAAGGAAAATTTCTGACTTTTTGCCCCAAAATAAGAAAATTTCTGTTTTTTTCCCTGAAATAAGTGAAATTTCTGCAATTTTGCCCCAAAATAAGGGAAATTTCTAAAATTTTGCCCCAAAATAAGTGGAATGTTCGAGTTTTGCCCCAAAATAAAGAGAATTTCTGTATTTTTGCTCCAACATAGAGGGAATTTCTACCTTTTTGCCCCACAATTAGGGGAATTTCTGCAATTTTGCTCCAAAATACGGGGAATTTCTGCCTTTTTGCCCGAAAATAAGAAGAATTCATACCTTTTTGCCATAAAAAAGGGAAATTTCTGCAATTTTTTTCCAAAATAAGAGGAATTTCTGATTTTTGGCCTCTAAATAAGTGGAATATCTGTCTTTTTCCCCCAAACAAAAAGAATTTCTGTCTTTTTTGCCCCAAAATAAGGAAAATTTCTGATTTATTATTCTGAAATAATTGAAATTTCTACAATTTTGCCCCATAATAAGGGAAATTTCTGCCTTTTTGCCCCCAAATAAGGGGAATTTCAGCTTTTTACCTCAAAATAAGGGGAATTTCTGCATTTTTGCAACAAAATATTAGGAATTTCTGCCTTTTTGCCCAAAAAAAAAAAAAAATTTCTGACCTTTTGCCCAGAAATAAGTTAAATTTCTAAATTTTTCCCCAAAATAAGGGAAATGTCTGCTTTTTGCCACAAAATAAGGGGAATTTCTGATTTTTTTCCTCTAAATAAATGGAATTTCTGTATTTTTCCCCCAAATAAAGGGAATTTCTGTCTTTTTTGCCCCAAAATAAGGAAAATTTTTGATTTATTACCCTGAAATAAGTGAAATTTCTGCAATTTTGCCCCAAAATAAGGGAAATTTCTGCTTTTTTGCCCCCAAATAAGGGGAATTTCAGTCTTTTTACCTCAAAAGAAGGAGAATTTCTGCATTTTTGCAACAAAATATTAGGAATTTCTGCGTTTTTGCCCCAAAATAAAGAAAATTTCTGACTTTTGCCCTGAAATAAGTTAAATTTCTAAAATTTTTCCCCAAAATAAAAGAAATGTCTGCTTTTTGCCCCAAAATAAGGGGAATTTCTTAATTTTTGTTCCCAAATAAGGGGAATTTCAGCCTTTTTACCTCAAAATAAGGGGAATTTCTGCATTTTTGACCCAAAATATGGGAAATTTCTGCCTTTTTGCCCAAAATAAGAAAAATTTCAGCAATTTTGCCCCAAAATAAGTGAAATTTCTGCAATATTGCCCCAAAATAAGGGTAATTTCTGTAATGTTGCCCCAAAATATGTGGAATTTCTGAGATTTGCCCCAAAATAAAAAGAATTTCTGTCCTTTTGCCTTAACATATAGGGAATTTCTGCCTTTTTGCCCCACGATTTGGGAAATTTCTGCAGTTTTGTTTCAAAATAAGGGGAATTTCTGCTTTTTTGCCTCTAAATAAGTGAAATTTCAGTCTTTTTCCCCCAAATCAAAGGGAATTTCTGTCTTTTTTGCCCCAAAATAAGGAAAATTTCTGACTTATTACCCTGAAATAAGTGAAATGTCTGCAATTTTGCCCCAAAATAAGGAAAATTTTTGCCTTTTTGCCCCCAAATAAGGGGAATTTCAGCTTTTTTACCTCAAAATAAGGGGAATTTCTGAATTTTTGCCACAAAATATTAGGAATTTCTGCCTTTTTGCCCCAAAATAAGGAAAATTTCTGCCTTTTTTTTCTGAAATAAGTGAAATTTCTAAAATTTTGCCCCAAAATAAGTGAAATTTCTGAAATTTTGCCCAAAAATAAGTGAAATTTATGCAATTTTGCCCCAAAATAAGGGAAATTTTTGGAATTTTGCCCCAAATTAAGTGGAATTTCTGAGTTTTGCCCCAAAATAAGGAGAATTTCTGTCTTTTTGCTCCAACATATAGGGAATTTCTGCCTTTTTGCCCCACAATTAGGGGAATTTCTACAATTTTGCTCGAAAATACGGGGAATTTCTGCCTTTTCGCCCGAAAATAAGAAGAACGTATACCTTTTTGCCATAAAAAAGGGAAATTTCTTCATTTTTGCTCCAAAATAAGGGGAATTTCTGCTTTTTTGCCTCTAAATAGGTGAAATTTCTGTATTTTATCCCCAAAACAAAGGGAATTTCTGTCTTTTTTGCCCCAAAATAAGGAAAATTTCTGACTTATTACCCTGAAATAAGTGAAATTTCTGCAATTTTGCTCCAAAATTTAGAAAATTTCTACCTTTTTGCCCCCAAATGAGGGGAATTTCAGCCTTTTTACCTCAAAGTAATGGGAATTTCTGCATTTTTGCCACAAAATATTAGGAATTTCTGGTTTTGGCCCAAAATAAGGAAAATTTCTGCCTTTTTTCCTGAAATAAGTGAAATTTCTGAAATTTTGCCCCAAAATAAGTGAAATTTCTGCAATTTTGCCCCAAAATAATGGAAATTTCTGGAGTTTTGCCCCAAAATAAGGGAAATTTCTGGAATTTTTCCCCAAATTAAGTGGAATTTCTGAGTTTTGCCACAAAATAAGAAGAATTTCTGTTTTTTTGCTCCAACATATAGGGAATTTCTGCATTTTTGCCCCACAATTAGAGGAATTTCTACAATTTTGCTTCAAAACACGGGGAATTTCTGCCTTTTTGCCCGAAAATAAGAAGAATGTATACCTTTTTGCCATAAAAAAGGGAAATTTCTTCATTTTTGCTTCAAAATAAGGGAAATTTCTGCTTTTTTGCCTCTAAAAGTGAAATTTCTGTATTTTATCCCAAAAAAAGGGAATTTCTGTCTTTTTTTGCCCCAAAATAAGGAAAATTTCTGACTTATTACCCTGAAATAAGTGAAATTTCTGCAATTTTTCCCCAAATAAGAGAAATTTCTGCCTTTTTGTCCCCAAATAAGGAGAATTTCAGCCTTTTTACCTCAAAATAAGGGGAATTTCTGCATTTTTGCCCCAAAATATGGGAAATTTCTGCCTTTTTGCCCCAAAATAAAAAAAAATTCTGCAATTTTGTACCAAAATAAAAGAAATTTCTGCCTTTTTGACTCAAAATAAGGAAATTTCTGCTTTTTTTCTGAAATCAGTGAAATTTCTGCAATTTTGCCCCAAAATTAGTGAAATTTCTGAGTTTTGCCCCAATATAAGAAGAATTTCTGTCTTTTTGCACCAACATATAGGGAATTTCTGCCTTTTTGCCCCCCAATAAGGGGAATTTCTGCAATTTTGCTCCAAAATACGGGGAATTTCTGCCTTTTTGCCCGAAAATAAGAAGAATGCATACCTTTTTTGCCATAAAAAAGGGTAATTTCTTCATTTTTGCTCCAAAATAAGGGGAATTTCTGCTTTTGGCCTCTAAATATGTGGAATTTCTGTATTTATCCACACAAAACAAAGGGAATTTCTGTCTTTTTTGCCCCAACATAAAGAAAATTTCTAACTTATTACCCTGAAATAAGTGAAATTTCTGCAATTTTGCCCCAAAATAAGTGAAATTTCTGCTTTTTTGCCCCCAAATAAGGGAATTTCAGCCTTTTTACTTCAAAATAAGAAGAATTTCTGCATTTTGCCCCAAAATATGGGAAATTTCTGCCTTTTTGCCCCAAAATAAAAAAAATTTCTGAAATTTTGTACCAAAATAAAAGAAATTTCTGCCTTTTTGCCTCCAAATAAGAAAATGTGCTTTTTTCTCTGAAATAAATGAAATTTCTGCAATTTTGCCCCAAAATAAGTGAAATTTCTGCAATTTTGCCCCAAAATAAGTGAAATTTCTGGAATTTTGCCACAAAATAAGTGGAATTTCTGAGTTTTGCCCCAAAATAAGGAGAATTTCTGTCTTTTTGCCCTAACATATAGGGAATTTCTGCCTTTTTGCCCCCCAATTAGGGAAATTTCTGCAGTTTTGCTCCAAAATAAGGGGAATTTCTGCTTTTTTGCCTCTAAATAAGTGGAATTTCTGTTTTTCCCCCCAAAAAATGGGAATTTCTGTCTTTTTTCTCAAAAATAAGGAAAATTTCTGACTTACTACCCTGAAATGAGTGAAATTTCTGCAATTTTGACCCAAAATAAGGAAAATTTCTGCCTTTTTATCCCAAAATACGGGAAATTTCGGACTTTTTACCTCAAAATAAGGGGAATTTCTGCATTTTTGCCACAAAATATTAGATATTTCTGCCTTTTTGCCCCAAAATAAAGAAAATTTATGCCTTTTTTCCCTGAAGTAAGTGAAATTTCTGCAATTTTGCCCCAAAATAAATGAAATTTCTGCAATTTTGCCCCAAAATAAGTGAAATTTCTGAGTTTTGCCCCAATATAAGAAGAATTTCTGTCTTTTTGCACCAACATATAGGGAATTTCTGCCTTTTTGCCCCCCAATAAGGGGAATTTCTGCAATTTTGCTCCAAAATACGGGGAATTTCTGCCTTTTTGCCCGAAAATAAGAAGAATGCATACCTTTTTTGCCATAAAAAAGGGTAATTTCTTCATTTTTGCTCCAAAATAAGGGGAATTTCTGCTTTTGGCCTCTAAATATGTGGAATTTCTGTCTTTATCCACACAAAACAAAGGGAATTTCTGTCTTTTTTGCCCCAACATAAAGAAAATTTCTAACTTATTACCCTGAAATAAGTGAAATTTCTGCAATTTTGCCCCAAAATAAGTGAAATTTCTGCTTTTTTGCCCCCAAATAAGGGAATTTCAGCCTTTTTACTTCAAAATAAGAAGAATTTCTGCATTTTGCCCCAAAATATGGGAAATTTCTGCCTTTTTGCCCCAAAATAAAAAAAATTTCTGAAATTTTGTACCAAAATAAAAGAAATTTCTGCCTTTTTGCCTCCAAATAAGAAAATGTGCTTTTTTCTCTGAAATAAATGAAATTTCTGCAATTTTGCCCCAAAATAAGTGAAATTTCTGCAATTTTGCCCCAAAATAAGTGAAATTTCTGGAATTTTGCCACAAAATAAGTGGAATTTCTGAGTTTTGCCCCAAAATAAGGAGAATTTCTGTCTTTTTGCCCTAACATATAGGGAATTTCTGCCTTTTTGCCCCCCAATTAGGGAAATTTCTGCAGTTTTGCTCCAAAATAAGGGGAATTTCTGCTTTTTTGCCTCTAAATAAGTGGAATTTCTGTTTTTCCCCCCAAAAAATGGGAATTTCTGTCTTTTTTCTCAAAAATAAGGAAAATTTCTGACTTACTACCCTGAAATGAGTGAAATTTCTGCAATTTTGCCCCAAAATAAGGAAAATTTCTGCCTTTTTATCCCAAAATACGGGAAATTTCGGACTTTTTACCTCAAAATAAGGGGAATTTCTGCATTTTTGCCACAAAATATTATATTTCTGCCTTTTTGCCCCAAAATAAGGAAAATTTATGCCTTTTTTCCCTGAAGTAAGTGAAATTTCTGCAATTTTGCCCCAAAATAAATGAAATTTCTGCAATTTTGTCCCAAAATAAGGGATTTTTCTGGAATTTTGTCCCAAAATAAGGGAAATTTCTGGAATTTTGCTCCAAAATAAGTGGAATTTCTGAGTTTTGCCCCAAAATACAAAAAGCTTCTGCAATTTTGCTCCAAAATACGGGGAATTTCTGCCTTTTTGCCCGAAAATAAGAAGAATGCATACCTTTTTGCCATAAAAAAGAAAAATTTCTTCATTTTTGCTCCAAAATAAGGAGAATTTCTGCTTTTTTGCCTCTAAATAAATGAAATTTCAGTTTCTTTCTCCCAAAACAAAAGGCATTTCTGTCTTTTTTTGCCCCAAAATAAGGAAAATTTCTGACTTATTACCCTGAAATAAGTGAAATTTCTGCAATTTTGCCCCAAAATAAGGAAAATTTCTGACTTTTTGCCCCCAAAAAAGGGAATTTCAGCTTCTTTACCTCAAAATAAGGGGAATTTCTGCATTTGTGCTACAAAATATTAGGAATTTCTGAATTTTTGCCCCAAAATAAGGAAAATTTCTGCCTTTTTTCCCTGAAATAAGTGAAATTTCTGCAATTTTGCCCCAAAATTAGTGAAATTTCTGCAATTTTGCCCCAAAATAAGTGAAATTTCTGCTTTTTTGCCCCCAAATAAGGGAATTTCAGCCTTTTTACTTCAAAATAAGAAGAATTTCTGCATTTTGCCCCAAAATATGGGAAATTTCTGCCTTTTTGCCCCAAAATAAAAAAAATTTCTGAAATTTTGTACCAAAATAAAAGAAATTTCTGCCTTTTTGCCTCCAAATAAGAAAATGTGCTTTTTTCTCTGAAATAAATGAAATTTCTGCAATTTTGCCCCAAAATAAGTGAAATTTCTGCAATTTTGCCCCAAAATAAGTGAAATTTCTGGAATTTTGCCACAAAATAAGTGGAATTTCTGAGTTTTGCCCCAAAATAAGGAGAATTTCTGTCTTTTTGCCCTAACATATAGGGAATTTCTGCCTTTTTGCCCCCCAATTAGGGAAATTTCTGCAGTTTTGCTCCAAAATAAGGGGAATTTCTGCTTTTTTGCCTCTAAATAAGTGGAATTTCTGTTTTTCCCCCCAAAAAATGGGAATTTCTGTCTTTTTTCTCAAAAATAAGGAAAATTTCTGACTTACTACCCTGAAATGAGTGAAATTTCTGCAATTTTGCCCCAAAATAAGGAAAATTTCTGCCTTTTTATCCCAAAATACGGGAAATTTCGGACTTTTTACCTCAAAATAAGGGGAATTTCTGCATTTTTGCCACAAAATATTAGATATTTCTGCCTTTTTGCCCCAAAATAAGGAAAATTTATGCCTTTTTTCCCTGAAGTAAGTGAAATTTCTGCAATTTTGCCCCAAAATAAATGAAATTTCTGCAATTTTGTCCCAAAATAAGGGATTTTTCTGGAATTTTGTCCCAAAATAAGGGAAATTTCTGGAATTTTGCTCCAAAATAAGTGGAATTTCTGAGTTTTGCCCCAAAATACAAAAAGCTTCTGCAATTTTGCTCCAAAATACGGGGAATTTCTGCCTTTTTGCCCGAAAATAAGAAGAATGCATACCTTTTTGCCATAAAAAAGAAAAATTTCTTCATTTTTGCTCCAAAATAAGGAGAATTTCTGCTTTTTTGCCTCTAAATAAATGAAATTTCAGTTTCTTTCTCCCAAAACAAAAGGCATTTCTGTCTTTTTTTGCCCCAAAATAAGGAAAATTTCTGACTTATTACCCTGAAATAAGTGAAATTTCTGCAATTTTGCCCCAAAATAAGGAAAATTTCTGACTTTTTGCCCCCAAAAAAGGGAATTTCAGCTTCTTTACCTCAAAATAAGGGGAATTTCTGCATTTGTGCTACAAAATATTAGGAATTTCTGAATTTTTGCCCCAAAATAAGGAAAATTTCTGCCTTTTTTCCCTGAAATAAGTGAAATTTCTGCAATTTTGCCCCAAAATTAGTGAAATTTCTGCAATTTTGCCCCAAAATAAGGGAAATTTCTGGAATTTTGCCACAAAATAAGGGAAATTTCTGGAATTTTGCCCCAAAATAAGTGGAATTAATATGTTTTGCCCAAAATAAGGAGACTTTCTGTCTTTTTGCCCTAACATATAGGGAATTTCTGCCTTTTTGCCCCACAATTAGGGGAATTTCTGCAATTTTGCTCCAAAATACAGGGAATTTCTGCCTTTTTGCCCGAAAATAATAAGAATGCATACCTTTTTGCCATAAAAAAAGAAATTTCTTTATTTTTACTCCAAAAGAAGGGGAATTTCTGCTTTTTTGCCTCTAAATAAGTGAAATTTTTGTATTTTTCCCCCAAAACAAAGGGAATTTCTTTATTTTTTGACCCAAAATAAGGAAAATTTCTGCCTTATTACCCTGAAATAAGTGAAATTTCTGCAATTTTGCCCCAAATAAGAGAAATTTCTGTTTTTGCCCCCAAATCAGGGGAATTTCAGCCTTTTTACCTCAAAATAATAGGAATTTCTGCATGTTTGCCCCAAAATATGGAAAATTTCTGCTTTTTTGCCCCAAAATAAAAAAAAATTCTGCAATTTTGTACCAAAATAAAAGAAATTTCTGCCTTTTTGCCTCAAAATAAAGAAATTTCTGCTTTTTTTCTGAAATAAATGAAATTTCTGCAATTTTGCCCCAAAATAAGTGAAATTTCTACAATTTTGCCCCAAAATAAGTGAAATTTCTGGAAATTTGCCCCAAAATAAGTGGAATTTCTGAGTTTTGCCCCAAAATACGGAGAATTTCTGCAATTTTGCTCCAAAATACGGGGAATTATTGCCTTTTTGCCTGAAAATAAGAAGAATGCATACCTTTTTGCCATAAAAAAGGGATATTCCCTCATTTTTGCTCCAAAATAAGGGGAATTTCTGCTTTTTTGCCTCTAAATAAGTGAAATTTCAGTCTTTTTCCCCCAAAACAAAAAAAATTTCTGTCTTTTTTGCCCCAAAATAAGGAAAATTTCTGACTTATTACCCTGAAATAAGTGAAATTTCTGCAATTTGGCCCCAAAATAAGAAAAATTTCTGCCTTTTTGCCTTCAACAAAAGGGAATTTCAGCTTTTTTACCTCAAAATGAGAGGAATTTCTGCATTTTTGTCACAAAATATTAGGAATTTCTGCCTTTTTGCCCCAAAATAAGGAAAATTTCTGAGTTTTTTCCCTGAAATAAGTTAAATTTCTGCAATTTTGCCCCAAAATAAGGGAAATTTCTGGAATTTTGCCCCAAAATAAGTGGAATTTCTGAGTTTTGCCCCAAAATAAGGAGAATTTCTCTCTTTTTGCCCCAACATATAGGGAATTTCTGCATTTTTGCCCCCCAATTAGGGGAATTTCTGCAATTTTGCTCAAAAATACGAGGAATTTCTGCCTTTTTGCCCGAAAATAAGCAGAATGCATACCTTTTTGCCATAAAAAAGGGAAATTTCTTCATTTTTGCTTCAAAATAAGGGGAATTTCTGCTTTTTGCCTCTAAATAAGTGGAATTTCTGTCGTTTTCCCCCAAAACAAAGGGAATTTCTGTTATATTTGCCCCAAAATAAAAAAAAATTCTGACTTTTTTCCTTGAAATAAGTGAAATTTCTGCAATTTTGCCCCAAAATAAGTGAAATTTCTGCTTTTTTGCCCCCAAATAAGGGAATTTCAGCCTTTTTACCTCAAAATAAAAGGAATGTCTGCATTTTGCCCCAAAATATGGGATATTTCTGAATTTTTGCCCCAAAATAAGAAAAATTTCTGCAATTTTGTACCAAAATAAAAAAATTTCTGCCTTTTTGCCCCCAAAGAAGAAAGTTTCTCCTTTTTTTCTGAAATAAATGAAATTTCTGCAATTTTGCCTTAAAATAAGTGAAATTTCTGCAATTTTGCCCCAAAATAAGTGAAATTTCTGAGTTTTGCCCCAAAATAAGGAGAATTTCTCTCTTTTTGCCCCAACATATAGGGAATTTCTGCATTTTTGCCCCCCAATTAGGGGAATTTCTGCAATTTTGCTCAAAAATACGAGGAATTTCTGCCTTTTTGCCCGAAAATAAGCAGAATGCATACCTTTTTGCCATAAAAAAGGGAAATTTCTTCATTTTTGCTTCAAAATAAGGGGAATTTCTGCTTTTTGCCTCTAAATAAGTGGAATTCCTGTCTTTTTCCCCGAAAACAAAGGGAATTTCTGTCTTTTTTGCCCCAAAATAAAAAAAAATTCTGACTTTTTTCCCTGAAATAAGTGAAATTTCTGCAATTTTGCCCCAAAATAAGTGAAATTTCTGCTTTTTTGCCCTCAAATAAGGGAATTTCAGCCTTTAACCTCAAAAAAAGGGGAATGTTTGCATTTTGCTACAAAATATGGGATATTTCTGCCTTTTTGTACCAAAATAAGAAAAATTTCTGCAATTTTGTACCAAAATAAAAAAAATTTCTGCCTTTTTGCCCCCAAAAAAGAAAATTTCTGCTTTTTTTCTGAAATAAATGAAATTTCTGCAATTTTGCCCCAAAATAAGTGAAAGTTCTGCAATTTTGCCTCAAAATAAGTGAAATTTCTGGTAGTTTGCCCCAAAATAAGTGGAATTTCTGAGTTTTGCCCCAAAATAAGGAGAATTTCTGTCTTTTTGCCCCAACATATAGGGAATTTCTGCCTTTTTGCCCCACAATTAGGGAAATTTCTGCAGTTTTGCTCCAAAATCTTTTTTGCCTCTAAATAAGTGGAATTTCTGTCTTTTTCCCCCAAAACAAAGGGAATTTCTGTCTTTTTTGCTCCAAAATAAGAAAAATTTCTGACTTATTACCCTGAAATAAGTGAAATTTCTGCAATTTTGCCCCAAAATAATGGAAATTTCTGTCTTTTTGCCCCCAAATATGGGTATTTCAGCATTTTTACCTCAAAATAAGGGGAATTTCTGCATTTTTGCCACAAAATATTAGGAATTTCTGCCTTTTTGCCCCAAAATAAAGAAAATTTCTGCATTTTTCTATGAAATAAGTGAAATTTCTGCAATTTTGCCCCAAAATAAGTTAAATTTTTGCAATTTTGCCCCAAAATAAGGGAAATTTCTGGAATTTTGCCCCAAAATAAGGGAAATTTCTGGAATTTTGCCCCAAAATAAGTGGAATTTCTGAGTTTTGGCCCAAAATAAGGAGAATTTCTGTATTTTTGCCCCAACATATAGGGAATTTCTGCCTTTTTGCCCCACAATTAGGGGAATTTCTACAATTTTGCTCCAAAATACGAGTAATTTCTGCCTTTTTGCCCGAAAATAAGAAGAATGCATACCTTTTTGCCATAAAAAAGGGAAATTCCTTCATTTTTGCTTTAAATTAAGGGGAATTTCTGCTTTTTTGCCTATAAATGAGTGGAATTTCTGTCTTTTTTTTTCCCCAAAACAAAGGGAATTTCTGTATTTTTGAAACAAAATAAAGAAAATTTCTGATTTATTACACTGAAATAAGTGAAATTTCTGCAATTTTGCTCCAAATAAGAGAAATTTCTGCCTTTTTGCCCCCAAATAAGGGAAATTTCAGCCTTTTTACCTCAAATAAGGGGAATTTCTGCATTTTTGCCACAAAATATGGGAAATTTCTGCCTTTTTGCCCCAAAATAAAAAAAATTTCTGCAATTTTGTACCAAAATAAAAGAAATTTCTGCCTTTTTGCCTCAAAATAAGGAAATTTCTGCTTTTTTTTCTTAAATAAGTGAAATTTCTGCAATATTGCCCCAAAATAAGTGAAATTTCTGAGTTTTGACCGAAAATAAGGAGAATTTCTGTCTTTTTGCCCCAACATATAGGGAATTTCTGCCTTTTTGCTCCACAATTAGGGGAATTTCTGCAATTTTTCTCCAAAATACGGGGAATTTCTGCCTTTTTGCCCAAAAATAATAAGAATGCATATCTTTTTTCCATAAAAAAAGGGAAATTTCTTCATTTATGCTCCAAAATAAGGGGAATTTCTGCTTTTTTGCCTCCAAATACGTGGAATTTCTGTCTTTTTCCCACAAAACAAAGGGAATTTCTGTCTATTTTGCCCCAAAATAAGGAAAATTTCTGAATTTTTCCCTGAAATAAGTGAAATTTCTGCAATTTTGCGCCAAAATATGTGAAATTTCTGGAATTTTGCCCCAAAATAAGTGGAATTTCTGAGTTTTGCCCCAAAATAAAGAGAATTTCTGTGTTTTTGCCCTAACATATAGGGAATTTCTGCCTTTTTGCCCCACAATTAGGGGAATTTCTGCAATTTTGCTCTAAAATACGGGGAATTTCTGCTTTTTTGCCCAAAAATAAGAAGAATGCATACATTTTTGCCATAAAAAGGGAAATTTCTTCATTTTTGTTTTAAAATAAGGGGAATTTCTTCTTTTTTGCCTATAAATAAGTGAAATTTCTGACTTTTTCCCCCAAAACAAAGGGAATTTCTGTATTTTTTGCCCCAAAACAGAGAAAATTTCTGACTTATTACCCTGAAATAAGTGAAATTTCTGCAATTTTGCCACAAATTAGAGAAATTTCTGCCTTTTTGCCCCCAAATAAGGGGAATTTCAGCCTTTTTACCTCAAAATAAGGGGAATTTCTGCATTTTTGCCACAAAATATGGGAAATTTCAGCATTTTTGCCCCAAAATAAAAAAAAATTCTGCAATTTTGTACCAAAATAAAAGAAGTTTCTGCCTTTTTGCTTCAAAATAAGGAAATTTCTGCTTTTTTTCTGAAATAAGTGAAATTTCTGCAATATTGCCCCAAAATAAGTGAAATTTCTGAGTTTTGCCCCAAAATAAGGAGAATTTCTTTCTTTTTGCCCCAACATATAGGGAATTTCTGCCTTTTTGCCCCACAATTCGGGGAATTTCTGCCTTTTTGCCCAAAAATAATAAGAATGCATACCTTTTTTCTATAAAAAAGGGAAATTTCTTCATTTTTGCTCCAAAATAAGGGGATTTTCTGCTTTTTTGCCTCTAAATAAGTGGAATTTCTGTCTTTTTCCCCCAAAACAAAGGGAATTTCTGTCTTTTTTGCCCCAAAATAAGGAAAATTTCTGACTTTTTTCCTCGAAATAAGTGAAATTTCTGCAATTTTGCAACAGAATAAGTGAAATTTCTGCAATAGTGCCCCAAAATAAGTGAAATATCTGAGCTTTGCCCCAAAATAAGAATAATTTCTGTCTTTTTGCCCTAACATATAGGGAATTTCTGCCTTTTTGCCCCACAATTCGGGAAATATCTGCCTTTTTCCCCCAAAATTAGAAAAATTTCTGTAATTTTGTACCAATACTAAAGAAATTTCTGCCTTTTTGCCCCAAAATAAAAAAATTTCTGCTTTTTTTTCTGAAATAAGTGAAATTTCTGAAATTTTGCCCAAAAATAAGTGAAATTTCTGAGTTTTGCCCCAAAATAAGTGAAATTTCTGCTTTTTTGCCCCCAAATAAAGAAATTTCAGCCTTTTTACCTTAAAAGTAGGGGAATTTCTGAATTTTTGCCACAAAATATTAGGATTTTCTGCCTTTTGCCCCAAAATAAGGAAAATTTCTGCCTTTTTTCCCTGAAATAAGTGAAGTTTCTGCAATTTTGCCCCAAAATAAGTGAAATTTTTGCAATTTTGCCCCAATATATGTGAAATTTCTGGAATTTTGCCCCAAAATAAGTGGAATTTCTGAGTTTTGCCACAAAATAAAAAGAATTTCTGTCTTTTTCCCCCACCATATAGGGAATTACTGCCTTTTTGCCCCACAATTAGGGGACTTTCTGCAGTTTTGCTCCAAAATAATGGGAATTTCTGCTGTTTTGCCTCTAAATAAGTGGAATTTCTTTCTTTTTCCCACAAAACAAAGGGAATTTCTGTCTTTTTTGCCCCAAAATAAGGAAAATTTCTGCTATTAACCCTGAAATAATTGAAATTTCTGCAATTTTGCCTCAAAATAAAGGAAATTTCTGCCTTTTTGCACCCAAATAAGGATAGTTTCAAACTTTTTACCTCAAAATAAGGGGAATTTATGCATTTTTGCCCCAAAATAAGGGAAATTTCTGCCTTTTTTCCCAAAATAAGAAAAATTTCTGCAATTTTGTACCAAAATAAAAGAAATTTCTGCTTTTTTACCCCAAAATGAGAAAATTTCTGCTTTGTTTTTCTGAAATAAGTGAAATTTCTGCAATTTTGCCCCAAAATAAGTCAAATTTCTGCAATTTTCCACTAAATAAGAGAAATTTCTGGAATTTTGCCCCAAAATAAGTGGAATTTCTGAGTTTTGCCCAAAAATACGGAGAATTTCTGTCTTTTTGCCCCAACATATAGGGAATTTCTCCCTTTTTGCCCAACAATTAGGGGGATTTCTGCAATTTTGCTCCAAAATACAAGAATTTCTGCCTTTTTGCCCAAAAATGAGAAGAATGCATAACTTTTTGCCATAAAAAACGGAAATTTCTTCATTTTTACTCTAAAATAAGGAGAATTTCTGCTTTTTTGCCTCTAAAAGTGGAATTTCTGTCTTTTTTTCCCAAAACAAAGGGAATTTCTGTCTTTTTTGCCCCAAAATAAGGAATATTTCTTACTTATTACCCTGAAATAAGTGAAATTTCTGCAATTTTGCCCCAAAATAAGGAAAATTTCTGCCTTTTTGCCCCCAAATACGGGGAATTTCAGCCTTTTTACCTCAAAATAAGGGGAATTTCTGCCTTTTTGCCCCAAAATAAGGAAAATTTCTGCCTTTTTTCCTTGAAATAAGTAAAATTTCTGCAATTTTGCCCCAAAATAAGTGAAATTTCTGCAATTTTGCCCCAAAATAAAATAAATTTCTGGAATTTTGCCCCAAAATAAGTGGAATTTCTGAGTTTTGCCCCAAAATAAGTAGAAATTCTGTCTTTTTGCCCTAACATATAGGGAATTTCTGCGTTTTTGCCCAAAATTAGGTGAAGTTCTGCAATTTTGCTCCAAAATACGGGGAATTTCTGCCTTTTTGCTCGAAAATAAGAAGAATGCATACTTTTTTTTATAAAAAAGGGAAATTTCTTCATTTTTGCTCCAAAATAAGGGGAATTTCTGCTTTTTTGCCTCTAAATAAGTGGAATTTCTGTCTTTTTCCCCCAAAACAAAGGGAATTCCTGTCTTTTATGCCCCAAAATAATGAAAATTTTTGACTTATTACCCTGAAATAAGTGAAATTTGTGCAATTTTGCGGCAATATATGGGAAATTTCTGCCTTTTTGCCCCCAAATAAGGGCAATTTCAGCCTTTTACCTCAAAATAAGGGTAATTTCGGCATTTTTGCTACAAAATATTAGGAATTCCTGCCTTTTTGTTCCAAAATAAGGAAAATTTTTGCTTTTTTTTCCTGAAATAAGTGAAATTTCTGCAATTTTGCCCAAAAAATAAGTGAAATTTCTGCAATTTTGCCCAAAAATAAGTAAAATTTCTGGAATTTTGCCCCAAAATAAGTGTAATTTCTGAGTTTTGTCCCAAAATAAGGAGAATTTCTGTCTTTTTGCCCCAACATATAGGGAATTTCTGCTTTTTTGCCCTACAATTAGGGGAATTTCTGCAGTTTTGCTCCAAAATAAGGGGAATTTCTGCTTTTTTGCCTCTAAATTAGTGGAATTTCTATCTTTTTCTCCGAAAACAAAGGGAATTTCTGCCTTTTTTGCCCCAAAATAAGGAAAATTTCTGACTTATTACACTGAAATAAGTGAAATTTCTGCAATTTTGCCCCAAAATAAGGGAAATTTCTGCCTTTTGCCCCAAAATAAGGAAAATTTCTGCCTTTTTCACCCAAAATAAGAAATATTTCTGCAATTTTGTACCAAAATAAAAGAAATTTCTGCATTTTTCCCCAAAATAAGAAAATTTTTTTTCTGAAATAAGTGAAATTTCTGCAATTTTGCCCCAAAATAAGTGAAATTTCTGAGTTTTGCCCCAAAATAAGGAGAATTTCTGTCTCTTTGCCCCAACATATAAAGACTTTCTGCCTTTTTGCCCCACAATTAGGAGAATTTCTGCAATTTTGCTCCAAAATACAGGAAATTTCTGCTTTTTTGCCCGAAAATAAGAAGAATGCATACCTTTTTGCCACAAAAAAAAGGAAATTTCTTCATTTTTGCTCTAAAATAAGAGTAACTTCTGCTTTTTTGCCTCTAAATAAGTGGAAATTAAGTCTTTTTCCCCCAAAACAAAGGGAATTTCTGTCTTTTTTGCCCCAAAATAAGGAAAATTTCTGACTTATTACCCTGAAATAAGTGAAATTTCTGCAATTTTGCCCCAAAATAAGGGAAATTTCTGCCTTTTTGCAACCAAATAAGTAGAATTTCAGCCTTTTTACCTCGAAATAAGGGGAATTTATGAATTTTTGCCACAAAATAAGGGATATTTCTGCCTTTTTTCAACAAAATAAAAAAAATTTCTGCAATTGTGTACTAAAATAAAAGAAATTTCTGCTTTTTTACACCAAAATAAGAAAATTTCTGCTTTTTTTTCTGAAATAAGTGAAATTTCTGCAATTTTGCCCCAAAATAAGTCAAATTTCTGCAATTTTGCACCTAAATAAGGGAAATTTCTGGAATTTTGCCCCAAAATAATTGGAATTTCTTAGTTTTGCCCAAAAATAAGGAGAATTTCTGTCTTTTTGCCCCAACATATAGGGAATTTTTGCCTTTTTCCAAACAATTAGGGGAATTTCTGCAATTTTGCTCCAAAATACGGGGAATTTCTGCCTTTTTGCCCAAAAATGAGAAGAATGCATAACTTATTGCCATGAAAAAGGGAAATTTCTTCATATTTACTCCAAAATAAGGAGAATTTCTGCTCTTTTGCCTCTAAAAGTGGAATTTCTGTTTTTTTTCCCGAAAACAAAGCAAATTTCTGTCTTTTTTGCACAAAAATAAGGAAAATTTCTTACTTATTACCCTGAAATATGTGAAATTTCTGCAATTTTGCCCCAAAATAAGGAAAATTTCTGCCTTTTTGCACCCAAATACGGGGAATTTCAGCTTTTAACCACAAAATAAGGGGAATTTCTGCATTTTTGCCACAAAATATTAGGAATTTCTGCCTTTTTGCCTCAAAATAAGGAAAATTTATGCCTTTTTTCCCTGAAATAAGTGAAATTTCTGCAATTTTGCACCAAAATAAGTGAAATTTCTGCAATTTTGCCCCAAAATAAGGGAAATTTCTGGAATTTTGCCCCAAAAAAGTGGAATTTCTGAGTTTTGCCCCAAAATAATGAGAATTTGTGTCTTTTTGCCCTAACATATAGGGAATTTCTGCCTTTTTGCCCAAAATTAGGGGAAGTTCTGCAATTTTGCTCCAAAATACGGGGAATTTCTGCCTTTTCGCGCGAAAATAAGCAGAATGCATATTTTTTTCCATAAAAAAGGGAAATTTCTTCATTTTTGCTCCAAAATAAGGGGAATTTCAGCTTTTTTGCCTCTAAATAAGTGGAATTTCTGTCTTTTTCCCCCAAAACAAAAGGAATTCCTTTCTTTTTTCCCCCAAAATAATGAAAATTTCTGACTTATTACCCTGAAATAAGTGAAATTTGTGCAATTTTTGCCGCAAAATAAGGGAAATTTCTGCCTTTTTGCCCATAAATAAGGGCAATTTCAGCCTTTTTACCTCAAAATAAGGGGAATTTCGGCATTTTTGCCACAAAATATTAAGAATTTCTGCCTTTTTGTCCCAAAATAAAAAAAAATTTTGCTTTTTTTCCCTGAAATAAGTGAAATTTCTGCAATTTTGCCCCAAAATAAGTGAAATTTTTGCAATTTTGCCCCAAAATAAGTGAAATTTCTGGAATTTTGACCCAAAATAAGTGGAATTTCTGAGTTTTGCCCCAAAATAAAGAAAATCTCTGTTTATTTGCCCCAACATATAGGAAATTTCTGCTTTTTTGCCCCACAATTAGGAGAATTTCTGCAGTTTTGCTCCAAAATAAGGGAAATTTCAGCTTTTTTGCCTCTAAATATGTGGAATTTCTATCTTTTTCCCGAAAAAAAAGGAAATTTCTGTCTTTCTTGCCCCAAAATAAGAAAAATTTCTGACTTATTACCCTGAAATAAGTGAAATTTCTGCCATTTTGCCCCAAAATAAGGGAAATTTCTGCATTTTTGCTCCAAAATAAGGGAAATTTCTGCCTTTTTCCCCCAAAATAAGAAAAATTTCTGCAATTTTGTACCAAAATAAAAGAAATTTCTGCCTTTTTGCCACAAAATAAGAAAAATTTTTTTTCTGAAATAAGTGAAATTTCTTCAATTTTGCCCCAAAATAAGTGAAATTTCTGAGTTTTGCCCCAAAATAAGGAGAATTTCTGACTTTTTGACCCAACATATAAGGAATTTCTGCCTTTTTGCCCCACAATTAGGGGAAATTCTGCAATTTTGCTCCAAAATACGGAATATTTCTGCCTTTTTGCCCAAAAATAAGAAGAATGCATACCTTTTTGCCACAAAAAAAAAAGAAATTTCTTCATTTTTGCTCCAAAATAAATAGAATTTCTGCTTTTTTTCCTCTAAGTAAGTGGAAATTCAGTCTTTTTCCCGCAAAACAAAGGGAATTTCTGTCTTTTTTGCTCCAAAATAATGAAAATTTCTGACTTATTACCCTGAAATAAGTGAAATTTCTGCAATTTTGCCCCAAAATAAGGGAAATTTCTGCCTTTTTCCCCCCAATAAGGGGAATTTCAGCATTTATACCTCTAAATAAGGGGTATTTCTGCATTTTTGCAACACAATATGGGAAATTTCTGCCTTTTTGCCCCAAAATACAAAAAATTTCTGCAATTTTATACCAAAATAAAAGAAATTTCTGCCTTTTTTCCCCAAAATAAGAAAATTTCTGCTTTTTTTCTGAAATAAGTGAAATTTCTGCAATTTTGCCCCAAAGTAAGTGAATTTTCTGCAATTTTGCCCCAAATTAAGGAAAATTTCTGAAATTTCGCCCTAAAATAAGTGGAATTTCTGAGTTTTGCGCTAAAATAAGGAGAATTTCTGTCTTATTGCCCCAACATATAGGGAATTTCTGCCTTTTTGCCCCACAATTAGGGGAATTACTGCAATTTTGCTACAAAATTCGGGGAATTTTTGCCTTTTTGCCAAATATAAGAAGAATGCATAAGTTTTTGATACAAAAAAAGGAAATTTCTGTCTTTTTTGCCCCAAAATAAGGAAAATTTCTGACTTATTACCCTGAAATAAGTGACATTTCTGCAATTTTGCCCCAAAATAAGGGAAATTTCTGCGTTTTTGCCCCCACATAAGGGGAATTTCAGCTTTTTTACCTCAAAATAAGGGGAATTTCTGCATTTTTGCCCCAAAATATGGGCAATTTCTGCCTTTTGCCCCAAAATACAAAAAATTTCTGCAATTTTATACCAAAATAAAAGAAATATCTGCCTTTTTGCCCCAAAATAAGAAAATTTCTGCATTTTTTCTGAAATAAGTGAAATTTCTGCAATTTTGCCTCAAAGTAAGTCAAATTTCTGCAATTTTTCCACAAAATTAGGGAAATTTCTGGAATTTTGCCCCAAAATAAGTGGAATTTCTGAGTTTTGCCCTAAAATAAGGAGAATTTCTGTTTTTTTGCCTCAACATATAGGGAATTTCTGCCTTTTTGCCTCACAATTACGGGAATTTCTGCAATTTTGCTCCAAAATACAGGGAATTTCTGCCTTTTTTCCCGAAAAATAAGAAGAATGCATACCTTTTTGCCACAAAAAAGGAAATTTTTTCATTTTTACTCCTAAATAAGGGGAATTTCTGGTTTTTTGCCTCTAAATAAGTGGAAATCCAGACTTTTTCCCCTAAAACAAAGGAAATTTCTGTCTTATTTGCCCCAAAATAAGGAAAATTTCTGACTTAGTACCCTGAAATAAGTGAAATTTCTGCAATTTTGCCCCAAAATAAGGGAAATTTCTGCCTTTTGCGTCCAAATAAGGGAAATTTCAGCTTTTTTACATAGAATAAGGGGAATTTCTGCATTTTTGCCCCAAAATATGGGAAATTTCTGTCTTTTTGCCCCAAAATACGAAAAATTTCTGCAATTTTGTACCAAAATAAAAGAAATTTCTGCCTTTTTGCCCCAAAATAAGAAAATTTCTGCTTTTTTTCTGAAATAAGAAAAATGTCTGCAATTTTGCCCCAAAATAAGTCAAATTTCTCCAATTTTGCCCCCAAAATAAGGGAAATTTCTGATATTTTGCCTCAAAATAAGTGGAATTTCTGAGTTTCTCCCCAAAATAAGGAGAATTTCTGTCTTTTTGCCCCAACATATAGGGAATTTCTGCCTCTTTGCCCCACAATTAGGGGAATTTCTGCAATATTGCTCAAAAATCCGGGAAATTTCTGCCTTTTTGCCCGAAAATAAGAAGAATGCATAGCTTTTTGCCATAAAAAAGGGAAATTTCTTCATTTTTGCCCCAAATTAGGGGTATTTCTGCTCTTTTGCCTCTAAATAAGTGGAATTTCTGTCTTTTTCCCCGAAAACAAAGGGAATTTCTGTCTCTTTTGCCCCAAATTAAGGAAAATTTCTGACTTATTACCCTGAAATAAGTGAAATTTCTGCAATTTTGCCGCAAAATAAGGGAAATTTCTGCCTTTTTGCAACCAAATAAGGGGAATTTCAGCCTTTTTACCTCAAAATAAGGGAAATTTCTGCATTTTTGCCTCGAAATATTAGGAATTTCTTCCTTTTTTCCCCAAAATAAGGAAAATTTATGCCTTTTTTTCACTGAAATAAGTGAAATTTCTCCAATTTTGCCACAAAATAAGTAAAATTTGTGCAATTTTTCCCCAAAATAAGAGAAATTTCTGGAATTTTGCCCCAAAATAAGTAGAATTTCTGAGTTCTGCCCCAAAATAAGTAGAATTTCTGTCTTTTTGCCCTAACATATAGGGAATTTTTGCATTTTCTCCAAAATTAAAGGAATTTCTGCAATTTTGCTGCAAAATACAGGGAATTTCTGCCTTTTTGCCGAAAATAAGAAGAATGCATATATTTTTGCCATAGAAAAAGGAAATTTCTTCATTTTTGCTCAAAAATAAGGGGAATTTCTGCTTTTTTGCCTCTAAATACGTGGAATTTCTGTCTTTTTCCCCCAAAACAAAGAGAATTTCTGTCTTTTTTGCCCCAAAATAAGAAAAATTTGTGACTTATTACCCTGAAATAAGTGTAATTTGTGCAATTTTGCCACAAAATAAGGAAAATTTCTGCATTTTTGCCCCCAAATAAGTGGAATTTCAGCATTTTTACCTCAACATAAGGGGAATTTTGGCATTTTTGCCACAAAATATTAGGAATTTCTGCCTTTTTGCCCAAAAATAAAAAAATTTCACTTTTTTTCCCTGAAATAAGTGAAATTTCTGCAATTTTGCCGCAAAATAAGTGAAATTTCTGCAATTTTGCCCTAAAATAAGTGAAATTTCTGGAATTTTGCCCAAAATTAAGTGAAATTTCTGAATTTTGCCCCAAAATAAGGAGAATTTCTGTCTTTTTGCCCCAAGATATAGAGAATTTCTGCCTTTCTGCCCCACAATTAAGGGAAGTTCTGCAGTTTTGCTCCAAAAAAAGGCGAATTTCTGCTTTTTTGCCTCTAAATAAGTGGAATTTCTGTCTTTTTCCCACAAAACAAAGGGAATTTCTGTTTTTTTTGCCCCAAAATAAGGAAAATTTCTGACTTATTACCCTGAAATAAGTGAAATTTCTGCAATGTTGCCCCAAAATAAGTCAAATTTCTGCAATTTTGCCCCAAAATAAAAGAAATTTCTGGAATTTTGCTCTAAAATAAGTGAAATTTCTGAGTTTTGCCCCAAAATAAGGAGAATTTCTGTCTTTTTGCCCCAACATATAGGGAATTTCTGCCTTTTTGTCCCACAATTGAAGGAATTTCTGCAATTTTGCTCCAAAATACGAGGAATTTCTGCCTTTTTGCCCGAAAATAAGAAGAATGCATACCTTTTTGCGATAAAAAAGTGAAATTAATTCATTTTTGCTCCAAAAAAAGAGGAAATTCTGATTTTTGCCTCAAAATAAGTAGAATTTCTGTCTTTTTCCTTCAAAACAAAGGAAATTTCTGTCATTTTTGCCCCAAAATAAAAAAAAATTTCTGACTTATTACCCTGAAATTAGTGAAATTGCTGCAATTTTGCCCCAAAATAAGGGAAATTTCTGCCTATTTGCCCCCAAATAATGGGAATTTCAGCCTTTTTACCTCAAAATAAGGGGAATTTCTGCCTTTTTGCCACAAATTAAGAAAATTTTTCCTTTTTTTTGAAATAAGTGAAATTTCTGCAATTTTGCCCCAAAATAAGTGAAATTTCTGTAATTTTGCCCCAAAATAATAGAAATTTCTGGAATTTTGCCCCAAAATAAGTAGAATTTCTGAGTTTTGCCCCAAAATAAGGAGAATTTCTGTCTTTTTGCCCCAACATATAGGGAATTTCTGCCTTTTTTCCCCACAATTAGGGGAATTACTGCAATTTGCTCCAAAATACGAAGAATTTCTGCCTTTTTGTCCAAAAATAAAAAGAATGCATAACTTTTTGCAATAAAAAAGGGAAATTTCTTCATTTTTGCTCCAAAATAAGGGGAATTTCTGCTTTTTTGCCTCTAAATAAGTGGAATTTCTGTTTTTTTCCCCAAAACAAAGGGAATTTCTGTCTTTTTTGCCCCAAAATAAGGAAAATTTCTGACTTATTACTCTGAAATAAGTGAAATTTCTGCACTTTTGCCCCAAAATTAGAAAAATTTCTGCTTTTGCCACCAAAAAAGGGGAATTTCAGCATTTTTACCTCAAAATAAGGGTAATTTCTGCGTTTTTGCCACAAATTATTAGGAATTTCTGCCTTTTAGCCCAAAAATAAAGAAAATTTCTGCCTTTTTTCCCAGAAATAAGTAAAATTTCTGCAATTTTGCCCCAAAATAAGTGAAGTTTCTTCCATTTTGCCCCAAAATTATAAAAGTTTCTGGAATTTTGCCCCAATATAAGTGGAATTTCTGAGTTTTGCACCAAAATAAGGAGAATTTCTGTCTTTTTTCCCCAACATATAGGGAATTTCTGCCTTTTTGCCCCAAAATTAGGGGAATTTCTGCAATTTTGTTCCAAAATACGGGGAGTTTCTGCCTTTTTGCCCGAAAATAAGAAGAATGCATACCTTTTGCCATAAAAAAGGGAAATTTCTTCATTTTTGCTCCAAAATAAGGTGAATTTCTGCTTTTTAGCCTCTAAATAAGTGGAATTTCTGTATTTTTCCCCCAAAACAAAGGGAATTTCTGTTTTTTTTGCCCCAAAATAAGGAAAATTTCTGACTAATTACCCTGAAATAAGTGAAATTTCTGCAATTTTGCCCCAAAATAAGGAAAATTTCTGCCTTTTTTCTTTGTAGCAAGTGAAATTTTTGCAATTTTGCCCCAAAATAAGTGAAATTTCTGCCTTTTTGTTCCAAAATAAGGAGAATTTCAGCCTTTTTACCTCAAAATAAGTAGAATTTCTGCATTTTTGCCTCAAAATATGGGAAATTTCTGACTTATTACCCTGAAATAAGTGAAATTCCTGCAATTTTGCCCCAAAATAATGGAAATTTCTGGAATTTTGCCCCAAAATAATGGAAATTTCTAAAATTTTGCCCCAAAATAAGTGGAATTTCTGAGTTTTGCCTCAAAATAAGGAGAATTTCTGTCTTTTTGGCCCACAATTAGGGGAATTTCTGCAATTTTGCTCCAAAATACGAGGAATTTCTGCCTTTTTCCCCGAAAATAAGAAGAATGCATACCTTTTTGCCATAAAAAAGGGAAATTTCTTCATATTTGCGCCAAAAGAAGGGGAATTTCTGCATTTTTGCCTCTAAATAAGTGGAATTTTTGACTTTTTCCCCGAATACAAAGGGTATTTCTGTATTTTTTGCTCCAAAAGAAGGAAATTTCTGAATTATTACCCTGAAATAAGAGAAATTTCTGCAATTTTTCCTTAAATAAGGGAAATTTCTGCCTTCTAGCACCCAAATAAGGGGAATTTCAGCCTTTTTACCTCAAAATAATGGAAATTTCTGCATTTTTGCCACAAAATATTAGGAGTTTCTGCCTTTTTGCCCCAAAATTAGAAAATTTTTTTCAATTTTGTACCAAAATAAAAGAAATTTCTGTCTTTTTGCCCCAAAATAAGAAAATTTCTGCTTTTCTTTCTGAAATAAGTGAAATTTCTGCAATTTTGCCCCAAAATAAGTGAAATTTCTGAGTTTTGCCCCAAAATAAAGAGAATTTCTGTCTTTTTGCCCCAACATATAGGGAATTTCTGCCTTTTAGCCCCACAATTAGGGGAATATCTGCAATTTTGCTCCAAAATACGGAAAATTTCTGCCTTTTTGTCCGAAAATAAGAAGAATGCATACCTTTTTGCCATAAAAAAGGGAAATTTCTTCATTTTTGCTCCAAAATAAGGGGAATTTCTGCTTTTTGCCTCTAAATAAATGGAATTTCTGTCTTTTTCTCTCAAAAAAAAGGGAATTTCTCTCTTTTTTGACCCAAAATAAGGAAATTTTCAGACTTATTACCCTGAAATAAGTGAAATTTCTGCAATTTTGCCCCAAAATAAGGGAAATTTCTGCCGTTTTGCCCCCAAATAAGGGGAATTTCAGCCTTTTTACCTCAAAATAAAGGGAATTTCTGCATTTTTGCCCCAAAATATGGGAAATTTCTGCATTTTTGCCCCAAAATAAGAAAATTTCTGTCTTTTGTCCCTGAAATAAGTGAAATTTCTGCAATTTTGCCCCAAAATAATGGAAATTTCTGCCTTTTTGCACCCAAATAAGGGGAATTTCAGCCTTTTTACCTCAAAATAAGGGGAATTTCTGAATTTTTGCCACAAAATATTAAGAATTTCTGCAATTTTGCCCCAAAATAAGTGAAATTTTTGCAATTTTGCCACAAAGTAAGAAAATTTCTGCTTTTTTCCCTGAAATAAGTGAAATTTCTGAAATTTTGCCCCAAAATAGGTGAAATGTCTGCAATTTTGCCCCAAAAAAAGGGAAATTTCTGCTTTTTGCCCCTAAATAAGAGGAATTTCAGCCTTTTTACCTCAAAATAAGGGGAATTTTTGCATTTTTGCGCCAAAATATGGGAAATTTCTGCTTTTTTGCCCAAAATAAAAAAAAATTTTGCAATTTTTTACCAAAATAAAAGAAATTTCTGCCTTTTTGCCCCAAAATAAAAAAATTTCTGCTTTTTTTCTTTTAAATAAGTTAAATTTCTACAATTTTGCCACAAAATAAGGGAAATTTCTGGAATTTTTACCCTGATGTAAGTGAAATTTCTGCAATTTTGCCCCAAAATAAAAGAAATTTCTGCCTTTTTTCCCCCAAATAAGGGGAATTTCAGCCTTTTTACCTCAAAATAAGGGTAATTTCTGCATTTTTGCCACAAAATATTAGGAATTTCTGCCCTTTTGCCACAAAATAAGGAAAATTTCTGTCTTTTTTCTCTGAAATAAGTCAAATTTCTGCAATTTTGCCCCAAAATAAGTGAAATTGCTGCAATTTTGCCCCAAAATAAGGGAAACTTCTTGAATTTTGCCCAAAAATAAGTGGAATTTCTGAGTTTTGTCCCAAAATAAGTAGAATTTCTGTCTTTTTGCCCCAACATATAGGGAATTTTTGCCTTTTTGCCCCACAATTAGGGGAATTTCTGCAATTTTGCTCCAAAATACGAGGAATTTCTGCCTTTTTGCCCGAAAATAAAAAGAATGCATACCTTTTGGCCATAAAAAAAAGAAATTTCTACATTTTTGCTCCAAAATAAAAGGAATTTTTGCTTTTTTGCCTCTAAATAAGTGGAATTTCTGTCTTTTTCCCCAAAAACAAAGGGAATTTCTGTCTTTTTGCCCCTAAATAAGGAAAATTTCTGAATTATTACCCTGAAATCAGTGAAATTACTACAATTTTGCCCCAAAATAATGGAAATTTC
This sequence comes from Micromys minutus, assembly GCF_963924665.1. Taxonomy (NCBI): domain Eukaryota; kingdom Metazoa; phylum Chordata; class Mammalia; order Rodentia; family Muridae; genus Micromys; species Micromys minutus. Next base: position 304,227 of record NW_027667209.1, read on the forward strand.
TGCCTTTTTGCCCCCAAATAATGGGAATTTCAGCCTTTTTACCTAAAAATAAGGGGGGTTTCTGCATTTTTGCCACAAAATATGGGAAATTTCTGACTTTTTGCCTAAAATAACAAAAATTTCTGCAATTTTGTACAAAAATATAGGTAATTTCTGCTTTTTTGCCCCAAAATAAAAAAAATTTCTGCTTTTTTTTGCCTGAAATATGTGAAATTTCTGCAATTTTGCCCCAAAATAAGTGGAATTTCTGAGTTTTGCCCCAAAATAAGTAGAATTTCTGTCTTTTTGCCCCAACATATAGGGAATTTCTGCATTTTTGCCCCACAATTAGGTTAATTTCTGCAATTTTGCTCCAAAATACAGGGAATTTCTGCCTTTTTGCCCGAAAATAAGAAGAAAGCACACCTTTTTGCCATAAAAAAGGGAAATTACTGCAATTTTGCTCCAAAATAAAGGGAATTTCTGCTTTTTTGCCTCTAAATAAGTAGAATTTCTGTCTTTTTCTCCCAAAACAAAGAGAATTTCTGTATTTTTGCCCCAAAATAAGGAAAATTTCTGACTTATTACCCTGAAATCAGTGAAATTTCTGCAATTTTGCCCCAAAATAAAGGAAATTTCTGCCTTTTTGCTCCCAAATAAGGGGAATTTTAGCCTTTTACCTCAAAATAAGGGGAATTTCTGCATTTTTGCCACAAAATATTAGGAATTTCTGCCTTTTTGCCCCAAAATAAGGAATATTTCTGCCTTTTTTTCATGAAATAAGTGAAATTTCTGCAATGTTGCCCCAAAACAAGTGAAATTTCTGCAATTTTGCCCCAAAATAAGTGGAATTTCTGAGTTTTGTCCCAAAATAAGGAGAATTTCTGTCTTTTAGCCCCAACATATAGGGAATTTCTGACTTTTTGCCCCACAAGTAGGTTAATTTCTGCAATTTTGCTCCAAAATACGGAGAATTTCTGCCTTTTTGCCCGAAAATAAGAATTCATACCTTTTTGCCATAAAAAGGGGAAATTCCTGTAATTTTGCTCCAAAATAAGGGGAATTTCTGCTTTTTTGCCTCTAAATATGTGGAATTTCTGTCTTTTCCCCCCAAAACAAAGGGAATTTCTGTCTTATTTGCACCAAAATAAGGAAATTTTCTGACTTATTACCCTGAAATAAGTGAAATTTCTGAAATTTTGTCCCAAAATAAGGGAAATTTCTGCCTTTTTGCCCCCAAATAAGGGGAATTTCACACTTTTACCTCAAAATAAAGGGAATTTCTGCATTTTTGCCACAAAATATTATGAATTTCTGCATTTTTGTCCCAAAATAAGGAAAATTTCTGCCTTTTTTCCCTGAAATAAGTGAAATTTCTGCAATTTTGCCCCAAAATAAGGGAAATTTCTGCCTTTTTGCTTCCAAATAAGAAAATTTCTTCATTTTTTTCTGAAATATGTGAAATTTCTGAAATTTTGCCCCAAAATAAGTGAAATTTCTACAATTTTGCCCCAAAATAAGTAAAATTTCTGGAATTTTGCCCCAAAATAAGTTGAATTTCTGAGTTTTGACCCAAAATAAGGAGAATTTCTGTTTTTTTGCCCCAACATATAGAGAATTTCTGCCTTTTTGCCTCACAATTAGGGGATTTTCTGCAATTTTGCCTCAAAAGAAGAGAAATTTCTGCCTTTTTTCCCTGAAATAAGTGGAAAATCTGCAATTTAGCCCCAAAATAAGTGAAATTTCTGCAATTTTGCCCCAAAATAAAAGAAATTTCTGCAATTTTGTACCAAAATAAAAGAAATTTCTGCTTTTTTGCCCCAAAATAAGAAAATTTCTGCTTTTTTTCCCTTAAATAAGTGAAATTTCTGCAATTTTGCCCCAAAATAAGCGAAATTTCTGGAATTTTGCCGCAAAATAAGTGGAATTTCTTAGTTTTGCCCCAAAATAAGGAGAATTTCTGTCTTTATGCCCCAACATATAGGAAATTTCTGCCTTTTTGCCCCACAATTAGAGGAATTTCTGCAATTTTGCTCCAAAATACGGGAAATTTCTGCCTTTTTGCCCCAAAATAAAAAGAATGCATAACTTTTTGCCATAAAAAAGGGAAATTTCTTCATTTTTGCTCCAAAATAAGGGGAATTTCTGCTTTTTTTGCCTCTAAATAAGTGGAATTTCTGTCTTTTTCCCTCAAAACAAAGGGAATTTCTGTCATTTTTGAATCAAAATAAAAAAAATTTCTGACTTATTACCCTGACATAAGTGAAATTTCTGCAATTTTGCCACAAAATAAAGGAAATTTCTCAATTTTGCCCCCAAATAAGGGGAATTTAAGCATTTTTACCTCAAAATAAGGGGAATTTCTGCATTTTTGCCCCAAAATATGGGAAATTTCTGCCTTTTTGCCCCCAAATAAGAAGAATTTCAGCCTTTTTACCTCAAAATAATGGAATTTCTGAATTTTTGCCACAAAATATTAGGAATTTCTGACCTTTTGCCCCCAAATAAGAAGAATTTCAGCCTTTTTACCTCAAAATAATGGAATTTCTGAATTTTTGCCACAAAATATTAGGAATTTCTGCCCTTTTGCCCCAAAATAAGAAAAATTACTACCTTTTTTCCCTAAAATATGTGAAATTTCCGCAATTTTGCCCCAAAATAAGTGAAATTTTTGCAATTTTGCCACAAATAAGAAAATTTCTGCTTTTTTCCCTTAAATGAGTTAAATTTCTGCAATTTTGCCCCAAAATAGGTGAACTTTCTGCAATTTTGCCCCAAAATAAGGGAAATTTGTGCTTTTTGCCCCCAAATAAGGGGAATTTCAGCCTTTTTACCTCAAAATAAGGGGAATTTTTGCATTTTTGCCCCAAAATATGGGAAATTTCTGCCTTTTTGCCCAAAATTAAAAAAAAAATTGCAATTTTGTACCAAAATAAAAGAAATTTCTGCCTTTTTGCCCCAAAATAAAAAAATTTCTGCATTTTTCCCTTAAATAAGTAAAATTTCTACAATTTTGCCCCAAAATAATGGAAATTTCTGGAATTTTTACCCTGAAGTAAGTAAAATTTCTGCAATTTTGCCCCAAAATAAGGGAAATTTCTGCCTTTTTCCCTCCAAATAAGGGGAATTTCAGCCTTTTTACCTCAAAATAAGGGTAATTTCTGCATTTTTGCCACAAAATATTAGGAATTTCTGCCCTTTTACCCCAAAATAAGGAAAATTTCTGTCTTTTTTCTCTGAAATAAGTGAAATTGCTGCATTTTGCCCCAAAATAAGGGAAACTTCTTGAATTTTGCCCCAAAATAAGTGGAATTTCTGAGTTTTGCCCCAAAATAAGGAGAATTTCTGTCTTTTTGCCCCAACATATAGGGAATTTTTGCATTTTTGCCCCACAATTAGGGGAATTTCTGCAATTTTGCTCCAAAATACGGGGAATTTCTGCTTTTTTGCCCGAAAATAAGAAGAATGCATACCTGTTTGCCATTAAAAAGAGAAATTTCTTCATTTTTGCTCCAAAATAAGGGGAATTTTTGCTTTTTTGCCTCTAAATAAGTGGAATTTCTGTCTTTTTCCCCCAAAACAAAGGGAATTTCTGTCTTTTTGCCCCAAAATAAGGAAAATTTCTGACTTATTACCCTGAAATCAGTGAAATTACTGCAATTTTTCCCCAAAATAAGGGAAATTTCTGCATTTTTGCCCCCAAATAATGGGAATTTCAGCCTTTTTACCTAAAAATTAGGGGAGTTTCTGCATTTTTGCCACAAAATATGTGAAATTTCTGACTTTTTGCCTAAAATAAGAAAAATTTCTGCAATTTAGTACCAAAATATAGGTAATTTCTGCTTTTTGGCCCCAAAATAAAAAAAATTTCTGCTTTTTTTTGCCTGAAATATGTGAAATTTCTGCAATTTTGCCCCAAAATAAGTGAAATTTCTGCAATTTTGCCCCAAAATAAGGGAAATTTCTGGATTTTTGCCCCAAAATAAATGGAATTTCTGAGTTTTGCCTTAAAATAAGGAGAATTTATGTTTTTTTGCCCCAACATATAGGGAATTTCTGCATTTTTGCCCCACAATTAGGTTAATTTCTGTAATTTTGCTCCAAAATACGGGTAATTTCTGCCTTTTTGCCTGAAAATAAGAAGAAAGCACACCTTTTTGCCATAAAAAAGGGAAATTACTGCAATTTTGCTCCAAAATAAAGGGAATTTCTGCTTTTTTGCCTCTAAATAAGTAGAATTTCTGTCTTTTTACCCCAAAACAAAGAGAATTTCTGTCTTTTTGCCCCAAAATAAAGATAATTTCTTAATTATTACCCTGAAATCAGTGAAATTTCTGCAACTTTGCCCTAAAATAAAGGAAATTTCTGCCTTTTTGCCCCCAAATAAGGGGAATTTTAGCCTTTTACCTCAAAATAAGGGGAATTTCTGCATTTTTGCCACAAAATATTAGGAATTTCTGCCTTTTTGCCCCAAAATAATGAAAATTTCTGCCTTTTTTCCATGAAATAAGTGAAATTTCTGCAATGTTGCCCCAAAACAAGTGAAATTTCTGCAATTTTGCCCCAAAATAAGTGGAATTTCTGAGTTTTGTCCCAAAATAAGGAGAATTTCTGTCTTTTAGCCCCAACATATAGGGAATTTCTGCCTTTTTGCCCCACAAGTAGGTTAATTTCTGCAATTTTGCTCTAAAATACGGGGAATTTCTGCCTTTTTGCCCGAAAATAAGAATTCATACCTTTTTGCCATAAAAAGGGGAAATTCCTGTAATTTTGCTCCAAAATAAGGGGAATTTCTGCTTTTTTGCCTCTAAATATGTGGAATTTCTGTCTTTTCCCCCCAAAACAAAGGGAATTTCTGTCTTATTTGCACCAAAATAAGGAAATTTTCTGACGTATTACCCTGAAATAAGTGAAATTTCTGAAATTTTGTCCCAAAATAAGGGAAATTTCTGCCTTTTTGCCCCCAAATAAAAGGAATTTCACCTTTTTACCTCAAAATAAAGGGAATTTCTGCATTTTTGCCACAAAATATTAGGAATTTCTGCATTTTTGCCCCAAAATAAGGAAAATTTCTGCCTTTTTTCCCTGAAATAAGTGAAATTTCTGCAATTTTGCCCCAAAACAAGTGAAATTTCTGCAATTTTGCCACAAAATAATGGAAATTTCTGCAATTTTGTACCAAAATAAAAGAAATTTCTGCCTTTTTGCTTCCAAATAAGAAAATTTCTTCTTTTTTTTTCTGAAATATATGAAATTTCTGAAATTTTGCCCCAAAATGAGTGAAATTTCTACAATTTTGCCCCAAAATAAGTAAAATTTCTGGAATTTTGCCCCAAAATAAGTGGAATTTCTGAGTTTTGACCCGAAATAAGGAGAATTTCTGTTTTTTTGCCCCAACATATATGGAATTTCTGCCTTTTTGCCTCACAATTAGGGGAATTTCTGCAATTTTGCCTCAAAAGAAGAGAAATTTCTGCCTTTCTTCCCTGAAATAAGTGAAATTTCTGCAATTTAGCCCCAAAATAAGTGAAATTTCTGCAATTTTGCCCCAAAATAAGGGAAATTTCTGCAATTTTGTACCAAATAAAAGAAATTTCTGCTTTTTCACCCAAAATAAGAAAATTTCTGCTTTTTTTCCCTTAAATAAGTGAAATTTCTGCAATTTTGCCCCAAAATAAGTGATTTTCTGCAATTTTGCCCCAAAATAAGCGAAATTTCTGGAATTTTGCCGCAAAATAAGTGGAATTTCTGAGTTTTGCCACAAAATAAGGAGAATTTCTGTCTTTATTCCCCAACATATAGGGAATTTCTGCCTTTTTGCCCCACAATTAGAGGAATTTCTGAAATTTTGCTCCAAAATACGGGAAATTTCTGCCTTTTTGCCCCAAAATAAGAAGAATGCATACCTTTTTGCCATAAAAAAGGGAAATTTCTTCATTTTTGCTCCAAAATACGGGGAATTTCTGCTTTTTTTGCCTCTAAATAAGTGGAATTTCTGTCTTTTTCCCCCAAAACAAAGGGAATTTCTGTCTTTTTTGCCCCAAAATAAAAAAAATTTCTGACTTATTACCCTGACATAAGTGAAATTTCTGCAATTTTGCCCCAAAATAAGGGAAATTTCTCCATTTTTGCCCCCAAATAAGGGGAATTTCAGCTTTTTTACCTCAAAATAAGGGGAATTTCTGCATTTTTGCCCCAATAATGGGAAATTTCTGCCTTTTTGCCCCAAAATAAGAAAATTTCTGTCTTTTGTCACTGAAATAAGTGAAATTTCTGCAATTTTGCCCCAAAATAAGGGAAATTTCTGCCTTTTTTCCCCCAAAAAAGAAGAATTTCAGCCTTTTTACCTCAAAATAAGGGGGATTTCTGAATTTTTGCCACAAAATATTAGGAATTACTGCCTTTTTGCCCCAAAATAAGAAAAATTTCTACCTTTTTTCCCTGAAATATGTGATATTTCTGCAATTTTGCCTCAAAATAAGTGAAATTTTTGCAATTTTGCCACAAAATAAGAAAATTTCTGCTTTTTTCCCTGAAATGAGTGAAATTTCTGCAATTTTGCCCCAAAATAGGTGAAATTTCTGCAATTTTGCCCCAAAATAAGGGAAATTTGTGCTTTTTGCCCCCAAATAAGGGGAATTTCAGCCTTTTTACCTCAAAATAAGGGGAATTTTTGCATTTTTGCCCCAAAATATGGGAAATTTCTGCCTTTTTGCTCAAAAAAAAATTTTGCAATTTTGTACCAAAATAAAAGAAATTTGTGCCTTTTTGCCCAAAAATAAAAAAATTTCTGCATTTTTCCCTTAAATAAGTAAAATTTCTACAATTTTGTCCCAAAATAAGGGAAATTTCTGGAATTTTCACCCTGAAGTAAGTGAAATTTCTGCAATTTTGCCCCAAAATAAGGGTAATTTCTGCATTTTTGCCACAAAATATTAGGAATTTCTGCCCTTTTGCCCCAAAATAAGGAAAATTTCTGTCTTTTTTTTCTGAAATAAGTCAAATTTCTGCAATTTTGCCCCAAAATAAGTGAAATTGCTGCAATTTTGCCCCAAAATATGGGAAACTACTTGAAATTTGCCCCAAAATAAGTGGAATTTCTGAGTTTTGCCCCAAAATAAGGAGAATTTCTGTCTTTTTGCCCCAACATATAGGGAATTTCTGCATTTTTGCCCCACAATTAGGGGAATTTCTGCAATTTTGCTCCAAAATACGGGGAATTTCTGCGTTTTTGTCTGAAAATAGGAAGAATGCATACCTTTTTGCCATAAAAAGGGAAATTTCTTCATTTTTGCTCCAAAATAAGGGAAATTTCTGCTTTTTTGCCTCTAAATAAGTGGAATTTCTGTCTTTTCCCCCCAAAACAAAGGGAATTTCTGTCTTTTTGCCCCAAAATAAGGAAAATTTCTGACTTATTACCCTGAAATCAGTGAAATTACTGCAATTTTGCCCCAAAATAAGAGAAATTTCTGCCTTTTGGCCCCAAATAATGGGAATATCAGCTTTTTTACCTAAAAATTAGGGGAGGTTCTGCATTTTTGCCACAAAATATGTGAAATTTCTGACTTTTTGCCTAAAATAAGAAAAATTTCTGCAATTTAGTACCAAAATATAGGTAATTTCTGCTTTTTGGCCCCAAAATAAAAAAAATTTCTGCTTTTTTTTTGCCTGAAATATGTGAAATTTCTGCAATTTTGCCCCAAAATAAGTGAAATTTCTGCAATTTTGCCCCAAAATAAGGGAAATTTCTGGATTTTTCCCCAAAATAATTGGAATTTCTGAGTTTTGCCCCAAAATAAGGAGAATTTATGTCTTTTTGCCCCAACATATAGGGAATTTCTGCCTTTTTGCCCCACAATTAGGTTAATTTCTGCAATTTTGCTCCAAAATATGGGGAATTTCTGCCTTTTTGCCCGAAAATAAGAAGAAAGCACACCTTTTTGCCATAAAAAAGGGATATTACTGCAATTTTGCTCCAAAATAAAGGGAATTTCTGCTTTTTTGCCTCTAAATAAGTAGAATTTCTGTCTTTTTACCCCAAAACAAAGAGAATTTCTGTCTTTTTGCCCCAATATAAAGATAATTTCTTACTCATTACCCTGAAATCAGTGAAATTTCTGCAATTTTGCCCCAAAATAAAGGAAATTTCTGCCTTTTTGCCCCCAAATAAGGGGAATTTTAGCCTTTTACCTCAATATAAGGGGAATTTCTGCATTTTTGCCACAAAATATTAGGAATTTCTGCCTTTTTGCCCCAAAATAAGGAAAATTTCTGCCTTTTTTTCATGAAATAAGTGAAATTTCTGCAATGTTGCCCCAAAACAAGTGAAATTTCTGCAATTTTGCCCCAAAATAAGTGGAATTTCTGAGTTTTGTCCCAAAATAAGGAGAATTTCTGTCTTTTAGCCCAACATATAGGGAATTTCTGCCTTTTTGCCCCACAAGTAGGTTAATTTCTGCAATTTTGCTCCAAAATACGGGGAATTTCTGCCCGTTTGCCCGAAAATAAGAATTCATACCTTTTTGCCATAAAAAGGGGAAATTCCTGTAATTTTGCTCCAAAATAAGAGGAATTTCTGCTTTTTTGCCTCTAAATATGTGGAATTTCTGTCTTTTCCCCCCAATACAAAGGGAATTTCTGTTTTATTTGCACCAAAATAAGGAAATTTTCTGACTTATTACCCTGAAATAAGTGAAATTTCTGAAATTTTGTCCCAAAATAAGGGAAATTTCTGCCTTTTTGCCCCCAAATAAGAGGAATTTCACCCTTTTACCTCAAAATAAAGGGAATTTCTGCATTTTTGCCACAAAATATTAGGAATTTCTCCATTTTGCCCCAAAATAAGAAAAATTTCTGGAATTTTGCCCCAAAATAATTTGAATTTCTGAGTTTTGACCCAAAATAAGAAGAATTTCTGATTTTTTGCCCCAACATATAGGGAATTTCTGCCTTTTTGCCTTACAATTAGGGGAATTTCTGCAATTTTGCCTCAAAAGAAGAGAAATTTCTGCCTTTTTTCCCTGAAATAAGTGGAATTTCTGCAATTTTGCCCCAAAATAAGAGAAATTTCTGTAATTTTGCCCCAAAATAAGAAAAATATCTGCAATTTTGTACCAAAATAAAAGAAATTTCTGCATTTTTGCCCCAAAATAAGAAAATTTCTGCTTTTTTTCCCTTAAATAAGTGAAATTTCTGCAATTTTGCCCCAAAATAAGTGATTTTCTGCAATTTTGCCCCAAAATAAGCGAAATTTCTGGAATTTTGCCGCAAAATAAGTGGAATTTCTGAGTTTTGCCCCAAAATAAGGAGAATTTCTGTCTTTATGCCCCAACATATAGGGAATTTCTCCCTTTTTGCCCCACAATTAGAGGAATTTCTGCAATTTTGCTCCAAAATACGGGAAATTTCTGCCTTTTTGCCCCAAAATAAGAAGAATGCATACTTTTTTGCCATAAAAAAGGGAAATTTCTTCATTTTTGCTCCAAAATAAGGAAAATTTCTGCTTTTTTGCCTCTAAATAAGTGGAATTTCTGTCTTTTTCCCCCAAAACAAAGGGAATTTCTGTCTTTTTTGCCCCAAAATAAAAAAAATTTCTGACTTATTACCCTGACATAAGTGAAATTTCTGCAATTTTGCCCCAAAATAAGGGAAATTTCTCCATTTTTGCCCCCAAATAAGGGGAATTTCAGCCTTTTTACCTCAAAATAAGGGGAATTTCTGCATTTTTGCCCCAAAATAAGGGAAATTTCTGCTTTTTGCCCCCAAATAAGGGGAATTTCAGCCTTTTTACCTCAAAATAAGGGGAATTTTTGCATTTTTGCCCCAAAATATGGGAAATTTCTGCCTTTTTGCCCAAAATAAAAAAAAATTGCAATTTTGTACCAAAATAAAAGAAATTTCTGCCTTTTTGCCCCAAAATAAAAAAATTTCTGCATTTTTCCCTTAAATAAGTAAAATTTCTACAATTTTGCCCCAAAATAAGGGAAATTTTTGAATTTTTACCCTGAAATAAAGGAAAATCTGCAATTTTGCCCCAAAATAAGGGAAATTTTTGCCTTTTTCCCTCCAAATAAGGGGAATTTCAGCCTTTTTACCTCAAAATAAGAGTAATTTCTGCATTTTTGCCACAAAATATTAGGAATTTCTGCCCTTTTGCCCCAAAATAAGGAAAATTTCTGTCTTTTTTCTCTGAAATAAGTCAAATTTCTGCAATTTTGCCCCAAAATGAGTGAAATTGCTGCAATTTTGCCCCAAAATAAGGGAAACTTCTTGAATTTTGCCCCAAAATAAGTGGAATTTCTGAGTTTTGCCCCAAAATAAGGAGAATTTCTGTCTTTTTGCCCCAACATATAGGGAATTTTTTCCTTTTTGCCCCACATTTAGGGGAATTTCTACAATTTTGCTCCAAAATACGGGGAATTTCTGCTTTTTTGCCCGAAAATAAGAAGAATGCATACCTTTTTGCCATTAAAAAGGGAAATTTCTTCATTTTTGCTCCAAAATAAGGGGAATTTTTGCTTTTTTGCCTCTAAATAAGTGGAATTTCTGTCTTTTCCCCCCAAAACAAAGGGAATTTCTGTCTTTTTTCCCCAAAATAAGGAAAATTTCTGACTTATTACCCTGAAATCAGTGAAATTACTGCAATTTTTCCCCAAAATAAGGGAAGTTTCTGCATTTTTGCCACAAAATATGTGAAATTTCTGACTTTTTGCCTAAAATAAGAAAAATTTCTGCAATTTAGTACCAAAATATAGGTAATTTCTGCTTTTTGGCCCCAAAATAAAAAAAAATTCTGCTTTTTTTTGCCTGAAATATGTGAAATTTCTGCAATTTTGCCCCAAAATAAGTGAAATTTCTGCAATTTTGCCCCAAAATAAGGGAAATTTCTGGATTTTTGCCCCAAAATAAGTGGAATTTCTGAGTTTTGCCCCAAAATAAGGAGAATTTATGTCTTTTTGCCCCAACATATAGGGAATTTCTGCCTTTTTGCCCCACAATTAGGTTAATTTCTGCAATTTTGCTCCAAAATACGGGGAATTTCTGCCTTTTTGCCCGAAAATAAGAAGAAAGCACACCTTTTTGCCATAAAAAAGGGAAATTACTGCAATTTTGCTCCAAAATAAAGAGAATTTCTGCTTTTTTGCCACTGAATAAGTAGAATTTCTGTCTTTTTTCCCTAAAACAAAGAGAATTTCTGTCTTTTTGCCCCAAAATAAGGAAAATTTCTGACTTATTACCCTGAAATTAATGAAATTTCTGCAATTTTGCCCCAAAATAAAGAAAATTTCTGCCTTTTTGCCCCCAAATAAGGGGAATTTTAGCCTTTTACCTCAAAATAAGGGGAATTTCTGCATTTTTGCCACAAAATATTAGGAATTTCTGCCTTTTTGCCCCAAAATAAGGAAAATTTCTGCCTTATTTCCATGAAATAAGTGAAATTTCTGAAATGTTGCCCCAAAACAAGTGAAATTTCTGCAATTTTGCCCCAAAATAAGGGAAATTTCAGGTATTTTGCCCCAAAATAAGTGGAATTTCTGTGTTTTGTCCCAAAATAAGGAGAATTTCTGTCTTTTAGCCCCAACATATAGGGAATTTCTGCCTTTTTGCCCCACAAGTTGGTTAATTTCTGCAATTTTGCTCCAAAATACAGAGAATTTCTGTCTTTTTGCCCGAAAATAAGAATTCATACCTTTTTGCCATAAAAAGGGAAATTCCTGTAATTTTGCTCCAAAATAAGGGGAATTTCTGCTTTTTGCCTCTAAATATGTGGAATTTCAGTCTTTTCCCACCAAAGCAAAGGGAATTTCTGTCTTATTTGCACCAAAATAAGGAAATTTTCTGACTTATTACCCTGAAATAAGTGAAATTTCTGAAATTTTGTCCCAAAATAAGGGAAATTTCTGCCTTTTTGCCCCCAAATAAGGGGAATTTCACCCTTTTACCTCAAAATAAAAGGAATTTCTGCATTTTTGCCACAAAATATTAAGAATTTCTGCATTTTTGCCCCAAAATAAGGAAAATTTCTGCCTTTTTTCCCTAAAATAAGTGAAATTTCTGCAATTTTGCCCCAAAATAAGTGAAATTTCTGCAATTTTGCCCCCAAATAAGGGAAATTGCTGCAATTTTGTACCAAAATAAAAGAAATTTCTGCCTTTTTGCTTCCAAATAAGAAAATTTCTTATTTTTTTTTCTGAAATATGTGAAATTGCTGAAATTTTGCCCCAAAATAAGGGAAATTTCTGCAATTTTGCCCCAAAATAAGGGAAATTTCTGCTTTTTGCCACCAAATAAGGGGAATTTCAGCCTTTTTACCTCAAAATAAGGGGAATTTTTGCATTTTTGCCCCAAAATATGGGAAATTTCTGCCTTTTTGCCCAAAATAAAAAAAAAATTGCAATTTTGTACCAAAATAAAAGAAATTTCTGCCTTTTTGCCCCAAAATAAAAAAATTTCTGCATTTTTCCCTTAAATAAGTAAAATTTCTACAATTTTGCCCCAAAATAAGGGAAATTTTTGAATTTTTACCCTGAAATAAATGAAAATCTGCAATTTTGCCCCAAAATAAGGGAAATTTTTGCCTTTTTCCCTCCAAATAAGGGGAATTTCAGCCTTTTTACCTCAAAATAAGAGTAATTTCTGCATTTTTGCCACAAAATATTAGGAATTTCTGCCCTTTTGCCCCAAAATAAGGAAAATTTCTGTCTTTTTTCTCTGAAATAAGTCAAATTTCTGCAATTTTGCCCCAAAATAAGTGAAATTGCTGCAATTTTGCCCCAAAATAAGGGAAACTTCTTGAATTTTGCCCCAAAATAAGTGGAATTTCTGAGTTTTGCCCCAAAATAAGGAGAATTTCTGTCTTTTTGCCCCAACATATAGGGAATTTTTTCCTTTTTGCCCCACAATTAGGTTAATTTCTGCAATTTTGCTCCAAAATACAGGGAATTTCTGCCTTTTTGCCCGAAAATAAGAAGAAAGCACACCTTTTTGCCATAAAAAAGGGAAATTACTGCAATTTTGCTCCAAAATAAAGAGAATTTCTGCTTTTTTGCCACTGAATAAGTAGAATTTCTGTCTTTTTTCCCTAAAACAAAGAGAATTTCTGTCTTTTTGCCCCAAAATAAGGAAAATTTCTGACTTATTACCCTGAAATTAATGAAATTTCTGCAATTTTGCCCCAAAATAAAGAAAATTTCTGCCTTTTTGCCCCCAAATAAGGGGAATTTTAGCCTTTTACCTCAAAATAAGGGGAATTTCTGCATTTTTGCCACAAAATATTAGGAATTTCTGCCTTTTTGCCCCAAAATAAGGAAAATTTCTGCCTTATTTCCATGAAATAAGTGAAATTTCTGAAATGTTGCCCCAAAACAAGTGAAATTTCTGTAATTTTGCCCCAAAATAAGGGAAATTTCAGGTATTTTGCCCCAAAATAAGTGGAATTTCTGAGTTTTGTCCCAAAATAAGGAGAATTTCTGTCTTTTAGCCCCAACATATAGGGAATTTCTGCCTTTTTGCCCCACAAGTTGGTTAATTTCTGCAATTTTGCTCCAAAATACAGGGAATTTCTGTCTTTTTGCCCGAAAATAAGAATTCATACCTTTTTGCCATAAAAAGGGAAATTCCTGTAATTTTGCTCCAAAATAAGGGGAATTTCTGCTTTTTGCCTCTAAATATGTGGAATTTCAGTCTTTTCCCACCAAAGCAAAGGGAATTTCTGTCTTATTTGCACCAAAATAAGGAAATTTTCTGACTTATTACCCTGAAATAAGTGAAATTTCTGAAATTTTGTCCCAAAATAAGGGAAATTTCTGCCTTTTTGCCCCCAAATAAGGGGAATTTCACACTTTTACCTCAAAATAAAAGGAATTTCTGCATTTTTGCCACAAAATATTAAGAATTTCTGCATTTTTGCCCCAAAATAAGGAAAATTTCTGCCTTTTTCCCTAAAATAAGTGAAATTTCTGCAATTTTGCCCCAAAATAAGTGAAATTTCTGCAATTTTGCCCCCAAATAAGGGAAATTGCTGCAATTTTGTACCAAAATAAAAGAAATTTCTGCCTTTTTGCTTCCAAATAAGAAAATTTCTTATTTTTTTTTCTGAAATATGTGAAATTGCTGAAATTTTGCCCCAAAATAGGTGAAATTTCTGCAATTTTGCCCCAAAATAAGGGAAATTTCTGCTTTTTGCCCCCAAATAAGGGGAATTTCAGCCTTTTTACCTCAAAATAAGGGGAATTTTTGCATTTTTGCCCCAAAATATGGGAAATTTCTGCCTTTTTGCCCAAAATAAAAAAAAAATTGCAATTTTGTACCAAAATAAAAGAAATTTCTGCCTTTTTGCCCCAAAATAAAAAAATTTCTGCATTTTTCCCTTAAATAAGTAAAATTTCTACAATTTTGCCCCAAAATAAGGGAAATTTTTGAATTTTTACCCTGAAATAAATGAAAATCTGCAATTTTGCCCCAAAATAAGGGAAATTTTTGCCTTTTTCCCTCCAAATAAGGGGAATTTCAGCCTTTTTACCTCAAAATAAGAGTAATTTCTGCATTTTTGCCACAAAATATTAGGAATTTCTGCCCTTTTGCCCCAAAATAAGGAAAATTTCTGTCTTTTTTCTCTGAAATAAGTCAAATTTCTGCAATTTTGCCCCAAAATAAGTGAAATTGCTGCAATTTTGCCCCAAAATAAGGGAAACTTCTTGAATTTTGCCCCAAAATAAGTGGAATTTCTGAGTTTTGCCCCAAAATAAGGAGAATTTCTGTCTTTTTGCCCCAACATATAGGGAATGTTTTCCTTTTTGCCCCACATTTAGGGGAATTTCTACAATTTTGCTCCAAAATACGGGGAATTTCTGCTTTTTTGCCTGAAAATAAGAAGAATGCATACCTTTTGGCATTAAAAAGGGAAATTTCTTCATTTTTGCTCCAAAATAAGGGGAATTTTTGCTTTTTTGCCTCTAAATAAGTGGAATTTCTGTCTTTTCCCCCCAAAACAAAGGGAATTTCTGTCTTTTTTCCCCAAAATAAGGAAAATTTCTGACTTATTACCCTGAAATCAGTGAAATTACTGCAATTTTTCCCCAAAATAAGGGAAGTTTCTGCATTTTTGCCACAAAATATGTGAAATTTCTGACTTTTTGCCTAAAATAAGAAAAATTTCTGCAATTTAGTACCAAAATATAGGTAATTTCTGCTTTTTGGCCCCAAAATAAAAAAAAATTCTGCTTTTTTTTGCCTGAAATATGTGAAATTTCTGCAATTTTGCCCCAAAATAAGTGAAATTTCTGCAATTTTGCCCCAAAATAAGGGAAATTTCTGGATTTTTGCCCCAAAATAAGTGGAATTTCTGAGTTTTGCCCCAAAATAAGGAGAATTTATGTCTTTTTGCCCCAACATATAGGGAATTTCTGCCTTTTTGCCCCACAATTAGGTTAATTTCTGCAATTTTGCTCCAAAATACGGGGAATTTCTGCCTTTTTGCCCGAAAATAAGAAGAAAGCACACGTTTTTGCCATAAAAAAGGGAAATTACTGCAATTTTGCTCCAAAATAAAGAGAATTTCTGCTTTTTTGCCACTGAATAAGTAGAATTTCTGTCTTTTTTCCCTAAAACAAAGAGAATTTCTGTCTTTTTGCCCCAAAATAAGGAAAATTTCTGACTTATTACCCTGAAATTAATGAAATTTCTGCAATTTTGCCCCAAAATAAAGAAAATTTCTGCCTTTTTGCCCCCAAATAAGGGGAATTTTAGCCTTTTACCTCAAAATAAGGGGAATTTCTGCATTTTTGCCACAAAATATTAGGAATTTCTGCCTTTTTGCCCCAAAATAAGGAAAATTTCTGCCTTATTTCCATGAAATAAGTGAAATTTCTGAAATGTTGCCCCAAAACAAGTGAAATTTCTGCAATTTTGCCCCAAAATAAGGGAAATTTCAGGTATTTTGCCCCAAAATAAGTGGAATTTCTGAGTTTTGTCCCAAAATAAGGAGAATTTCTGTCTTTTAGCCCCAACATATAGGGAATTTCTGCCTTTTTGCCCCACAAGTTGGTTAATTTCTGCAATTTTGCTCCAAAATACAGGGAATTTCTGTCTTTTTGCCCGAAAATAAGAATTCATACCTTTTTGCCATAAAAAGGGAAATTCCTGTAATTTTGCTCCAAAATAAGGGGAATTTCTGCTTTTTGCCTCTAAATATGTGGAATTTCAGTCTTTTCCCACCAAAGCAAAGGGAATTTCTGTCTTATTTGCACCAAAATAAGGAAATTTTCTGACTTATTACCCTGAAATAAGTGAAATTTCTGAAATTTTGTCCCAAAATAAGGGAAATTTCTGCCTTTTTGCCCCCAAATAAGGGGAATTTCACCCTTTTACCTCAAAATAAAAGGAATTTCTGCATTTTTGCCACAAAATATTAAGAATTTCTGCATTTTTGCCCCAAAATAAGGAAAATTTCTGCCTTTTTTCCCTAAAATAAGTGAAATTTCTGCAATTTTGCCCCAAAATAAGTGAAATTTCTGCAATTTTGCCCCCAAATAAGGGAAATTGCTGCAATTTTGTACCAAAATAAAAGAAATTTCTGCCTTTTTGCTTCCAAATAAGAAAATTTCTTATTTTTTTTTTCTGAAATATGTGAAATTGCTGAAATTTTGCCCCAAAATAAGGGAAATTTCTGCAATTTTGCCCCAAAATAAGGGAAATTTCTGCTTTTTGCCCCCAAATAAGGGGAATTTCAGCCTTTTTACCTCAAAATAAGGGGAATTTTTGCATTTTTGCCCCAAAATATGGGAAATTTCTGCCTTTTTGCCCAAAATAAAAAAAAAATTGCAATTTTGTACCAAAATAAAAGAAATTTCTGCCTTTTTGCCCCAAAATAAAAAAATTTCTGCATTTTTCCCTTAAATAAGTAAAATTTCTACAATTTTGCCCCAAAATAAGGGAAATTTTTGAATTTTTACCCTGAAATAAATGAAAATCTGCAATTTTGCCCCAAAATAAGGGAAATTTTTGCCTTTTTCCCTCCAAATAAGGGGAATTTCAGCCTTTTTACCTCAAAATAAGAGTAATTTCTGCATTTTTGCCACAAAATATTAGGAATTTCTGCCCTTTTGCCCCAAAATAAGGAAAATTTCTGTCTTTTTTCTCTGAAATAAGTCAAATTTCTGCAATTTTGCCCCAAAATAAGTGAAATTGCTGCAATTTTGCCCCAAAATAAGGGAAACTTCTTGAATTTTGCCCCAAAATAAGTGGAATTTCTGAGTTTTGCCCCAAAATAAGGAGAATTTCTGTCTTTTTGCCCCAACATATAGGGAATGTTTTCCTTTTTGCCCCACATTTAGGGGAATTTCTACAATTTTGCTCCAAAATACGGGGAATTTCTGCTTTTTTGCCTGAAAATAAGAAGAATGCATACCTTTTGGCATTAAAAAGGGAAATTTCTTCATTTTTGCTCCAAAATAAGGGGAATTTTTGCTTTTTTGCCTCTAAATAAGTGGAATTTCTGTCTTTTCCCCCCAAAACAAAGGGAATTTCTGTCTTTTTTCCCCAAAATAAGGAAAATTTCTGACTTATTACCCTGAAATCAGTGAAATTACTGCAATTTTTCCCCAAAATAAGGGAAGTTTCTGCATTTTTGCCACAAAATATGTGAAATTTCTGACTTTTTGCCTAAAATAAGAAAAATTTCTGCAATTTAGTACCAAAATATAGGTAATTTCTGCTTTTTGGCCCCAAAATAAAAAAAAATTCTGCTTTTTTTTGCCTGAAATATGTGAAATTTCTGCAATTTTGCCCCAAAATAAGTGAAATTTCTGCAATTTTGCCCCAAAATAAGGGAAATTTCTGGATTTTTGCCCCAAAATAAGTGGAATTTCTGAGTTTTGCCCCAAAATAAGGAGAATTTATGTCTTTTTGCCCCAACATATAGGGAATTTCTGCCTTTTTGCCCCACAATTAGGTTAATTTCTGCAATTTTGCTCCAAAATACGGGGAATTTCTGCCTTTTTGCCCGAAAATAAGAAGAAAGCACACGTTTTTGCCATAAAAAAGGGAAATTACTGCAATTTTGCTCCAAAATAAAGAGAATTTCTGCTTTTTTGCCACTGAATAAGTAGAATTTCTGTCTTTTTTCCCTAAAACAAAGAGAATTTCTGTCTTTTTGCCCCAAAATAAGGAAAATTTCTGACTTATTACCCTGAAATTAATGAAATTTCTGCAATTTTGCCCCAAAATAAAGAAAATTTCTGCCTTTTTGCCCCCAAATAAGGGGAATTTTAGCCTTTTACCTCAAAATAAGGGGAATTTCTGCATTTTTGCCACAAAATATTAGGAATTTCTGCCTTTTTGCCCCAAAATAAGGAAAATTTCTGCCTTATTTCCATGAAATAAGTGAAATTTCTGAAATGTTGCCCCAAAACAAGTGAAATTTCTGCAATTTTGCCCCAAAATAAGGGAAATTTCAGGTATTTTGCCCCAAAATAAGTGGAATTTCTGAGTTTTGTCCCAAAATAAGGAGAATTTCTGTCTTTTAGCCCCAACATATAGGGAATTTCTGCCTTTTTGCCCCACAAGTTGGTTAATTTCTGCAATTTTGCTCCAAAATACAGGGAATTTCTGTCTTTTTGCCCGAAAATAAGAATTCATACCTTTTTGCCATAAAAAGGGAAATTCCTGTAATTTTGCTCCAAAATAAGGGGAATTTCTGCTTTTTGCCTCTAAATATGTGGAATTTCAGTCTTTTCCCACCAAAGCAAAGGGAATTTCTGTCTTATTTGCACCAAAATAAGGAAATTTTCTGACTTATTACCCTGAAATAAGTGAAATTTCTGAAATTTTGTCCCAAAATAAGGGAAATTTCTGCCTTTTTGCCCCCAAATAAGGGGAATTTCACCCTTTTACCTCAAAATAAAAGGAATTTCTGCATTTTTGCCACAAAATATTAAGAATTTCTGCATTTTTGCCCCAAAATAAGGAAAATTTCTGCCTTTTTTCCCTAAAATAAGTGAAATTTCTGCAATTTTGCCCCAAAATAAGTGAAATTTCTGCAATTTTGCCCCCAAATAAGGGAAATTGCTGCAATTTTGTACCAAAATAAAAGAAATTTCTGCCTTTTTGCTTCCAAATAAGAAAATTTCTTATTTTTTTTTTCTGAAATATGTGAAATTGCTGAAATTTTGCCCCAAAATAAGGGAAATTTCTGCAATTTTGCCCCAAAATAAGGGAAATTTCTGCTTTTTGCCCCCAAATAAGGGGAATTTCAGCCTTTTTACCTCAAAATAAGGGGAATTTTTGCATTTTTGCCCCAAAATATGGGAAATTTCTGCCTTTTTGCCCAAAATAAAAAAAAAATTGCAATTTTGTACCAAAATAAAAGAAATTTCTGCCTTTTTGCCCCAAAATAAAAAAATTTCTGCATTTTTCCCTTAAATAAGTAAAATTTCTACAATTTTGCCCCAAAATAAGGGAAATTTTTGAATTTTTACCCTGAAATAAATGAAAATCTGCAATTTTGCCCCAAAATAAGGGAAATTTTTGCCTTTTTCCCTCCAAATAAGGGGAATTTCAGCCTTTTTACCTCAAAATAAGAGTAATTTCTGCATTTTTGCCACAAAATATTAGGAATTTCTGCCCTTTTGCCCCAAAATAAGGAAAATTTCTGTCTTTTTTCTCTGAAATAAGTCAAATTTCTGCAATTTTGCCCCAAAATAAGTGAAATTGCTGCAATTTTGCCCCAAAATAAGGGAAACTTCTTGAATTTTGCCCCAAAATAAGTGGAATTTCTGAGTTTTGCCCCAAAATAAGGAGAATTTCTGTCTTTTTGCCCCAACATATAGGGAATTTTTTCCTTTTTGCCCCACATTTAGGGGAATTTCTACAATTTTGCTACAAAATACGGGGAATTTCTGCTTTTTTGCCCGAAAATAAGAAGAATGCATACCTTTTTGCCATTAAAAAGGGAAATTTCTTCATTTTTGCTCCAAAATAAGGGGAATTTTTGCTTTTTTGCCTCTAAATAAGTGGAATTTCTGTCTTTTCCCCCCAAAACAAAGGGAATTTCTGTCTTTTTTCCCCAAAATAAGGAAAATTTCTGACTTATTACCCTGAAATCAGTGAAATTACTGCAATTTTTCCCCAAAATAAGGGAAGTTTCTGCATTTTTGCCACACAATATGTGAAATTTCTGACTTTTTGCCTAAAATAAGAAAAATTTCTGCTATTTAGTACCAAAATATAGGTAATTTCTGCTTTTTGGCCCCAAAATAAAAAAAAAATTCTGCTTTTTTTTGCCTGAAATATGTGAAATTTCTGCAATTTTGCCCCAAAATAAGTGAAATTTCTGCAATTTTGCCCCAAAATAAGGGAAATTTCTGGATTTTTGCCCCAAAATAAGTGGAATTTCTGAGTTTTGCCCCAAAATAAGGAGAATTTATGTCTTTTTGCCCCAACATATAGGGAATTTCTGCCTTTTTGCCCCACAATTAGGTTAATTTCTGCAATTTTGCTCCAAAATACGGGGAATTTCTGCCTTTTTGCCCGAAAATAAGAAGAAAGCACACCTTTTTGCCATAAAAAAGGGAAATTACTGCAATTTTGCTCCAAAATAAAGAGAATTTCTGCTTTTTTGCCACTAAATAAGTAGAATTTCTGTCATTTTTCCCTAAAACAAAGAGAATTTCTGTCTTTTTGCCCCAAAATAAGGAAAATTTCTGACTTATTACCCTGAAATTAATGAAATTTCTGCAATTTTGCCCCAAAATAAAGAAAATTTCTGCCTTTTTGCCCCCAAATAAGGGGAATTTTAGCCTTTTACCTCAAAATAAGGGGAATTTCTGCATTTTTGCCACAAAATATTAGGAATTTCTGCCTTTTTGCCCCAAAATAAGGAAAATTTCTGCCTTATTTCCATGAAATAAGTGAAATTTCTGAAATGTTGCCCCAAAACAAGTGAAATTTCTGCAATTTTGCCCCAAAATAAGGGAAATTTCAGGTATTTTGCCCCAAAATAAGTGGAATTTCTGAGTTTTGTCCCAAAATAAGGAGAATTTCTGTCTTTTAGCCCCAACATATAGGGAATTTCTGCCTTTTTGCCCCACAAGTTGGTTAATTTCTGCAATTTTGCTCCAAAATACAGGGAATTTCTGTCTTTTTGCCTGAAAATAAGAATTCATACCTTTTTGCCATAAAAAGGGAAATTCCTGTAATTTTGCTCCAAAATAAGGGGAATTTCTGCTTTTTGCTCTAAATATGTGGAATTTCAGTCTTTTCCCACCAAAGCAAAGGGAATTTCTGTCTTATTTGCACCAAAATAAGGAAATTTTCTGACTTATTACCCTGAAATAAGTGAAATTTCTGAAATTTTGTCCCAAAATAAGGGAAATTTCTGCCTTTTTGCCCCCAAATAAGGGGAATTTCACCATTTCACCTCAAAATAAAAGGAATTTCTGCATTTTTGCCACAAAATATTAAGAATTTCTGCATTTTTGCCCCAAAATAAGGAAAATTTCTGCCTTTTTTCCCTAAAATAAGTGAAATTTCTGCAATTTTGCCCCAAAATAAGTGAAATTTCTGCAATTTTGCCCCCAAATAAGGGAAATTGCTGCAATTTTGTACCAAAATAAAAGAAATTTCTGCCTATTTGCTTCCAAATAAGAAAATTTCTTATTTTTTTTTCTGAAATATGTGAAATTGCTGAAATTTTGCCCGAAAATAAGTGAAATTTCTACAATTTTGCCCCAAAATAGGTGAAATTTCTGAAATTTTGCCCCAAAATAAGTGGAATTTCTGAGTTTTGACCCAAAATAAGGAGAATTTCTGTTTTTTTGCCCCAACATATAGGGAATTTCTGCCTTTTTGCCTCACAATTAGGGGAATTTCTGCAATTTTGCCTCAAAAGAAGAGAAATTTCTGCCTTTTCTCCCTGAAATAAGTGGAATTTCTGCAATTTTGCCCCAAAATAAGTGAAATTTCTGCAATTTTGCCCCAAAATAAGGGAAATTTCTGCAATTTTGTACCAAAATAAAAGAAATTTCTGCTTTTTTGCCCCAAAATAAGAAAATTTCTGCTTTTTCTCTCTTAAATAAGTGAATTTTCTGCAATTTTGCCCCAAAATAAGTGATTTTCTGCAATTTTGCCCCAAAATAAGCGAAATTTCTGGAATTTTGCCGCAAAACTAGTGGAATTTCTGAGTTTTGCCCCAAAATAAGGAGAATTTCTGTCTTTATGCCCCAACATATAGGGAATTTCTGCTTTTTTGCCCTACAATTAGAGGAATTTCTGCAATTTTGCTGCAAAATACTAGAAATTTCTGCCTTTTTGCCCCAAAATAAGAAGAATGCATACCTTTTTGCTATAAAAAAGGGAAATTTCTTCATTTTTGCTCCAAAATAAGGGGAATTTCTGCTTTTTTTGCCTCTAAATAAGTGGAATTTCTGTGTTTCTCCCCCAAAACAAAGGGAATTTCTGTCTTTTTTGCCCCAAAATAAAAAAAATTCTGAATTATTACCCTGACATAAGTGAAATTTCTGCAATTTTGCCCCAAAATAAGGGAAATTTCTACATTTTTGCCCCCACATAAGGGGAATTTCAGCCTTTTTACCTCAAAATAAGGAGAATTTCTGCATTTTTGCCACAAAATATTAGGAATTTCTGCCTTTTTGCCCCAAAATAAGGAAAATTTCTGCCTTTTTTCCTGAAATAATTGAAATTTCTGCAATTTTGCCCCAAAACAAGTGAAATTTCTGCGATTTTGCCCCAAAATAAGGGAAATTTCGGGAATTTTGCCCCAAAATAAGTGGAATTTCTGAGTTTTGTCCAAAAATAAGGAGAATTTCTTTCTTCTTCCCCTAACATATAGGGAATTTCTGCTTTATTGCCCCAAAATTAGGGGAATTTCTGCAATTTTGCTCCAAAACACGGGGAATTTCTGCTTTTTAGCCCGAAAAGGAAAGGAATGTATAACTTTTGCCACAAAAAAAGCAATTTTTTAATTTTTGCTTAAAAATAAAGGGTAATTTCTGCTTTTTGCCTCTAAATAAGTGGAATTTCTGTATTTTTTCCCCAAAACAAAGGGAATTTCTGTCTTTCTTACCCAAAATAAGGAAAATTTCTGACTTATTACCATGAAATAAGTGAAATTTCTACAATTTTGTCTCAAAATAAGGGAAATTTCTGCCTTTTTGCCCCCAAATAAGGTGAATTTCAGCCTTTTTACCTCAAAATAAGGGGAATTTCTGCATTTTTGCCACAAAATATGAGAAATTTCTGCCTTTTTGCCCCAAAATAAGAAAATTTCTGCTTTTTTCCCTGAAATAAGTGAAATTTCTGCAATTTTGCCCCAAAATAAGTGAAATTTCTGCAATTTTGCCTCAAAATAATGGAAATTTCTGGAATTTTGCCCCAAAATAAGTGGAATTTCTTAGTTTTGCCCCAAAATAAGGAGAATTTCTGTCTTTTTGCCCCAACATATAGGGAATTTCTGCCTTTTTGCCCCACAATTAGGGGAATTTCTGCCGTTTTGCTCCAAAATACGGGGAATTTCTGCCTTTTTGTCCGAAAATAAGAAGAATGCATACCTTTTTGCCATAAAAAAGGGAAATTTCTTCATTTTTGCTCCAAAATAAGGGGAATTTCTGCTTTTTTGCTTCTAAATAAGTGGAATTTCTGTATTTCCCCCCCCCCCAAAAAAATGTAATTTCTGTTTTTTTGCCCCAAAATAAGGAAAATTTCTGACTTATTACCATGAAATAAGTGAAATTTCTGCAATTTAGCCACAAATTAACGGAAATTTCTGCCTTTTTGTCCCCTAATAAGGGGAATTTCAGCCTTTTTACCTCAAAATAAGGGGAATTTCTGCATTTTACCCCTAAATAAGAAAAATTTCTGCCTTTTTGCTCCAAAATAAAAAAATTTCTGCATTTTTTCCCTGAAATAAGCAAAATTTCTGCAATTTTGCCCCAAAATAAGTGAAATTTCTTCAATTTTGCTCCGAAATTAGAAAATTTCTGCTTTTTTTTCCTGAAATAAGTTAAATTTCTGCAATTTTGCCCCAAAATAAGTGAAATTTCTGCAATTTTGCCTCAAAATAAGGGAAATTTCTGGAATATTGCCCCAAAATAAGTGGAATTTCTGAGTTTTGCCCCAAAATAAGGAGAATTTCTGTCTTTTTGCCCCAACATATAGGGATATTCTGCGTTTTTGCCCCACAATTAGGAGAATTTCTGCAGTTTTGCTCCAAAATACGGGGAATTTCTGCCTTTTTGTTCGAAAATAATAAGAATGCATACCTTTTTGCCATAAAAAAGGGAAATTTCTTCATTTTTGCTCCAAAATGAGGGGAATTTCTGCTTTTATGCCTCTAAATAAGTGATATTTCTGTATTTTCCCCCCCCAAAAAAGGTAATTTCTGTTTTTTTGCCCCAAAATAAAGAAAATTTTTTACTTATTACCCTGAAATAAGTGAAATTTCTGCAATTTAGCCACAAACTAAGGGAAATTTCTGCCTTTTTGTCCCCAAATTAGGGGAATTTCAGCCTTTTTACCTCAAAATAAGGGGAATTTCTGCATTTTACCCCAAAATAAGAAAAATTTCTGCCTTATTGCCCCAAAATAAGAAAATTTCTGCATTTTTTCCCTGAAATAAGCGAAATTTCTGCAATTTTGCCCCAAAATAAATGAAATTTCTTCAATTTTGCCCCGAAATTAGAAAATTTCTGCTATTTTTTCCTGAAATAAGTTAAATTTCTGATATTTTCCCCAAAATAAGTGAAATTTCTGCAATTTTCCCCCAAAATAAGAGAAATTTCTGGAATTTTGCCCCAAAATAAGTGGAATATCTGAGTTTTGCCCCAAAATAAGAAGAATTTCTGTCTTTTTGCCCCAACATATAGGAAATTTCTGCCTTTTTGCCCCACAATTTGGGGAATTTCTGCAATTTTGCTCCAAAATAAGGGGGATTTCTGCCTTTTTGCCCAAAAATAAGAAGAATACATACCTTTTTGCACTTAAAAAGTGAAATTTCTTCATTTTTGCTCCAAAATAAGGGAAATTTCTGCGTTTTGCCTCTAAAAAAGTGGAATTTCTGCTTTTTCCCCCAAAACAAAGGGAATGTCTGTTTTTGGGCCCAAAATAAAGAAAATTTCTGACTTATTACCCTGAAATAAGTGAAATTTCTGCAATTTTGCCCCAAAATAAGAGAAATTTCTGCCTTTTTGCTCCCAAATAAGGAGAATTTCAGCCTTTTACCTCAAAATAAGTGAAATTTCTGCATTTTTGCCCCAAAATATTGGAAATTTCTGCCTTTTTGCCCCAAAATAAGAAAAAATTCTGCAATTTTGTAACAAAATTAGAGAAATTTCTGCCTTTTGGCCCCAAAATAAGAAAATTTCTGCTTTTTTTCCTGACATAAGTGAAATTTCTGCAATTTTGCCCCAAAATAAGTTAAATTTCTGAGTTTTGCCCTAAAATAAGGAGAATTTCTGTCTTTTTACCCCAACATATAGGGAATTTCTGCCTTTTTGCCCCACAATTAGGGGAATTTCTGCAATTTTGCTCCAAAATACGGGGAATTTCTGCCTTTTTTGTCTGAAAATAATAAGATTG
This sequence comes from Micromys minutus, assembly GCF_963924665.1. Classification (NCBI taxonomy): domain Eukaryota; kingdom Metazoa; phylum Chordata; class Mammalia; order Rodentia; family Muridae; genus Micromys; species Micromys minutus. The sequence continues at coordinate 329,796 of NW_027667209.1, forward strand.
CATAACTTTTTGCCATAAAAAAGGGAAATTCCTTCATTTTTGCTCCAAAATGAGGGGAATTTCTGCTTTTATGCCTCTAAATAAGTGGAATTTCTGTCTTTTTGCCCCAAAACAAAGGGAATTTCTGTCTTTTTTGCCCCAAAATAAAGAAAATTTCTGACTTATTACCCTGAAATAAGTGAAATTTCTGCACTATTGCCCCAAAATAATGGAAATTTCTGCCTTTTTACCCCTAAATAATGGGAATTTCAGCCTTTTTACCTCAAAATAAGGGGAATTTCTGCATTTTTACCCCAAAATATGGGAAATTTCTGCCTTTTTGCCCAAAATAAGAAAAATTTCAGCAATTTTGTACCAAAATATGGGAAATTTCTGCCTTTTTGCCCCAAAATAAGAAAAATTTCTACCTTTTTTCCCTGAAATATGTGATATTTCTGCAATTTTGCCCCAAAATAAGTGAAATTTTGCAATTTTGCCACAAAATAAGAAAATTTCTGCTTTTTTCCCTGAAATGAGTGAAATTTCTGCAATTTTGCCCCAAAATAGGTGAAATTTCTGCAATTTTGCCCCAAAATAAGGAAATTTCTGCTTTTTGCCCCCAAATAAGGGGAATTTCAGCCTTTTTACCTCAAAATAAGGGGAATTTTTGCATTTTTGCCCCAAAATATGGGAAATTTCTGCCTTTTTGCCCAAAAAAAATAATTTTGCAATTTTGTACCAAAATAGAAGAAATTTGTGCCTTTTTGCCCAAAAATAAAAAAATTTCTGCATTTTTCCTTTAAATAAGTAAAATTTCTACAATTTTGCCCCAAAATAAGGGAAATTTCTGGAATTTTCACCCTGAAGTAAGTGAAATATCTGCAATTTTGCCCCAAAATAAGGGTAATTTCTGCATTTTTGCCACAAAATATTAGGAATTTCTGCTCTTTTGCCCCAAAATAAGGAAAATTACTGTCTTTTTTTCTGAAATAAGTCAAATTTCTGCAATTTTGCCCCAAAATAAGTGAAATTGCTGCAATTTTGCCCCAAAATATGGGAAACTACTTGAATTTTGCCCCAAAATAAGTGGAATTTCTGAGTTTTGCCCCAAAATAAGGAGAATTTCTGTCTTTTTGCCCCAACATATAGGGAATTTCTGCCTTTTTGCCCCACAATTAGGGGAATTTCTGCAATTTTGCTCCAAAATACGGGGAATTTCTGCCTTTTTTGTCTGAAAATAATAAGATTGCATAACTTTTTGCCATAAAAAAGGGAAATTCCTTCATTTTTGCTCCAAAATGAGGGGAATTTCTGCTTTTATGCCTCTAAATAAGTGGAATTTCTGTCTTTTTGCCCCAAAACAAAGGGAATTTCTGTCTTTTTTGCCCCAAAATAAAGAAAATTTCTGACTTATTACCCTGAAATAAGTGAAATTTCTGCACTATTGCCCCAAAATAATGGAAATTTCTGCCTTTTTACCCCTAAATAATGGGAATTTCAGCCTTTTTACCTCAAAATAAGGGGAATTTCTGCATTTTTACCCCAAAATATGGGAAATTTCTGCCTTTTTGCCCAAAATAAGAAAAATTTCAGCAATTTTGTACCAAAATATGGGAAATTTCTGCCTTTTTGCCCCAAAATAAGAAAAATTTCTACCTTTTTTCCCTGAAATATGTGATATTTCTGCAATTTTGCCCCAAAATAAGTGAAATTTTGCAATTTTGCCACAAAATAAGAAAATTTCTGCTTTTTTCCCTGAAATGAGTGAAATTTCTGCAATTTTGCCCCAAAATAGGTGAAATTTCTGCAATTTTGCCCCAAAATAAGGAAATTTCTGCTTTTTGCCCCCAAATAAGGGGAATTTCAGCCTTTTTACCTCAAAATAAGGGGAATTTTTGCATTTTTGCCCCAAAATATGGGAAATTTCTGCCTTTTTGCCCAAAAAAAATAATTTTGCAATTTTGTACCAAAATAGAAGAAATTTGTGCCTTTTTGCCCAAAAATAAAAAAATTTCTGCATTTTTCCTTTAAATAAGTAAAATTTCTACAATTTTGCCCCAAAATAAGGGAAATTTCTGGAATTTTCACCCTGAAGTAAGTGAAATATCTGCAATTTTGCCCCAAAATAAGGGTAATTTCTGCATTTTTGCCACAAAATATTAGGAATTTCTGCTCTTTTGCCCCAAAATAAGGAAAATTACTGTCTTTTTTTCTGAAATAAGTCAAATTTCTGCAATTTTGCCCCAAAATAAGTGAAATTGCTGCAATTTTGCCCCAAAATATGGGAAACTACTTGAATTTTGCCCCAAAATAAGTGGAATTTCTGAGTTTTGCCCCAAAATAAGGAGAATTTCTGTCTTTTTGCCCCAACATATAGGGAATTTCTGCCTTTTTGCCCCACAATTAGGGGAATTTCTGCAATTTTGCTCCAAAATACGGGGAATTTCTGCGTTTTTGTCTGAAAATAAGAAGAATGCATACCTTTTTGCCATAAAAAGAGAAATTTCTTCATTTTTGCTCCAAAATAAGGGAAATTTCTGCTTTTTTGCCTCTAAATAAGTGGAATTTCTGTCTTTTTCCCCCAAAACAAAGGGAATTTCTGTCTTTTTGCCCCAAAATAAGGAAAATTTCTGACTTATTACACTGAAATCAGTGAAATTACTGCAATTTTGCCCCAAAATAAGGAAAATTTCTGCCTTTTTGCACCAAATAATGGGAATTTCAGCTTTTTTACCTAAAAATTAGGGGAGGTTCTGCATTTTTGCCACAAAATATGTGAAATTTCTGACTTTTTGCCTAAAATAAGAAAAATTTCTGCAATTTAGTACCAAAATATAGGTAATTTCTGCTTTTTGGCCCCAAAATAAAAAAATTTCTGCTTTTTTTTGCCTGAAATATGTGAAATTTCTGCAATTTTGCCCCAAAATAAGTGAAATTTCGGCAATTTTGCCCCAAAATAAGGGAAATTTCTGGATTTTTCCCCAAAATAAGTGGAATTTCTGAGTTTTTCCCCAAAATAAGGAGAATTTATGTCTTTTTGCCCCAACATATAGGGAATTTCTGCCTTTTTGCCCCACAATTAGGTTAATTTCTGCAATTTTGCTCCAAAATATGGGGAATTTCTGCCTTTTTGCTCGAAAATAAGAAGAAAGCACACCTTTTTGCCATAAAAAAGGGAAATTACTGCAATTTTGCTCCAAAATAAAGGAAATTTCTGCTTTTTTGCCTCTAAATAAGTAGAATTTCTGTCTTTTTACCCCAAAACAAAGAGAATTTCTGTCTTTTTGCCCCAATATAAAGATAATTTCTTACTTATTACCCTGAAATCAGTGAAATTTCTGCAATTTTGCCCCAAAATAAAGGAAATTTCTGCCTTTTTGCCTCCAAATAAGGGGAATTTTAGCCTTTTACCTCAAAATAAGGGGAATTTCTGCATTTTTGCCACAAAATATTAGGAATTTCTGCCTTTTTGCCCCAAAATAAGGAAAATTTCTGCCTTTTTTCCATGAAATAAGTGAAATTTCTGCAATGTTGCCCCAAAACAAGTGAAATTTCTGCAATTTTGCCCCAAAATAAGTGGAATTTCTGAGTTTTGTCTCAAAATAAGGAGAATTTCTGTCTTTTAGCCCCAATATATAGGGAATTTCTGCCTTTTTGCCCTACAAGTAGGTTAATTTCTGCAATTTTGCTCCAAAATACAAGGAATTTCTGCCTGTTTGCCCGAAAATAAGAATTCATACCTTTTTGCCATAAAAAGGGGAAATTCCTGTAATTTTGCTCCAAAATAAGGGGAATTTCTGCTTTTTTGCCTCTAAATATTTGGAATTTCTGTCTTTTCCCCCCAATACAAAGGGAATTTCTGTTTTATTTGCACCAAAATAAGGAAATTTTCTGACTTATTACCCTGAAATAAGTGAAATTTCTGAAATTTTGTCCCAAAATAAGGGAAATTTCTGCCTTTTTGCCCCCAAATAAGAGGAATTTCACCCTTTTACCTCAAAATAAAGGGATTTTCTGCATTTTTGCCAAAAAATATTAGGAATTTCTGCATTTTGCCCCAAAATAAGGAAAATTTCTGCCTTTTTTCCTTGAAATAAGTGAAATTTCTGCAATTTTGCCCCAAAAGAAAGTGAAATTTCTGCAATTTTGCCCCAAAATAAGGGAAATTTCTGCAATTTTGTACCAAAATAAAAAAAATTTCTGCCTTTTTGCTTCCAAATAAGAAAATTTCTTCTTTTTTTTTCTGAAATATGTGAAATTTCTACAATTTTGCCCCAAAATAAGTGAAATTTCTGGAATTTTGCCCCAAAATAAGTTGAATTTCTGAGTTTTGACACAAAATAAGGAGAATTTCTGATTTTTTGCCCCAACATATAGGGAATTTCTGCCTTTTTGCCTTACAATTAGGGGAATTTCTGCAATTTTGCCTCAAAAGAATAGAAATTTCTGCCTTTTTTCCCTGAAATAAGTGGAATTTCTGCAATTTTGCCCCAAAATAAGTGAAATTTCTGCAATTTTGCCCCAAAATAAGAAAAATATCTGCAATTTTGTACCAAAATAAAAGAAATTTCTGCATTTTTGCCCCAAAATAAGAAAATTTCTGCTTTTTTTCCCTTAAATAAGTGAAATTTCTGCAATTTTGCCCCAAAATAAGTGATTTTCTGCAATTTTGCCCCAAAATAAGCGAAATTTCTGAAATTTTGCCGCAAAATAAGTGGAATTTCTGAGTTTTGCCCCAAAATAAGGAGAATTTCTGTCTTTATGCCCCAACATATAGGGAATTTCTGCCTTTTTGCCCCACAATTAGAGGAATTTCTGAAATTTTGCTCCAAAATACGGGAAATTTCTGCCTTTTTGCCCCAAAATAAGAAGAATGCATACCTTTTTGCCATAAAAAAGGGAAATTTCTTCATTTTTGCTCCAAAATACGGGGAATTTCTGCTTTTTTTGCCTCTAAATAAGTGGAATTTCTGTCTTTTTCCCCCAAAACAAAGGGAATTTCTGTCTTTTTTGCCCCAAAATAAAAAAAATTTCTGACTTATTACCCTGACATAAGTGAAATTTCTGCAATTTTGCCCCAAAATAAGGGAAATTTCTCCATTTTTGCCCCCAAATAAGGGGAATTTCAGCTTTTTTACCTCAAAATAAGGGGAATTTCTGCATTTTTGCCCCAATAATGGGAAATTTCTGCCTTTTTGCCCCAAAATAAGAAAATTTCTGTCTTTTGTCACTGAAATAAGTGAAATTTCTGCAATTTTGCCCCAAAATAAGGGAAATTTCTGCCTTTTTTCCCCCCAAAAAGAAGAATTTCAGCCTTTTTACCTCAAAATAAGGGGGATTTCTGAATTTTTGCCACAAAATATTAGGAATTACTGCCTTTTTGCCCCAAAATAAGAAAAATTTCTACCTTTTTTCCCTGAAATATGTGATATTTCTGCAATTTTGCCTCAAAATAAGTGAAATTTTTGCAATTTTGCCACAAAATAAGAAAATTTCTGCTTTTTTCCCTGAAATGAGTGAAATTTCTGCAATTTTGCCCCAAAATAGGTGAAATTTCTGCAATTTTGCCCCAAAATAAGGGAAATTTCTGCTTTTTGCCCCCAAATAAGGGGAATTTCAGCCTTTTTACCTCAAAATAAGGGGAATTTTTGCATTTTTGCCCCAAAATATGGGAAATTTCTGCCTTTTTGCTCAAAAAAAAATTTTGCAATTTTGTACCAAAATAAAAGAAATTTGTGCCTTTTTGCCCAAAAATAAAAAAATTTCTGCATTTTTCCCTTAAATAAGTAAAATTTCTACAATTTTGTCCCAAAATAAGGGAAATTTCTGGAATTTTCACCCTGAAGTAAGTGAAATTTCTGCAATTTTGCCCCAAAATAAGGGTAATTTCTGCATTTTTGCCACAAAATATTAGGAATTTCTGCCCTTTTGCCCCAAAATAAGGAAAATTTCTGTCTTTTTTTTCTGAAATAAGTCAAATTTCTGCAATTTTGCCCCAAAATAAGTGAAATTGCTGCAATTTTGCCCCAAAATATGGGAAACTACTTGAAATTTGCCCCAAAATAAGTGGAATTTCTGAGTTTTGCCCCAAAATAAGGAGAATTTCTGTCTTTTTGCCCCAACATATAGGGAATTTCTGCATTTTTGCCCCACAATTAGGGGAATTTCTGCAATTTTGCTCCAAAATACGGGGAATTTCTGCGTTTTTGTCTGAAAATAGGAAGAATGCATACCTTTTTGCCATAAAAAGGGAAATTTCTTCATTTTTGCTCCAAAATAAGGGAAATTTCTGCTTTTTTGCCTCTAAATAAGTGGAATTTCTGTCTTTTCCCCCCAAAACAAAGGGAATTTCTGTCTTTTTGCCCCAAAATAAGGAAAATTTCTGACTTATTACCCTGAAATCAGTGAAATTACTGCAATTTTGCCCCAAAATAAGAGAAATTTCTGCCTTTTGGCCCCAAATAATGGGAATATCAGCTTTTTTACCTAAAAATTAGGGGAGGTTCTGCATTTTTGCCACAAAATATGTGAAATTTCTGACTTTTTGCCTAAAATAAGAAAAATTTCTGCAATTTAGTACCAAAATATAGGTAATTTCTGCTTTTTGGCCCCAAAATAAAAAAAATTTCTGCTTTTTTTTTGCCTGAAATATGTGAAATTTCTGCAATTTTGCCCCAAAACAAGTGAAATTTCTGCAATTTTGCCACAAAATAATGGAAATTTCTGCAATTTTGTACCAAAATAAAAGAAATTTCTGCCTTTTTGCTTCCAAATAAGAAAATTTCTTCTTTTTTTTTCTGAAATATATGAAATTTCTGAAATTTTGCCCCAAAATGAGTGAAATTTCTACAATTTTGCCCCAAAATAAGTAAAATTTCTGGAATTTTGCCCCAAAATAAGTGGAATTTCTGAGTTTTGACCCGAAATAAGGAGAATTTCTGTTTTTTTGCCCCAACATATATGGAATTTCTGCCTTTTTGCCTCACAATTAGGGGAATTTCTGCAATTTTGCCTCAAAAGAAGAGAAATTTCTGCCTTTCTTCCCTGAAATAAGTGAAATTTCTGCAATTTAGCCCCAAAATAAGTGAAATTTCTGCAATTTTGCCCCAAAATAAGGGAAATTTCTGCAATTTTGTACCAAATAAAAGAAATTTCTGCTTTTTCACCCAAAATAAGAAAATTTCTGCTTTTTTTCCCTTAAATAAGTGAAATTTCTGCAATTTTGCCCCAAAATAAGTGATTTTCTGCAATTTTGCCCCAAAATAAGCGAAATTTCTGGAATTTTGCCGCAAAATAAGTGGAATTTCTGAGTTTTGCCACAAAATAAGGAGAATTTCTGTCTTTATTCCCCAACATATAGGGAATTTCTGCCTTTTTGCCCCACAATTAGAGGAATTTCTGAAATTTTGCTCCAAAATACGGGAAATTTCTGCCTTTTTGCCCCAAAATAAGAAGAATGCATACCTTTTTGCCATAAAAAAGGGAAATTTCTTCATTTTTGCTCCAAAATACGGGGAATTTCTGCTTTTTTTGCCTCTAAATAAGTGGAATTTCTGTCTTTTTCCCCCAAAACAAAGGGAATTTCTGTCTTTTTTGCCCCAAAATAAAAAAAATTTCTGACTTATTACCCTGACATAAGTGAAATTTCTGCAATTTTGCCCCAAAATAAGGGAAATTTCTCCATTTTTGCCCCCAAATAAGGGGAATTTCAGCTTTTTTACCTCAAAATAAGGGGAATTTCTGCATTTTTGCCCCAATAATGGGAAATTTCTGCCTTTTTGCCCCAAAATAAGAAAATTTCTGTCTTTTGTCACTGAAATAAGTGAAATTTCTGCAATTTTGCCCCAAAATAAGGGAAATTTCTGCCTTTTTTCCCCCAAAAAAGAAGAATTTCAGCCTTTTTACCTCAAAATAAGGGGGATTTCTGAATTTTTGCCACAAAATATTAGGAATTACTGCCTTTTTGCCCCAAAATAAGAAAAATTTCTACCTTTTTTCCCTGAAATATGTGATATTTCTGCAATTTTGCCTCAAAATAAGTGAAATTTTTGCAATTTTGCCACAAAATAAGAAAATTTCTGCTTTTTTCCCTGAAATGAGTGAAATTTCTGCAATTTTGCCCCAAAATAGGTGAAATTTCTGCAATTTTGCCCCAAAATAAGGGAAATTTCTGCTTTTTGCCCCCAAATAAGGGGAATTTCAGCCTTTTTACCTCAAAATAAGGGGAATTTTTGCATTTTTGCCCCAAAATATGGGAAATTTCTGCCTTTTTGCTCAAAAAAAAATTTTGCAATTTTGTACCAAAATAAAAGAAATTTGTGCCTTTTTGCCCAAAAATAAAAAAATTTCTGCATTTTTCCCTTAAATAAGTAAAATTTCTACAATTTTGTCCCAAAATAAGGGAAATTTCTGGAATTTTCACCCTGAAGTAAGTGAAATTTCTGCAATTTTGCCCCAAAATAAGGGTAATTTCTGCATTTTTGCCACAAAATATTAGGAATTTCTGCCCTTTTGCCCCAAAATAAGGAAAATTTCTGTCTTTTTTTTCTGAAATAAGTCAAATTTCTGCAATTTTGCCCCAAAATAAGTGAAATTGCTGCAATTTTGCCCCAAAATATGGGAAACTACTTGAAATTTGCCCCAAAATAAGTGGAATTTCTGAGTTTTGCCCCAAAATAAGGAGAATTTCTGTCTTTTTGCCCCAACATATAGGGAATTTCTGCATTTTTGCCCCACAATTAGGGGAATTTCTGCAATTTTGCTCCAAAATACGGGGAATTTCTGCGTTTTTGTCTGAAAATAGGAAGAATGCATACCTTTTTGCCATAAAAAGGGAAATTTCTTCATTTTTGCTCCAAAATAAGGGAAATTTCTGCTTTTTTGCCTCTAAATAAGTGGAATTTCTGTCTTTTCCCCCCAAAACAAAGGGAATTTCTGTCTTTTTGCCCCAAAATAAGGAAAATTTCTGACTTATTACCCTGAAATCAGTGAAATTACTGCAATTTTGCCCCAAAATAAGAGAAATTTCTGCCTTTTGGCCCCAAATAATGGGAATATCAGCTTTTTTACCTAAAAATTAGGGGAGGTTCTGCATTTTTGCCACAAAATATGTGAAATTTCTGACTTTTTGCCTAAAATAAGAAAAATTTCTGCAATTTAGTACCAAAATATAGGTAATTTCTGCTTTTTGGCCCCAAAATAAAAAAAATTTCTGCTTTTTTTTTGCCTGAAATATGTGAAATTTCTGCAATTTTGCCCCAAAATAAGTGAAATTTCTGCAATTTTGCCCCAAAATAAGGGAAATTTCTGGATTTTTCCCCAAAATAATTGGAATTTCTGAGTTTTGCCCCAAAATAAGGAGAATTTATGTCTTTTTGCCCCAACATATAGGGAATTTCTGCCTTTTTGCCCCACAATTAGGTTAATTTCTGCAATTTTGCTCCAAAATATGGGGAATTTCTGCCTTTTTGCCCGAAAATAAGAAGAAAGCACACCTTTTTGCCATAAAAAAGGGAAATTACTGCAATTTTGCTCCAAAATAAAGGGAATTTCTGCTTTTTTGCCTCTAAATAAGTAGAATTTCTGTCTTTTTACCCCAAAACAAAGAGAATTTCTGTCTTTTTGCCCCAATATAAAGATAATTTCTTACTCATTACCCTGAAATCAGTGAAATTTCTGCAATTTTGCCCCAAAATAAAGGAAATTTCTGCCTTTTTGCCCCCAAATAAGGGGAATTTTAGCCTTTTACCTCAATATAAGGGGAATTTCTGCATTTTTGCCACAAAATATTAGGAATTTCTGCCTTTTTGCCCCAAAATAAGGAAAATTTCTGCCTTTTTTTCATGAAATAAGTGAAATTTCTGCAATGTTGCCCCAAAACAAGTGAAATTTCTGCAATTTTGCCCCAAAATAAGTGGAATTTCTGAGTTTTGTCCCAAAATAAGGAGAATTTCTGTCTTTTAGCCCAACATATAGGGAATTTCTGCCTTTTTGCCCCACAAGTAGGTTAATTTCTGCAATTTTGCTCCAAAATACGGGGAATTTCTGCCCGTTTGCCCGAAAATAAGAATTCATACCTTTTTGCCATAAAAAGGGGAAATTCCTGTAATTTTGCTCCAAAATAAGAGGAATTTCTGCTTTTTTGCCTCTAAATATGTGGAATTTCTGTCTTTTCCCCCCAATACAAAGGGAATTTCTGTTTTATTTGCACCAAAATAAGGAAATTTTCTGACTTATTACCCTGAAATAAGTGAAATTTCTGAAATTTTGTCCCAAAATAAGGGAAATTTCTGCCTTTTTGCCCCCAAATAAGAGGAATTTCACCCTTTTACCTCAAAATAAAGGGAATTTCTGCATTTTTGCCACAAAATATTAGGAATTTCTCCATTTTGCCCCAAAATAAGAAAAATTTCTGGAATTTTGCCCCAAAATAATTTGAATTTCTGAGTTTTGACCCAAAATAAGAAGAATTTCTGATTTTTTGCCCCAACATATAGGGAATTTCTGCCTTTTTGCCTTACAATTAGGGGAATTTCTGCAATTTTGCCTCAAAAGAAGAGAAATTTCTGCCTTTTTTCCCTGAAATAAGTGGAATTTCTGCAATTTTGCCCCAAAATAAGAGAAATTTCTGTAATTTTGCCCCAAAATAAGAAAAATATCTGCAATTTTGTACCAAAATAAAAGAAATTTCTGCATTTTTGCCCCAAAATAAGAAAATTTCTGCTTTTTTTCCCTTAAATAAGTGAAATTTCTGCAATTTTGCCCCAAAATAAGTGATTTTCTGCAATTTTGCCCCAAAATAAGCGAAATTTCTGGAATTTTGCCGCAAAATAAGTGGAATTTCTGAGTTTTGCCCCAAAATAAGGAGAATTTCTGTCTTTATGCCCCAACATATAGGGAATTTCTCCCTTTTTGCCCCACAATTAGAGGAATTTCTGCAATTTTGCTCCAAAATACGGGAAATTTCTGCCTTTTTGCCCCAAAATAAGAAGAATGCATACTTTTTTGCCATAAAAAAGGGAAATTTCTTCATTTTTGCTCCAAAATAAGGAAAATTTCTGCTTTTTTTGCCTCTAAATAAGTGGAATTTCTGTCTTTTTCCCCCAAAACAAAGGGAATTTCTGTCTTTTTTGCCCCAAAATAAAAAAAATTTCTGACTTATTACCCTGACATAAGTGAAATTTCTGCAATTTTGCCCCAAAATAAGGGAAATTTCTCCATTTTTGCCCCCAAATAAGGGGAATTTCAGCCTTTTTACCTCAAAATAAGGGGAATTTCTGCATTTTTGCCCCAAAATAAGGGAAATTTCTGCTTTTTGCCCCCAAATAAGGGGAATTTCAGCCTTTTTACCTCAAAATAAGGGGAATTTTTGCATTTTTGCCCCAAAATATGGGAAATTTCTGCCTTTTTGCCCAAAATAAAAAAAAATTGCAATTTTGTACCAAAATAAAAGAAATTTCTGCCTTTTTGCCCCAAAATAAAAAAATTTCTGCATTTTTCCCTTAAATAAGTAAAATTTCTACAATTTTGCCCCAAAATAAGGGAAATTTTTGAATTTTTACCCTGAAATAAAGGAAAATCTGCAATTTTGCCCCAAAATAAGGGAAATTTTTGCCTTTTTCCCTCCAAATAAGGGGAATTTCAGCCTTTTTACCTCAAAATAAGAGTAATTTCTGCATTTTTGCCACAAAATATTAGGAATTTCTGCCCTTTTGCCCCAAAATAAGGAAAATTTCTGTCTTTTTTCTCTGAAATAAGTCAAATTTCTGCAATTTTGCCCCAAAATGAGTGAAATTGCTGCAATTTGCCCCAAAATAAGGGAAACTTCTTGAATTTTGCCCCAAAATAAGTGGAATTTCTGAGTTTTGCCCCAAAATAAGGAGAATTTCTGTCTTTTTGCCCCAACATATAGGGAATTTTTTCCTTTTTGCCCCACATTTAGGGGAATTTCTACAAATTGCTCCAAAATACGGGGAATTTCTGCTTTTTTGCCCGAAAATAAGAAGAATGCATACCTTTTTGCCATTAAAAAGGGAAATTTCTTCATTTTTGCTCCAAAATAAGGGGAATTTTTGCTTTTTTGCCTCTAAATAAGTGGAATTTCTGTCTTTTCCCCCCAAAACAAAGAGAATTTCTGTCTTTTTTCCCCAAAATAAGGAAAATTTCTGACTTATTACCCTGAAATCAGTGAAATTACTGCAATTTTTCCCCAAAATAAGGGAAGTTTCTGCATTTTTGCCACAAAATATGTGAAATTTCTGACTTTTTGCCTAAAATAAGAAAAATTTCTGCAATTTAGTACCAAAATATAGGTAATTTCTGCTTTTTGGCCCCAAAATAAAAAAAAATTCTGCTTTTTTTTGCCTGAAATATGTGAAATTTCTGCAATTTTGCCCCAAAATAAGTGAAATTTCTGCAATTTTGCCCCAAAATAAGGGAAATTTCTGGATTTTTGCCCCAAAATAAGTGGAATTTCTGAGTTTTGCCCCAAAATAAGGAGAATTTATGTCTTTTTGCCCCAACATATAGGGAATTTCTGCCTTTTTGCCCCACAATTAGGTTAATTTCTGCAATTTTGCTCCAAAATACGGGGAATTTCTGCCTTTTTGCCCGAAAATAAGAAGAAAGCACACCTTTTTGCCATAAAAAAGGGAAATTACTGCAATTTTGCTCCAAAATAAAGAGAATTTCTGCTTTTTTGCCACTGAATAAGTAGAATTTCTGTCTTTTTTCCCTAAAACAAAGAGAATTTCTGTCTTTTTGCCCCAAAATAAGGAAAATTTCTGACTTATTACCCTGAAATTAATGAAATTTCTGCAATTTTGCCCCAAAATAAAGAAAATTTCTGCCTTTTTGCCCCCAAATAAGGGGAATTTTAGCCTTTTACCTCAAAATAAGGGGAATTTCTGCATTTTTGCCACAAAATATTAGGAATTTCTGCCTTTTTGCCCCAAAATAAGGAAAATTTCTGCCTTATTTCCATGAAATAAGTGAAATTTCTGAAATGTTGCCCCAAAACAAGTGAAATTTCTGCAATTTTGCCCCAAAATAAGGGAAATTTCAGGTATTTTGCCCCAAAATAAGTGGAATTTCTGTGTTTTGTCCCAAAATAAGGAGAATTTCTGTCTTTTAGCCCCAACATATAGGGAATTTCTGCCTTTTTGCCCCACAAGTTGGTTAATTTCTGCAATTTTGCTCCAAAATACAGGGAATTTCTGTCTTTTTGCCCGAAAATAAGAATTCATACCTTTTTGCCATAAAAAGGGAAATTCCTGTAATTTTGCTCCAAAATAAGGGGAATTTCTGCTTTTTGCCTCTAAATATGTGGAATTTCAGTCTTTTCCCACCAAAGCAAAGGGAATTTCTGTCTTATTTGCACCAAAATAAGGAAATTTTCTGACTTATTACCCTGAAATAAGTGAAATTTCTGAAATTTTGTCCCAAAATAAGGGAAATTTCTGCCTTTTTGCCCCCAAATAAGGGGAATTTCACCCTTTTACCTCAAAATAAAAGGAATTTCTGCATTTTTGCCACAAAATATTAAGAATTTCTGCATTTTTGCCCCAAAATATAGAAAATTTCTGCCTTTTTTCCCTAAAATAAGTGAAATTTCTGCAATTTTGCCCCAAAATAAGTGAAATTTCTGCAATTTTGCCCCCAAATAAGGGAAATTGCTGCAATTTTGTACCAAAATAAAAGAAATTTCTGCCTTTTTGCTTCCAAATAAGAAAATTTCTTATTTTTTTTTTCTGAAATATGTGAAATTGCTGAAATTTTGCCCCAAAATAAGGGAAATTTCTGCAATTTTGCCCCAAAATAAGGGAAATTTCTGCTTTTTGCCACCAAATAAGGGGAATTTCAGCCTTTTTACCTCAAAATAAGGGGAATTTTTGCATTTTTGCCCCAAAATATGGGAAATTTCTGCCTTTTTGCCCAAAATAAAAAAAAAATTGCAATTTTGTACCAAAATAAAAGAAATTTCTGCCTTTTTGCCCCAAAATAAAAAAATTTCTGCATTTTTCCCTTAAATAAGTAAAATTTCTACAATTTTGCCCCAAAATAAGGGAAATTTTTGAATTTTTACCCTGAAATAAATGAAAATCTGCAATTTTGCCCCAAAATAAGGGAAATTTTTGCCTTTTTCCCTCCAAATAAGGGGAATTTCAGCCTTTTTACCTCAAAATAAGAGTAATTTCTGCATTTTTGCCACAAAATATTAGGAATTTCTGCCCTTTTGCCCCAAAATAAGGAAAATTTCTGTCTTTTTTCTCTGAAATAAGTCAAATTTCTGCAATTTTGCCCCAAAATAAGTGAAATTGCTGCAATTTTGCCCCAAAATAAGGGAAACTTCTTGAATTTTGCCCCAAAATAAGTGGAATTTCTGAGTTTTGCCCCAAAATAAGGAGAATTTCTGTCTTTTTGCCCCAACATATAGGGAATTTTTTCCTTTTTGCCCCACAATTAGGTTAATTTCTGCAATTTTGCTCCAAAATACAGGGAATTTCTGCCTTTTTGCCCGAAAATAAGAAGAAAGCACACCTTTTTGCCATAAAAAAGGGAAATTACTGCAATTTTGCTCCAAAATAAAGAGAATTTCTGCTTTTTTGCCACTGAATAAGTAGAATTTCTGTCTTTTTTCCCTAAAACAAAGAGAATTTCTGTCTTTTTGCCCCAAAATAAGGAAAATTTCTGACTTATTACCCTGAAATTAATGAAATTTCTGCAATTTTGCCCCAAAATAAAGAAAATTTCTGCCTTTTTGCCCCCAAATAAGGGGAATTTTAGCCTTTTACCTCAAAATAAGGGGAATTTCTGCATTTTTGCCACAAAATATTAGGAATTTCTGCCTTTTTGCCCCAAAATAAGGAAAATTTCTGCCTTATTTCCATGAAATAAGTGAAATTTCTGAAATGTTGCCCCAAAACAAGTGAAATTTCTGTAATTTTGCCCCAAAATAAGGGAAATTTCAGGTATTTTGCCCCAAAATAAGTGGAATTTCTGAGTTTTGTCCCAAAATAAGGAGAATTTCTGTCTTTTAGCCCCAACATATAGGGAATTTCTGCCTTTTTGCCCCACAAGTTGGTTAATTTCTGCAATTTTGCTCCAAAATACAGGGAATTTCTGTCTTTTTGCCCGAAAATAAGAATTCATACCTTTTTGCCATAAAAAGGGAAATTCCTGTAATTTTGCTCCAAAATAAGGGGAATTTCTGCTTTTTGCCTCTAAATATGTGGAATTTCAGTCTTTTCCCACCAAAGCAAAGGGAATTTCTGTCTTATTTGCACCAAAATAAGGAAATTTTCTGACTTATTACCCTGAAATAAGTGAAATTTCTGAAATTTTGTCCCAAAATAAGGGAAATTTCTGCCTTTTTGCCCCCAAATAAGGGGAATTTCACCCTTTTACCTCAAAATAACAGGAATTTCTGCATTTTTGCCACAAAATATTAAGAATTTCTGCATTTTTGCCCCAAAATAAGGAAAATTTCTGCCTTTTTCCCTAAAATAAGTGAAATTTCTGCAATTTTGCCCCAAAATAAGTGAAATTTCTGCAATTTTGCCCCCAAATAAGGGAAATTGCTGCAATTTTGTACCAAAATAAAAGAAATTTCTGCCTTTTTGCTTCCAAATAAGAAAATTTCTTATTTTTTTTTTCTGAAATATGTGAAATTGCTGAAATTTTGCCCCAAAATAGGTGAAATTTCTGCAATTTTGCCCCAAAATAAGGGAAATTTCTGCTTTTTGCCCCCAAATAAGGGGAATTTCAGCCTTTTTACCTCAAAATAAGGGGAATTTTTGCATTTTTGCCCCAAAATATGGGAAATTTCTGCCTTTTTGCCCAAAATAAAAAAAAAATTGCAATTTTGTACCAAAATAAAAGAAATTTCTGCCTTTTTGCCCCAAAATAAAAAAATTTCTGCATTTTTCCCTTAAATAAGTAAAATTTCTACAATTTTGCCCCAAAATAAGGGAAATTTTTGAATTTTTACCCTGAAATAAATGAAAATCTGCAATTTTGCCCCAAAATAAGGGAAATTTTTGCCTTTTTCCCTCCAAATAAGGGGAATTTCAGCCTTTTTACCTCAAAATAAGAGTAATTTCTGCATTTTTGCCACAAAATATTAGGAATTTCTGCCCTTTTGCCCCAAAATAAGGAAAATTTCTGTCTTTTTTCTCTGAAATAAGTCAAATTTCTGCAATTTTGCCCCAAAATAAGTGAAATTGCTGCAATTTTGCCCCAAAATAAGGGAAACTTCTTGAATTTTGCCCCAAAATAAGTGGAATTTCTGAGTTTTGCCCCAAAATAAGGAGAATTTCTGTCTTTTTGCCCCAACATATAGGGAATGTTTTCCTTTTTGCCCCACATTTAGGGGAATTTCTACAATTTTGCTCCAAAATACGGGGAATTTCTGCTTTTTTGCCTGAAAATAAGAAGAATGCATACCTTTTGGCATTAAAAAGGGAAATTTCTTCATTTTTGCTCCAAAATAAGGGGAATTTTTGCTTTTTTGCCTCTAAATAAGTGGAATTTCTGTCTTTTCCCCCCAAAACAAAGGGAATTTCTGTCTTTTTTCCCCAAAATAAGGAAAATTTCTGACTTATTACCCTGAAATCAGTGAAATTACTGCAATTTTTCCCCAAAATAAGGGAAGTTTCTGCATTTTTGCCACAAAATATGTGAAATTTCTGACTTTTTGCCTAAAATAAGAAAAATTTCTGCAATTTAGTACCAAAATATAGGTAATTTCTGCTTTTTGGCCCCAAAATAAAAAAAAATTCTGCTTTTTTTTGCCTGAAATATGTGAAATTTCTGCAATTTTGCCCCAAAATAAGTGAAATTTCTGCAATTTTGCCCCAAAATAAGGGAAATTTCTGGATTTTTGCCCCAAAATAAGTGGAATTTCTGAGTTTTGCCCCAAAATAAGGAGAATTTATGTCTTTTTGCCCCAACATATAGGGAATTTCTGCCTTTTTGCCCCACAATTAGGTTAATTTCTGCAATTTTGCTCCAAAATACGGGGAATTTCTGCCTTTTTGCCCGAAAATAAGAAGAAAGCACACGTTTTTGCCATAAAAAAGGGAAATTACTGCAATTTTGCTCCAAAATAAAGAGAATTTCTGCTTTTTTGCCACTGAATAAGTAGAATTTCTGTCTTTTTTCCCTAAAACAAAGAGAATTTCTGTCTTTTTGCCCCAAAATAAGGAAAATTTCTGACTTATTACCCTGAAATTAATGAAATTTCTGCAATTTTGCCCCAAAATAAAGAAAATTTCTGCCTTTTTGCCCCCAAATAAGGGGAATTTTAGCCTTTTACCTCAAAATAAGGGGAATTTCTGCATTTTTGCCACAAAATATTAGGAATTTCTGCCTTTTTGCCCCAAAATAAGGAAAATTTCTGCCTTATTTCCATGAAATAAGTGAAATTTCTGAAATGTTGCCCCAAAACAAGTGAAATTTCTGCAATTTTGCCCCAAAATAAGTGGAATTTCTGAGTTTTGACCCAAAATAAGGAGAATTTCTGTTTTTTTGCCCCAACATATAGGGAATTTCTGCCTTTTTGCCTCACAATTAGGGGAATTTCTGCAATTTTGCCTCAAAAGAAGAGAAATTTCTGCCTTTTCTCCCTGAAATAAGTGGAATTTCTGCAATTTTGCCCCAAAATAAGTGAAATTTCTGCAATTTTGCCCCAAAATAAGGGAAATTTCTGCAATTTTGTACCAAAATAAAAGAAATTTCTGCTTTTTTGCCCCAAAATAAGAAAATTTCTGCTTTTTCTCTCTTAAATAAGTGAATTTTCTGCAATTTTGCCCCAAAATAAGTGATTTTCTGCAATTTTGCCCCAAAATAAGCGAAATTTCTGGAATTTTGCCGCAAAACTAGTGGAATTTCTGAGTTTTGCCCCAAAATAAGGAGAATTTCTGTCTTTATGCCCAAACATATAGGGAATTTCTGCTTTTTTGCCCTACAATTAGAGGAATTTCTGCAATTTTGCTGCAAAATACTAGAAATTTCTGCCTTTTTGCCCCAAAATAAGAAGAATGCATACCTTTTTGCTATAAAAAAGGGAAATTTCTTCATTTTTGCTCCAAAATAAGGGGAATTTCTGCTTTTTTTGCCTCTAAATAAGTGGAATTTCTGTGTTTCTCCCCCAAAACAAAGGGAATTTCTGTCTTTTTTGCCCCAAAATAAAAAAAATTCTGAATTATTACCCTGACATAAGTGAAATTTCTGCAATTTTGCCCCAAAATAAGGGAAATTTCTACATTTTTGCCCCCACATAAGGGGAATTTCAGCCTTTTTACCTCAAAATAAGGAGAATTTCTGCATTTTTGCCACAAAATATTAGGAATTTCTGCCTTTTTGCCCCAAAATAAGGAAAATTTCTGCCTTTTTTCCTGAAATAATTGAAATTTCTGCAATTTTGCCCCAAAACAAGTGAAATTTCTGCGATTTTGCCCCAAAATAAGGGAAATTTCGGGAATTTTGCCCCAAAATAAGTGGAATTTCTGAGTTTTGTCCAAAAATAAGGAGAATTTCTTTCTTCTTCCCCTAACATATAGGGAATTTCTGCTTTATTGCCCCAAAATTAGGGGAATTTCTGCAATTTTGCTCCAAAACACGGGGAATTTCTGCTTTTTAGCCCGAAAAGGAAAGGAATGTATAACTTTTGCCACAAAAAAAGCAATTTCTTAATTTTTGCTTAAAAATAAAGGGGAATTTCTGCTTTTTGCCTCTAAATAAGTGGAATTTCTGTATTTTTTCCCCAAAACAAAGGGAATTTCTGTCTTTCTTACCCAAAATAAGGAAAATTTCTGACTTATTACCATGAAATAAGTGAAATTTCTACAATTTTGTCTCAAAATAAGGGAAATTTCTGCCTTTTTGCCCCCAAATAAGGTGAATTTCAGCCTTTTTACCTCAAAATAAGGGGAATTTCTGCATTTTTGCCACAAAATATGAGAAATTTCTGCCTTTTTGCCCCAAAATAAGAAAATTTCTGCTTTTTTCCCTGAAATAAGTGAAATTTCTGCAATTTTGCCCCAAAATAAGTGAAATTTCTGCAATTTTGCCTCAAAATAATGGAAATTTCTGGAATTTTGCCCCAAAATAAGTGGAATTTCTTAGTTTTGCCCCAAAATAAGGAGAATTTCTGTCTTTTTGCCCCAACATATAGGGAATTTCTGCCTTTTTGCCCCACAATTAGGGGAATTTCTGCAGTTTTGCTCCAAAATACGGGGAATTTCTGCCTTTTTGTCCGAAAATAAGAAGAATGCATACCTTTTTGCCATAAAAAAGGGAAATTTCTTCATTTTTGCTCCAAAATAAGGGGAATTTCTGCTTTTTTGCTTCTAAATAAGTGGAATTTCTGTATTTCCCCCCCCCCAAAAAATGTAATTTCTGTTTTTTTGCCCCAAAATAAGGAAAATTTCTGACTTATTACCATGAAATAAGTGAAATTTCTGCAATTTAGCCACAAATTAACGGAAATTTCTGCCTTTTTGTCCCCTAATAAGGGGAATTTCAGCCTTTTTACCTCAAAATAAGGGGAATTTCTGCATTTTACCCCTAAATAAGAAAAATTTCTGCCTTTTTGCTCCAAAATAAAAAAATTTCTGCATTTTTTCCCTGAAATAAGCGAAATTTCTGCAATTTTGCCCCAAAATAAGTGAAATTTCTTCAATTTTGCTCCGAAATTAGAAAATTTCTGCTTTTTTTTCCTGAAATAAGTTAAATTTCTGCAATTTTGCCCCAAAATAAGTGAAATTTCTGCAATTTTGCCTCAAAATAAGGGAAATTTCTGGAATATTGCCCCAAAATAAGTGGAATTTCTGAGTTTTGCCCCAAAATAAGGAGAATTTCTGTCTTTTTGCCCCAACATATAGGGATATTCTGCGTTTTTGCCCCACAATTAGGAGAATTTCTGCAGTTTTGCTCCAAAATACGGGGAATTTCTGCCTTTTTGTTCGAAAATAATAAGAATGCATACCTTTTTGCCATAAAAAAGGGAAATTTCTTCATTTTTGCTCCAAAATGAGGGGAATTTCTGCTTTTATGCCTCTAAATAAGTGATATTTCTGTATTTTCCCCCCCCAAAAAAGGTAATTTCTGTTTTTTTGCCCCAAAATAAAGAAAATTTTTTACTTATTACCCTGAAATAAGTGAAATTTCTGCAATTTAGCCACAAACTAAGGGAAATTTCTGCCTTTTTGTCCCCAAATTAGGGGAATTTCAGCCTTTTTACCTCAAAATAAGGGGAATTTCTGCATTTTACCCCAAAATAAGAAAAATTTCTGCCTTATTGCCCCAAAATAAGAAAATTTCTGCATTTTTTCCCTGAAATAAGCGAAATTTCTGCAATTTTGCCCCAAAATAAATGAAATTTCTTCAATTTTGCCCCGAAATTAGAAAATTTCTGCTTTTTTTTCCTGAAATAAGTTAAATTTCTGATATTTTCCCCAAAATAAGTGAAATTTCTGCAATTTTCCCCCAAAATAAGAGAAATTTCTGGAATTTTGCCCCAAAATAAGTGGAATATCTGAGTTTTGCCCCAAAATAAGAAGAATTTCTGTCTTTTTGCCCCAACATATAGGAAATTTCTGCCTTTTTGCCCCACAATTTGGGGAATTTCTGCAATTTTGCTCCAAAATAAGGGGGATTTCTGCCTTTTTGCCCAAAAATAAGAAGAATACATACCTTTTTGCACTTAAAAAGTGAAATTTCTTCATTTTTGCTCCAAAATAAGGGAAATTTCTGCGTTTTGCCTCTAAAAAAGTGGAATTTCTGCTTTTTCCCCCAAAACAAAGGGAATGTCTGTTTTTGGGCCCAAAATAAAGAAAATTTCTGACTTATTACCCTGAAATAAGTGAAATTTCTGCAATTTTGCCCCAAAATAAGAGAAATTTCTGCCTTTTTGCTCCCAAATAAGGAGAATTTCAGCCTTTTACCTCAAAATAAGTGAAATTTCTGCATTTTTGCCCCAAAATATTGGAAATTTCTGCCTTTTTGCCCCAAAATAAGAAAAAATTCTGCAATTTTGTAACAAAATTAGAGAAATTTCTGCCTTTTGGCCCCAAAATAAGAAAATTTCTGCTTTTTTTCCTGACATAAGTGAAATTTCTGCAATTTTGCCCCAAAATAAGTTAAATTTCTGAGTTTTGCCCTAAAATAAGGAGAATTTCTGTCTTTTTACCCCAACATATAGGGAATTTCTGCCTTTTTGCCCCACAATTAGGGGAATTTCTGCAATTTTGCTCCAAAATACGGGGAATTTCTGCCTTTTTTGTCTGAAAATAATAAGATTGCATAACTTTTTGCCATAAAAAAGGGAAATTCCTTCATTTTTGCTCCAAAATGAGGGGAATTTCTGCTTTTATGCCTCTAAATAAGTGGAATTTCTGTCTTTTTGCCCCAAAACAAAGGGAATTTCTGTCTTTTTTGCCCCAAAATAAAGAAAATTTCTGACTTATTACCCTGAAATAAGTGAAATTTCTGCACTATTGCCCCAAAATAATGGAAATTTCTGCCTTTTTACCCCTAAATAATGGGAATTTCAGCCTTTTTACCTCAAAATAAGGGGAATTTCTGCATTTTTACCCCAAAATATGGGAAATTTCTGCCTTTTTGCCCAAAATAAGAAAAATTTCAGCAATTTTGTACCAAAATATGGGAAATTTCTGCCTTTTTGCCCCAAAATAAGAAAAATTTCTACCTTTTTTCCCTGAAATATGTGATATTTCTGCAATTTTGCCCCAAAATAAGTGAAATTTTGCAATTTTGCCACAAAATAAGAAAATTTCTGCTTTTTTCCCTGAAATGAGTGAAATTTCTGCAATTTTGCCCCAAAATAGGTGAAATTTCTGCAATTTTGCCCCAAAATAAGGAAATTTCTGCTTTTTGCCCCCAAATAAGGGGAATTTCAGCCTTTTTACCTCAAAATAAGGGGAATTTTTGCATTTTTGCCCCAAAATATGGGAAATTTCTGCCTTTTTGCCCAAAAAAAATAATTTTGCAATTTTGTACCAAAATAGAAGAAATTTGTGCCTTTTTGCCCAAAAATAAAAAAATTTCTGCATTTTTCCTTTAAATAAGTAAAATTTCTACAATTTTGCCCCAAAATAAGGGAAATTTCTGGAATTTTCACCCTGAAGTAAGTGAAATATCTGCAATTTTGCCCCAAAATAAGGGTAATTTCTGCATTTTTGCCACAAAATATTAGGAATTTCTGCTCTTTTGCCCCAAAATAAGGAAAATTACTGTCTTTTTTTCTGAAATAAGTCAAATTTCTGCAATTTTGCCCCAAAATAAGTGAAATTGCTGCAATTTTGCCCCAAAATATGGGAAACTACTTGAATTTTGCCCCAAAATAAGTGGAATTTCTGAGTTTTGCCCCAAAATAAGGAGAATTTCTGTCTTTTTGCCCCAACATATAGGGAATTTCTGCCTTTTTGCCCCACAATTAGGGGAATTTCTGCAATTTTGCTCCAAAATACGGGGAATTTCTGCCTTTTTTGTCTGAAAATAATAAGATTGCATAACTTTTTGCCATAAAAAAGGGAAATTCCTTCATTTTTGCTCCAAAATGAGGGGAATTTCTGCTTTTATGCCTCTAAATAAGTGGAATTTCTGTCTTTTTGCCCCAAAACAAAGGGAATTTCTGTCTTTTTTGCCCCAAAATAAAGAAAATTTCTGACTTATTACCCTGAAATAAGTGAAATTTCTGCACTATTGCCCCAAAATAATGGAAATTTCTGCCTTTTTACCCCTAAATAATGGGAATTTCAGCCTTTTTACCTCAAAATAAGGGGAATTTCTGCATTTTTACCCCAAAATATGGGAAATTTCTGCCTTTTTGCCCAAAATAAGAAAAATTTCAGCAATTTTGTACCAAAATATGGGAAATTTCTGCCTTTTTGCCCCAAAATAAGAAAAATTTCTACCTTTTTTCCCTGAAATATGTGATATTTCTGCAATTTTGCCCCAAAATAAGTGAAATTTTGCAATTTTGCCACAAAATAAGAAAATTTCTGCTTTTTTCCCTGAAATGAGTGAAATTTCTGCAATTTTGCCCCAAAATAGGTGAAATTTCTGCAATTTTGCCCCAAAATAAGGAAATTTCTGCTTTTTGCCCCCAAATAAGGGGAATTTCAGCCTTTTTACCTCAAAATAAGGGGAATTTTTGCATTTTTGCCCCAAAATATGGGAAATTTCTGCCTTTTTGCCCAAAAAAAATAATTTTGCAATTTTGTACCAAAATAGAAGAAATTTGTGCCTTTTTGCCCAAAAATAAAAAAATTTCTGCATTTTTCCTTTAAATAAGTAAAATTTCTACAATTTTGCCCCAAAATAAGGGAAATTTCTGGAATTTTCACCCTGAAGTAAGTGAAATATCTGCAATTTTGCCCCAAAATAAGGGTAATTTCTGCATTTTTGCCACAAAATATTAGGAATTTCTGCTCTTTTGCCCCAAAATAAGGAAAATTACTGTCTTTTTTTCTGAAATAAGTCAAATTTCTGCAATTTTGCCCCAAAATAAGTGAAATTGCTGCAATTTTGCCCCAAAATATGGGAAACTACTTGAATTTTGCCCCAAAATAAGTGGAATTTCTGAGTTTTGCCCCAAAATAAGGAGAATTTCTGTCTTTTTGCCCCAACATATAGGGAATTTCTGCCTTTTTGCCCCACAATTAGGGGAATTTCTGCAATTTTGCTCCAAAATACGGGGAATTTCTGCGTTTTTGTCTGAAAATAAGAAGAATGCATACCTTTTTGCCATAAAAAGAGAAATTTCTTCATTTTTGCTCCAAAATAAGGGAAATTTCTGCTTTTTTGCCTCTAAATAAGTGGAATTTCTGTCTTTTTCCCCCAAAACAAAGGGAATTTCTGTCTTTTTGCCCCAAAATAAGGAAAATTTCTGACTTATTACACTGAAATCAGTGAAATTACTGCAATTTTGCCCCAAAATAAGGAAAATTTCTGCCTTTTTGCACCAAATAATGGGAATTTCAGCTTTTTTACCTAAAAATTAGGGGAGGTTCTGCATTTTTGCCACAAAATATGTGAAATTTCTGACTTTTTGCCTAAAATAAGAAAAATTTCTGCAATTTAGTACCAAAATATAGGTAATTTCTGCTTTTTGGCCCCAAAATAAAAAAATTTCTGCTTTTTTTTGCCTGAAATATGTGAAATTTCTGCAATTTTGCCCCAAAATAAGTGAAATTTCGGCAATTTTGCCCCAAAATAAGGGAAATTTCTGGATTTTTCCCCAAAATAAGTGGAATTTCTGAGTTTTTCCCCAAAATAAGGAGAATTTATGTCTTTTTGCCCCAACATATAGGGAATTTCTGCCTTTTTGCCCCACAATTAGGTTAATTTCTGCAATTTTGCTCCAAAATATGGGGAATTTCTGCCTTTTTGCTCGAAAATAAGAAGAAAGCACACCTTTTTGCCATAAAAAAGGGAAATTACTGCAATTTTGCTCCAAAATAAAGGAAATTTCTGCTTTTTTGCCTCTAAATAAGTAGAATTTCTGTCTTTTTACCCCAAAACAAAGAGAATTTCTGTCTTTTTGCCCCAATATAAAGATAATTTCTTACTTATTACCCTGAAATCAGTGAAATTTCTGCAATTTTGCCCCAAAATAAAGGAAATTTCTGCCTTTTTGCCTCCAAATAAGGGGAATTTTAGCCTTTTACCTCAAAATAAGGGGAATTTCTGCATTTTTGCCACAAAATATTAGGAATTTCTGCCTTTTTGCCCCAAAATAAGGAAAATTTCTGCCTTTTTTCCATGAAATAAGTGAAATTTCTGCAATGTTGCCCCAAAACAAGTGAAATTTCTGCAATTTTGCCCCAAAATAAGTGGAATTTCTGAGTTTTGTCTCAAAATAAGGAGAATTTCTGTCTTTTAGCCCCAATATATAGGGAATTTCTGCCTTTTTGCCCTACAAGTAGGTTAATTTCTGCAATTTTGCTCCAAAATACAAGGAATTTCTGCCTGTTTGCCCGAAAATAAGAATTCATACCTTTTTGCCATAAAAAGGGGAAATTCCTGTAATTTTGCTCCAAAATAAGGGGAATTTCTGCTTTTTTGCCTCTAAATATTTGGAATTTCTGTCTTTTCCCCCCAATACAAAGGGAATTTCTGTTTTATTTGCACCAAAATAAGGAAATTTTCTGACTTATTACCCTGAAATAAGTGAAATTTCTGAAATTTTGTCCCAAAATAAGGGAAATTTCTGCCTTTTTGCCCCCAAATAAGAGGAATTTCACCCTTTTACCTCAAAATAAAGGGATTTTCTGCATTTTTGCCAAAAAATATTAGGAATTTCTGCATTTTGCCCCAAAATAAGGAAAATTTCTGCCTTTTTTCCTTGAAATAAGTGAAATTTCTGCAATTTTGCCCCAAAAGAAAGTGAAATTTCTGCAATTTTGCCCCAAAATAAGGGAAATTTCTGCAATTTTGTACCAAAATAAAAAAAATTTCTGCCTTTTTGCTTCCAAATAAGAAAATTTCTTCTTTTTTTTTCTGAAATATGTGAAATTTCTACAATTTTGCCCCAAAATAAGTGAAATTTCTGGAATTTTGCCCCAAAATAAGTTGAATTTCTGAGTTTTGACACAAAATAAGGAGAATTTCTGATTTTTTGCCCCAACATATAGGGAATTTCTGCCTTTTTGCCTTACAATTAGGGGAATTTCTGCAATTTTGCCTCAAAAGAATAGAAATTTCTGCCTTTTTTCCCTGAAATAAGTGGAATTTCTGCAATTTTGCCCCAAAATAAGTGAAATTTCTGCAATTTTGCCCCAAAATAAGAAAAATATCTGCAATTTTGTACCAAAATAAAAGAAATTTCTGCATTTTTGCCCCAAAATAAGAAAATTTCTGCTTTTTTTCCCTTAAATAAGTGAAATTTCTGCAATTTTGCCCCAAAATAAGTGATTTTCTGCAATTTTGCCCCAAAATAAGCGAAATTTCTGAAATTTTGCCGCAAAATAAGTGGAATTTCTGAGTTTTGCCCCAAAATAAGGAGAATTTCTGTCTTTATGCCCCAACATATAGGGAATTTCTGCCTTTTTGCCCCACAATTAGAGGAATTTCTGAAATTTTGCTCCAAAATACGGGAAATTTCTGCCTTTTTGCCCCAAAATAAGAAGAATGCATACCTTTTTGCCATAAAAAAGGGAAATTTCTTCATTTTTGCTCCAAAATACGGGGAATTTCTGCTTTTTTTGCCTCTAAATAAGTGGAATTTCTGTCTTTTTCCCCCAAAACAAAGGGAATTTCTGTCTTTTTTGCCCCAAAATAAAAAAAAATTTCTGACTTATTACCCTGACATAAGTGAAATTTCTGCAATTTTGCCCCAAAATAAGGGAAATTTCTCCATTTTTGCCCCCAAATAAGGGGAATTTCAGCTTTTTTACCTCAAAATAAGGGGAATTTCTGCATTTTTGCCCCAATAATGGGAAATTTCTG
This sequence comes from Micromys minutus, assembly GCF_963924665.1. Classification (NCBI taxonomy): domain Eukaryota; kingdom Metazoa; phylum Chordata; class Mammalia; order Rodentia; family Muridae; genus Micromys; species Micromys minutus. Next base: position 356,247 of record NW_027667209.1, read on the forward strand.
CCTTTTTGCCCCAAAATAAGAAAATTTCTGTCTTTTGTCACTGAAATAAGTGAAATTTCTGCAATTTTGCCCCAAAATAAGGGAAATTTCTGCCTTTTTTCCCCCAAAAAAGAAGAATTTCAGCCTTTTTACCTCAAAATAAGGGGGATTTCTGAATTTTTGCCACAAAATATTAGGAATTACTGCCTTTTTGCCCCAAAATAAGAAAAATTTCTACCTTTTTTCCCTGAAATATGTGATATTTCTGCAATTTTGCCTCAAAATAAGTGAAATTTTTGCAATTTTGCCACAAAATAAGAAAATTTCTGCTTTTTTCCCTGAAATGAGTGAAATTTCTGCAATTTTGCCCCAAAATAGGTGAAATTTCTGCAATTTTGCCCCAAAATAAGGGAAATTTCTGCTTTTTGCCCCCAAATAAGGGGAATTTCAGCCTTTTTACCTCAAAATAAGGGGAATTTTTGCATTTTTGCCCCAAAATATGGGAAATTTCTGCCTTTTTGCTCAAAAAAAAATTTTGCAATTTTGTACCAAAATAAAAGAAATTTGTGCCTTTTTGCCCAAAAATAAAAAAATTTCTGCATTTTTCCCTTAAATAAGTAAAATTTCTACAATTTTGTCCCAAAATAAGGGAAATTTCTGGAATTTTCACCCTGAAGTAAGTGAAATTTCTGCAATTTTGCCCCAAAATAAGGGTAATTTCTGCATTTTTGCCACAAAATATTAGGAATTTCTGCCCTTTTGCCCCAAAATAAGGAAAATTTCTGTCTTTTTTTTCTGAAATAAGTCAAATTTCTGCAATTTTGCCCCAAAATAAGTGAAATTGCTGCAATTTTGCCCCAAAATATGGGAAACTACTTGAAATTTGCCCCAAAATAAGTGGAATTTCTGAGTTTTGCCCCAAAATAAGGAGAATTTCTGTCTTTTTGCCCCAACATATAGGGAATTTCTGCATTTTTGCCCCACAATTAGGGGAATTTCTGCAATTTTGCTCCAAAATACGGGGAATTTCTGCGTTTTTGTCTGAAAATAGGAAGAATGCATACCTTTTTGCCATAAAAAGGGAAATTTCTTCATTTTTGCTCCAAAATAAGGGAAATTTCTGCTTTTTTGCCTCTAAATAAGTGGAATTTCTGTCTTTTCCCCCCAAAACAAAGGGAATTTCTGTCTTTTTGCCCCAAAATAAGGAAAATTTCTGACTTATTACCCTGAAATCAGTGAAATTACTGCAATTTTGCCCCAAAATAAGAGAAATTTCTGCCTTTTGGCCCCAAATAATGGGAATATCAGCTTTTTTTACCTAAAAATTAGGGGAGGTTCTGCATTTTTGCCACAAAATATGTGAAATTTCTGACTTTTTGCCTAAAATAAGAAAAATTTCTGCAATTTAGTACCAAAATATAGGTAATTTCTGCTTTTTGGCCCCAAAATAAAAAAAATTTCTGCTTTTTTTTTGCCTGAAATATGTGAAATTTCTGCAATTTTGCCCCAAAACAAGTGAAATTTCTGCAATTTTGCCACAAAATAATGGAAATTTCTGCAATTTTGTACCAAAATAAAAGAAATTTCTGCCTTTTTGCTTCCAAATAAGAAAATTTCTTCTTTTTTTTTCTGAAATATATGAAATTTCTGAAATTTTGCCCCAAAATGAGTGAAATTTCTACAATTTTGCCCCAAAATAAGTAAAATTTCTGGAATTTTGCCCCAAAATAAGTGGAATTTCTGAGTTTTGACCCGAAATAAGGAGAATTTCTGTTTTTTTGCCCCAACATATATGGAATTTCTGCCTTTTTGCCTCACAATTAGGGGAATTTCTGCAATTTTGCCTCAAAAGAAGAGAAATTTCTGCCTTTCTTCCCTGAAATAAGTGAAATTTCTGCAATTTAGCCCCAAAATAAGTGAAATTTCTGCAATTTTGCCCCAAAATAAGGGAAATTTCTGCAATTTTGTACCAAATAAAAGAAATTTCTGCTTTTTCACCCAAAATAAGAAAATTTCTGCTTTTTTTCCCTTAAATAAGTGAAATTTCTGCAATTTTGCCCCAAAATAAGTGATTTTCTGCAATTTTGCCCCAAAATAAGCGAAATTTCTGGAATTTTGCCGCAAAATAAGTGGAATTTCTGAGTTTTGCCACAAAATAAGGAGAATTTCTGTCTTTATTCCCCAACATATAGGGAATTTCTGCCTTTTTGCCCCACAATTAGAGGAATTTCTGAAATTTTGCTCCAAAATACGGGAAATTTCTGCCTTTTTGCCCCAAAATAAGAAGAATGCATACCTTTTTGCCATAAAAAAGGGAAATTTCTTCATTTTTGCTCCAAAATATGGGGAATTTCTGCTTTTTTTGCCTCTAAATAAGTGGAATTTCTGTCTTTTTCCCCCAAAACAAAGGGAATTTCTGTCTTTTTTGCCCCAAAATAAAAAAAATTTCTGACTTATTACCCTGACATAAGTGAAATTTCTGCAATTTTGCCCCAAAATAAGGGAAATTTCTCCATTTTTGCCCCCAAATAAGGGGAATTTCAGCTTTTTTACCTCAAAATAAGGGGAATTTCTGCATTTTTGCCCCAATAATGGGAAATTTCTGCCTTTTTGCCCCAAAATAAGAAAATTTCTGTCTTTTGTCACTGAAATAAGTGAAATTTCTGCAATTTTGCCCCAAAATAAGGGAAATTTCTGCCTTTTTTCCCCCAAAAAAGAAGAATTTCAGCCTTTTTACCTCAAAATAAGGGGGATTTCTGAATTTTTGCCACAAAATATTAGGAATTACTGCCTTTTTGCCCCAAAATAAGAAAAATTTCTACCTTTTTTCCCTGAAATATGTGATATTTCTGCAATTTTGCCTCAAAATAAGTGAAATTTTTGCAATTTTGCCACAAAATAAGAAAATTTCTGCTTTTTTCCCTGAAATGAGTGAAATTTCTGCAATTTTGCCCCAAAATAGGTGAAATTTCTGCAATTTTGCCCCAAAATAAGGGAAATTTCTGCTTTTTGCCCCCAAATAAGGGGAATTTCAGCCTTTTTACCTCAAAATAAGGGGAATTTTTGCATTTTTGCCCCAAAATATGGGAAATTTCTGCCTTTTTGCTCAAAAAAAATTTTGCAATTTTGTACCAAAATAAAAGAAATTTGTGCCTTTTTGCCCAAAAATAAAAAAATTTCTGCATTTTTCCCTTAAATAAGTAAAATTTCTACAATTTTGTCCCAAAATAAGGGAAATTTCTGGAATTTTCACCCTGAAGTAAGTGAAATTTCTGCAATTTTGCCCCAAAATAAGGGTAATTTCTGCATTTTTGCCACAAAATATTAGGAATTTCTGCCCTTTTGCCCCAAAATAAGGAAAATTTCTGTCTTTTTTTTCTGAAATAAGTCAAATTTCTGCAATTTTGCCCCAAAATAAGTGAAATTGCTGCAATTTTGCCCCAAAATATGGGAAACTACTTGAAATTTGCCCCAAAATAAGTGGAATTTCTGAGTTTTGCCCCAAAATAAGGAGAATTTCTGTCTTTTTGCCCCAACATATAGGGAATTTCTGCATTTTTGCCCCACAATTAGGGGAATTTCTGCAATTTTGCTCCAAAATACGGGGAATTTCTGCGTTTTTGTCTGAAAATAGGAAGAATGCATACCTTTTTGCCATAAAAAGGGAAATTTCTTCATTTTTGCTCCAAAATAAGGGAAATTTCTGCTTTTTTGCCTCTAAATAAGTGGAATTTCTGTCTTTTCCCCCCAAAACAAAGGGAATTTCTGTCTTTTTGCCCCAAAATAAGGAAAATTTCTGACTTATTACCCTGAAATCAGTGAAATTACTGCAATTTTGCCCCAAAATAAGAGAAATTTCTGCCTTTTGGCCCCAAATAATGGGAATATCAGCTTTTTTACCTAAAAATTAGGGGAGGTTCTGCATTTTTGCCACAAAATATGTGAAATTTCTGACTTTTTGCCTAAAATAAGAAAAATTTCTGCAATTTAGTACCAAAATATAGGTAATTTCTGCTTTTTGGCCCCAAAATAAAAAAAATTTCTGCTTTTTTTTTGCCTGAAATATGTGAAATTTCTGCAATTTTGCCCCAAAATAAGTGAAATTTCTGCAATTTTGCCCCAAAATAAGGGAAATTTCTGGATTTTTCCCCAAAATAATTGGAATTTCTGAGTTTTGCCCCAAAATAAGGAGAATTTATGTCTTTTTGCCCCAACATATAGGGAATTTCTGCCTTTTTGCCCCACAATTAGGTTAATTTCTGCAATTTTGCTCCAAAATATGGGGAATTTCTGCCTTTTTGCCCGAAAATAAGAAGAAAGCACACCTTTTTGCCATAAAAAAGGGAAATTACTGCAATTTTGCTCCAAAATAAAGGGAATTTCTGCTTTTTTGCCTCTAAATAAGTAGAATTTCTGTCTTTTTACCCCAAAACAAAGAGAATTTCTGTCTTTTTGCCCCAATATAAAGATAATTTCTTACTCATTACCCTGAAATCAGTGAAATTTCTGCAATTTTGCCCCAAAATAAAGGAAATTTCTGCCTTTTTGCCCCCAAATAAGGGGAATTTTAGCCTTTTACCTCAATATAAGGGGAATTTCTGCATTTTTGCCACAAAATATTAGGAATTTCTGCCTTTTTGCCCCAAAATAAGGAAAATTTCTGCCTTTTTTTCATGAAATAAGTGAAATTTCTGCAATGTTGCCCCAAAACAAGTGAAATTTCTGCAATTTTGCCCCAAAATAAGTGGAATTTCTGAGTTTTGTCCCAAAATAAGGAGAATTTCTGTCTTTTAGCCCAACATATAGGGAATTTCTGCCTTTTTGCCCCACAAGTAGGTTAATTTCTGCAATTTTGCTCCAAAATACGGGGAATTTCTGCCCGTTTGCCCGAAAATAAGAATTCATACCTTTTTGCCATAAAAAGGGGAAATTCCTGTAATTTTGCTCCAAAATAAGAGGAATTTCTGCTTTTTTGCCTCTAAATATGTGGAATTTCTGTCTTTTCCCCCCAATACAAAGGGAATTTCTGTTTTATTTGCACCAAAATAAGGAAATTTTCTGACTTATTACCCTGAAATAAGTGAAATTTCTGAAATTTTGTCCCAAAATAAGGGAAATTTCTGCCTTTTTGCCCCCAAATAAGAGGAATTTCACCCTTTTACCTCAAAATAAAGGGAATTTCTGCATTTTTGCCACAAAATATTAGGAATTTCTCCATTTTGCCCCAAAATAAGAAAAATTTCTGGATTTTTGCCCCAAAATAATTTGAATTTCTGAGTTTTGACCCAAAATAAGAAGAATTTCTGATTTTTTGCCCCAACATATAGGGAATTTCTGCCTTTTTGCCTTACAATTAGGGGAATTTCTGCAATTTTGCCTCAAAAGAAGAGAAATTTCTGCCTTTTTTCCCTGAAATAAGTGGAATTTCTGCAATTTTGCCCCAAAATAAGAGAAATTTCTGTAATTTTGCCCCAAAATAAGAAAAATATCTGCAATTTTGTACCAAAATAAAAGAAATTTCTGCATTTTTGCCCCAAAATAAGAAAATTTCTGCTTTTTTTCCCTTAAATAAGTGAAATTTCTGCAATTTTGCCCCAAAATAAGTGATTTTCTGCAATTTTGCCCCAAAATAAGCGAAATTTCTGGAATTTTGCCGCAAAATAAGTGGAATTTCTGAGTTTTGCCCCAAAATAATGAGAATTTCTGTCTTTATGCCCCAACATATAGGGAATTTCTCCCTTTTTGCCCCACAATTAGAGGAATTTCTGCAATTTTGCTCCAAAATACGGGAAATTTCTGCCTTTTTGCCCCAAAATAAGAAGAATGCATACTTTTTTGCCATAAAAAAGGGAAATTTCTTCATTTTTGCTCCAAAATAAGGAAAATTTCTGCTTTTTTTGCCTCTAAATAAGTGGAATTTCTGTCTTTTTCCCCCAAAACAAAGGGAATTTCTGTCTTTTTTGCCCCAAAATAAAAAAAATTTCTGACTTATTACCCTGACATAAGTGAAATTTCTGCAATTTTGCCCCAAAATAAGGGAAATTTCTCCATTTTTGCCCCCAAATAAGGGGAATTTCAGCCTTTTTACCTCAAAATAAGGGGAATTTCTGCATTTTTGCCCCAAAATAAGGGAAATTTCTGCTTTTTGCCCCCAAATAAGGGGAATTTCAGCCTTTTTACCTCAAAATAAGGGGAATTTTTGCATTTTTGCCCCAAAATATGGGAAATTTCTGCCTTTTTGCCCAAAATAAAAAAAAATTGCAATTTTGTACCAAAATAAAAGAAATTTCTGCCTTTTTGCCCCAAAATAAAAAAATTTCTGCATTTTTCCCTTAAATAAGTAAAATTTCTACAATTTTGCCCCAAAATAAGGGAAATTTTTGAATTTTTACCCTGAAATAAAGGAAAATCTGCAATTTTGCCCCAAAATAAGGGAAATTTTTGCCTTTTTCCCTCCAAATAAGGGGAATTTCAGCCTTTTTACCTCAAAATAAGAGTAATTTCTGCATTTTTGCCACAAAATATTAGGAATTTCTGCCCTTTTGCCCCAAAATAAGGAAAATTTCTGTCTTTTTTCTCTGAAATAAGTCAAATTTCTGCAATTTTGCCCCAAAATGAGTGAAATTGCTGCAATTTGCCCCAAAATAAGGGAAACTTCTTGAATTTTGCCCCAAAATAAGTGGAATTTCTGAGTTTTGCCCCAAAATAAGGAGAATTTCTGTCTTTTTGCCCCAACATATAGGGAATTTTTTCCTTTTTGCCCCACATTTAGGGGAATTTCTACAAATTGCTCCAAAATACGGGGAATTTCTGCTTTTTTGCCCGAAAATAAGAAGAATGCATACCTTTTTGCCATTAAAAAGGGAAATTTCTTCATTTTTGCTCCAAAATAAGGGGAATTTTTGCTTTTTTGCCTCTAAATAAGTGGAATTTCTGTCTTTTCCCCCCAAAACAAAGGGAATTTCTGTCTTTTTTCCCCAAAATAAGGAAAATTTCTGACTTATTACCCTGAAATCAGTGAAATTACTGCAATTTTTCCCCAAAATAAGGGAAGTTTCTGCATTTTTGCCACAAAATATGTGAAATTTCTGACTTTTTGCCTAAAATAAGAAAAATTTCTGCAATTTAGTACCAAAATATAGGTAATTTCTGCTTTTTGGCCCCAAAATAAAAAAAAATTCTGCTTTTTTTTGCCTGAAATATGTGAAATTTCTGCAATTTTGCCCCAAAATAAGTGAAATTTCTGCAATTTTGCCCCAAAATAAGGGAAATTTCTGGATTTTTCCCCAAAATAAGTGGAATTTCTGAGTTTTGCCCCAAAATAAGGAGAATTTATGTCTTTTTGCCCCAACATATAGGGAATTTCTGCCTTTTTGCCCCACAATTAGGTTAATTTCTGCAATTTTGCTCCAAAATATGGGGAATTTCTGCCTTTTTGCTCGAAAATAAGAAGAAAGCACACCTTTTTGCCATAAAAAAGGGAAATTACTGCAATTTTGCTCCAAAATAAAGGAAATTTCTGCTTTTTTGCCTCTAAATAAGTAGAATTTCTGTCTTTTTACCCCAAAACAAAGAGAATTTCTGTCTTTTTGCCCCAATATAAAGATAACTTCTTACTTATTACCCTGAAATCAGTGAAATTTCTGCAATTTTGCCCCAAAATAAAGGAAATTTCTGCCTTTTTGCCTCCAAATAAGGGGAATTTTAGCCTTTTACCTCAAAATAAGGGGAATTTCTGCATTTTTGCCACAAAATATTAGGAATTTCTGCCTTTTTGCCCCAAAATAAGGAAAATTTCTGCCTTTTTTCCATGAAATAAGTGAAATTTCTGCAATGTTGCCCCAAAACAAGTGAAATTTCTGCAATTTTGCCCCAAAATAAGTGGAATTTCTGAGTTTTGTCTCAAAATAAGGAGAATTTCTGTCTTTTAGCCCCAATATATAGGGAATTTCTGCCTTTTTGCCCTACAAGTAGGTTAATTTCTGCAATTTTGCTCCAAAATACAAGGAATTTCTGCCTGTTTGCCCGAAAATAAGAATTCATACCTTTTTGCCATAAAAAGGGGAAATTCCTGTAATTTTGCTCCAAAATAAGGGGAATTTCTGCTTTTTTGCCTCTAAATATTTGGAATTTCTGTCTTTTCCCCCCAATACAAAGGGAATTTCTGTTTTATTTGCACCAAAATAAGGAAATTTTCTGACTTATTACCCTGAAATAAGTGAAATTTCTGAAATTTTGTCCCAAAATAAGGGAAATTTCTGCCTTTTTGCCCCCAAATAAGAGGAATTTCACCCTTTTACCTCAAAATAAAGGGATTTTCTGCATTTTTGCCAAAAAATATTAGGAATTTCTGCATTTTGCCCCAAAATAAGGAAAATTTCTGCCTTTTTTCCTTGAAATAAGTGAAATTTCTGCAATTTTGCCCCAAAAGAAAGTGAAATTTCTGCAATTTTGCCCCAAAATAAGGGAAATTTCTGCAATTTTGTACCAAAATAAAAAAAATTTCTGCCTTTTTGCTTCCAAATAAGAAAATTTCTTCTTTTTTTTTCTGAAATATGTGAAATTTCTACAATTTTGCCCCAAAATAAGTGAAATTTCTGGAATTTTGCCCCAAAATAAGTTGAATTTCTGAGTTTTGACACAAAATAAGGAGAATTTCTGATTTTTTGCCCCAACATATAGGGAATTTCTGCCTTTTTGCCTTACAATTAGGGGAATTTCTGCAATTTTGCCTCAAAAGAATAGAAATTTCTGCCTTTTTTCCCTGAAATAAGTGGAATTTCTGCAATTTTGCCCCAAAATAAGTGAAATTTCTGCAATTTTGCCCCAAAATAAGAAAAATATCTGCAATTTTGTACCAAAATAAAAGAAATTTCTGCATTTTTGCCCCAAAATAAGAAAATTTCTGCTTTTTTTCCCTTAAATAAGTGAAATTTCTGCAATTTTGCCCCAAAATAAGTGATTTTCTACAATTTTGCCCCAAAATAAGCGAAATTTCTGAAATTTTGCCGCAAAATAAGTGGAATTTCTGAGTTTTGCCCCAAAATAAGGAGAATTTCTGTCTTTATGCCCCAACATATAGGGAATTTCTGCCTTTTTGCCCCACAATTAGAGGAATTTCTGAAATTTTGCTCCAAAATACGGGAAATTTCTGCCTTTTTGCCCCAAAATAAGAAGAATGCATACCTTTTTGCCATAAAAAAGGGAAATTTCTTCATTTTTGCTCCAAAATACGGGGAATTTCTGCTTTTTTTGCCTCTAAATAAGTGGAATTTCTGTCTTTTTCCCCCAAAACAAAGGGAATTTCTGTCTTTTTTGCCCCAAAATAAAAAAAATTTCTGACTTATTACCCTGACATAAGTGAAATTTCTGCAATTTTGCCCCAAAATAAGGGAAATTTCTCCATTTTTGCCCCCAAATAAGGGGAATTTCAGCTTTTTTACCTCAAAATAAGGGGAATTTCTGCATTTTTGCCCCAATAATGGGAAATTTCTGCCTTTTTGCCCCAAAATAAGAAAATTTCTGTCTTTTGTCACTGAAATAAGTGAAATTTCTGCAATTTTGCCCCAAAATAAGGGAAATTTCTGCCTTTTTTCCCCCAAAAAAGAAGAATTTCAGCCTTTTTACCTCAAAATAAGGGGGATTTCTGAATTTTTGCCACAAAATATTAGGAATTACTGCCTTTTTGCCCCAAAATAAGAAAAATTTCTACCTTTTTTCCCTGAAATATGTGATATTTCTGCAATTTTGCCTCAAAATAAGTGAAATTTTTGCAATTTTGCCACAAAATAAGAAAATTTCTGCTTTTTTCCCTGAAATGAGTGAAATTTCTGCAATTTTGCCCCAAAATAGGTGAAATTTCTGCAATTTTGCCCCAAAATAAGGGAAATTTCTGCTTTTTGCCCCCAAATAAGGGGAATTTCAGCCTTTTTACCTCAAAATAAGGGGAATTTTTGCATTTTTGCCCCAAAATATGGGAAATTTCTGCCTTTTTGCCAAAAATAAAAAAAAAATTTGCAAGTTTGTACCAAAATAAAAGATATTTCTGCCTTTTTGCCCCAAAATAAAAAAATTTCTGCATTTTCCCCTTAAATAAGTAAAATTTCTACAATTTTGCCCCAAAATAAGGGAAATTTTTGGAATTTTTACCCTGAAATAAATGAAAATCTGCAATTTTGCCCCAAAATAAGGGAAATTTCTGCCTTTTTCCCTTCAAATAAGGGGAATTTCAGCCTTTTTACCTCAAAATAAGAGTAATTTCTGCATTTTTGCCACAAAATATTAGGAATTTCTGCCCTTTTGCCCCAAAATAAGGAAAATTTCTGTCTTTTTTCTCTGAAATAAGTCAAATTTCTGCAATTTTGCCCCAAAATAAGTGAAATTGCTGCAATTTTGCCCCAAAATAAGGGAAACTTCTTGAATTTTGCCCCAAAATAAGTGGAATTTCTGAGTTTTGCCCCAAAATAAGGAGAATTTCTGTCTTTTTGCCCCAACATATAGAGAATTTTTTCCTTTTTGCCCCACAATTAGGGGAATTTCTGCAATTTTGCTCCAAAATACGGGGAATTTCTGCTTTTTTGCCCGAAAATAAGAAGAATGCATACCTTTTTGCCATTAAAAAGGGAAATTTCTTCATTTTTGCTCCAAAATAAGGGGAATTTCTGCTTTTTTGCCTCTAAATTAGTGGAATTTCTGTCTTTTCCCCCCAAAACAAAGGGAATTACTGTCTTTTTGCCCCAAAATAAGGAAAATTTCTGACTTATTACCCTGAAATCAGTGAAATTACTGCAATTTTTCCCCAAAATTAGGGAAATTTCTGCCTTTTTGCCCCCAGATAATGGGAATTTCAGCCTTTTTACCTAAAAATTAGGGGAGTTTCTGCATTTTTGCCACAAAATATGTGAAATTTCTGATTTTTGCCTAAAATAAGAAAAATTTCTGCAATTTAGTACCAAAATATAGGTAATTTCTGCTTTTTGGCCCCAAAATAAAAAAAAAATTCTGCTTTTTTTTGCCTGAAATATGTGAAATTTCTGCAATTTTGCCCCAAAATAAGTGAAATTTCTGCAATTTTGCCCCAAAATAAGTGAAATTTCTGGATTTTTGCCCCAAAATAAGTGGAATTTCTGAGTTTTGCCCCAAAATAAGGAGAATTTATGTCTTTTTGCCCCAACATATAGGGAATTTCTGCCTTTTTGCCCCACAATTAGGTTAATTTCTGCAATTTTGCTCCAAAATACGGGGAATTTCTGCCTTTTTGCCCGAAAATAAGAAGAAAGCACACCTTTTTGCCATAAAAAAGGGAAATTACTGCAATTTTGCTCCAAAATAAAGGGAATTTCTGCTTTTTTGCCACTAAATAAGTAGAATTTCTGTCTTCTTCCCCAAAAACAAAGAGAATTTCTGTCTTTTTGCCCCAAAATAAGGAAAATTTCTGACTTATTACCCTGAAATCCATGAAATTTCTGCAATTTTGCCCCAAAATAAAGGAAATTTCTGCCTTTTTGCCCCCAAATAAGGGGAATTTTAGCCTTTTACCTCAAAATAAGGGGAATTTCTGCATTTTGGCCACAAAATATTAGGAATTTCTGCCTTTTTGCCCCAAAATAAGGAAAATTTCTGCCTTATTTCCATGAAATAAGTGAAATTTCTGAAATGTTGCCCCAAAACAAGTGAAATTTCTGCAATTTTGCCCCAAAATAAGGGAAATTTCAGGTATTTTGCCCCAAAATAAGTGGAATTTCTGAGTTTTGTCCCAAAATAAGGAGAATTTCTGTCTTTTAGCCCCAACATATAGGGAATTTCTGCCTTTTTGCCCCACAAGTTGGTTAATTTCTGCAATTTTGCTCCAAAATACAGGGAATTTCTGTCTTTTTGCCCGAAAATAAGAATTCATACCTTTTTGCCATAAAAAGGGAAATTCCTGTAATTTTGCTCCAAAATAAGGGGAATTTCTGCTTTTTGCCTCTAAATATGTGGAATTTCAGTCTTTTCCCACCAAAGCAAAGGGAATTTCTGTCTTATTTGCACCAAAATAAGGAAATTTTCTGACTTATTACCCTGAAATAAGTGAAATTTCTGAAATTTAGTCCCAAAATAAGGGAAATTTCTGCCTTTTTGCCCCCAAATAAGGGGAATTTCACCATTTCACCTCAAAATAAAAGGAATTTCTGCATTTTTGCCACAAAATATTAAGAATTTCTGCATTTTTGCCCCAAAATAAGGAAAATTTCTGCCTTTTTTCCCTAAAATAAGTGAAATTTCTGCAATTTTGCCCCAAAATAAGTGAAATTTCTGCAATTTTGCCCCCAAATTAGGGAAATTGCTGCAATTTTGTACCAAAATAAAAGAAATTTCTGCCTTTTTGCTTCCAAATAAGAAAATTTCTTATTTTTTTTCTGAAATATGTGAAATTGCTGAAATTTTGCCCGAAAATAAGTGAAATTTCTACAATTTTGCCCCAAAATAAGTGAAATTTCTGAAATTTTGCCCCAAAATAAGTGGAATTTCTGAGTTTTGACCCAAAATAAGGAGAATTTCTGTTTTTTTGCCCCAACATATAGGGAATTTCTGCTTTTTTGCCTCACAATTAGGGGAATTTCTGCAATTTTGCCTCAAAAGAAGAGAAATTTCTGCATTTTTTCCCTGGAATAAGTGGAATTTCTGCAATTTTGCTCCAAAATAAGTGAAATTTCTGCAATTTTGCCCCAAAATAAGGGAAATTTCTGCAATTTTGTACCAAAATAAAAGAAATTTCTACTTTTTTGCCCCAAAATAAGAAAATTTCTGCTTTTTTTCTCTTAAACAAGTGAAATTTCTGCAATTTTGCCCCAAAATAAGTGATTTTCTTCATTTTGCCCCAAAATAAGCGAAATTTCTGGAATTTTGCCGCAAAACTAGTGGAATTTCTGAGTTTTGCCCCAAAATAAGGAGAATTTCTGTCTTTATGCCCCAACATATAGGGAATTTCTGCTTTTTTGCCCCACAATTAGAGGAATTTCTGCAATTTTGCTCCAAAATACGAGAAATTTCTGCCTTTTTGCCCCAAAATAAGAAGAATGCATACCTTTTTGCTATAAAAAAGGGAAATTTCTTCATTTTTGCTCCAAAATAAGGGGAATTTCTTCTTTTTTTGCCTCTAAATAAGTGGAATTTCTGTCTTTTTCCCCCAAAACAAAGGGAATTTCTGTCTTTTTTCCCCAAAATAAAAAAAATTCTGAATTATTACCCTGACATAAGTGAAATTTCTGCAATTTTGCCCCAAAATAAGGGAAATTTCTACATTTTTGCCCCCACATAAGGGGAATTTCAGCCTTTTTACCTCAAAATAAGGAGAATTTCTGCATTTTTGCCAAAAAATATTAGGAATTTCTGCCTTTTTGCCCCAAAATAAGGAAAATTTCTGCCTTTTTTCCCTGAAATAATTGAAATTTCTGCAATTTTGCCCCAAAACAAGTGAAATTTCTGCAATTTTGCCCCAAAATAAGGGAAATTTCTGGAATTTTGCCCCAAAATAAGTGGAATTTCTGAATTTTGTCCAAAAATAAGGAGAATTTCTTCCTTCTTCCCCTAACATATAGGGAATTTCTGCTTTATTGCCCCAAAATTAGGGGAATTTCTGCAATTTTGCTCCAAAACACGGGGAATTTCTGCTTTTTAGCCCGAAAAGGAAAGGAATGTATACCTTTTGCCACAAAAAAAGCAATTTCTTAATTTTTGCTTAAAAATAAAGGGGAATTTCTGCTTTTTGCCTCTAAATAAGTGGAATTTCTGTATTTTTTCCCCAAAACAAAGGGAATTTCTGTCTTTCTTACCCAAAATAAGGAAAATTTCTGACTTATTACCATGAAATAAGTGAAATTTCTACAATTTTGTCTCAAAATAAGGGAAATTTCTGCCTTTTTGCCCCCAAATAAGGTGAATTTCAGCCTTTTTACCTCAAAATAAGGGGAATTTCTGCATTTTTGCCACAAAATATGAGAAATTTCTGCCTTTTTGCCCCAAAATAAGAAAATTTCTGCTTTTTTCCCTGAAATAAGTGAAATTTCTGCAATTTTGCCCCAAAATAAGTGAAATTTCTGTAATTTTGCCTCAAAATAAGGGAAATTTCTGGAATTTTGCCCCAAAATAAGTGGAATTTCTTAGTTTTGCCCCAAAATAAGGAGAATTTCTGTCTTTTTGCCCCAACATATAGGGAATTTCTGCCTTTTTGCCCCACAATTAGGGGATTTTCTGCAGTTTTGCTCCAAAATACGGGGAATTTCTGCCTTTTTGTCCGAAAATAAGAAGAATGCATACCTTTTTGCCATAAAAAAGGGAAATTTCTTCATTTTGGCTCCAAAATGAGGGGAATTTCTGCTTTTTTTGCCTCTAAATAAGTGAAATTTCTGTATTTTCCCCCCCAAAAAATGTAATTTCTGTTTTTTTGCCCCAAAATAATGAAAATTTCTGACTTATTACCCTGAAATAAGTGAAATTTCTGCAATTTAGCCACAAATTAAGGGAAATTTCTGCCTTTTTGTCCCCAAATAAGGGGAATTTCAGCCTTTTTACCTCAAAATAAGGGGAATTTCTGCATTTTACCCCTAAATAAGGAAAATTTCTGCCTTATTGCCACAAAATAAGAAAATTTTTGCATTTTTTCCCTGAAATAAGCCAAATTTCTGCAATTTTGCCCCAAAATAAGTGAAATTTCTTCAATTTTGCCCCGAAATTAGAAAATTTCTGCTTTTTTTTCCTGAAATAAGTTAAATTTCTGCAATTTTGCCCCAAAATAAGTGAAATTTCTGCAATTTTGCCTCAAAATAAGGGAAATTTATGAAATTTTGCCCCAAAATAAGTGGAATATCTGAGTTTTGCCCCAAAATAAGGAGAATTTCTGTCTTTTTGCCCCAACATATAGGGATATTCTGTCTTTCTGCACCACAATTTGGGGAATTTCTGCAATTTTGCTCCAAAATAAGGGGAATTTCTGCCTTTTTGCCCAAAAATAAGAAGTATACATACCTTTTTGCACTTAAAAAGTGAAATTTCTTCATTTTTGCTCCAAAATAAGGGAAATTTCTGCGTTTTGCCTCTAAAAAAGTGGAATTTCTGCCTTTTTCCCTCAAAACAAAGGGAATTTCTGTTTTTGGGCCCAAAATAAGGAAAATTTCTGACTTATTACCCTGAAATAAGTGAAATTTCTGCAATTTTGCCCCAAAATAAGAGAAATTTCTGCCTTTTTGCTCCCAAATAAGGAGAATTTCAGCCTTTTACCTCAAAATAAGTGAAATTTCTGCATTTTTGCCCCAAAATATTGGAAATTTCTGCCTTTTTGCCCCAAAATAAGAAAAAATTCTGCAATTTTGTAACAAAATTAAAGAAATTTCTGCCTTTTGGCCCCAAAATAAGAAAATTTCTGCTTTTTTTCCTGACATAAGTGAAATTTCTGCAATTTTGCCCCAAAATAAGTTAAATTTCTGAGTTTTGCCCTAAAATAAGGAGAATTTCTGTCTTTTTGCCCCAACATATAGGGAATTTCTGCCTTTTTGCCCCACAATTAGGGGAATTTCTGCAATTTTGCTCCAAAATACGGGGAATTTCTGCCTTTTTTGTCCGAAAATAATAAGATTGCATAACTTTTTGCCATAAAAAAGGGAAATTCCTTCATTTTTGCTCCAAAATGAGGGGAATTTCTGCTTTTATGCCTCTAAATAAGTGGAATTTCTGTCTTTTTCCCCCAAAACAAAGGGAATTTCTGTCTTTTTTGCCCCAAAATAAAGAAAATTTCTGACTTATTACCCTGAAATAAGTGAAATTTCTGCACTATTGCCCCAAAATAATGGAAATTTCTGCCTTTTTACCCTTAAATAATGGGAATTTCAGCCTTTTTACCTCAAAATAAGGGGAATTTCTGCATTTTTACCCCAAAATATGGGAAATTTCTGCCTTTTTGCCCAAAATAAGAAAAATTTCAGCAATTTTGTACCAAAATATGGGAAATTTCTGCCTTTTTGCCCCAAAATAAGAAAATTTTGCTTTTTTTCCCTGAAATAAGTGAAATTTCTCCAATTTTGCCCCAAAATAAGTGAAATTTCTGCAATTTTGCCCCAAAATAAGGGAAATTTCTGGAATTTTGCCCCCAAATAAGTGGAATTTCTGAATTTTGCCCCAAAATAATGAGAATTTCTGTCTTTTTGCCCCAACATATAGGGAATTTCTGCCTTATTGCCCTACAAGTAGGTTAATTTCTGCAATTTTGCTCCAAAATATGGGGAATTTCTGCCTTTTTGCTCGAAAATAAGAAGACTTCATACCTTTTTGCCATAAAAAAGGGAAATTTCTGTAATTTTGCTCCAAAATAAGAGGAATTTCTGCTTTTTTGCCTCTAAATATGTGGAATTTTTGTCTTTTTCCCCCAAAACAAAGGGAATTTCTGTCTTATTTGCACCAAAATAAAGAAATTTTCTGACTTATTACCCTGAAATAAGTGAAATTTCTGCAATTTTGTCCCAAAATAAGGGAAATTTCTGCCTTTTGCCCCCAAATAAGGGGAATTTCACCCTTTTACCTCAAAATAAAGGTAATTTCTGCATTTTTGCCACAAAATAAGGAAAATTTCTGCCTTTTTTCCCTGAAATAAGTTAAATTTCTGCAGTTTTGCCCCAAAATAAGTAAAATTTCTGCAATTTTGCCCCAAAATATAAGAAATTTCTGCAATTTTGTACCAAAATATAAGAAATTTCTGCCTTTTTGCTTCCAAATAAGAAAATTTCTTCTTTTTTTTCCTGAAATATGTGAAATTTCTGAAATTTTGCCACAAAATAAGTGAAATTTCTACAATTTTGCCCCAAAATAAGTGAAATTTCTGGAATTTTGCCACAAAATAAGTTGAATTTTTGAGTTTTGACCCAAAATAAGGAGAATTTCTGTTTTTTGCCCCAACATATAGGGAATTTCTGCCTTTTTGCCTCACAATTAGGGGAATTATTGCAATTTTGCCCCAATAGAAGGGAAATTTCTGCCTTTTTTTCCTGAAATAAGTGGAATATCTGCAATTTTGCCCCAAAATAAGTGAAATTTCTGCAATTTTGCCCAAAATAAGAAAAATTTCTGCAATTTTGTACCAAAATAAAAGAAATTTCTGCCTTTTTGCCCCAAAATAAGAAAATTTTTGCTTTTTTTCCCTTAAATAAGTGAAATTTCTGCAATTTTCCTCAAAATAAGTAAAATTTCTGCAATTTTGCCCCAAAATAAGAGAAATTTCTGGAATTTTGCCGCAAAATAATTGAAATTTCTGAGTTTTGCCCAAAAATAAAGAGAATTTCTGTCTTTATGCCCCAACATATAGGGAATTTATGCCTTTTTGCCCCACAATTAAAGGAATTTCTGCAATTTTGCTCCAAAATACGGGAAATTTCTGCCTTTTTGCCCCAAAATAAGAATAATGCATACCTTTTTGCCATAAAAATGGAAATTTCTTCATTTTTGCTCCAAAATAAGGGGAATTTCTGCTTTTTTTGCCTCTAAATTAGTGGAATTTCTGTCTTTTTCCCCCAAAACAAAGGGAATTTCTGTTCTTTCTTGCCCCTAAATAAAAAAAATTTCTGACTTATTACACTGACATAAGTGAAATTTCTGCAATTTTGCCCGAAAATAAGGGAAATTTCTGCCTTTTGCCCCCAAATAAGGTGAATTTCAGCCTTTTTACCTCAAAATAAGGGGAATTTCTGCATTTTTGCCACAAAATATTAAGAATTTCTGCCTTTTTGCCCCAAAATAAGGAAAATTTCTTTTTTTTTCACTGAAATAAGTGAAATTTCTGCAATTTTGCCCCAAAATAAGTGAAATTTCTGCAATTTTGCCCCAAAATAAGGGAAATTTCTGGAATTTTGTTCCAAAATATGTGGAATTTCTGAGTTTTGCCCCAAAATAAGGAGAATTTCTGTCTTTT
Source organism: Micromys minutus (assembly GCF_963924665.1). Classification (NCBI taxonomy): domain Eukaryota; kingdom Metazoa; phylum Chordata; class Mammalia; order Rodentia; family Muridae; genus Micromys; species Micromys minutus. Next base: position 374,161 of record NW_027667209.1, read on the forward strand.
TGCCCAACATATAGGAAATTTCTGCCTTTTTGCCCCACAAGTAGTTTAATTTCTGCAATTTTGCTCCAAAATATGGGGAATTTCTGCCTTTTTGCCCGAAAATAAGAATTCATACCTTTTTGCCATAAAAAAGGGAAATTTCTGTAATTTTGCTCCAAAATAAGGGGAATTTCTGCTTTTTTGCCTCTAAATATGTGGAAATTCTGTCTTTTTCCCCCAAAACAAAGGGAATTTCTGTCTTATTTGCACCAAAATAAGGAAATTTTCTGACTTATTACCCTTAAATAAGTGAAATTTCTGCAATTTTGTCCCAAAATAAGGGAAATTTATGCCTTTTTGCCCCCAAATAAGGGGAATTTCACCCTTTTACCTCAAAATAAAGGGAAGTTCTGCATTTTTGCTACAAAATATTAGGAATTTCTGCATTTTTGCCCCAAAATAAGGAAAATTTCTGCCTTTTTTCCCTGAAATAAGTGAAATTTCTGCAGTTTTGCACCAAAATAAGTAAAATTTCTGCAATTTGTCCCAAAATATGGGAAATTTCTGCAATTTTGTACCAAAATAAAAGAAATTTCTGCCTTTTTGCTTCCAAATAAGAAGATTTCTTCTTTTTTTTCTGAAATATGTGAAATTTCTGAAATTTTGCCCAAAAATAAGTGAAATTTCTACAATTTTGCCCTAAAATCAGTGAAATTTCTGGAATATTGCCCCAAAATAAGTGGAATATTTGAGATTTGCCCCAAAATAAGGAGAATTTCTGTCTTTTTGCCCCAACACATAGGGAATTTCGGCCTTTTTGCCCCAAAATTTGGGGAATTTCTGCAATTTTGCTCCAAAATAAGGGGAATTTCTGCCTTTTTGCCCAAAAATAAGAAGAATGCATACCTTTTTGCCCTTAGAAAGTGAAATTTCTTCATTTTTGCTCCAAAATAAGGGGAATTTCTGCTTTTTTGCCTCTAAAAAAGTGGAATTTCTCCCTTTATCCCCCAAAACAAAGGGAATTTCTGTATTTTGGCCCCAAAATAAGAAATATTTCTGACTTATTACCCTGAAATAAGTGAAATTTCTGCAATTTTGCCCCAAAATAAGAGAAATTTCTGCCTTTTTGCCCCCAAATAAGGGGAATTTCAGCCTTTTACCTCAAAATAAGTGAAATTTCTGCATTTTTGCCCCAAAATATGGGAAATTTCTGCTTTTTTGCCCCAAAATAAGAAAAAATTCAGCAATTTTATAACAAAATTAAAGAAATTTCTGCCTTTTGGCCCCAAAAGAAGAAAATTTCTGCTTTTTTTTCTGAAATAAGTGAAATTTCTGCAATTTTGCCCCAAAATAAGTTAAATTTCTGAGTTTTGCCCTAAAATAACGAGAATTTCTGTCTTTTTGCCCCAACATATAGGGAATTTCTGCCTTTTTTCCCCACAATTATGGGAATTTCTGCAATTTTGATCCAAAACGGGGAATTTCTGCCTTTTTTGTCCGAAAATAATAAGATTGCATAACTTTTTGCCATAAAAAAGGGAAATTTCTTCATTTTTGCTCCAAAATGAGGGGAATTTCTGCTTTTATGCCTCTAAATAAGTGGAATTTCTGCCTTTTTCCCCCAAAACAAAGGGAATTTCTGTTTTTGGGCCCAAAATAAGGAAAATTTCTGACTTATTACCCTGAAATAAGTGAAATTTCTGCAATTTTGCCCCAAAATAAGAGAAATTTCTGCCTTTTTGCTCCCAAATAAGGAGAATTTCAGCCTTTTACCTCAAAATAAGTGAAATTTCTGCATTTTTGCCCCAAAATATTGGAAATTTCTGCCTTTTTGCCCCAAAATAAGAAAAAATTCTGCAATTTTGTAACAAAATTAAGGAAATTTCTGCCTTTTGGCCCCAAAATAAGAAAATTTCTGCTTTTTTTCCTGACATAAGTGAAATTTCTGCAATTTTGCCCCAAAATAAGTTAAATTTCTGAGTTTTGCCCTAAAATAAGGAGAATTTCTGTCTTTTTGCCCCAACATATAGGGAATTTCTGCCTTTTTGCCCCACAATTAGGGGAATTTCTGCAATTTTGCTCCAAAATACGGGGAATTTCTGCCTTTTTTGTCCGAAAATAATAAGATTGCATAACTTTTTGCCATAAAAAAGGGAAATTCCTTCATTTTTGCTCCAAAATGAGGGGAATTTCTGCTTTTATGCCTCTAAATAAGTGGAATTTCTGTCTTTTTCCCCCAAAACAAAGGGAATTTCTGTCTTTTTTGCCCCAAAATAAAGAAAATTTCTGACTTATTACCCTGAAATAAGTGAAATTTCTGCACTATTGCCCCAAAATAATGGAAATTTCTGCCTTTTTACCCCTAAATAATGGGAATTTCAGCCTTTTTACCTCAAAATAAGGGGAATTTCTGCATTTTTACCCCAAAATATGGGAAATTTCTGCCTTTTTGCCCAAAATAAGAAAAATTTCAGCAATTTTGTACCAAAATATGGGAAATTTCTGCCTTTTTGCCCCAAAATAAGAAAATTTTGCTTTTTTTCCCTGAAATAAGTGAAATTTCTCCAATTTTGCCCCAAAATAAGTGAAATTTCTGCAATTTTGCCCCAAAATAAGGGAAATTTCTGGAATTTTGCCCCCAAATAAGTGGAATTTCTGAATTTTGCCCCAAAATAATGAGAATTTCTGTCTTTTTGCCCCAACATATAGGGAATTTCTGCCTTATTGCCCTACAAGTAGGTTAATTTCTGCAATTTTGCTCCAAAATATGGGGAATTTCTGCCTTTTTGCTCGAAAATAAGAAGACTTCATACCTTTTTGCCATAAAAAAGGGAAATTTCTGTAATTTTGCTCCAAAATAAGAGGAATTTCTGCTTTTTTGCCTCTAAATATGTGGAATTTTTGTCTTTTTCCCCCAAAACAAAGGGAATTTCTGTCTTATTTGCACCAAAATAAAGAAATTTTCTGACTTATTACCCTGAAATAAGTGAAATTTCTGCAATTTTGTCCCAAAATAAGGGAAATTTCTGCCTTTTGCCCCCAAATAAGGGGAATTTCACCCTTTTACCTCAAAATAAAGGTAATTTCTGCATTTTTGCCACAAAATAAGGAAAATTTCTGCCTTTTTTCCCTGAAATAATTTAAATTTCTGCAGTTTTGCCCCAAAATAAGTAAAATTTCTGCAATTTTGCCCCAAAATATAAGAAATTTCTGCAATTTTGTACCAAAATAAAAGAAATTTCTGCCTTTTTGCTTCCAAATAAGAAAATTTCTTCTTTTTTCTCCTGAAATATGTGAAATTTCTGAAATTTTGCCACAAAATAAGTGAAATTTCTACAATTTTGCCCCAAAATAAGTGAAATTTCTGGAATTTTGCCACAAAATAAGTGGAATTTTTGAGTTTTGACCCAAAATAAGGAGAATTTCTGTTTTTTGCCCCAACATATAGGGAATTTCTGCCTTTTTGCCTCACAATTAGGGGAATTATTGCAATTTTGCCCCAATAGAAGGGAAATTTCTGCCTTTTTTTCCTGAAATAAGTGGAATATCTGCAATTTTGCCCCAAAATAAGTGAAATTTCTGCAATTTTGCCCAAAATAAGAAAAATTTCTGCAATTTTGTACCAAAATAAAAGAAATTTCTGCCTTTTTGCCCCAAAATAAGAAAATTTTTGCTTTTTTTCCTTAAATAAGTGAAATTTCTGCAATTTTCCTCAAAATAAGTAAAATTTCTGCAATTTTGCCCCAAAATAAGAGAAATTTCTGGAATTTTGCCGCAAAATAATTGGAATTTCTGAGTTTTGCCCAAAAATAAAGAGAATTTCTGTCTTTATGCCCCAACATATAGGGAATTTCTGCCTTTTTGCCCCACAATTACAGGAATTTCTGCAATTTTGCTCCAAAATACAGGAAATTTCTGCCTTTTTGCCCCAAAATAAGAATAATGCATACCTTTTTGCCATAAAAATGGAAATTTCTTCATTTTTGCTCCAAAATAAGGGGAATTTCTGCTTTTTTTGCCTCTAAATTAGTGGAATTTCTGTCTTTTTCCCCCAAAACAAAGGGAATTTCTGTTCTTTTTTGCCCCTAAATAAAAAAAATTTCTGACTTATTACACTGACATAAGTGAAATTTCTGCAATTTTGCCCGAAAATAAGGGAAATTTCTGCATTTTTGCCCCCAAATAAGGTGAATTTCAGCCTTTTTACCTCAAAATAAGGGGAATTTCTGCATTTTTGCCACAAAATATTAAGAATTTCTGCCTTTTTGCCCCAAAATAAGGAAAATTTCTTCCTTTTTTTCACTGAAATAAGTGAAATTTCTGCAATTTTGCCCCAAAATAAGTGAAATTTCTGCAATTTTGCCCCAAAATAAGGGAAATTTCTGGAATTTTGTTCCAAAATATGTGGAATTTCTGAGTTTTGCCCCAAAATAAGGAGAATTTCTGTCTTTTTGCCCAACATATAGGAAATTTCTGCCTTTTTGCCCCACAAGTAGGTTAATTTCTGCAATTTTGCTCCAAAATATGGGGAATTTCTGCCTTTTTGCCCGAAAATAAGAAGAATTCATACCTTTTTGCCATAAAAAAGGGAAATTTCTGTAATTTTGCTCCAAAATAAGGGGAATTTCTGCTTTATTGCCTCTAAATATGTGGAAATTCTGTCTTTTTCCCCCAAAACAAAGGGAATTTCTGTCTTATTTGCACCAAAATAAGGAAATTTTCTGACTTATTACCCTTAAATAAGTGAAATTTCTGCAATTTTTCCCAAAATAAGGGAAATTTATGCCTTTTTGCCCCCAAATAAGGGGAATTTCACCCTTTTACCTCAAAATAAAGGGAATTTCTGCATTTTTGCTACAAAATATTAGGAATTTCTGCATTTTTGCCCCAAAATAAGGAAAATTTCTGCCTTTTTTCTCTGAAATAAGTGAAATTTCTGCAGTTTTGCACCAAAATAAGTAAAATTTCTGCAATTTGTCCCAAAATATGGGAAATTTCTGCAATTTTGTACCAAAATAAAAGAAATTTCTGCCTTTTTGCTCCCAAATAAGAAAATTTCTTCTTTTTTTTCTGAAATATGTGAAATTTCTGAAATTTTGCCCAAAAATAAGTGAAATTTCTACAATTTTGCCCTAAAATCAGTGAAATTTCTGGAATTTTGCCCCAAAATAAGTGGAATATTTGAGATTTGCCACAAAATAAGGAGAATTTCTGTCTTTTTGCCCCAACACATAGGGAATTTCTGCCTTTTTGCCCCAAAATTTGGGGAATTTCTGCAATTTTGCTCCAAAATAAGGGGAATTTCTGCCTTTTTGCCCAAAAATAAGAAGAATGCATACCTTTTTGCCCTTAAAAAGTGAAATTTCTTCATTTTTGCTCCAAAATAAGGGGAATTTCTGCTTTTTTGCCTCTAAAAAAGTGGAATTTCTCCTTTTTTCCCCCAAAACAAAGGGAATTTCTGTATTTTGGCCCCAAAATAAGAAATATTTCTGACTTATTACCCTGAAATAAGTGAAATTTCTGCAATATTGCCCCAAAATAAGAGAAATTTCTGCCTTTTTGCCCCCAAATAAGGGGAATTTCAGCCTTTTACCTCAAAATAATTGAAATTTCTGCATTTTTGCCCCAAAATATGGGAAATTTCTGCTTTTTTGCCCCAAAATAAGAAAAAATTCAGCAATTTTGTAACAAAATTAAAGAAATTTCTGCCTTTTGGCCCCAAAATAAGAAAATTTCTGCTTTTTTTCCTCACATAAGTGAAATTTCTGCAATTTTGCCCCAAAATAAGTTAAATTTCTGAGTTTTGCCCTAAAATAACGAGAATTTCTGTCTTTTTGCCCCAACATATAGGGAATTTCTGCCTTTTTTCCCCACAATTATGGGAATTTCTGCAATTTTGCTCCAAACGGGGAATTTCTGCCTTTTTTGTCCGAAAATAATAAGATTGCATAACTTTTTGCCATAAAAAAGGGAAATTTCTTCATTTTTGCTCCAAAATGAGGAAAATTTCTGCTTTTATGCCTCTAAATAAGTGGAATTTCTGCCTTTTTCCCACAAAACAAAGGAAATTTCTGTTTTTGGGCCCAAAATAAGGAAAATTTCTGACTTATTACCCTGAAATAAGTGAAATTTCTGCAATTTTGCCCCAAAATAAGAGAAATTTCTGCCTTTTTGCTCCCAAATAAGGAGAATTTCAGCCTTTTACCTCAAAATAAGTGAAATTTCTGCATTTTTGCCCCAAAATATTGGAAATTTCTGCCTTTTTGCCCCAAAATAAAAAAAAATTCTGCAATTTTGTAACATAATTAAGGAAATTTCTGCCTTTTGGCCCCAAAATAAGAAAATTTCTGCTTTTTTTCCTGACATAAGTGAAATTTCTGCAATTTTGCCCCAAAATAAGTTAAATTTCTGAGTTTTGCCCTAAAATAAGGAGAATTTCTGTCTTTTTGCCCCAACATATAGGGAATTTCTGCCTTTTTGCCCCACAATTAGGAGAATTTCTGCAATTTTGCTCCAAAATACGGGGAATTTCTGCCTTTTTTGTCCGAAAATAATAAGATTGCATAACTTTTTGCCATAAAAAAGGGAAATTTCTTCATTTTTGCTCCAAAATGAGGGGAATTTCTGCTTTTATGCCTCTAAATAAGTGGAATTTCTGCCTTTTTCCCCCAAAACAAAGGGAATTTCTGTTTTTGGGCTCAAAATAAGGAAAATTTCTGACTTATTACCCTGAAATAAGTGAAATTTCTGCAATTTTGCCCCAAAATAAGAGAAATTTCTGCCTTTTTGCTCCCAAATAAGGAGAATTTCAGCCTTTTACTTCAAAATAAGTGAAATTTCTGCATTTTTGCCCCAAAATATTGGAAATTTCTGCCTTTTTGCCCCAAAATAAGAAAAAATTCTGCAATTTTGTAACAAAATTAAGGAAATTTCTGCCTTTTGGCCCCAAAATAAGAAAATTTCTGCTTTTTTTCCTGACATAAGTGAAATTTCTGCAATTTTGCCCCAAAATAAGTTAAATTTCTGAGTTTTGCCCTAAAATAAGGAGAATTTCTGTCTTTTTGCCCCAACATATAGGGAATTTCTGCCTTTTTGCCCCACAATTAGGGGAATTTCTGCAATTTTGCTCCAAAATACGGGGAATTTCTGCCTTTTTTGTCCGAAAATAATAAGATTGCATAACTTTTTGCCATAAAAAAGGGAAATTCCTTCATTTTTGCTCCAAAATGAGGGGAATTTCTGCTTTTATGCCTCTAAATAAGTGGAATTTCTGTCTTTTTCCCCCAAAACAAAGGGAATTTCTGTCTTTTTTGCCCCAAAATAAAGAAAATTTCTGACTTATTACCCTGAAATAAGTGAAATTTCTGCACTATTGCCCCAAAATAATGGAAATTTCTGCCTTTTTACCCCTAAATAATGGGAATTTCAGCCTTTTTACCTCAAAATAAGGGGAATTTCTGCATTTTTACCCCAAAATATGGGAAATTTCTGCCTTTTTGCCCAAAATAAGAAAAATTTCAGCAATTTTGTACCAAAATATGGGAAATTTCTGCCTTTTTGCCCCAAAATAAGAAAATTTTGCTTTTTTTCCCTGAAATAAGTGAAATTTCTCCAATTTTGCCCCAAAATAAGTGAAATTTCTGCAATTTTGCCCCAAAATAAGGGAAATTTCTGTCTTTTTGCCCCAAAATAAGTGGAATTTCTGAGTTTTTCCCCAAAATAATGAGAATTTCTGTCTTTTTGCCCCAACATATAGGGAATTTCTGCCTTATTGCCCTACAAGTAGGTTAATTTCTGCAATTTTGCTCCAAAATATGGGGAATTTCTGCCTTTTTGCTCGAAAATAAGAAGACTTCATACCTTTTTGCCATAAAAAAGGGAAATTTCTGTAATTTTGCTCCAAAATAAGAGGAATTTCTGCTTTTTTGCCTCTAAATATGTGGAATTTTTGTCTTTTTCCCCCAAAACAAAGGGAATTTCTGTCTTATTTGCACCAAAATAAAGAAATTTTCTGACTTATTACCCTGAAATAAGTGAAATTTCTGCAATTTTGTCCCAAAATAAGGGAAATTTCTGCCTTTTGCCCACAAATAAGGGGAATTTCACCCTTTTACCTCAAAATAAAGGGAATTTCTGCATTTTTGCCACAAAATAAGGAAAATTTCTGCCTTTTTACCCTGAAATAAGTTAAATTTCTGCAGTTTTGCCCCAAAATAAGAAAAATTTCTGCAATTTTGCCCCAAAATATAAGAAATTTCTGCAATTTTGTACCAAAATAAAAGAAATTTCTGCCTTTTTGCCCCAAAATAAGAAAATTTTTGCTTTTTTTCCCTTAAATAAGTGAAATTTCTGCAATTTTCCTCAAAATTATTAAAATTTCTGCAATTTTGCCCCAAAATAAGAGAAATTTCTGGAATTTTGCCGCAAAATAATTGGAATTTCTGAGTTTTGCCCAAAAATAAAGAGAATTTCTGTCTTTATGCCCCAACATATAGGGAATTTCTGCCTTTTTGCCCCACAATTAAAGGAATTTCTGCAATTTTGCTCCAAAATACGGGAAATTTCTGCCTTTTTGCCCCAAAATAAGAATAATGCATACCTTTTTGCCATAAAAATGGAAATTTCTTCATTTTTGCTCCAAAATAAGGGGAATTTCTGCTTTTTTTGCCTCTAAATTAGTGGAATTTCTGTCTTTTTCCCCCAAAACAAAGGGAATTTCTGTTCTTTTTTGCCCCTAAATAAAAAAAATTTCTGACTTATTACACTGACATAAGTGAAATTTCTGCAATTTTGCCCGAAAATAAGGGAAATTTCTGCATTTTTGCCCCCAAATAAGGTGAATTTCAGCCTTTTTACCTCAAAATAAGGGGAATTTCTGCATTTTTGCCACAAAATATTAAGAATTTCTGCCTTTTTGCCCCAAAATAAGGAAAATTTCTTTTTTTTTTCACTGAAATAAGTGAAATTTCTGAAATTTTGCCCCAAAATAAGTGAAATTTCTGCAATTTTGCCCCAAAATAAGGGAAATTTCTGCAATTTTGCCCCAAAATAAGGGAAATTTCTGGAATTTTGTTCCAAAATATGTGGAATTTCTGAGTTTTGCCCCAAAATAAGGAGAATTTCTGTCTTTTTGCCCAACATATAGGAAATTTCTGCCTTTTTGCCCCACAAGTAGGTTAATTTCTGCAATTTTGCTCCAAAATACGGGGAATTTCTGCCTTTTTGCCCGAAAATAAGAAGAATTCATACCTTTTTGCCATAAAAAAGGGAAATTTCTGTAATTTTGCTCCAAAATAAGGGGAATTTCTGCTTTTTTGCCTCTAAATATGTGGAAATTCTGTCTTTTTCCCCCAAAACAAAGGGAATTTCTGTCTTATTTGCACCAAAATAAGGAAATTTTCTGACTTATTACCCTTAAATAAGTGAAATTTCTGCAATTTTGTCCCAAAATAAGGGAAATTTATGCCTTTTTGCCCCCAAATAAGGGGAATTTCACCCTTTTACCTCAAAATAAAGGGAATTTCTGCATTTTTGCTACAAAATATTAGGAATTTCTGCATTTTTGCTTCAAAATAAGGAAAATTTCTGCCTTTTTTCCCTGAAATAAGTGAAATTTCTGCAGTTTTGCACCAAAATAAGTAAAATTTCTGCAATTTGTCCCAAAATATGGGAAATTTCTGCAATTTTGTACCAAAATAAAAGAAATTTCTGCCTTTTTGCTTCCAAATAAGAAAATTTCTTCTTTTTTTTCTGAAATATGTGAAATTTCTGAAATTTTGCCCAAAAATAAGTGAAATTTCTACAATTTTGCCCTAAAATCAGTGAAATTTCTGGAATTTTGCCCCAAAATAAGTGGAATATTTGAGATTTGCCACAAAATAAGGAGAATTTCTGTCTTTTTGCCCCAACACATAGGGAATTTCTGCCTTTTTGCCCCAAAATTTGGGGAATTTCTGCAATTTTGCTCCAAAATAAGGGGAATTTCTGCCTTTTTGCCCAAAAATAAGAAGAATGCATACCTTTTTGCCCTTAAAAAGTGAAATTTCTTCATTTTTGCTCCAAAATAAGGGGAATTTCTGCTTTTTTGCCTCTAAAAAAGTGGAATTTCTCCCTTTATCCCCCAAAACAAAGGGAATTTCTGTATTTTGGCCCCAAAATAAGAAATATTTCTGACTTATTACCCTGAAATAAGTGAAATTTCTGCAATTTTGCCCCAAAATAAGAGAAATTTCTGCCTTTTTGCCCCCAAATAAGGGGAATTTCAGCCTTTTACCTCAAAATAATTGAAATTTCTGCATTTTTGCCCCAAAATATGGGAAATTTCTGCTTTTTTGCCCCAAAATAAAAAAAATTCAGCAATTTTGTAACAAAATTAAAGAAATTTCTGCCTTTTGGCCCCAAAAGAAGAAAATTTCTGCTTTTTTTTTGAAATAAGTGAAATTTCTGCAATTTTGCCCCAAAATAAGTTAAATTTCTGAGTTTTGCCCTAAAATAACGAGAATTTCTGTCTTTTTGCCCCAACATATAGGGAATTTCTGCCTTTTTTCCCCACAATTATGGGAATTTCTGCAATTTTGCTCCAAACGGGGAATTTCTGCCTTTTTTGTCCGAAAATAATAAGATTGCATAACTTTTTGCCATAAAAAAGGGAAATTTCTTCATTTTTGCTCCAAAATGAGGGAAATTTCTGCTTTTATGCCTCTAAATAAGTGGAATTTCTGCCTTTTTCCCACAAAACAAAGGAAATTTCTGTTTTTGGGCCCAAAATAAGGAAAATTTCTGACTTATTACCCTGAAATAAGTGAAATTTCTGCAATTTTGCCCCAAAATAAGAGAAATTTCTGCCTTTTTGCTCCCAAATAAGGAGAATTTCAGCCTTTTACCTCAAAATAAGTGAAATTTCTGCATTTTTGCCCCAAAATATTGGAAATTTCTGCCTTTTTGCCCCAAAATAAGAAAAAATTCTGCAATTTTGTAACACAATTAAGGAAATTTCTGCCTTTTGGCCCCAAAATAAGAAAATTTCTGCTTTTTTTCCTGACATAAGTGAAATTTCTGCAATTTTGCCCCAAAATAAGTTAAATTTCTGAGTTTTGCCCTAAAATAAGGAGAATTTCTGTCTTTTTGCCCCAAAATATAGGGAATTTCTGCCTTTTTGCCCCACAATTAGGAGAATTTCTGCAATTTTGCTCCAAAATACGGGGAATTTCTGCCTTTTTTGTCCGAAAATAATAAGATTGCATAACTTTTTGCCATAAAAAAGGAAAATTCCTTCATTTTTGCTCCAAAATGAGGGGAATTTCTGCTTTTATGCCTCTAAATAAGTGGAATTTCTGTCTTTTTCCCCCAAAACAAAGGGAATTTCTGTCTTTTTTGCCCCAAAATAAAGAAAATTTCTGACTTATTACCCTGAAATAAGTGAAATTTCTGCACTATTGCCCCAAAATAATGGAAATTTCTGCCTTTTTACCCCTAAATAATGGGAATTTTAGCCTTTTTACCTCAAAATAAGGGGAATTTCTGCATTTTTACCCCAAAATATGGGAAATTTCTGCCTTTTTGCCTAAAATAAGAAAAATTTCAGCAATTTTGTACCAAAATATGGGAAATTTCTGCAATTTTGCCCCAAAATAAGAAAATTTTGCTTTTTTTCCCTGAAATAAGTGAAATTTCTCCAATTTTGCCCCAAAATAAGTGAAATTTCTGCAATTTTGCCCCAAAATAAGGGAAATTTCTGGAATTTTGCCCCAAAATAAGTGGAATTTCTGAGTTTTGCCCCAAAATAATGAGAATTTCTGACTTTTTGCCCCAACATATAGGGAATTTCTGCCTTTTTGCCCTACAAGTAGGTTAATTTCTGCAATTTTGCTCCAAAATATGGGGAATTTCTGCCTTTTTGCCCGAAAATAAGAAGAATTCATACCTTTTTGCCATAAAAAAAGGAAATTTCTGTAATTTTGCTCCAAAATAAGAGGAATTTTTGCTTTTTTGCCTCTAAATATGTGGAATTTTTGTCTTTTTCCCCCAAAACAAAGGGAATTTCTGTCTTATTTGCACCAAAATAAAGAAATTTTCTGACTTATTACCCTGAAATAAGTGAAATTTCTGCAATTTTGTCCCAAAATAAGGGAAATTTCTGCCTTTTGCCCCCAAATAAGGGGAATTTCACCCTTTTACCTCAAAATAAAGGGAATTTCTGCATTTTTGCCACAAAATAAGGAAAATTTCTGCCTGTTTTCCCTGAAATAAGTTAAATTTCTGCAGTTTTGCCCCAAAATAAGTAAAATTTCTGCAATTTTGCCCCAAAATATGAGAAATTTCTGCAATTTTGTACCAAAATAAAAGAAATTTCTGCCTTTTTGCTTCCAAATAAGAAAATTTCTTCTTTTTTTCTGAAATATGTGAAATTTCTGAAATTTTGCCACAAAATAAGTGAAATTTCTACAATTTTGCCCCAAAATAAGTGAAATTTCTGGAATTTTGCCACAAAATAAGTGGAATTTTTGAGTTTTGACCCAAAATAAGGAGAATTTCTGTTTTTTGCCCCAACATATAGGGAATTTCTTCCTTTTTGCCTCACAATTAGGGGAATTATTGCAATTTTGCCCCAATAGAAGGGAAATTTCTGCCTTTTTTTCCTGAAATAAGTGGAATATCTGCAATTTTGCCCCAAAATAAGTGAAATTTCTGCAATTTTGCCCAAAATAAGAAAAATTTCTGCAATTTTGTACCAAAATAAAAGAAATTTCTGCCTTTTTGCCCCAAAATAAGAAAATTTTTGCTTTTTTTTTCTTAAATAAGTGAAATTTCTGCAATTTTCCTCAAAATAAGTAAAGTTTCTGCAATTTTGCCCCAAAATAAGAGAAATTTCTGGAATTTTGCCGCAAAATAATTGGAATTTCTGAGTTTTGCCCAAAAATAAAGAGAATTTCTGTCTTTATGCCCCAACATATAGGGAATTTCTGCCTTTTTGCCCCACAATTAAAGGAATTTCTGCAATTTTGCTCCAAAATACGGGAAATTTCTGCCTTTTTGCCCCAAAATAAGAATAATGCATACCTTTTTGCCATAAAAATGGAAATTTCTTCATTTTTGCTCCAAAATAAGGGGAATTTCTGCTTTTTTTGCCTCTAAATTAGTGGAATTTCTGTCTTTTTCCCCCAAAACAAAGGGAATTTCTGTTCTTTTTTGCCCCTAAATAAAAAAAATTTCTGACTTATTACACTGACATAAGTGAAATTTCTGCAATTTTGCCCGAAAATAAGGGAAATTTCTGCATTTTTGCCCCCAAATAAGGTGAATTTCAGCATTTTTACCTCAAAATAAGGGGAATTTCTGCATTTTTGCCACAAAATATTAAGAATTTCTGCCTTTTTGCCCCAAAATAAGGAAAATTTCTTCCTTTTTTCACTGAAATAAGTGAAATTTCTGCAATTTTGCCCCAAAATAAGTGAAATTTCTGCAATTTTGCCACAAAATAAGGGAAATTTCTGGAATTTTGTTCCAAAATATGTGGAATTTCTGAGTTTTGCCCCAAAATAAGGAGAATTTCTGTCTTTTTGCCCAACATATAGGAAATTTCTGCCTTTTTGTCCCACAAGTAGGTTAATTTCTGCACTTTTGCTCCAAAATACAGGGAATTTCTGCCTTTTTGCCCGAAAATAAGAAGAATTCATATCTTTTTGCCATAAAAAAGAGAAATTTCTGTTATTTTGCTCCAAAATAAGGGGAATTTCTGCTATTTGCCTCTAAATATGTGGAAATTCTGTATTTTTCCCCCAAAACAAAGGGAATTTCTGTCTTATTTGCACCAAAATAAAGAAATTTTCTGACTTATTACCCTTAAATAAGTGAAATTTCTGCAATTTTGTCCCAAAATAAGGGAAACTTATGCCTTTTTGCCTCAAAATAAGAATAATGCATACCTTTTTGCCATAAAAATGGAAATTTCTTCATTTTTGCTCCAAAATAAGAGGAATTTCTGCTTTTTTGCCTCTAAATTAGTGGAATTTCTGTCTTTTTACCCCAAAACAAAGGGAATTTCTGTTCTTTTTTGCCCCTAAATAAAAAAAATTTCTGACTTATTACACTGACATAAGTGAAATTTCTGCAATTTTGCCCGAAAATAAGGGAAATTTCTGCATTTTTGCCGCCAAATAAGGTGAATTTCAGCCTTTTTACCTCAAAATAAGGGGAATTTCTGCATTTTTGCCACAAAATATTAAGAATTTCTGCCTTTTTGCCCCAAAATAAGGAAAATTTCTTCCTTTTTTCACTGAAATAATTGAAATTTCTGCAATTTTGCCCCAAAATAAGTGAAATTTCTGCAATTTTGCCCCAAAATAAGGAAAATTTCTGGAATTTTGTTCCAAAATATGTGGAATTTCTGAGTTTTGCCCCAAAATAAGGAGAATTTCTGTCTTTTTGCCCAACATATAGGAAATTTCTGCCTTTTTGTCCCACAAGTAGGTTAATTTCTGCAATTTTGCTCCAAAATAAAGGGGAATTTCTGCCTTTTTGCCCGAAAATAAGAAGAATTCATACCTTTTTGCCATAAAAAATGGAAATTTCTGTTATTTTGCTCCAAAATAAGGGGAATTTCTGCTTTTTTGCCTCTAAATATGTGGAAATTCTGTCTTTTTCCCCCAAAGCAAAGGGAATTTCTGTCTTATTTGCACCAAAATAAGGAAATTTTCTGACTTATTAACCTTAAATAAGTGAAATTTCTGCAATTTTGTCCCAAAATAAGGGAAATTTATGCCTTTTTGCCCCCAAATAATGGGAATTTCACCCTTTTACCTCAAAATAAAGGGAATTTCTGCATTTTTGCTACAAAATATTAGGAATTTCTGCATTTTTGCCCCAAAATAAGGAAAACTTCTGCCTTTTTTCCCTGAAATAAGTGAAATTTCTGCAGTTTTGCACCAAAATAAGTAAAATTTCTGCAATTTGTCCCAAAATATGGGAAATTTCTGCAATTTTGTACCAAAATAAAAGAAATTTCTGCCTTTTTGCTTCCAAATAAGAAAATTTCTTTTTTTTTTCTGAAATGTGTGAAATTTCTACAATTTTGCCCAAAAATAAGTGAAATTTCTACAATTTTGCCCTAAAATCAGTGAAATTTCTGGAATTTTGCCCCAAAATAAGTGGAATATATGAGATTTGCCCCAAAATAAGGAGAATTTCTGTCTTTTTGCCCCAACACATAGGGAATTTCTGCCTTTTTGCCCCAAAATTTGGGGAATTTCTTCAATTTTGCTCCAAAATAAGGGGAATTTCTGCCTTTTTGCCCAAAAATAAGAAGAATGCATACCTTTTTGCCCTTAAAAAGTGAAATTTCTTCATTTTTGCTCCAAAATAAGGGGAATTTCTGCTTTTTTGCCTCTAAAAAAGTGGAATTTCTCCCTTTTTCCCCCAAAACAAAGGGAATTTCTGTATTTTGGCCCCAAAATAAGAAATATTTCTGACTTATTACCCTGAAATAAGTGAAATTTCTGCAATTTTGCCCCAAAATAAGAGAAATTTCTGCTTTTTGCCCCCAAATAAGGGGAATTTCAGCCTTTTACCTCAAATTAAGTGAAATTTCTGCATTTTTGACCCAAAATATGGGAAATTTCTGCTTTTTTGCCCCAAAATAAGAAAAAATTCAGCAATTTTGTAACAAAATTAAAGAAATTTCTGCCTTTTGGCCCCAAAAGAAGAAAATTTCTGCTTTTTTTTTTTGAAATAAGTGAAATTTCTGCAATTTTGCCCCAAAATAAGTTAAATTTCTGAGTTTTGCCCTAAAATAACGAGAATTTCTGTCTTTTTGCCCCAACATATAGGGAATTTCTGCCTTTTTTCCCCACAATTATGGGAATTTCTGCAATTTTGCTCCAAAACGGGGAATTTCTGCCTTTTTTGTCCGAAAATAATAAGATTGCATAACTTTTTGCCATAAAAAAGGGAAATTTCTTCATTTTTGCTCCAAAATGAGGGAAATTTCTGCTTTTATGCCTCTAAATAAGTGGAATTTCTGCCTTTTTCCCCCAAAACAAAGGGAATTTCTGTTTTTGGGCCCAAAATAAGGAAAATTTCTGACTTATTACCCTGAAATAAGTGAAATTTCTGCAATTTTGCCCCAAAATAAGAGAAATTTCTGCCTTTTTGCTCCCAAATAAGGAGAATTTCAGCCTTTTACCTCAAAATAAGTGAAATTTCTGCATTTTTGCCCCAAAATATTGGAAATTTCTGCCTTTTTGCCCCAAAATAAGAAAAAATTCTGCAATTTTGTAACAAAATTAAGGAAATTTCTGCCTTTTGGCCCCAAAATAAGAAAATTTCTGCTTTTTTTCCTGACATAAGTGAAATTTCTGCAATTTTGCCCCAAAATAAGTTAAATTTCTGAGTTTTGCCCTAAAATAAGGAGAATTTCTGTCTTTTTGCCCCAACATATAGGGAATTTCTGCCTTTTTGCCCCACAATTAGGGGAATTTCTGCAATTTTGCTCCAAAATACGGGGAATTTCTGCCTTTTTTGTCCGAAAATAATAAGATTGCATAACTTTTTGGCATAAAAAAGGGAAATTCCTTCATTTTTGCTCCAAAATGAGGGGAATTTCTGCTTTTATGCCTCTAAATAAGTGGAATTTCTGTCTTTTTCCCCCAAAATAAAGGGAATTTCTGTCTTTTTTGCCCCAAAATAAAGAAAATTTCTTACTTATTACCCTGAAATAGTGAAATTTCTGCACTTTTGCCCCAAAATAATGGAAATTTCTGCCTTTTTACCCCCAAATAAGGGGAATTTCAGCCTTTTTACCTCAAAATAAAGGGAATTTCTGCATTTTTACCCCAAAATATGGGAAATTTCTGCCTTTTTGCCCAAAATAAGAAAAATTTCAGCAATTTTGTAGCAAAATATGGGAAATTTCTGCCTATTTGCCCCAAAATAAAAAAATTTTGCTTTTTTTCCTTGAAATAAGTGAAATTTCTCCAATTTTGCCCCAAAATAAATGAAATTTCTGCAATTTTGCCCCAAAATAAGGGAAATTTCTAAAATTTTGCCCCAAAATAAGTGGAATTTCTGAGTTTTGCCCCAAAATAAGGAGGATTTCTGTCTTTTTGCCCCAACATATAGGGAATTTCTGCCTTTTTGCCCCACAAGTAGGTTAATTTCTGCAATTTTGCTCCAAAATACGGGGAATTTCTGCCTTTTTGCCCGAAAATAAGAAGAATTCATAACTTTTTGCCATAAAAAAAGGAAATTTCTGTTATTTTGCTCCAAAATAAGGGGAATTTCTGCTTTTTTGCCTTTAAATATGTGGAATTTCTGTCTTTTTCCCCCAAAACAAAGGGAATTTCTGTCTTATTTGCACCAAAATAAGGAAATTTTCTGACTTATTACCCTGAAATAAGTGAAATTTCTGCAATTTTGTCCAAAAATAGCAGAAATTTCTGCCTTTTTGCCCCCAAATAAGGGTAATTTCACCCTTTTACCTCAAAATAAAGGGAATTTCTGCATTTTTGCCACAAAATATTAGGAATTTCTGCATTTTTGCCCCATAATAAGGAAAATTTCTGCCTTTTTTCCCTGAAATAAGTGAAATTTCTTCAATTTTGCCCCAAAATAAGTGAAATTTCTGCAATTTTGCCCCCAAATAAGGGAAATTGCTGCAATTTTGTACCAAAATAAAAGAAATTTCTGCCTTTTTGCATCCAAATAAAAAAATTTCTTCTTTTTTTTTCTGAAATATGTGAAATTGCTGAAATTTTGCCCCAAAATAAGTGAAATTTCTACAATTTTGCCCCAAAATAAGTGAAATTTCTGGAATTTTGCCCCAAAATAAGTGGAATTTCTGAGTTTTGACCCAAAATAATGAGAATTTCTGTTTTTTTGTCCCAACATATAGGGAATTTCTGCCTTTTTGCCTCACAATTAGGGGAATTTCTGCAACTTTGCCTCAAAAGAAGAGAAATTTCTGCCTTTTTTCCCTGAAATAAGTGGAATTTCGGCAATTTTACCCCAAAATAAGTGAAATTTCTGCAATTTTGCCCCAAAATATGGGAAATTTCTGCAATTTTGTACCAAAATAAAAGAAATTTCTGCTTTTTTGCCCCAAAATAAGAAAATTTCTGCTTTTTTTCTCTTAAATAAGTGAAATTTCTGCAATTTTGCCCCAAAATAAGTGATTTTCTGAATTTTGCCCCAAAATAAGCGAAATTTCTGGATTTTGCCGCAAAAATAGTGGAATTTCTGAGTTTTGCCCCAAAATAAGGAGGATTTCTGTCTTTTTGCCCCAACATATAGGGAATTTCTGCCTTTTTGCCCCACAAGTAGGTTAATTTCTGCAATTTTGCTCCAAAATACGGGGAATTTCTGCCTTTTTGCCCGAAAATAAGAAGAATTCATAACTTTTTGCCATAAAAAAAGGAAATTTCTGTTATTTTGCTCCAAAATAAGGGGAATTTCTGCTTTTTTGCCTTTAAATATGTGGAATTTCTGTCTTTTTCCCCCAAAACAAAGGGAATTTCTGTCTTATTTGCACCAAAATAAGGAAATTTTCTGACTTATTACCCTGAAATAAGTGAAATTTCTGCAATTTTGTCCAAAAATAGCAGAAATTTCTGCCTTTTTGCCCCCAAATAAGGGTAATTTCACCCTTTTACCTCAAAATAAAGGGAATTTCTGCATTTTTGCCACAAAATATTAGGAATTTCTGCATTTTTGCCCCATAATAAGGAAAATTTCTGCCTTTTTTCCCTGAAATAAGTGAAATTTCTTCAATTTTGCCCCAAAATAAGTGAAATTTCTGCAATTTTGCCCCCAAATAAGGGAAATTGCTGCAATTTTGTACCAAAATAAAAGAAATTTCTGCCTTTTTGCATCCAAATAAAAAAATTTCTTCTTTTTTTTTCTGAAATATGTGAAATTGCTGAAATTTTGCCCCAAAATAAGTGAAATTTCTACAATTTTGCCCCAAAATAAGTGAAATTTCTGGAATTTTGCCCCAAAATAAGTGGAATTTCTGAGTTTTGACCCAAAATAATGAGAATTTCTGTTTTTTTGTCCCAACATATAGGGAATTTCTGCCTTTTTGCCTCACAATTAGGGGAATTTCTGCAACTTTGCCTCAAAAGAAGAGAAATTTCTGCCTTTTTTCCCTGAAATAAGTGGAATTTCGGCAATTTTACCCCAAAATAAGTGAAATTTCTGCAATTTTGCCCCAAAATATGGGAAATTTCTGCAATTTTGTACCAAAATAAAAGAAATTTCTGCTTTTTTGCCCCAAAATAAGAAAATTTCTGCTTTTTTTCTCTTAAATAAGTGAAATTTCTGCAATTTTGCCCCAAAATAAGTGATTTTCTGAATTTTGCCCCAAAATAAGCGAAATTTCTGGATTTTGCCGCAAAAATAGTGGAATTTCTGAGTTTTGCCCCAAAATAAGGAGAATTTCTGTCTTTATGCCCCAACATATAGGGAATTTCTGCTTTTTTGCCCCACAATTAGAGGAATTTCTGCAATTTTGCTCCAAAATACGAGAAATTTCTGCCTTTTTGCCCCAAAATAAGAAGAATGCATACCTTTTTGACATAAAAAAGGGAAATTTCTTCATTTTTGCTCCGAAATAAGGGGAATTTCTGCTTTTTTTGCCTCTAAATAAGTGGAATTTCTGTCTTTTTCCCCCAAAACAAAGGGAATTTCTGTCTTTTTTGCCCCAAAATAAAAAAACATTCTGAATTATTACCCTGAGATAAGTGAAATTTCTGCAATTTTGCCCCAAAATAAGGGAAATTTCTACATTTTTGGCCCCACATAAGGGGAATTTCAGCCTTTTTGCCACAAAATATGAGAAATTTCTGCCTTTTTGCCCCCAAATAAGAAAATTTCTGCTTTTTTCCCTGAAATAAGTGAAATTTCTGCAATTTTGCCCCAAAATAAGTGAAATTTCTGCAATTTTGCCTCAAAATAAGGGAAATTTTTGGAATTTTGCCCCAAAATAAGTGGAATTTCTGTGTTTTGCCCCAAAATAAGGAGAATTTCTGTCTTTTTGCCCCAAAATATAGGGAATTTCTGCCTTTTTGCCCAACAATTAGGGGAATTTCTGCAGGTTTGCTCCAAAATACGGGGAATTTCTGCCTTTTTGTCCGAAATTAAGAAGAATGCATACCTTTTTGCCATAAAAAAGGGAAATTTCTTCATTTTTGCTCCAAAATAAGGGGAATTTCTGCTTTTTTGCCTCTAAATAAGTGGAATTTCTGTATTTCCCCCCCCCAAAAAAAGGTAATTTCTGTTTTTTTGCCCCAAAATAAGGAAAATTTCTGACTTATTACCCTGAAATAAGTGAAATTTCTGCAATTTAGCCACAAATTAAGGGAAATTTCTGCCTTTTTATCCCCAAATAAGGGGAATTTCAGCCTTTTTACCTCAAATTAAGGGGAATTTCTGCATTTTACCCCCAAATAAGAAAAATTTCTGCCTTATTGCCCCAAAATAAGAAAATTTCTGCATTTTTTCCCTGAAATAAGCGAAATTTCTGCAATTTTGCCCCAAAATAAGTGAAATTTCTTCAATTTTGCCCCGAAATTAGAAATTTTCTGCTTTTTTTCCTGAAATAAGTTAAATTTCTGCAATTTTGCCCCAAAATAAGTGAAATTTCTGCAATTTTGCCTCAAAATAAGGGAAATTTCTGGAATTTTGCCCCAAAATAAGTGGAATTTCTGAGTTTTGCCCCAAAATAAGGAGAATTTCTGTCTTTTTGCCCCAACATATAGGGAATTTCTGCCTTTTTGCCCCACAATTAGGAGAATTTCTGCAGTTTTGCTCCAAAATACAAGGAATTGATTCTTTTTAGCCCGAAAATAAGGGGAATGTATACCTTTTGCCACAAAAAAGGGAAATTTCTTTATTTTTGCTCCGAAATAAGGAGAATTTCTGCTTTTTTGCCTATAAATAAGTGGAATTTCTGTCTTTTTCCCCCAAAACAAAGGGAATTTCTGTGTTTTTTGCCCGAAATTAAGGAAAATTTCTGATTTATTACCCTGAAATAAGTGAAATTTCTGCAATTTAGCATCAAAATAAGGGAAATTTCTGCCTTCTTGCTCCCAAATAAGGGGAATTTCAGTCTATTTAACTCAAAATAAGGGGAATTTCTGCATTTTTGCCCCAAAATTTGAGAAATTTCTGCCTTTTTGCCCAAAATAAGAAAATTTTCTGCAATTTTGTATCAAAATAAAATAAATTTCTGCCTTTTTGCCACAAAATAAGAAAATTTCTGCTTTTTTTTTCTGAAATAAGTGAAATTTCTGCAATTTGCCACAAAATAAGTAAAATTTTTGCAATTTTGCCCCAAAATAAAAGAAATTTCTGGAATTTTGCCCCAAAATAAGAGGAATTTTCGAGTTTTTCCCCAAAATAAGGAGAATTTCTGTCTTTTTGCCAAAAAATATAGGGAATTTCTGCCTTTTTGCCCCACAATTAGAAGAATTTCTGCAATTTTGCTCCAAAATACAGGAAATTTCTTCCTTTTTGCCCGAAAATAAGAAGAATGCATACCTTTTTGCCATAAAAAAGGGAACAATCTGCAATTTTGCTCCAAAATAAGGAGGTTTTCTGCTTTTTTGCCTCTAAATAAGTGGAATTTCTGTCTTTTTCCCCCAAAACAAAGGGAATTTCTGTCTTTTTTACCCCAAAATAAGGAAAATTTCTGACATATTACCCTGAAATATGTTAAATTTCTGCAATTTTGCCCCAAAATAAGAGAAATTTCAGCCTTTTTGCCCCCAAATAAGAGGAATTTCAGCTTTTTTACCTTAAACTATGGGGAATTTCTGCGTTTTTGCCCCAAAATAAAGAAAATTTCTGCCTTTTGTCTCTGAAATATGTGAAATTTCTGCAATTTTGGTCCATAATAAGTGAAATTTCTGCAATTTTGCCCCAAAATAAGGGAAATTTCTGGAATTATGCCCCAAAATAAATGGAATTTCTGAGTTTTGCCTCAAAATAAGAAGAATTTCTGTCTTTTTGCCCTAACATAAAAGGAATTTCTGCCTTTTTGCCCCACAATTAGGGGAATTTCTGCAATTTTGCTCCAAAATACAGGGAATTTCTGCTTTTTAGCCCGAAAATAAGGGGAATGTATACCTTTTGCCACAAAAAAACGGAAATTTCTTCATTTTTGCTCCAAAATAAGGGGAATTTCTGCTTTTTACCCCTAAATAAGTGGAATTTCTGTCTTTTCCCCCAAAACAAAGGGAATTTCTGTCTTTTTTGCCCCAAAATAAGGAAAATTTCTGACTTAATACCCTGAAATAAGTGAAATTTCTGCAATTTTGCCTCAAAATAAGGGAAATTTCTGCCTTTTTGCCCCCAAATAAGGGCAATTTCTGCCTTTTTGTCCCAAAATAAGAAATATTTCTGCAATTTTGTACAAAATAAAAGAAATTTCTGCCTTTTTGCCCCAAAATAAGAAAATTTCTGCTTTTTTTCTGAAATAAGTGAAATTTGTGCAATTTTGCCCTAAAATAAGTGAAATTTCTGCAATTTTGCCCCAAAATAAGGGAAATATCTGCCTTTTGGCACCCAAATATGAAGAATTTCAGCCTTTTTACCTCAAAATAATAGGAATTTCTGTATTTTTGCCACAAAATATTAAGAATTTTTGCCTTTTTGCCCCAAAATAAGGAAAATTTCTTACTTTTTGCCCTGAAATAAGTTAAATTTCTAAATTTTTTCCCCAAAATAATGTAAATGTCTGCATTTTGTTCCAAAATAAAGGGATTTTCATACTTTTTGCCCCCAAATAAAAGGAATTTCAGCCTTTTTACCTCAAAATAAGGGGAATTTCTGCATTTTGAACCAAAATATGGGAAATTTCTGCCTTTTTGCCCAAAATAAGAAAAATTTCTGTTATTTTGTAACATAATTAAAGAAATTTCTGTTTTTTCGCCCCAAAATAAGAAAATTTCTTCTTTTTTTCCCTGAAATAATTGAAATTTCTGCAATTTTGCCCCAAAATGAGTGAAATTTCTGCAATTTTGCCCCAAAATAAGGGAAATTTCATGAATTTTCCCCCAAAATAAGTGGAATTTCTGAGTTTTGACCCAAAATAAGAAGAATTTCTGTCTTTTTGCCCAAACATATAGGGAATTTCTGCCTTTTTGCCCCACAATTAGGGAAATTTCTGCAATTTTGCTGCAAAATACAGGGAATTTCTGCCTTTTTGCCCGAAAATAAGAAGAATGCATACCTTTTTGCCATAAAAAAGGGAAATTTCTGCAATTTTGCTCCAAAATAAGGGGAATTTCTGCTTTTTTGCCTCTAAATAAGTGGAATTTCTGTCTTTTTCCCCCAAAACAAAGGGAATTTCTGTACTTTTTGCCCCAAAATAAGAAAATTTCTGCTTTTTATCTCTGAAATAATTAAAATTTCTGCAATTTTGCCCCAAAATAAGTAAAATTTCTGCAATTTTACCCCAAAATATGGAAAATTTCTGGAATTTTGCACCAAAATAAGTGGAATTTCTGAGTTTTGCCCCAAAATAAGGAGAATTTCTGTCTTTTTTCCCAAACATATTGGGAATTTCTGCCTTTTTGCCTCACAGTTATAGGAATTTCTGCAATTTTGCTTTAAAATACGGGGAATTTCTGCCTTTTTGCACGAAAATAAGAAGAATGCATACCTTTTTTTCATAAAAAAGGGAAATTTCTTCATTTTTGCTCCAAAATAATAGGAATTTCTGCTTTTTTGCCTCTAAATATGTGGAATTTCTGTCTTTTTCCCCAAAAACAAAGGGAATTTCAGTATTTTTAGCCCCAAAATAAGGAAAATTTCTGACTTATTTCCCTGAAATAAGTGAAATTTCTGCAATTTTGCCCTAAAATAAGAGAAATTTCTGCCTTTTTGCTGCCAAATAAGGGGAATTTCAGTCTTTTTACCTCAAAATAATGGGAATTTCTGCATTTTTGCCCCAAAATAAGGAAAATTTCTGCCTTTTTGTCCCAAAAGATGAAAAATTTCTGAAATTTTGTACCAAAATAAAAGAAATTTCTGCCTTTTTGCCCCAAAATAAGAAAATTTCTGCTTTTTTTTCTGAAATAAGTGAAATTTCTGCAATTTTGCCCGAAAATAAGGGAATTTTCTGGAATTTTGCCCCATAATAAGTGGAATTTCTGAGTTTTGCCCCAAAATAAGGATAATTTCTGTCTTTTTGCCCTAACATATAAGGAATTTCTGCCTTTTTGCCCCACAATTAGGGGAATTTCTGCAATTTTGCTCCAAAATACCGGGAATTTCTGCTTTTTAGCTTGAAAAAAAAGTGGAATGTATAACTTTTGCCACAGAAAAGGAAAATTTCTTCATTTTTGCTCCAAAATAAGGGGAATTTCTGCTCTTTTGCCTATAAATAAGTGGAATTTCTGTCTTTTTCCCCCAAAACAAAGGGAATTTCTGTCTTTTTTGCCCCAAAATAAGGAAAATTTCTGACTTATTACCCTGAAGTAAGTGAAATTTCTGCAATTTTGCCCCAAAGTAAGGGAAATTTCTGCCTTTTGGCCCCCAATTAAGGGAATTTCAGGCTTTTTACCTCAAAATAATAGGAATTTCTGTATTTTTGCCACAAACAATTAAGAATTTCTGCCTTTTTGCCCGAAAATAAGAAAAATTTCTGACTTTTTGCCCTGAAATAAGTTATATTTCTTAATTTTTTCCCCAAAATAATGGAAATGTCTGCTTTTTGTTCCAAAATAAAGGGAATTTCTTACTTTTTGCCCCCAAATAAAAGGAATTTCTACCTTTTTACATCAAAAAAAGGGGAATTTCTGTATTTTTGACCCAAAATATGGGAAATTTCTGCCTTTTTGTTCAAAATAAGAAAAAATTCTGCTATTTTTTACCATAATAAAAGAAATTTCTGTATTTGCCCCAAAATAAGTAAATTTCTGCTTTTTTTCCCTTAAATAATTGAAATTTCTGCAATTTTGCCCCAAAATGAGTGAAATTTCTGCAATTTTGCCCCAAAATAAGGGAAATTTCTGGAATTTTCCCCCAAAATAAGTGGCATTTCTGTGTTTTGCCCTAAAATAAGGAGAACTTCTGTCTTTTTGCCCCAACATATAGGGAATTTCTGCCTTTTTGCCCCACAATTAGGGGAATTTCTGCAATTTTGCTCCAAAATACGAGGAATTTCTGTGTTTTTGCCCGAAAAAAAGAAGAATGCATATCTTTTTGCTATAAAAAAGGGAAATTTCTGCAATTTTGCTCCAAAATAAGGGGAATTTCTGCTGTTTTGCCTCTAAATAAGTGGAATTTCTGTTTTTTCCCCCAAAACAAAGGGAATTTCTGTATTTTTTGCCCCAAAATAAGGAAAATTTCTGACTTATTACCCTGAAATAAGTGAAATTTCTGCAATTTTGCCCCAAAATAAGGGAAATTTCTGCCTTTTGGCCCCCAAATAAGAGAAATTTAAACATTTTTACCTCAAAATAAGGGGAATTTTTGCAATTTTGCCAAAATATTAGGAATTTCTGACTTTTTGACACAAAATAAGGAAAATTTCTGCTTTTTTTCCCTGAAATAAGTGAAATTTCTGCAATTTTTGCCCCAAAATAAGTTAAATTTCTGTAATTTAGCCCCACAATAAGGGAAATTTCTGAAATTTTGCTCCAAAATAAGTGGAATTTTTGAGTTTTGCCCCAAAATAAGGAGAATTTCTGTCTATTTGGCCCAACATATACGAAATTTCTGCCTTTTTGCCCGACAATTAGGGGAATTTCTGCATTTTTGCTGCAAAATACGGGGAATTTCTGCCTTTTTGCCTGAAAATAAGAAGAATGCATACCTTTATGTCATAAAAAGGTAAATTTCTCCATTTATGCTCCAAAATAGGGAGAATTTCTGCTTTTTTGCCTCTAAATAAGTGGAATTTCTGTCTTTCTCCCCCAAAACAAAGGGAATTTCTGTCTTTTTTGCCCCAAATTAAGAAAAATTTCTGAGTTATTACCCTGAAGTAAGTGAAATTTGTGCAATTTTGCCGCAAAATAAGGGAAATTTCTGCTTTTTTGCCCCCAAATAAGGGGAATTTCAGCCTTTTTACCTCTAAATAAAGGGAATTTCTGCATTTTTGCCAAAAATATTAGGAATTTCTGCCTTTTCGCCCCAAAATAAAGAAAATTTCTAAATTTTTGCCCTGAAATAAGTTAAATTTCTAAAATTTTTTCCCAAAATAAGAGAAATGTTTGCTTTTTGCCCCAAAATAATGGGAATTTTTTAAGTTTTGCCCCCAAATAAGGGGAATTTCAGCCTTTTTACCTCAAAATAAGGGGAATTTCTGCATTTTTGCCCCAAAATAGGGGAAATTTCTGCCTTTTTGCCCCAAAATAAGAAAAATTTCTGCAATTTTGTACCAAAATAAAAGAAATTTCTGCCTTTTTGCCACAAAATAAGAAAATTTCTGCATTTTTCTTCTGAAATAAGTGAAATTTCTTCAATTTTGCTCCAAAATAATTGACATTATTGCTATTTTGCCCCAAAATGAGGGAAATTTCTGGAATTTTGCTTCAAAATAAGTGGAATTTCTGAGTTTTGCCCCAAAATAAGGAGAATTTCTGTCTTTTTGCCCCAACATATGGGGAATTTCTGATTTTTTGCCCAACAATTAGGGGAATTTTGCAATTTTGCTCCAAAATACGGGGGTTTTCTTTTTTTTTGTACGAAAATAAGAAGAATGCATACCTTTTTGCCATAAATAAAGGAAATTTCTTCATTTTTGCTCCAAAATAAATGGAATTTCTGCATTTTTGCCTTTAAATAAGTGGAATTTCTGTCTTTTTTCCCCAAAACAAAGGGTATTTCTGTCTTTTTTGCCCCAAAATAAGGAAAATTTCTGACTTATTACCCTGACATAAGTAAAATTTCTGCAATTTTGCTCCAAAATAAGGGAAATTTCTGCCTTTTTGCCACCAAATACGGGGAATTTCAGCCTTTTTACCTCAAAATAAAGGGAATTTTTGCAATTTTGCTCCAAGATATTGGAAATTTCTAAGTTTTGGCCCAAAATAAGGAAATTTCTGCTTTTTTCCATGAAATAAGTGAAATTTCTGCAGTTTTTCCCCAAAATAAGTGAAATTTCTGCAATTTTGCCCCAAAATAAGGGAAATTTCTGGAATTTTGCCTCAAAATAAGTGGAATTTCTGAGTTTTGCCTCAAAATAAGGAGAATTTCTTTCTTTTTGCCCTAACATATAAAGAATTTCTGCCCTTTTGCTCCACAATTAGGGGAATTTCTGCAATTTTGCTCCAAAATACGGGGAATTTCTGCTTTTTAGCCCGAAAATAAGGGGAATGTATACCTTTTGCCACAAAAAATGGAAATTTCTTCATTTTTGCTCCAAAATAAGGGGAATTTCTGCTTTTTTGCCTCTAAATAAGTGGAATTTCTCTTTTTTTCCCCCAAATCAAAGGGAATTTCTGTCTTTTTTTGCCCCAAAATAAGGAAAATTTCTGACTTATTACCCTGAAATAAGTGAAATTTCTGCAATTTAGCCTCAAAATAAGGAAAATTTCTGCCTTTTTGCCCCCAAATAAGGCGAATTTCAGTCTTTTTAACTCAAAATAAGAGGAATTTCTGCATTTTTGCCCCAAAATATGGGAAATTTCTGCCTTTTTGCCCCAAAATAAGAAATTTTTCTGCAATTTTGTATCAAAATAAAATAAATTTCTGCCTTTTTGCCACAAAATAAGAAAATTTCTGCTTTTTTTTGAAATAAGTGAAATTTCTGCAATTTGCCACAAAATAAGTGAAATTTCTGCAATTTTGCCCCAAAATAAAAGAAATTTCTGGAATTTTGCCCCAAAATAAGAGGAATTTTCGAGTTTTGCCCCAAAATAAGGAGAATTTCTGTCTTTTTGCCAAAAAATATAGGGAATTTCTGCCTTTTTGCCCAAAAATTAGGGGAATTTCTGCAATTTTGCTCCAAAATACAGGAAATTTCTTCCTTTTTGCCCGAAAATAAGAAGAATGCATACCTTTTTGCCATAAAAAAGGGAAGAATCTGCAATTTTGCTCCAAAATAAGGAGGATTTCTGCTTTTTTGCCTCTAAATAAGTGGAATTTCTCTTTTTCCCCCAAACAAAGGGATTTTCTGTCTTTTTTGCCCCAAAATAAGGAAAATTTCTGACTTATTACCCTGAAGTAAGTGAAATTTCTGCAATTTTGCCCCAAAGTAAGGGAAATTTCTGCCTTTTGGCCCCCAAATAAGGGAATTTCAGGCTTTTTACCTCAAAATAATAGGAATTTCTGTATTTTTGCCACAAACGATTAAGAATTTCTGCCTTTTTGCCCAAAAATAAGGAAAATTTCTGACTTTTTGCCCTGAAATAAGTTATATTTCTTAATTTTTTCCCCAAAATAATGGAAATGTCTGCTTTTTGTTCCAAAAAAAAGGGAATTTCTTACTTTTTGCCCCCAAATAAAAGGAATTTCTACCTTTTTACCTCAAAATAAGGTGAATTTCTGCATTTTTGACCCAAAATATGGGAAATTTCTGCCTTTTTGTTCAAAATAAGAAAAAATTCTGCTATTTTGTACCATAATAAAAGAAATTTCTGTATTTGCCCCAAAATAAGAAAATTTCTGCTTTTTTTTTCTGAAATAATTGAAATTTCTGCAATTTTGCCCCAAAATGAGTGAAATTTCTCCAATTTTGCCGCATAATAAGTGAAATTTCTGCAATTTTGCCCCAAAATAAGGGAAATTTCTGGAATTATGCCCCAAAATAAATGGAATTTTTGAGTTTTGCCTCAAAATAAGAAGAATTTCTGTCTTTTTGCCCTAACATATAAGGAATTTCTGCCTTTTTGCCCCACAATTAGGGGAATTTCTGCAATTTTGCTCCAAAATCCAGGGAATTTCTGCTTTTTAGCCCGAAAATAAGGGGAATGTATATCTTTTGCCACAAAAAAGGGAAATTTCTTCATTTTTGCTCCAAAATAAGGGGAATTTCTGCTTTTTGCCCCTAAATAAGTGGAATTTCTGTCTTTTTTCCCCAAAACAAAGGGAATTTCTGTCTTTTTTGCCCCAAAATAAAGAAAATTTCTGACTTAATACCCTGAAATAAGTGAAATTTCTGCAATTTTGACTCAAAATAAGGGAAATTTCTGCCTTTTTGCTCCCAAATAAGGGGAATTTCTGCCTTTTGTCCCAAAATAAGAAATATTTCTGCAATTTTGTACAAAATAAAAGAAATTTCTGCCTTTTTGCCCCAAAATAAGAAAATTTCTGCTTTTTTTTTTTGAAATAAGTGAAGTTTGTGCAATTTTGCCCCAAAATAAGTGAAATTTCTGCAATTTTGCCCCAAAATAAGGGAAATTTCTGCCTTTTGGCACCCAAATATGAAGAATTTCAGCCTTTTTACCTCAAAATAATAGGAATTTCTGTATTTTTGCCACAAAATATTAAGAATTTCTGCCTTTTTGCCCCAAAATAAGGAAAATTTCTGACTTTTTGCCCTGAAATAAGTTAAATTTCTAAATTTTTCCCCCAAATAATGTAAATGTCTGCTTTTTGTTCCAAAATAAGGGGAATTTCTTACTTTTTGCCCCCAAATAAAAGGAATTTCAGCCTTTTTACCTCAAAATAATGGTAATTTCTGCATTTTTGACCCAAAATATGGGAAATTTCTGCCTTTTTTCCCAAAATAAGAAAAATTTTTGCTATTTTGTACCATAATAAAAGAAATTTCTGTTTTTTTGCCGCAAAATAAGAAAATTTCTTATTTTTTCCCTGAAATAATTGAAATTTCTGCAATTTTGCCCCAAAATAAGGGAAATTTCTTGAATTTTCCCCCAAAATAAGTGGAATTTCTGAGTTTTGACCTAAAATAAGGAGAATTTCTGTCTTTTTGCCCCAACATATAGGGAATTTCTGCCTTTTTGCCCCACAATTAGGGAAATTTCTGCAATTTTGCTGCAAAATACATAGAATTTCTGCCTTTTTGCACGTAAATACGAAGAATGCATACCTTTTTGCCATAAAAAAGGGAAATTTCTGCAATTTTGCTCCAAAATAAAGGGAATTTCTGCTTTTTTGCCTCTAAATAAGTGGAATTTCTGTCTTTTTCCCCCAAAACAAAGGGAATTTCTGTACTTTTGCTCCAAAATAAGGAAAAATTTTGACTTATTACCCTGAAATAAGTGAAATTTCTGCAATTTTGACCCATAATAAGGAAAATTTCTGCCTTTTTGCCCCCAAATAAGGGGAATTTCTGCCTTTTTACCTCAAAATAAAAGGAATTTCTGCATTTTTGCCAAAAATATTAGGAATTTCTGCCTTTTTGCCACAAAATATGAAAAATTTCTGATTTTTTTCCCTGAAATAAGTAAAATTTCTGCAATTTTGCCCCCAAAAAAGTTAAATTTCTGTAATTTTGCCCCAAATAAGGGAAATTTCTGGAATTTTGCCCCAAAATAAGTGGAATTTCTGAGTTTTGCCTCAAAATAAAAAGAATTTCTGTCTTTTTGCCCTAACATATAAGGAATTTCTGCCTTTTTGCCCCACAATTAGGGGATTTTCTGCAATTTTGCTCCAAAATACGGGGAATTTCTGCTTTTTAGCCCGAAAATAAGGGGAATGTATACCTTTTGCCACAAAAAATGGAAATTTCCTCATTTTTGCTCTGAAATAAGGGGAATTTCTGCTTTTTTGCCTCTAAATAAGTGGAATTTCTCTTTTTTCCCCCAAAACAAAGGGAATTTCTGTCTTTTTTTGCCCCAAAATAAGGAAAATTTCTGACGTATTACC
This sequence comes from Micromys minutus, assembly GCF_963924665.1. NCBI lineage: Eukaryota > Metazoa > Chordata > Mammalia > Rodentia > Muridae > Micromys > Micromys minutus. Next base: position 404,911 of record NW_027667209.1, read on the forward strand.
ATGAAATAAGTGAAATTTCTGCAATTTAGCCTTAAAATAAGGGAAATTTCTGCCTTTTTGCCCCCAAATAAGGGGAATTTCAGTCTTTTTAACTCAAAATAAGGGGAATTTCTGCATTTTGCACCACAATATGGGAAATTTCTGCCTTTTTGTCCCAAAATAAGAAATTTTTCTGCAATTTTGTATCAAAATAAAATAAATTTCTGCCTTTTTGCCACAAAATAAGAAAATTTCTGCTTTTTTTTCTGAAATAAGTGAAATTTCTGCAATTTGCCACAAAATAAGTGAAATTTCTGAAATTTTGCCCCAAAATAAAAGAAATTTCTGGAATTTTGCCACAAAATAAGAGGAATTTTCGAGTTTTGCCCCAAAATAAGGAGAATTTCTGTCTTTTTGCCAAAAAATATAGGGAATTTCTGCCTTTTTCCCCACAATTAGGGGAATTTCTGAAATTTTGCTCCAAAATACAGGAAATTTCTTCCTTTTTGCCCGAAAATAAGAAGAATGCATACCTTTTTGCCATAAAAAAAGGAACAATCTGCAATTTTGCTCCAAAATAAGGAGGATTTCTGCTTTTTTGCCTCTAAATAAGTGGAATTTCTGTCTTTTTCCCCCAAAACAAAGGGAATTTCTGTTTTTTTTGCCCCAAAATAAGGAAAATTTCTGACTTATTACCCTGAAATATGTGAAATTTTTGCAATTTTGCCCCAAAATAAGAGAAATTTAAGCCTTTTTGCCCCCAAATAAGGGGAATTTCAGCTTTTTTACCTCAAAATAAGGGGAATTTCTGCCTTTTTACCCCAAAATAAAGAAAATTTCTGCCTTTTGTCTCTGAAATATGTGAAATTTCTGCAATTTTGCCCCATTATAAGTAAAATTTCTGCAATTTCGCCCCAAAATAAGGGAAATTTCTGGAATTATGCCCCAAAATAAATGGAATTTCTTAGTTTTGCCTCAAAATAAGAAGAATTTCTGTATTTTGCCCTAACATATAAGGAATTTCTGCCTTTTTGCCCTACAATTAGGGAAATTTCTGCAATTTTGCTCCAAAATACAGTGAATTTCTGCTTTTTAGCCCGAAAATAAAGGGAATGTATACCTTTTGCCACAAAAAATGGAAATTTCTTCATTTTTGCTCCAAAATAAGGGGAATTTCTGCTTTTTACCCCTAAATAAGTGGAATTTCTGTCTTTTCCCCCCAAAACAAAGGGAATTTCTGTCTTTTTTGCCCCAAAATAAGGAAAATTTCTGACTTAATACCCTGAAATAAGTGAAATTTCTGCAATTTTGCCTCAAAATAAGGGAAATTTCTGCCTTTTTGCCCCCAAATAAGGGGAATTTCTGCCTTTTTGTCCCAAAATAAGAAATATTTCTGCAATTTTGTACAAAATAAAATAAATTTCTGCCTTTTTGCCCCAAAATAAGAAAATTTCTGCTTTTTTTCTGAAATAAGTGAAATTTGTGCAATTTTGCCCCAAAATAAGGGAAATTTCTGCCTTTTGGCACCCAAATATGAAGAATTTCAGCCTTTTTACCTCAAAATAATAGGAATTTCTGTATTTTTGCCACAAAATATTAAGAATTTCTGCCTTTTTGCTTCAAAATAAGGAAAATTTCTGACTTTTTGCCCTGAAATAAGTTAAATTTCTAAATTTTTTCCCCAAAATAATGTAAATGTCTGCTTTTTGTTCCAAAATAAAGGGAATTTCTTACTTTTTGCCCCCAAATAAAAGGAATTTCAGCCTTTTTACCTCAAAATAAGGGTAATTTCTGCATTTTTGACCCAAAATATGGGAAATTTCTGCCTTTTTGCCCAAAATAAGAAAAATTTCTGCTATTTTGTACCATAATAAAAGAAATTTCTGTTTTTCGCCCCAAAATAAGAAAATTTCTTCTTTTTTTCCCTGAAATAATTGAAATTTCTGCAATTTTGCCCCAAAATGAGTGAAATTTCTGCAAGTTTGCCCCAAAATAAGGGAAATTTCTGGAATTTTCCCCCAAAATAAGTGGAATTTCTGAGTTTTGACACAAAATAAAGAGAATTTCTGTCTTTTTGCCACAACATATAGGGAATTTCTGCTTTTTGCCCCACAATTAGGGAAATTTCTGAAATTTTGCTGCAAAATACAGGGAATTTCTGCCTTATTGCCCGAAAATAAGAAGAATGCATACCTTTTTGCCATAAAAAAGGAAAATTTCTGCAATTTTGCTCCAAAATAAGGGGAATTTCTTCTTTTTTGCCTCTAAATAAGTGGAATTTCTGTCTTTTTCCCCCAAAACAAAGGGAATTTCTGTACTTTTTGCCCCAAAATAAGGAAAATTTCTGACTTATTACCCTGAAATAAGTGAAATTTCTGCAATTTTGACCCATAATAAGGAAAATTTCTGCCTTTTTGCCCCCAAATAAGGGGAATTTCAGCCTTTTTACCACAAAATAAAAGGAATTTCTGCATTTTTGCCAAAAATATTAGGAATTTCTGCCTTTTATCCACAAAATAAGAAAAATTTTTGCCTTTTTTCCCTGAAATAAGTGAAATTTCTGCAATTTTGCCCCCAAAAAAGTTAAATTTCTGTAATTTTGCCCCAAATAAGGGAAATTTCTGGAATTTTGCCCCAAAATAAGTGGAATTTCTGAGTTTTGCCCCAAAATAAGGAGAATTTCTGTCTTTTTGCCCCAACATGTAGGGAATTTCTGCCTTATTGCCTCACAATTAGGGGAATTTCTGCAATTTTGCTGCAAAATACGGGGAATTTCTGCTTTTTAGCCCGAAAATAAGGGGAATGTATACCTTTTGCCATAAAAAAGAAAAATTTCTTCATTTTTGCTCCAAAATAAGGGGAATTTCTGCTTTTTTGCCTCTAAATAAGTGGAATTTCTGTCTTTTTCCCCCAAAACAAAGAGAATTTCTGTCTTTTTTGCCCCAAAATAAAGAAAATTTCTGACTTATTACCCTGAAATATGTGAAATTTCTGCAATTTTGCCTCAAAATAAGGGAAATTTCTGCCTTTTTGCCCTCAAATAAGGGGAATTTCAGTCTCTTTACCTCAAAATAATGGGAATTTCTGCATTTTTGCCCCAAAATATGGAAAATTTCTGCCTTTTTGTCTCAAAATAAGAAAAATTACTGCAATTTTATACCAAAATAAAATAAATTTCTGCCTTTTTACAACAAAATAAGAAAATTTCTGCTTTTTTTTCTGACATAAGTGAAATTTCTGCAATTTAGCCAAAAAATAAGTGAAATTTCTGCAATTTTGCCCCAAAATAAGGGAAATTTCTAAAATTTTGCACCAAATTAAGTGGAATTTCTGAGTTTTACCCCAAAATAAGGAGAATTTCTGTCTTTTTGCCCCAACATATAGGGAATTTCTGCCTTTTTACCCCACAATTAGGGGAATTTCTGTAATTTTGCTCCAAAATACAGGGATTTTCTGTTTTTTTGTCCAAAATAAGAAGACTGCATACCTTTTTGCCATACAAAAGGGAAATTTCTTCATTTTTGCTCCAAAATAAGGGGAATTTCTGCTTTTTGCCTCTAAATAAGTGGAATTTCTGTCTTTCTCCCCCAAAAAAGGGAATTTCTGTCTTTTTTGCCACAATATAAGGAAAATTTCTTACTTATTACCCTGAAGTAAGTGAAATTTCTGCAATTTTACCCCAAAATAAGGGAAATTTCTGCATTTTTGCCCCCAAATAAGGGGAATTTCAGCATTTTTATCTCAAAATAAAAGGAATTTCTGCATTTTTGCCACAAAATATTAGGAATATCTGCTTTTTTGCACCAAAATATAAAAAAAATTCTGACTTTTTGCTCTGAAATAAGTTAAATTTCTAAAATTTTTTCCCAAAATAAGGGAAATGTCTGCTTTTTGCCCCAAAAAAGGGGAATTTCTTACTTTTTGCCCCCAAATAAGGGGAATTTCAGCCTTTTTACCACAAAATAAAGGGAATTTCTGCATTTTTGACCCAAAATATGGGAAATTTCTGCCTTTTTTCCCAAAATAAGAAAAGTGTCTGCAATTTTGTACCAAAATGAAAGAAATTTCTTTTTTTTTGCCCCAAAATAAGAAAATTTTTGCTTTTTATCCCTGAAATAATTAAAATATCTGCAATTTTGCCCCAAAATAAGTGAAATTTCTGCAATTTTACCCCAAAATAAGGAAAATTTCTGGAATTTTGCACCAAAATAAGTGGAATTTCTGAGTTTTGCCCCAAAATAAGTAGAATTTTTGTCTTTTTTCCCCAACATATTGGGAATTTCTGCCTTTTTGCCTCACAATTATAGGAATTTCTGCAATTTTGCTTTAAAATATGGGGAATTTCTGCCTTTTTGCACGAAAATAGGAAGAATGCATAACTTTTTTCCATAAAAAAGGGAAATTTCTTCATTTTTGCTCCAAAATAAGAGGAATTTCTGCTTTTTTGCCTCTAAATATGTGGAATTTCTGTCTTTTTCCCCCAAAACAAAGGGAATTTCAGTCTTTTTTGCCCCAAAATAAGGAAAATTTCTGACTTATTTCCCTGAAATAAGTGAAATTTCTGCAATTTTGCCCCAAAATAAGAGAAATTTCTGCCTTTTTGCCCCCAAATAAGGGGAATTTCTGACTTTTTGTCCCAAAATAAGAAATATTTCTGCAATTTTGTACAAAATAAATTTCTGCCTTTTTGCCCCAAAATAAGAAAATTTCTGCCTTTTTTCTGAAATAAGTGAAATTTGTGCAATTTTGCCCCAAAATAAGTGAAATTTCTGCAATTTTGCCCCAAATTAAGGGAAATTTCTGCCTTTTGGCACCCAAATATGAAGAATTTCAGCCTTTTTACCTCAAAATAATAGGAATTTCTGTATTTTTGCCACAAAATATTAAGAATTTCTGCCTTTTTGCTTCAAAATAAGGAAAATTTCTGAATTTTTGCCCTGAAATAAGTTAAATTTCTAAATTTTTTCCCCAAAATAATGTAAATGTCTGCTTTTTGTTCCAAAATAAGGGGAATTTCTTACTTTTTGCCCCCAAATAAAAGGAATTTCAGCCTTTTTACCTCAAAATAAGGGTAATTTCTGCATTTTTGACCCAAAATATGGGAAATTTCTGCCTTTTTGCCCAAAATAAGAAAAATTTCTGCTATTTTGTACCATAATAAAAGAAATTTCTGTTTTTCGCCCCAAAATAAGAAAATTTCTTCTTTTTTTCCCTGAAATAATTGAAATTTCTGCAATTTTGCCCCAAAATGAGTGAAATTTCTGCAATTTTGCCCCAAAATAAGGGAAATTTCTGGAATTTTCCCCCAAAATAAGTGGAATTTCTGAGTTTTGACACAAAATAAAGAGAATTTCTGTCTTTTTGCCACAACATATAGGGAATTTCTGCTTTTTGCCCCACAATTAGGGAAATTTCTGAAATTTTGCTGCAAAATACAGGGAATTTCTGCCTTATTGCCCGAAAATAAGAACAATGCATACCTTTTTGCCATAAAAAAGGGAAATTTCTGCAATTTTGCTCCAAAATAAGGGGAATTTCTTCTTTTTTGCCTCTAAATAAGTGGAATTTCTGTCTTTTTCCCCCAAAACAAAGGGAATTTCTGTACTTTTTGCCCCAAAATAAGGAAAATTTCTGACTTATTACCCTGAAATAAGTGAAATTTCTGCAATTTTGACCCATAATAAGGAAAATTTCTGCCTTTTTGCCCCCAAATAAGGGGAATTTCAGCCTTTTTACCTCAAAATAAAAGGAATTTCTGCATTTTTGCCAAAAATATTAGGAATTTCTGCCTTTTATCCACAAAATAAGGAAAATTTCTGCCTTTTTTCCCTGAAATAAGTGAAATTTCTGCAATTTTGCCCCAAAAAAGTTAAATTTCTGTAATTTTGCCCCAAATAAGGGAAATTTCTGGAATTTTGCCCCAAAATAAGTGGAATTTCTGAGTTTTGCCCCAAAATAAGGAGAATTTCTGTCTTTTTGCCCCAACATGTAGGGAATTTCTGACATTGCCTCACAATTAGGGGAATTTCTGCAATTTTGCTGCAAAATACGGGGAATTTCTGCTTTTTAGCCCGAAAATAAGGGGAATGTATACCTTTTGCCACAAAAAAGAAAAATTTCTTCATTTTTGCTCCAAAATAAGGGGAATTTCTGCTTTTTTGCCTCTAAATATGTGGAATTTCTGTCTTTTTCCCCCAAAACAAAGAGAATTTCTGTCTTTTTGCCCCAAAATAAAGAAAATTTCTGACTTATTACCCTGAAATATGTGAAATTTCTGCAATTTTGCCTCAAAATAAGGGAAATTTCTGCCTTTTTGCCCTCAAATAAGGGGAATTTCAGTCTCTTTACCTCAAAATAATGGGAATTTCTGCATTTTTGCCCCAAAATATGGAAAATTTCTGCCTTTTTGTCTCAAAATAAGAAAAATTACTGCAATTTTATACCAAAATAAAATAAATTTCTGCCTTTTTGCAACAAAATAAGAAAATTTCTGCTTTTTTTTCTGACATAAGTGAAATTTCTGCAATTTTGCCACAAAATAAGTGAAATTTCTGCAATTTTGCCCCAAAATAAGGGAAATTTCTAAAATTTTGCCCCAAATTAAGTGGAATTTCTGAGTTTTACCCCAAAATAAGGAGAATTTCTGTCTTTTTGCCCCAACATATAGGGAATTTCTGCCTTTTTACCCCACAATTAGGGGAATTTCTGTAATTTTGCTCCAAAATACAGGGATTTTCTGTTTTTTTTTGTCCAAAATAAGAAGACTGCATACCTTTTTGCCATACAAAAGAGAAATTTCTTCATTTTTGCTCCAAAATAAGGGGAATTTCTGCTTTTTGCCTCTAAATAAGTGGAATTTCTGTCTTTCTCCCCCAAAACAAAGGGAATTTCTGTCTTTTTTGCCACAAAATAAGAAAAATTTCTTACTTATTACCCTGAAGTAAGTGAAATTTCTGCAATTTTACCCCAAAATAAGGGAAATTTCTGCCTTTTTGCCCCCAAATAAGGGGAATTTCAGCCTTTTTATCTCAAAAAAAGGAATTTCTGCATTTTTGCCACAAAATATTAGGAATATCTGCTTTTTGCCCCAAAATAAAAAAAAATTCTGACTTTTTGCTCTGAAATAAGTTAAATTTCTAAAATTTTTTCCCAAAATAAGGGAAATGTCTGCTTTTTGCCCCAAAAAAGGGAATTTCTTATTTTTGCCCCCAAATAAGGGGAATTTCAGCCTTTTTACCACAAAATAAGGGGAATTTCTGCATTTTTGACCCAAAATATGGGAAATTTCTGCCTTTTTGCCCAAAATAAGAAAAATGTCAGCAATTTTGTACCAAAATGAAAGAAATTTCTTTTTTTTGCCCCAAAATAAGAAAATTTCTGCTTTTTATCCCTGAAATAATTAAAATTTCTGCAATTTTGCCCCAAAATAAGTGAAATTTCTGCAATTTTACCCCAAAATATGGAAAATTTCTGGAATTTTGCACCAAAATAAGTGGAATTTCTGAGTTTTGCCCCAAAATAAGGAGAATTTCTGTCTTTTTCCCCAACATATTGGGAATTTCTGCCTTTTTGCCTCACAATTATAGGAATTTCTGCAATTTTGCTTTAAAATACGGGGAATTTCTGCCTTTTTGCACGAAAATAAGAAGAATGCATACCTTTTTTCCATAAAAAAGGGAAATTTCTTCATTTTTGCTCCAAAATAAGAGGAATTTCTGCTTTTTTGCCTCTAAATATGTGGAATTTCTGTCTTTTTCCCCCAAAACAAAGGGAATTTCAGTCTTTTTTGCCCCAAAATAAGGAAAATTTCTGACTTATTTCCCTGAAATAAGTGAAATTTCTGCAATTTTGCCCCAAAATAAGAGAAATTTCTGCCTTTTTGCTGCCAAATAAAAGGAATTTCAGTCTTTTTACCTCAAAATAAGGGGAATTTCTGCATTTTTGCCCCAAAATAAGGAAAATTTCTGACTTATTTCCCTGAAATAAGTGAAATTTCTGCAATTTTGCCCCAAAATAAGAGAAATTTCTGCTTTTTTGCCCCCAAATAAGGGGAATTTCTGACTTTTTGTCCCAAAATAAGAAATATTTCTGCAATTTTGTACAAAATAAATTTCTGCCTTTTGCCCCAAAATAAGAAAATTTCTGCTTTTTTTTTGAAATAAGTGAAATTTGTGCAATTTTGCCCCAAAATAAGTGAAATTTCTGCAATTTTGCCCCAAAATAAGGGAAATTTCTGCCTTTTGGCACCCAAATATGAAGAATTTCAGCCTTTTTACCTCAAAATAATAGGAATTTCTGTATTTTTGCAACAAAATATTAAGAATTTCTGCCTTTTTGCCCCAAAATAAGGAAAATTTCTGACTTTTTGCCCTGAAATAAGTTAAATTTCTAAATTTTTTCCCCAAAATAATGTAAATGTCTGCTTTTTGTTCCAAAATAAGGAAAATTTCTTACTTTTTGCCCCCAAATAAAAGGAATTTCAGCCTTTTTACCTCAAAATAAGGGTAATTTCTGCATTTTTGACCCAAAATATGGGAAATTTCTGCCTTTTTGCCCAAAATAAGAAAAATTTCTGCTATTTTGTACCATAATAAAAGAAATTTCTGTTTTTCGCCCCAAAATAAGAAAATTTCTTCTTTTTTTCCCTGAAATAATTGAAATTTCTGCAATTTTGCCCAAAAATGAGTGAAATTTCTGCAAGTTTGCCCCAAAATAAGGGAAATTTCTGGAATTTTCCCCCAAAATAAGTGGAATTTCTGAGTTTTGACACAAAATAAAGAGAATTTCTGTCTTTTTGCCACAACATATAGGGAATTTCTGCTTTTTGCCCCACAATTAGGGAAATTTCTGAAATTTTGCTGCAAAATACAGGGAATTTCTGCCTTATTGCCCGAAAATAAGAAGAATGCATACCTTTTTGCCATAAAAAAGGAAAATTTCTGCAATTTTGCTCCAAAATAAGGGGAATTTCTTCTTTTTTGCCTCTAAATAAGTGGAATTTCTGTCTTTTTCCCCCAAAACAAAGGGAATTTCTGTACTTTTTGCCCCAAAATAAGGAAAATTTCTGACTTATTACCCTGAAATAAGTGAAATTTCTGCAATTTTGACCCATAATAAGGAAAATTTCTGCCTTTTTGCCCCCAAATAAGGGGAATTTCAGCCTTTTTACCTCAAAATAAAAGGAATTTCTGCATTTTTGCCAAAAATATTAGTAATTTCTGCCTTTTATCCACAAATAAGGAAAATTTCTGCCTTTTTTCCCTGAAATAAGTGAAATTTCTGCCATTTGGCCCCAAAAAAAGATAAATTTCTGTAATTTTGCCCCAAATAAGAGAAATTTCTGGAATTTTGCCCCAAAATAAGTGGAATTTCTGAGTTTTGCCCCAAAATAAGGAGAATTTCTGTCTTTTTGCCCCAACATATAGGGAATTTCTGCCTTTTTGCCCCACAATTTGGGGAATTTCTGCAATTTTGCTGCAAAATACGGGGAATTTCTGCTTTTTAGCCCGAAAATAAGGGGAATGTATACCTTTTGCCAAAAAAAAGAAAAAATTCTTCATTTTTGCTCCAAAATAAGGGGATTTTCTGCTTTTTTGCCTCTATGTAAGTGGAATTTCTGTCTTTTTCCCCCAAAACAAAGCGAATTTCTGTCTTTTTTGCCCCAAAATAAAGAAAATTTCTGACTTATTACCCTGAAATATGTGAAATTTCTGCAATTTTGCCTCAAAATAAGGGAAATTTCTGCCTTTTTGCCCTCAAATAAGGGGAATTTCAGTCTCTTTAACTCAAAATAATGGGAATTTCTGCATTTTTGTCCCAAAATATAGAAAATTTCTGCTTTTTTGTCTCAAAATAAGAAAAATTACTGCAATTTTGTACCAAAATAAAATAAATTTCTGCTTTTTGCAACAAAATAAGAAAATTTCTGCTTTTTTCTGAAATAAGTGAAATTTCTGCAATTTTGCCACAAAATAAGTGAAATTTCTGCAATTTTGCCCCAAAATAAGAGAAATTTCTGGAATTTTGCCCCAAATTAAGTGGAATTTCTGAGTTTTACCCCAAAAGAAGGAGAATTTCTGTCTTTTTGCCCCAACATATAGGGAATTTCTGCCTTTTTACACCACAATTTGGGGAATTTCTGTAATTTTGCTCCAAAATACGGGGATTTTCTGTTTTTTTGTCCAAAATAAGAAGACTGCATACCTTTTTGCCATAAAAAAGGGAAATTTCTTCATTTTTGCTCCAAAATAAGGGGAATTTCTGCTTTTTGCCTCTAAATAAGTGGAATTTCTGTCTTTCTCCCCCAAAACAAAGGGAATTTCTGTCTTTTTTGCCACAAAATAAAAAAAATTTCTTACTTATTACCCTGAAGTAAGTGAAATTTCTGCAATTTTACCCCAAAATAAGGGAAATTTCTGCCTTTTTGCCCCCAAATAAGGGGAATTTCAGCCTTTTTATCTCAAAAAAAGGAATTTCTGCATTTTTGCCACAAAATATTAGGAATATCTGCTTTTTGCCCCAAAATAAAAAAAAAATTCTGACTTTTTGCTCTGAAATAAGTTAAATTTCTAAAATTTTTTCCCAAAATAAGGGATATGTCTGCTTTTTGCCCCAAAAAAGGGGAATTTCTTACTTTTTGCCCCCAAATAAGGGGAATTTCAGTCTTTTTACCACAAAATAAGGGGAATTTCTGCATTTTTGACCCAAAATATGGGAAATTTCTGCCTTTTTGCCCAAAATAAGAAAAATGTCAGCAATTTTGTACCAAAATAAAAGAAATTTTTTTTTGCCCCAAAATAAGAAAATTTCTGCTTTTTATCCCTGAAATAATTAAAATTTCTGCAATTTTGCCCCAAAATAAGTGAAATTTCTGCAATTTTACCCCAAAATATGGAAAATTTCTGGAATTTTGCACCAAAATAAGTGGAATTTCTGAGTTTTGCCCCAAAATAAGGAGAATTTTGTCTTTTTTCCCCAACATATTGGGAATTTCTGCCTTTTTGCCTCACAATTATAGGAATTTCTGCAATTTTGCTTTAAAATACGGGGAATTTCTGCCTTTTTGCACGAAAATAAGAAGAATGCATACCTTTTTTCCATAGAAAAGGGAAATTTCTTCATTTTTGCTCCAAAATAAGAGGAATTTCTGCTTTTTTGCCTCTAAATATGTGGAATTTCTGTCTTTTTCCCCCAAAACAAAGGGAATTTCAGTCTTTTTTGCCCCAAAATAAGGAAAATTTCTGACTTATTTCCCTGAAATAAGTGAAATTTCTGCAATTTTGCCCCAAAATAAGAGAAATTTCTGCCTTTTTGCTGCCAAATAAGGGGAATTTCTGTCTTTTTACCTCAAAATAAGGGGAATTTCTGCATTTTTGCCCCAAAATAAGGAAAATTTCTGCATTTTTGTCTCAAAAGAAGAAAAATTTCTGCAATTTTGTACCAAAATAAAAGAAATTTCTGCCTTTTTGCCCCAAAATAAGAAAATTTCTGCTTTTTTTTCTGAAATAAGTGAAATTTCTGCAATTTTGCCCCAAAATAAGTGAAATTTCTGCAATTTTGCCCCAAATTAAGGGAAATATCTGCCTTTTGTTACCCAAATATGAAGAATTTCAGCCTTTTTACCTCAAAATAATAGGAATTTCTGTATTTTTGCAACAAAATATTAAGAATTTCTGCCTTTTTGCCCCAAAATAAGGAAAATTTCTGACTTTTTGCCCTGAAATAAGTTAAATTTCTAAATTTTTTCCTCAAAATAATGTAAATGTCTGCTTTTTGTTCCAAAATAAGGGGAATTTCTTACTTTTTGCCCCCAAATAAAAGGAATTTCAGCCTTTTTACCTCAAAATAAGGGTAATTTCTGCATTTTTGACCCAAAATATGGGAAATTTCTGCCTTTTTGCCCAAAATAAGAAAAATTTCTGCTATTTTGTACCATAATAAAAGAAATTTCTGTTTTTCGCCCCAAAATAAGAAAATTTCTTCTTTTTTTCCCTGAAATAATTGAAATTTCTGCAATTTTGCCCCAAAATGAGTGAAATTTCTGCAATTTTGCCCCAAAATAAAGGAAATTTCTGGAATTTTCCCCCAAAATAAGTGGAATTTCTGAGTTTTGACACAAAATAAGGAGAATTTCTGTCTTTTTGCCATAACATATAGGGAATTTCTGCTTTTTGCCCCACAATTAGGGAAATTTCTGAAATTTTGCTGCAAAATACAGGGAATTTCTGCCTTTTTGCCCGAAAATAAGAAGAATGCATACCTTTTTGCCATAAAAAAGGAAAATTTCTGCAATTTTGCTCCAAAATAAGGGGAATTTCTGCTTTTTTGCCTCTAAATAAGTGGAATTTCTGTCTTTTTTTCCCAAAACAAAGGGAATTTCTGTACTTTTTGCCCCAAAATAAGGAAAATTTCTGACTTATTACCCTGAAATAAGTGAAATTTCTGCAATTTTGACCCATAATAAGGAAAATTTCTGCCTTTTTGCCCCCAAATAAGGGGAATTTCAGCCTTTTTACCTCAAAATAAAAGGAATTTCTGCATTTTTGCCAAAAATATTAGGAATTTCTGCCTTTTATCCACAAAATAAGGAAAATTTCTGCCTTTTTTCCCTGAAATAAATGAAATTTCTGCAATTTTGCCCCAAAAAAAGTTAAATTTCTGTAATTTTGCCCCAAATAAGGGAAATTTCTGGAATTTTGCCCCAAAATAAGTGGAATTTCTGAGTTTTGCCCCAAAATAAGGAGAATTTCTGTCTTTTTGCCCCAACATATAGGAAATTTCTGCCTTTTTGCCCCACAATTAGGGGAATTTCTGCAATTTTGCTGCAAAATATGGGGAATTTCTGCTTTTTAGCCCGAAAATAAGGGGAATGTATACCTTTTGCCACAAAAAAGAAAAATTTCTTCATTTTTGCTCAAAAATAAGGGGAATTTCTGCTTTTTTGCCTCTAAATAAGTGGAATTTCTGTATTTCCCCCCCAAAAAAAGGTAATTTCTGTTTTTTTGCCCCAAAATAAGGAAAATTTCTGACTTATTACCCTGAAATAAGTGAAATTTCTGCAATTTAGCCACAAATTAAGGGAAATTTCTGCCTTTTTGTCCCCAAATAAGGGGAATTTCAGCCTTTTTACCCCAAAATAAGGGGAATTTCTGCATTTTACCCCCAAATAAGAAAAATTTCTGCCTTATTGCCCCAAAATAAGAAAATTTCTGCATTTTTTCCCTGAAATAAGCGAAATTTCTGCAATTTTGCCCCAAAATAAGTGAAATTTCTTCAATTTTGCCCCGAAATTAGAAATTTTCTGCTTTTTTTTCCTGAAATAAGTTAAATTTCTGCAATTTTGCCCCAAAATAAGTGAAATTTCTGCAATTTTGCCTCAAAATAAGGGAAATTTCTGGAATTTTGCCCCAAAATAAGTGGAATTTCTGAGTTTTGCCCCAAAATAATGAGAATTTCTGTTTTTTTGCCCCAACATATAGGGAATTTCTGCCTTTTTGCCCCACAATTAGGAGAATTTCTGCAGTTTTGCTCCAAAATACGGGTAATTTCTGCCTTTTTGTCCGAAAATAAGAAAAATGCATACCTTTGTGCCATAAAAAAGGGAAATTTCTTCATTTTTGCTCCAAAATAAGGGGAATTTCTGCTTTTTTGCCTCTAAATAAGTGGAATTTCTGTATTTTTCCCTCCCAAAAAAAGTAATTTCTGTTTTTTTGCCCCAAAATAAGGAAAATTTCTTACTTACTACCCTGAAATAAATGAAATTTCTGCAATTTAGCCACAAACTAAGGGAAATTTCTGCCTTTTTGTCCCCAAATAAGGGGAATTTCAGCCTTTTTACCTCAAAATAAGGGGAATTTCTGCATTTTACCCCAAAATAAGAAAAATTTCTGCCTTATTGCCCCAAAATAAGAAAATTTCTGCATTTTTTCCCTGAAATAAGTGAAATTTCTGCAATTTTGCCCCAAAATAAGTGAAATTTCTTCAATTTTGCCCCGAAATTAGAAAATTTCTGCTTTTTTTCCTGAAATAAGTTAAATTTCTGCAATTTTGCCCCAAAATAAGTGAAATTTCTGCAATTTTCCCCCAAAATAAGAGAAATTTCTGGAATTTTGCCCCAAAATAAGTGGAATATCTGAGTTTTGCCCCAAAATAAGGAGAATTTCTGTTTTCTTGCCCCAACATATAGGGAATTTCTGCCTTTTTGCCCCACAATTTAGGGAATTTCTGCAATTTTGCTCCAAAATAATGGGAATTTCTGCCTTTTTGCCCAAAATTAATAAGAATACATAAGTTTTTGCCCTTAAAAAGTGAAATTTCTTCATTTTTGCTCCAAAATATGGGAAATTTCTGCGTTTTGCCTCTAAAATGTGGAATTTCTGCCTTTTTCCCCCAAAACAAAGGGAATTTCTGTTTTTGGGCCCAAAATAAGGAAAATTTCTGACTTATTACCCTAAAATAAGTGAAATTTCTGTAATTTTGCCCCAAAATAAGAGAAATTTCTGCCTTTTTGGTCCCAAATAAGGAGAATTTCAGCCTTTTACCTCAAAATAAGTGAAATTTCTGCATTTTTGCCCCCAAATATTGGAAATTTCTGCCTTTTGGCCCCAAAATAAGAAAATTTCTGCTTTTTTTCCTGACATAAGTGAAATTTCTGCAATTTTGCCCCAAAATAAGTTAAATTTCTGAGTTTTGCCCTAAAATAAGGAGAATTTCTGTCTTTTTGCCCCAACATATAGGGAATTTCTGCCTTTTTGCCCCACAATTAGGGGAATTTCTGCAATTTTGCTCCAAAATACGGGGAATTTCTGCCTTTTTTGTCCGAAAATAATAAGATTGCATAACTTTTTGCCATAAAAAAGGGAAATTTCTTCATTTTTGCTCCTAAATGAGGGGAATTTCTGCTTTTATGCCTCTAAATAAGTGGAATTTCTGTATTTTTCCCCCAAAACAAAGGGAATTTCTGTCTTTTTTGCCTCAAAATAAAAAAAATTTCTGACTTATTACCCTGAAATAAGTGAAATTTCTGCACTATTGCCCCGAAATAATGGAAATTTCTGCCTTTTTACCCCTAAATAATGGGAATTTCAGCCTTTTTACCTCAAAATAAGGGGAATTTCTGCATTTTTACCCCAAAATATGGGAAATTTCTGCCTTTTTGCCCAAAATAAGAAAAATTTCAGCAATTTTGTACCAAAATATGGGAAATTTCTGCCTTTTTGCCCCAAAATAAGAAAATTTTGCTTTTTTTCCCTGAAATAAGTGAAATTTCTCCAATTTTGCCCCAAAATAAGTGAAATTTCTGCAATTTTGCCCCAAAATAAGGGAAATTTCTGGAATTTTGCCCCAAAATAAGTGGAATTTCTGAGTTTTGCCCCAAAATAATGAGAATTTCTGTCTTTTTGCCCCTACATATAGGGAATTTCTTCCTTTTTGCCCCATAATTAGGGGAATTTCTGCAATTTTGCTCCAAAATATGGGGAATTTCTGCCTTTTTGCCCGAAAATAAGAAGAATTCATACCTTTATGCCATAAAAAAGGGAAATTTCTGTAATTTTGCTCCAAAATAAGAGGAATTTCTGCTTTTTTGCCTCTAAATATGTGGAATTTCTGTCTTTTTCCCCCCCAAAAAAAGGGAATTTCTGTCTTATTTGCACCAAAATAAAGAAATTTTCTGACTTATTACCCTGAAATAAGTGAAATTTCTGCAATTTTGTCCCAAAATAAGGGAAATTTCTGCATTTTTGCCCCCAAATAAGGGGAATTTCACCCTTTTACCTCAAAATAAAGGGAATTTCTGCATTTTTGCCACAAAATAAGGAAAATTTCTGCCTTTTTTCCCTGAAATAAGTTAAATTTCTGCAGTTTTGCCCCAAAATAAGTAAAATTTCTGCAATTTTGCCACAAAATAAGTGAAATTTCTACAATTTTGCCCCAAAATAAGTGAAATTTCTGGAATTTTGCCACAAAATAGGTGGAATTTTTGAGTTTTGACCAAAAATAAGGAGAATTTCTGTTTTTGCCCTAAATAAGTGAACTTTCTACAATTTTGCCCCAAAATAAGGGAAATTTCTGGAATTTTGCCCCAAAATAAGTGGAATTTCTGAGTTTTGACCCAAAATAAGGAGAATTTCTGTTTTTCGCCCCAACATATAGGGAATTTCTGCCTTTTTGCCTCACAATTAGGGGAATTATTGCAATTTTGCCCCAATAGAAGGGAAATTTCTGCCTTTTTTTCCTGAAATAAGTGGGATATCTGCAATTTTGCCCCAAAATAAGTGAAATTTCTGCAATTTTGCCCAAAATAAGAAAAATTTCTGCAATTTTGTACCAAAATAAAAGAAATTTCTGCCTTTTTGCCCCAAAATAAGAAAATTTTTGCTTTTTTTCCCTTAAATAAGTGAAATTTCTGCAATTTTCCTCAAAATAAGTAAAATTTCTGCAATTTTGCCCCAAAATAAGAGAAATTTCTGGAATTTTGCCGCAAAATAATTGGAATTTCTGAGTTTTGCCCAAAAATAAAGAGAATTTCTGTCTTTATGCCCCAACATATAGGGAATTTCTGCCTTTTTGCCCCACAATTAAAGGAATTTCTGCAATTTTGCTCCAAAATACGGGAAATTTCTGCCTTTTTGCCCCAAAATAAGAATAATGCATTCCTTTTTGCCATAAAAATGGAAATTTCTTCATTTTTGCTCCAAAATAAGGGGAATTTCTGCTTTTTTTGCCTCTAAATTAGTGGAATTTCTGTCTTTTTCCCCCAAAACAAAGGGAATTTCTGTTCTTTTTTGCCCCTAAATAAAAAAAATTTCTGACTTATTACACTGACATAAGTGAAATTTCTGCAATTTTGCCCGAAAATAATGGAAATTTCTGCATTTTTGCCCCCAAATAAGGTGAATTTCAGCCTTTTTACCTCAAAATAAGGGGAATTTCTGCATTTTTGCCACAAAATATTAAGAATTTCTGCCTTTTTGCCCCAAAATAAGGAAAATTTCTTCCTTTTTTCACTGAAATAAGTGAAATTTCTGCAATTTTGCCCCAAAATAAGTGAAATTTCTGCAATTTTGCCCAAAAATAAGGGAAATTTCTGGAATTTTGCCCCAAAATATGTGGAATTTCTGAGTTTTGCCCCAAAATAAGTAGAATTTCTGTCTTTTTGCCCCAACATATAGGAAATTTCTGCCTTTTTGCCCCACAAGTAGGTTAATTTCTGCAATTTTGCTCCAAAATACGGGGAATTTCTGCCTTTTTGCCCGAAAATAAGAAGAATGCATACCTTTTTCCATAAAAAAGGGATATTTCTGTAATTTTGCTCCAAAATAAGGGGAATTTCTGCTTTTTTGCCTCTAAATATGTGGAAATTCTGTCTTTTTCCCCCAAAACAAAGGGAATTTCTGTCTTATTTGCACCAAAATAAGGAAATTTTCTGACTTATTACCCTTAAATAAGTGAAATTTCTGCAATTTTGTCCCAAAATAAGGGAAATTTATGCCTTTTTGCCCCCAAATAAGGGGAATTTCACCCTTTTACCTCAAAATAAAGGGAATTTCTGCATTTTTGCTACAAAATATTGGGAATTTCTGCATTTTTGCCCCAAAATAAGGAAAATTTCTGTTTTTTTTCCCTGAAATAAGTGAAATTTCTGCAGTTTTGCCCCAAAATAAGTAAAATTTCTGCAATTTGTCCCAAAATATGGGAAATTTCTGCAATTTTGTACCAAAATAAAGAAATTTCTGCCTTTTTGCTTCCAAATAAGAAAATTTCTTATTTTTTTTCTGAAATATGTGAAATTTCTTAAATTTTGCCCAAAAATAAGTGAAATTTCTACAATTTTGCCCCAAAATCAGTGAAATTTCTGGAATTTTGCCCCAAAATAAGTGGAATATTTGAGATTTGCCGCAAAATAAGGAGAATTTCTGTCTTTTTGCCCCAACACATAGGGAATTTCTGCCTTTTTGCTCCAAAATGTGGGGAATTTCTGCAATTTTGCTCCAAAATAAGGGGAATTTCTGCCTTTTTGCCCAAAAATAAGGAGAATGCATACCTTTTTGCCCTTAAAATGTGAAATTTCATTTTTGCTCCAAAATAAGAAGAATTTCTGCTTTTTTGCCTCTAAAAAAGTGGAATTTCTCCTTTTCCCCCAAAGCAAAGGAAATTTCTGTATTTTGGCCCCAAAATAAGAAATATTTCTGACTTATTACCCTGAAATAAGTGAAATTTCTGCAATTTTGCCCCAAAATAAGAGAAATTTCTTCCTTTTTGCCCCAAAATAAGAAAAAATTCAGCAATTTTGTAACAAAATTAAAGAAATTTCTGCCTTTTGGCCCCAACAGATGAAAATTTCTGCTTTTTTTTCTGAAATAAGTGAAATTTCTGCAATTTTGCCCCAAAATAAGTTAAATTTCTGAGTTTTGCCCTAAAATAAGGAGAATTTCTGTATTTTGCCCCAACATATAGGGAATTTCTGCCTTTTTTCCCCACAATTAGGGGAATTTCTGCAATTTTGCTCCAAAATACGGGGAATTTCTGCATTATTTGTCCGAAAATAATAAGATTGCATAACTTTTTGCCATAAAAAAGGCAAATTTCTTCATTTTTGCTCCAAAATGAGGGGAATTTCTGCTTTTTTGCCTCTAAATATGTGGAAATTCTGTCTTTTTCCCCCAAAACAAAGGGAATTTCTGTCTTATTTGCACCAAAATAAGGAAATTTTCTGACTTATTACCCTTAAATAAGTGAAATTTCTGCACTTTTGCCCCAAAATAATGGAAATTTCTGCCTTTTTACCCCCAAATAATGGGAATTTCAGCCTTTTTACCTCAAAATAAAGGGAATTTCTGCATTTTTACCCCAAAATATGGGAAATTTCTGCCTTTTTGCCCATAATAAAAAAAATTTCAGCAATTTTGTAGCAAAATATTGGAAATTTCTGCCTATTTGCCCCAAAATAAAAAAATTTTGCTTTTTTTCCCTGAAATAAGTGAAATTTCTCCAATTTTGCCCCAAAATAAATTAAATTTCTGCAATTTTGCCCAAAATAAGGGAAATTTCTGGAATTTTGCCCAATAATAAGTGGAATTTCTGAGTTTTGCCCCAAAATAAGGAGAATTTCTGTCTTTTTGCCCAAAATATAGGGAATTTCTGCCTTTTTGCCCCACAAGTAGGGAAATTTCTGCAATTTTGCTCCAAAATACGGGCAATTTCTGCATTTTTGCCCGAAAATAAGAAGAATTCATACCTTTTTTGCCATAAAAAAGGGAAATTTCTGTAATTTTGCTCCAAAATAAGAGGAATTTTTGCTTTTTTGCCTCTAAATATGTGGAATTTCTGTCTTTTTCCCCCAAAACAAAGGGAATTTCTGTCTTATTTGCACCAAAATAAGGAAATTTTCTGACTTATTACCCTGAAATAAGTGAAATTTCTGCAATTTTGTCCAAAAATAGGGGAAATTACTGCCTTTTTGCCCCCAAATAAGGGTAATTTCACCCTTTTACCTCAAAATAAAGGAAATTTCTGTATTTTTGCCACAAAATATTAGGAATTTCTGCATTTTTGCCCCATAATAAGGAAAATTTCAGCCTTTTTTCCCTGAAATAAGTGAAATTTCTGCAGTTTTGCCCCAAAATAAGTAAAATTTCTGCAATTTTGCCCCAAAATATGGGAAATTTCTGCAATTTTGTAATAAAATAAAAGAAATTTCTGCCTTTTTGCTTTCAAATAAGAAAAAAATTTTTTTTGAAATATTTGAAATTTCTGCAATTTTGCCCCAAAATAAGTGAAATTTCTACAATTTTGCCCCAAAATAAGTGAAATTTCTGGAATTTTGCCCAAAAATAAGTGGAATTTTTGAGTTTTGACCCAAAATAAGGAGAATTTCTGTTTTTTTGCCCCAACATATAGGGAATTTCTGCCTTTTTGCCTCACAATTAGGGGAATTTCTGCAATTTTGCCTCAAAAGAAGAGAAATTTCTGCCTTTTTTCCCTGAAATAAGTGGAATTTCTGCAATTTTGCCCCAAAAGAAGTGAAATTTCTGCAATTTGCCCCAAAATAAGGGAAATTTCTGCAATTTTGTACCAAACTAAAAGAAATTTCTGCTTTTTTGCCCCAAAATAAGAAAATTTCTGCTTTTTTTCCCTTAAATAAGTGAAATTTCTGCAATTTTGCCCCAAAATTAGTGAAATTTCTGCAATTTTGCCCCAAAATAAGCAAAATTTCTGAAATTTTGCCGCAAAACTAGTGGAATTTCTGAGTTTTGCCCAAAAATAAAGAGAATTTCTGTCTTTATGCCCCAACATATAGGGAATTTCTGCCTTTTTGCCCCACAATTAGAGGAATTTCTGCAATTTTGCTCCAAAATACGGGAAATTTCTGCCTTTTTTCCTCAAAATAAGAAGAATGCACACCTTTTTGCCATAAAAAAGAGAAATTTCTTCATTTTTGCTACAAAATAGGGGAATTTCTGCTTTTTTTGCCTCTAAATAAGTGGAATTTCTGTCTTTTTCCCCCAAAACAAAGGGAATTTCTGTCTTTTTTGCCCCAAAATAATAAAAATTTCTGACTTATTACACTGACATAAGTGAAATTTCTGCAATTTTGCCCCAAAATAAGGGAAATTTCTGCATTTTTGCCCCCAAATAAGGGGAATTTCAGACTTTTTACCTCAAAATAAGGGGAATTTCTGCATTTTTGCCACAAAAGATTAGGAATTTCTGCATTTTTGCCCCAAAATAAAAAAAATTTCTGTCTTTTTTCTCTGAAATAAGTGAAATTTCTGCAATTTTGCTCCAAAATAAGGGAAATGTCTGCCTTTTTGACCCAAATAAGGGGAATTTCATCCTTTTTACCTCAAAAAAGGGGAATTTCTGCATTTTTGCCCCAAAATATGGGAAATTTCTGACTTTTTGCCCCAAAATAAGAAAAATTTCTGCAATTTTGTACCAAAATAAAAAAAATTTCTGCCTTTTTGCTTCCAAATATAAAAATTTCTGCTTTTTTTTTGAAATAAGTGAAATTTCTGCAATTTTGCCCCAAAATAAGTGAAATTTCTGCAATTTTGCCCCAAAATAAGTGAAATTTCTGGAATTTTGCCTCAAAATAAGTGGAATTTCTGAGTTTTAACCCAAAATAAGAAGAATTTTTGTCTTTTTGCCCCAAAATATAGGGAATTTTTGACTTTTTGCCCCACAATTAGGGGAATTTCTAAAATTTTGCTTCAAAATACGGGGAATTTCTGCCTTTTTGCCCAAAAATAAGAAGAATGCATACCTTTTTGCCAAAAAAAGGGAAATTAGTTCATTTTTGCTCCAAAATAAGGGGAATTTCTGTTTTTTTGCCTCTAAATAAGTGGAATTTCTGTCTTTTTCCCTCAAAACAAAGGGAATTTCTGTCTTTTTTTGCCCAAAATAAGGAAAATTTCTGACTTATTACCCTGAAATAAGTGAAATTTCTGCACTTTTGCCGCAAAAGAAGGGAAATTTCTGCTTTTTTGCAGCCAAATAAGGGGAATTTCAGCCATTTTACCTCAAAATAAGAAGAATTTCTGCATTTTTGCCACAAAATATTAGGTATTTCTGCCTTTTTGCCCTAAAATAAGAAAAATTTTTGCCTTTTTTCACTGCAATAAGTGAAATTTCTGCAATTTTGCCCCATAATAAGTGAAATTTCTGCAATTTTGCGCCAAAATAACGGAAATTTCTGGAATTTTGCCCCAAATAAGTGGAATTTCTGAGTTTTGCACCAAAATAAGGAGTATTTCTGTTTTTTGCCCTAACATATAGGGAATTTCTGCCTTTTTGCACCACAATTAGCGGAATTTCTGCAATTTTGCTCCAAAATAGGAGGAATTTCTGCGTTTTAGCCTCAAAATAAGGGGAATGTATACCTTTTGCCACAAAAAAAGGGAAATTTCTTCATTTTTGCTCCAAATTAAAGGAATTTCTGCTTTTTTGCCTCTAAAAAAGTGGAATTTCTGTCTTTTTTCCCAAAAACAAAGGGAATTTCTGTCTTTTACCCCAAAATAAGGAAAATTTCTGACTTATTACCCTGAATTAGTTAAATTTTTGCAATTTTGCCTCAAAATAAGGAAATTTCTGCCTTATTGCCCCCAATTAAGGTGAATTTCGGCCTTTTTCCTCAAAATAAGGGGAATTTCTGCATTTTTGCCCCAAAATATGGGAATTTTCCGCCTCTTTGCTCCAAAATAAAAAAAATTCTTCAATTTTGTACCAAAATAAATAAAATTTCTGCCTTTTTGCCCCAAAATAAGAAAATTTCTGCTTTTTTTTTTTGAAATAAGTGAAATTTCTGCAATTTTGCCCCAAAATAAGTGAAATTTCTGCAATTTTGCCCTAAAATAAGTGAAATTTCTGGAATTTTGCTCCAAAATAAGTGGAATTTCTGAGTTTTGCCCCAAAATAATGAGAATTTCTGTCTTTTTGCCACAACATATAGGGAATTTATGCCTTTTTGCCCCACAATTAGGGGAATTTCTGCAATTTTGCTCCAAATTATGGGGAATTACTGCCTTTTTGCCCGAAAATAAGAAGAATGCATAGCTTTTTGCCATAGAAAAAGGAAATTTCTTCATTTTTGCTCCAAAATAAGGGGAATTTCTGCTTTTTTGCATCTAAATAAGTGGAATTTCTGTCTTTTTCCCCCAAAACAAATGGAATTTCTGTCTTTTTTGCCCCAAAATAAGGAAAATTTCTGCATTTTTTTTCCTGAAATAAGTGAAATTTCAGCATTTTTGCCCCAAAATATGGGAAATTTCTGCCTTTTTGCCCAAAATACAAAAAATTTCTCCAATTTTGTACCAAAATAAAAGAAATTTCTGGCTTTTTGCCCCAAAATAAGAAAATTTCTGCTTTTTTTCCCTTAAATAAGTGAAATTTCTGCAATTTTCCCCAAAAAAAGTAAAATTTCTGCAATTTTGCCCCAAAATAAGAGAAATTTCTGGAATTTTGCCGCAAAATAATTGGAATTTCTGAGTTTTGCCCAAAAATAAAAAGAATTTCTGTCTTTATGCCCCAACATATAGGGAATTTCTGCCTTTTTGTCTCACTATTAGAGGAATTTCTGCAATTTTGCTCC
Source organism: Micromys minutus (assembly GCF_963924665.1). Classification (NCBI taxonomy): domain Eukaryota; kingdom Metazoa; phylum Chordata; class Mammalia; order Rodentia; family Muridae; genus Micromys; species Micromys minutus. The sequence continues at coordinate 427,979 of NW_027667209.1, forward strand.
AAAATACGGGAAATTTCTGCCTTTTTGCCCCAAAATAAGAATAATGCATACCTTTTTGCCATAAAAATGGAAATTTCTTCATTTTTGCTCCAAAATAAGGGGAATTTCTGCTTTTTTTGCCTCTAAATTAGTGGAATTTCTGTCTTTTTCCCCCAAAACAAAGGGAATTTCTGTTCTTTCTTGCCCCTAAATAAAAAAAAATTTCTGACTTATTACACTGACATAAGTGAAATTTCTGCAATTTTGCCCGAAAATAAGGGAAATTTCTGCATTTTTGCCCCCAAATAAGGTGAATTTCAGCCTTTTTACCTCAAAATAAGGGGAATTTCTGCATTTTTGCCACAAAAGATTAGGAATTTCAGCTTTTTTGCCCCAAAATAAAGAAAATTTCTGCCTTTTTTTCCTGAAATAAGTGAAATTTCTGCAATTTTGCCCCAAAATAAAGGAAATGTCTGCCTTTTTGCCTCCAAATAAGGGGAATTTCATCCTTTTTACCTCAAAAAAAGGGGAATTTCTGCATTTTTGCCCCAAAATATGGGAAATTTCTGCCTTTTTGCCCCAAAATAGGAAAAATTTCTGCAATTTTGTACCAAAATAAAAGAAATTTCTGTTTTTTTGCTTCCAAATATAAAAATTTCTGTTTTTTTTCTGAAATAAGTGAAATTTCTGCAATTTTGCCCCAAAATAAGTGAAATTTCTGCAATTTTGCCCCAATATAAGTGAAATTTCTGGAATTTTGCAACAAAATAAGTGGAATTTCTGAGTTTTGACCCAAAATAAGGAGAATTTCTGTCTTTTTGCCCCAAATTATAGGGAATTTCTGCCTTTTTGCCCCACAATTAGGGGAATTTCTGCAATTTTGCTCCAAAATATGGGGAATTTCTGCCTTTTTGCCCGAAAATAAGAAGAATGCATAGCTTTTTGCCATAGAAAAAGGAAATTTCTTCATTTTTGCTCCAAAATAAGGGGAATTTCTGCTTTTTTGCATCTAAATAAGTGGAATTTCTGTCTTTTTCCCCCAAAACAAATGGAATTTCTGTACTTTTTGCCCCAATATAAGGAAAATTTCTGCATTTTTTTCCTGAAATAAGTGAAATTTCAGCATTTTTTCAACAAAATATGGGAAATTTCTGCCTTTTTGCCCAAAATACAAAAAATTTCTCCAATTTTGTACCAAAATAAAAGAAATTTCTGGCTTTTGGCCCCAAAATAAGAAAAATTTTGCTTTTTTTCCCTTAAATAAGTGAAATTTCTGCAATTTTCCCCAAAATATGTAAAATTTCTGCAATTTTGCCCCAAAATAAGAGAAATTTCTGGAATTTTGCCGCAAAATAATTGGAATTTCTGAGTTTTGCCAAAAAATAAAGAGAATTTCTGTCTTTATGCCCCAACATATAGGGAATTTCTGCCTTTTTGCCCCACTATTAGAGGAATTTCTGCAATTTTGCTCCAAAATACGGGAAATTTCTGCCTTTTTGCCCCAAAATAAGAATAATGCATACCTTTTTGCCATAAAAATGGAAATTTCTTCATTTTTGCTCCAAAATAAGGGGAATTTCTGCTTTTTTTGCCTCTAAATTAGTGGAATTTCTGTCTTTTCCCCCCAAAACAAAGGGAATTTCTGTTCTTTTTTGCCCCTAAATAAAAAAAAAATTTCTGACTTATTACACTGACATAAGTGAAATTTCTGCAATTTTGCCCGAAAATAAGGAAAATTTCTGCATTTTTGCCCCCAAATAAGGGGAATTTCAGCCTTTTTACCTCAAAATAAAGGGAATTTCTGCATTTTTGCCTCAAAAGATTAGGAATTTCAGCTTTTTTGCCCCAAAATAAAGAAAATTTCTGCCTTTTTTTCCTGAAATAAGTGAAATTTCTGCAATTTTGCCCCAAAATAAGGGAAATGTCTGCCTTTTTGCCCCCAAATAAGGGGAATTTCATCCTTTTCACCTCAAAAAAAGGGGAATTTCTGCATTTTTGCCCCACAATATGGGAAATTTCTGCCTTTTTGCCCCAAAATAAGAAAAATTTCTGCAATTTTGTACCAAAATAAAAGAAATTTCTGTTTTTTTGCTTCCAAATATAAAAATTTCTGCTTTTTTTTCTGAAATAAGTGAAATTTCTGCAATTTTGCCCAAAAATAAGTGAAATATCTGCAATTTTACCCCAAAATAAGTGAAATTTCTGGAATTTTGCCCCAAAATAAGTGGAAATTCTGAGTTTTGACCCAAAATAAGGAGAATTTCTGTCTTTTTGCCCCAAATTATAGGGAATTTCTGCCTTTTTGCCCCACAATTAGGGGAATTTCTGCAATTTTGCTCCAAAATATGGGGAATTTATGCCTTTTTGCCCGAAAATAAGAAGAATGCATAGCTTTTTGTCATAGAAAAAGGAAATTTCTTCATTTTTGTTCCAAAATAAGGGGAATTTCTGCTTTTTTGCATCTAAATAAGTGGAATTTCTGTCTTTTTCCCCCAAAACAAAGGGAATTTCTGTCTTTTCTGCCCCAAAATAAGGAAAATTTCTGCATTTTTTTCCTGAAATAAGTGAAATTTCAGCATTTTTGCCCCAAAATATAGGAAATTTCTGCCTTTTTGCCCAAAATACAAAAAAATTTCTCCAATTTTGTACCAAAATAAAAGAAATTTCTGGCTTTTGGCCCCAAAATAAGAAAAATTTTGCTTTTTTTCCTTAAATAAGTGAAATTTCTGCAATTTTCCCCAAAATAAGTAAAATTTCTGCAATTTTGCCCCAAAATAAGAGAAATTTCTGGAATTTTGCCGCAAAATAATTGGAATTTCTGAGTTTTGCCCAAAACTAAAGGGAATTTCTGTCTTTATGCCCCAACATATAGGGAATTTCTGCCTTTTTGCCCCACTATTAGAGGAATTTCTGCAATTTTGCTCCAAAATACGGGAAATTTCTGCCTTTTTGCCCCAAAATAAGAATAATGCATACCTTTTAGCCATAAAAATGAAAATTTCTTCATTTTTGCTCCAAAATAAGGGGAATTTCTGCTTTTTTTGCCTCTAAATTAGTGGATTTTCTGTCTTTTTCCCCCAAAACAAAGGGAATTTCTGTTCTTTTTTGCCCCTAAATAAAAAAAATTTCTGACTTATTACACTGACATAAGTAAAATTTCTGCAATTTTGCCCGAAAATAAGGGAAATTTCTGCATTTTTGCCCCCAAATAAGGGGAATTTCAGCCTTTTTACCTCAAAATAAAGGGAATTTCTGCATTTTTGCCACAAAAGATTAGGAATTTCAGCTTTTTGCCCCAAAATAAAGAAAATTTCTGCCTGTTTTTCCTGAAATAAGTTAAATTTCTGCAATTTTGCCCCAAAATAAGGGAAATGTCTGCCTTTTTGCCCCAAATAAGGGGAATTTCATCCTTTTTACCTCAAAAAAGGGGAATTTCTGCATTTTTGCCCCAAAATATGGGAAATTTCTGCCTTTTTACCCCAAAATAAGAAAAATTTCTGCAATTGTGTACCAAAATAAAAGAAATTTCTGTTTTTTTGCTTCCAAATATAAAAATTTCTGCTTTTTTTCTGAAATAAGTGAAATTTCTGCAATTTTGCCCCAAAATAAGTGAAATTTCTGCAATTTTGCCCCAAAATAAGTGAAATTTCTGGAATTTTGCCCCAAAATTAGTGGAATTTCTGAGTTTTGACCCAAAAATAAGTAGAATTTCTGTCTTTTTGCCCCAACATATAGAGAATTTCTGCCTTTTCGCCCCACAATTAGGGGAATTTCAGCAATTTTGCTCCAAAATACGGGGAATTTCTGCCTTTTTGCCCGAAAATAAGAAGAATGCATAACTTTTTGCCATAAAAAAGGGAAATTTCTTTATTTTTGCTCCAAAATAAGGGAAATTTCTGCTTTTTTGCCTCTAAATAAGTGGAATTTCTGTCTTTTTCCCCCAAAACAAAGGTAATTTCTGTATTTTTGCCCCAAAATAAGGAAAATTTCTGACTTATTACCCAGAAGTAAGTGAAATTTCTGCAATTTTGCCCCAAAATAAGGGGAATTTCTGCTTCTTTGCTTCTAAATAAGTGGAATTTATGTATTTTTCCCCGAAAACAAAGGGAATTTCTGTCTTTTTTTGCCCAAAATAAGAAAAATTTCTGACTTATTACCCTGAAATAAGTGAAATTTCTGCAATTTTGCCCAAAAAGAAAGGGCATTTCTGCCTCTTTGCCTCCAAATAAGGTGAATTTCAGCATTTTTACCTCAAAATAAGGAAAATTTCTGCATTTTTGCCACACAATATTAGGAATTTCTGCCTTTTTGCCCGAAAATAAGTAAAATTTCTGCCTTTTTTCACTGAAATAAGTGAAATTTCTGCAATTTTGCCCCAAAATAAGTGCAATTTCGGCAATTTTGCCACAAAATAAGGGAAATTTCTGGAATTTTGCCCCAAAATAAGTGGAATTTGTGAGTTTTTCCCCACAATAAGGAGAATTTCTGTTTTTTGCCCTAACATATTGGGAATTTCTGCCTTTTTGCCCCACAATTAGGGGAATTTCTTCAATTTTGCTCCAAAATACCGGGAATTTCAGCTTTTTAGCCTGAAAATAAAGGGAATGTATACTTTTTGCCACAAAAAAGAAAAATTTCTTCATTTTTGCTCCAAAATAAAAGGAATTTCTACTTTTTTGACTCTAAAGGAGTGGAATTTCTGTCTTTTTTTCTCAAAAACAAAGGGAATTTCTGTCTTTTTGCCCCAAAATAAGAAAAATTTCTGACTTATTACCCTGAAATAAGTTAAATTTTTGCAATTTTGCCCCAAAATAAAGAAATTTCTGCCTTATTGCCCCCAATTAAGAAGAATTGCAGCCTTTTTCCTCAAAATAAGGGGAATTTCTGCATTTTTGCCCCAAAATATGGGAATTTTCTGCCTCTTTGCTCCAAAATAAAAAAAATTTCTGCAATTTTGTACCAAAATAAAAGAAATTTCTGCCTTTTTGCCCCAAAATAAGAAAATTTCTGCTTTTTTTTTAAATAAGTGAAATTTCTGCAATTTTGCCCCAAAATAACTGAAATTTCTTCAATTTTGCCCTAAAATAAGTGAGATTTCTGGAATTTTGCTCCAAAATAAGTGGAATTTCTGAGATTTGCCCCAAAATAATGAGAATTTCTGTCTTTTTGCCCCAACATATAGGGAATTTCTGCCTTTTTGCCCCACAATTAGGGGAATTTCTGCAATTTTGCTCCAAAATATGGGGAATTTCTGCCTTTTTGCTCAAAAATAAAAAGAATGCATAGCTTTTTGCCATATAAAAAGGAAATTTCTTCATTTTTGCTCCAAAATAAGGGGAATTTCTGCTTTTTTGCATCTAAATAAGTGGTATTTCTGTCTTTTTCCACCAAAACAAAGGGAATTTCTCTCTTTTTTGCCCCAAAATAAGGAAAATTTCTGCTATTTTTTCCTGAAATAAGTGAAATTTCTGCATTTTTGCCCCAAAATATGGGAAATTTCTGCTTTTGCCCAAAATAAAAAAAATTTCTGCAATTTTGTACCAAAATAAAAGAAATTTCTGCCTTTTTCCCCCAAAATAAGAAAATTTCTGCTTTTTTTCCCTTAAATAAGTGAAATTTCTGCAATTTTCCCCAAAATAAGTGAAATTTCTGCAATTTTGCCCGAAAATAAGAGAAATTTCTGGAATTTTGTCGCAAAATAATTGGAATTTCTGAGTTCTGCCCCAAAATAAAGAGAATTTCTGTCTTTATGCCCCAACATATAGGGAATTTCTGCCTTTTTGCCCAACAATTAGAGGAATTTTTGCAATTTTGCTCCAAAATACGAGAAATTTCTGCTTTTTTGCCCCAAAATAAGACGAATGCATACGTTTTTGCCATAAAAATGGAAATTTCTTCATTTTTACTCCAAAATAAGGGGAATTTCTGATTTTTTTGCCTCTAAATTAGTGGAATTTCTGTCTTTTTACCCCAAAACAAAGGGAATTTCTGTCTTTTTTGCCCCTAAATAAAAAAAAAATTCTGACTTATTACACAGACATAAGTGAAATTTCTGCAATTTTCGCCCCAAAATAAGGGAAATTTCTGAATTTTTGCCCCCAAATAAGGGGAATTTCAGCCTTTTTACCTCAAAATAAAAGGAATTTCTGCATTTTTGCCACAAAAGATTAGGAATTTCTGCATTTTTGCCGCAAAATATGAAAATATCTGCCTTTTTTCCCTGAAATAAGTGAAATTTCTTCAATTTTGCCCCAAAATAAGGGAAATGTCTGCCTTTTTGCCCCCAAATAAGGGGATTTTCATCCTTTTTACCTCAAAAAAAGGGAAATTTCTGCATTTTTGCCCCAAAATATGGGAAATTTCTGCCTTTTTGCCCCGAAATAAGAAAAATTTCTGCAATTTTGTACCAAATTAAAAGAAATTTCTGTCTTTTTGCTTCCAAATATAAATATTTCTGCTTTTTTTTCTGAAATAAGTGAAATTTCTGCAATTTTGCCCCAAAATAAGTGAAATTTCTGGAATTTTGCCCCAAAATAAGTGGAATTTCTGAGTTTTGACCCAAAAATAAGTAGAATTTCTGTCTTTTTGCCCAAACATATAGGGAATTTCTGCCTTTTCGCCCCACAATTAGGGGAATTTCAGCAATTTTGCTCCAAAATACGGGGAATTTCTGCCTTTTTGCCCGAAAATAAGAAGAATGCATAACTTTTTGCCATAAAAAAGGGAAATTTCTTCATTTTTGCTCCAAAATAAGGGAAATTTCTGCTTTTTTGCCTCTAAATAAGTGGAATTTCGGTCTTTTTCCCCAAAAACAAAGGTAATTTCTGTTTTTTTCCCCAAAATATGGAAAATTTCTGACTTATTACCCTGAAGTAAGTGAAATTTCTGCAATTTTGCCCCAAAATAAGGGGAATTTCTGCTTTTTTACCTCTAAATAAGTGGAATTTATGTATTTTTACCCAAAAACAAAAGAAATTTCTGTCTTTTTTTGCACAAAATAAAAAAAAATTTCTGACTTATTACCCTGAAATAAGTGAAATTTCTGCAATTTTGCCCCAAGAGAAGAGAAATTTTTGCCTTTTTGCCCCCAAATAAGATGAATTTCAGCCTTTTTACCTCAAAATAAGGAGAATTTCTGCATTTTTGCCACAAAATATTAGGAATTTCTGCCTTTTTGCCCAAAAATAAGGAAAATTTCTGCATTTTTTCACTGAAATAAGTGAAATTTCTGCAATTTTGCTTCAAAATAATTGAAATTTCTGCAATTATGCCCCAAAATATGGGAAATTTCTGCCTTTTTGCCCCAAAATAAGAAAAATTTCTGCAATTTTGTACCAAAATAAAAGAAATTTCTGCGTTTTTGCTTCCAAATATAAAAATTTCTGCTTTTTTTTCTGAAATAAGTGAAATTTCTGCAATTTTGCCCCAAAATAAGTGAAATTTCTGGAATTTTGCCCCAAAATAAGTGGAATTTCTTAGAATTGACCCAAAATAAGGAGAATTTCTGTCTTTTTGCCCCAACATATAGGGAATTTCTGCCTTTTTGCCCCACAATTAGGGGAATTTCTGCAATTTTACTCCAAAATACGGGGAATTTCTGTTTTTTTGCCCGAAAATAAGAAGAATGCATAACTTTTTGCCATAAAAAAGGGAAATTTCTTCATTTATGCTACATAATAAGGGGAATTTCTGCATTTTTGCCTCTAAATAAGTGGAATTTCTGTCGTTTTCCCCCAAAACAAAGGTAATTTCTGTTTTTTTGCCCCAAAATAAGGAAAATTTCTGACTTATTACCCTGAAGTAAGTGAAATTTCTGCAATTTTGCCCCAAAATAAGGGGAATTTCTGCTTCTTTGCCTCTAAATAAGTAGAATTTATGTATTTTTGACCCAAAACAAAGGGAATTTCTGTCTTTTTTAGCCCAAAATTAGAAAAATTTCTGACTTATTACCCTGAAATAAGTGAAATTTCTGCAATATTGCCTAAAAAGAAGGGAAATTTCTGCCTTTTTGCCCCCAAATAAGGAGAATTTCAGCCTTTTTACCTCATAATAAGGGGAATTTCTGCATTTTTGCCACAAAATATTAGGAATTTCTGCCTTTTTGCCCCAAAATAAGGAAAATTTCTGCCTTTTTTCCCTGAAATAAGTTAAATTTCTGCAATTTTGCCCCAAAATAGTGAAATTTCTGCGATTTTGCCCCAAAATAAGGGAAATTTCTGGAATTTTGCCCCAAAATAAGTGGAATTTCTGAGTTTTGCCCCACAATAAGTAGAATTTCTGTTTTTTGCCCTAACATATAGGGAATTTCTGCCTTTTTGCCCCACAATTAGGGGAATTTCTGCTATTTTGCTCCAAAATACGGGGAATTTATGCTTTTTAGCCGAAAATAAAGGGATTGTATACCTTTTGCCACAAAAAAGAAAAATTTCTTCATTTTTGCTCCAAAATAAAAGGAATTTCTGCTTTTTTGCCTCTAAAAAAGTGGAATTTCTGTCTTTTTTTTCTCAAAAACAAAGGGAATTTCTCTCTTTTTGCCCCAAAATAAAAAAAAATTTCTGACTTATTACCCTGAAATAAGTTAAATTTTTGCAATTTTGCCCCAAAATAAGGAAATTTCTGCCTTATTGCCCCCAATTAAGGGGAATTTCAGCCTTTTTCCTCAAAATAAGAGGAATTTCTGCATTTTTGCCCCAAAATATGGGAAATTTCTGCCTTTTTGCTCCAAAATAAAAAAAATTTCTGCAATTTTGTACCAAAATAAAAGAAATTTCTGCCTTTTTGCCCCAAAATAAGAAAATTTCTGCTTTTTTTCCCTTAAATAAGTGAAATTTCTGCAATTTTTCCCAAAATAATTGAAATTTCTGCAATTTTACCCCAAAATAAGAGAAATTTTTGGAATTTTGCCGCATAATTGGAATTTCTGAGTTTTGCCCCAAAATAAGAAGAATTTCTGTCTTTATGCCCCAACATATAGGGAATTTCTGCATTTTTGCCCCACAATTAGAGGAATTTCTGCAATTTTGCTCCAAAATACAGAAATATCTTCCTTTTTGCCCCAAAATAAGAAGAATGCATACATTTTGCCATAAAAATGGAAATTTCTTCATTTTTGCTCCAAAATAAGGGGAATTTCTGCTTTTTTTGCCTCTAAATTAGTGGATTTTCTGTCTTTTTCCCCCCCAAAAAAGGGAATTTCTGTCTCTTTTGCCCCTAAATAAAAAAAATTTCTGACTTATTACACTGACATAAGTGAAATTTCTGCAATTTTGCCCCAAAATAAGGGAAATTTCTGCATTTTTCCCCCAAATAAGGGGAATTTCAGCCTTTTTACCTCAAAATAAAAGGAATTTCTGCATTTTTGCCACAAAAGATTAGGAATTTCTGCATTTTTGCCCCAAGAAAAGAAAATTTCTGCCTTTTTTCTCTGAAATAAGTGAAATTTCTTCAATTTTGCCCAAAAATAAGGGAAATGTCTTCCTTTTTGCCCCCAAATAAGGGGAATTTCATCGTTTTTACCTCAAAAAGGGGGAATTTCTGAATTTTTGCCCCAAAATATGGGAAATTTCTGCCTTTTTGGCCCAAAATATGAAAAAATTTCTGCAATTTTATACCAAAATAAAAGATATTTCTGCCTTTTTGCTTCCAAATATAAAAATTTCTGCTTTTTTTTTCTGAAATAAGTGAAATTTCTGCAATTTTGCCCCAAAATAAGTGAAATTTCTGCAATTTTGCCCCAAAATAAGTGAAATTTCTGCAATTTTGCCCCCAAATAAGTTAAATTTCTGGAATTTTGCCCCAAAATAAGGGAAATTTCTGATATTTTGCCCCAAAATGAGTGGAATTTCTGAGTTTTGCCCCAAAATAAGGAGAATTTCTGTCTTTTTGCCCCAACATATAGGGAATTTCTGCCTTTTTGCCCCACAATTTGGTTAATTTCTGCAATTTTGCTCCAAAATACGGGGAATTTCTGCCTTTTTGCCTGAAAATAAGAAGAATGCATACCTTTTTGCCATAAAAAAGGGAAATTTCTGTAATTTTGCTCCAAAATAAGGGGAATATCTGCATTTTTGCCTCTAAATACGTGGAATTTCTGTCTTTTCCCCCCAAAACAAAGGTAATTTCTGTTTTTTTGCCCCAAAATAAGGAAAATTTCTGACTTATTACCGAAGTAAGTGAAATTTCTGCAATTTTGCCCCAAAATAAGGGGAATTTCTGCTTTTTTGCCTCTAAATAAGTGGAATTTATGTATTTTTCCCCCAAAACAAAGGGAATTTCTGTCTTTTTTTGCCCAAAATAGAAAAAATTTCTGACTTATTACCCTGAAATAAGTGAAATTTCTGCAATTTTGCCCCAAAATAAGGGAAATGTCTGCCTTTTTGCCCCCAAATAAGGGGAATTTCATCCTTTTTACCTCAAAAAAGGGAAATTTCTGCCTTTTTGCCCCAAAATAAGAAAAATTTCTGCAATTTTGGACCAAAATAAAAGAAATTTTTGCCTTTTTGCTTCCAAATATAAAAATTTCTGCCTTTTTTTCTGAAATAAGTGAAATTTCTGCAATTTTGCCCCAAAATAAGTGAAATTTCTGCAATTTTGCCCCAAAATAAGTGAAATTTTTGGAATTTTGCCCCAAAATAAGTGGAATTTCTGAGTTTTGACCCAAAATAAGAAGAATTTCTGTCTTTTTGCCCCAAAATATAGGGAATTTCTGCCTTTTTGCCCCACTATTAGAAGAATTTCTGCAATTTTGCTCCAAAATACGGGGAATTTCTGCTTTTTTGCCCGAAAATAAGAAGAATGCATAACTTTTTGCCATAAAAAAGGGAAATTACTGCAATTTTGCTCCAAAATAAGGGGAATTTCTGCTTTTTTGCCTCTAAATAAGTGGAATTTCTGTCTTTTTCCCCCAAAACAAAGGTAATTTCTGTTTTTTTGCCTCAAAATAAAGAGAATTTCTGACTTATTACCATGAAATAAGTGAAATTTCTGTAATTTTGCCCCAAAATAAGGGGAATTTCTGTTTTTTTGCCTCTAAATAAGTGGAATTTATGTATTTTTCCCCCAAAACAAAGGGAATTTCTGTCTTTTTTTGCCCAAAATAAGGAAAATTTCTGACTTATTACCCTGAAATAAGTGAAATTTCTGCAATTTTGCCCCCAAAAAAGGGAAATTTCTTCTTTTTCCCCCCATTAAGGTGAATTTCAGCCGTTTTACCTTAAAATAACGGGAATTTCTGCATTTTTGCCACAAAATATTAGGAATTTCTGCCTTTTTGCCCCAAAATAAGGAAAATTTCTGCCTTTTTTCACTGAAATAAGTGAAATTTCTTCAATTTTGCCCCAAAATAAAGGAAATGTCTGCCTTTTTGCCCCCAAATAAGGGGAATTTAATACTTTTTACCTCAAAAAAAGATGAATTTCTGCATTTTTGCCCCAAAATATGGGAAATTTCTGCTTTTTGTCCCAAAATATAAAAAATTTCTGCAATTTTGTACCAAAATAAAAGAAATTTCTGCCTTTTTGCTTCCAAATATAAAAATTTCTGCTTTTTTTTCTGAAATAAGTGAAATTTCTGCAATTTTGCCCCAAAATAAGTGAAATTTCTGCAATTTTGCCTGAAAATAAGTGAAATTTTTGAATTTTGCCCCTAAATAAGTGGAATTTCTGAGTTTTGACACAAAATAAGTAGAATTTCTGTCTTTATGCCCCAACATATAGGGAATTTCTGCCTTTTTGCCCCACAATTAGGGGAATTTCAGCAATTTTGCTCCAAAATACATGGAATTTCTGCCTTTTTCCCCGAAAATAAGAAGAATGCATACCTTTTTGCCATAAAAAAGGGAAATTTCTGTAATTTTGCTCCAAAATAAGAGGAATTTCTGCATTTTTGCCTCTAAATAAGGGGAATTTCTGTCTTTACCCGCAAAACAAAGGTAATTTCTGTTTTTTTGCCCCAAAATAAGGAAAATTTCTGACTTATTACCCTGAAGTAAGTGAAATTTCTGCAATTTTGCCCCAAAATAAGGGGAATTTCTGCTTTTTTGCCTCTAAATAAGTGGAATTTATGTATTTTTCCCCCAAAACAAAGGGAATTTCTGTCTTTTTTTGCCCAAAATAAGAAAAATTTCTGACCTATTACCCTGAAATAAGTGAAATTTCTGCAATTTTGCCTTAAGAGAAGGGAAATTTCTGCCTTTTTGCCCCCAAATAAGGGGAATTTCAGCCTTTTTACCTCAAAATAAGGGGAATTTCTGCATTTTTGCCACAAAATATTAGGAATTTCTGCCTTTTTGCCCCAAAATAAAAAAAATTTCTGCCTTTTTTCACTGAAATAAGTGAAATTTATGCAATTTTGCCCCAAAATAAGTGAAATTTCTGCAATTATGCCCTAAATATGGGAAATTTCTGCCTTTTTTCTCCAAAATAAAAAAATTTCTGCAATTTTGTACCAAAATAAAAGAAATTTCTGCCTTTTTGCCCCAAAATAAGAAAATTTCTGCTTTTTTTTGAAATAAGTGAAATTTCTGCAATTTTGCCCCAAAATAAATGAAATTTCTGCAATTCTGCCCCCAAATAAGTTAAATTTCTGGAATTTTGCTCCAAAATAAGTGGAATTTCTGAGTTTTGCCCCAAAATAATGAGAATTTCTTTTTTTTTGCCCCAACATATAGGGAATTTCTGCCTTTTTGCCCCACATTTAGGAGAATTTCTGCAATTTTGCTCCAAAATATGGGGAATTTCTGCCTTTTTGCCCGAAAATAAGAAGAATGCATAGCTTTTTGCCATAAAAAAGCAAATTTATTCATTTTTGCTCCAAAATAAGGGGAATTTCTGCTTTTTTGCATTTAAATAAGTGGAATTTCTGTATTTTTCCCCAAAAACAAAGGGAATTGCTGTATTTTTTGCCCCAAAATAAGGAAAATGTCTGCCTTTTTTCCCTGAAATAAGTAAAATTTCTGCATTTTTGCCTCAAAATATGAGAAATTTCTGACTTTTTGCCCAAAATAAAAAAAATTTCTGCAATTTTGTACCAAAATAAAAGAAATTTCTTCCTTTTGCCCCAAAATTAGAAAATTTCTTCTTTTTTGCCCCAAAATAAGAAAATTTCTTCTTTTTTTCCCTTAAATAAGTGAAATTTCTGCAATTTTGCCCAAAAATAAGGGAAATTTCTGGAATTTTGCCGCAAAATAATTGGAATTTCTGAGTTTTGCCCCAAAATAAGGAGAATTTCTGTCTTTATGCTTCAACATATAGGGAATTTCTGCCTCTTTGCCCCACGATTAGAGGAATTTCTGCAATTTTGCTCCAAAATACGGGAAATTTCTGCCTTTTTGCCCCAAAATAAGAAGAATGCATACCTTTTTGCCATAAAAAAGGGAAATTTCTTCATTTTTGCTCCAAAATAAGGAGAATTTTTGCTTTTTTTGCCTCTAAATTAGTGGAATTTCTGTCTTTTTCCCCCAAAACAAAGGGAATTTCTGTTTTTTTCCCCTAAATAAAAAAAATTTCTGACTTATTACACTGACATAAGTGAAATTTTTGCAATTTGCCCCAAAATAAGGGAAATTTCTTTATTTTTGCCCTCAAATAAGGGGAATTTCAGCCTTTTTACCTCAAAATAAGGAGAATTTCTGCATTTTTGCCACAAAAGATTAGGAATTTCTGCTTTTTTGCGCCAAAATAAGAAAAATTTCTGCCTTTTTTCCCTGAAATAAGTGAAATTTCTGCAATTTTGCCCCAAAATAAGGGAAATTTCTGCTTTTTTGCACTCAAATAAGAGGAATTTCACCCTTTTACCTCAAAATAAAGGGAATTTCTGCATTTTTGCCACAAAATATTAAAAATTTCTGCCTTTTTGCCCCAAAATAAGGAAAATTTCTACATTTTTTCCCTGCCATAAGTGAAATTTCTGCAATTTTGCCCAAATATAAGTGAAAATTCTGCAATTTTTTTCCAAAATAAGGGAAATTTCTGCATTTTTGACCCCTAATAAGGGGAATTTCAGCCTTTTTACCTCAAAATAAAGGGAATTTCAGCATTTTTGCCACAAAAGATTACGAATTTCTGCTTTTTTCCCCAAAATAAGAAAAATTTCTGACTTATTACCCTGAAATAAGTGAAATTTCTGCAATTTTGCCCGAAAATAAGGGAAATGTCTGCCTTTTTACCCCCAAATAAAGGGAATTTCATCCTTTTTACCTCAAAAAAAGGGGAATTTCTGCATTTTTGCCCCAAAATATGGGAAATTTCTGCCTTTTTGCCCCAAAATAAGAAAAATTTCTGCAATTTTGTACCAAACTAAAAGAAATTTCTGCCTTTTTGCTTCCAAATATAAAAATTTCTGCCTTTTTTTCTGAAATAAGTGAAATTTCTGCAATTTTGCCCCAAAATAAGTGAAATTTTTGGAATTTTGCCCCAAAATAAGTGGAATTTCTGAGTTTTGACCCAAAATAAGGAGAATTTCTGTCTTTTTGCCCCAAAATATAGGGAATTTCTGCCTTTTTGCCCCACAATTAGAAGAATTTCTGCAATTTTGCTCCAAAATACGGGGAATTTCTGCTTTTTTGCCCGAAAATAAGAAGAATGCATAAATTTTTGCCATAAAAAAGGGAAATTACTGCAATTTTGCTCCAAAATAGGGGGAATTTCTGCTTTTTTGCCTCTAAATAAGTGGAATTTCTGTCTTTTTCCCCCAAAACAAAGGTAATTTCTGTTTTTTTGCCCCAAAATAAAGAAAATTTCTGACTTATTACTATGAAATAAGTAAAATTTCTGCAATTTTGCCCCAAAATAAAGGGAATTTCTGCTTTTTTGCCTCTAAATAAGTGGAATTTATGTATTTTTCCCCCAAAACAAAGGGAATTTCTGTCTTTTTTTGCCCAAAATAAGGAAAATTTCTGACTTATTACCCTGAAATAAGTGAAATTTCTGCAATTTTGCCCCAAAAGAAGGGAAATTTCTTCTTTTTCCCCCCATTAAGGTGAATTTCAGCCGTTTTACCTCAAAATAATGGGAATTTCTGTATTTTTGCCACAAAATATTAGGAATTTCTGCTTTTTTGCCCCAAAATAAGGAAAATTTGTGCCTTTTTTTCACTGAAATAAGTGAAATTTCTTCAATTTTGCCCCAAAATAAGGGAAATGTCTGCATTTTTGCCCCCAAATAAGGGGAATTTCATCCTTTCTACCTCAAAAAAAGAGGAATTTCTGCATTTTTGCCCCAAAATATGGGAAATTTCTGCTTTTTGCCCCAAAATATAAAAAATTTCTGCAATTTTGTACCAAAATAAAAGAAATTTCTGTCTTTTTGCTTCCAAATATAAAAATTTCTGCTTTTTTTTCTGAAATAAGTGAAATTTCTGCAATTTTGCCCCAAAATAAGTGAAATTTCTGTAATTTTGCCTCAAAATAAGTGAAATTTTTGGAATTTTGCCCCAAAATAAGTGGAATTTCTGAGTTTTGACCCAAAATAAGTAGAATTTCTGTCTATTTGCCCCAACATATAGGGAATTTCTGCCTTTTTGCCCCACAATTAGGGGAATTTCAGCAATTTTGCTCCAAAATACGAGGAATTTCTGCCTTTTTGCCCGAAAATAAGAAGAATGCATACCTTTTTGCCATAAAAAAGGGAAATTTCTGTAATTTTGCTCCAAAATAAGAGGAATTTCAGCATTTTTGCCTCTAAATAAGGGGAATTTCTGCCTTTACCCGCAAAACAAAGGTAATTTCTGTTTTTTTGCCCCAAAATAAGAAAAATTTCTGCAATTTTGTACCAAAATAAAAGAAATTTCTGGTTTTTTGCTTCCAAATATAAAAATTTCTGCCTTTTTTCTGAAATAATTGAAATTTCTGCACTTTTGCCCCAAAATAAGTGAAATTTCTGCAATTTTGCCCCCAAATAAGTGAAATTTCTGGAATTTTGCCGCAAAATAAATGGAATTTCTGAGTTTTGACCCAAAGTAAGGAGAATTTCTGTCTTTTTGCCCCAACATATAGGGAATTTCTGTTTTTTTGCCCCACAATTAGGGGAATTTCTGCAATTTTGCTCCAAAATACGGGGAATTTCTGCTTTTTTGCCCGAAAATAAGAAGAATGCATAACTTTTTGCCATAAAAAAGGGAAATTTCTTCATTTTTGCTCCAAAATAAGGGAAATTTCTGCTTTTTTGCCCCTAAATAAGTGGAATTTCTGTCTTTTTCCCCCAAAACAAAGGTAATTTCTGTTTTTTTGCCCCAAAATAAGGAAAATTTCTGACTTATTACCCTGAAGTAAGTGAAATTTCTGCAATTTTGCCCCAAAATAAGGGGAATTTCTGCTTCTTTGCTTCTAAATAAGTGGAATTTATGTATTTTTCCCCGAAAACAAAGGGAATTTCTGTCTTTTTTTGCCCAAAATAAGAAAAATTTCTGACTTATTACCCTGAAATAAGTGAAATTTCTGCAATTTTGCCCAAAAAGAAGGGAAATTTCTGCCTCTTTGCCTCCAAATAAGGTGAATTTCAGCATTTTTACCTCAAAATAAGGGGAATTTCTGCAGTTTTGCCACAAAATATTAGGAATTTCTGCCTTTTTGCCCCAAAATAAGGAAAATTTCTGCCTTTTTTCACTGAAATAAGTGAAATTTCTGCAATTTTGCCCCAAAATAAGTGAAATTTCTGCAATTTTGCCCCAAAATAAGGAAAATTTCTGTAATTTTGCCCCAAATAAGTAGAATTTGTGAGTTTTTCCCCACAATAAGGAGAATTTCTGTTTTTTGCCCTAACATATTGGGAATTTCTGCCTTTTTGCCCCACAATTAGGGAAATTTCTGCAATTTTGCTCCAAAATACGGGGAATTTCTGCTTTTTAGCCTGAAAATAAAGGGAATGTATACTTTTTGCCACAAAAAAGGGAAATTTCTTCATTTTTGCTCCAAAATAAAAGGAATTTCTACTTTTTTGCCTCTAAAAAAGTGGAATTTCTGTCTTTTTTTCTCAAAAACAAAGGGAATTTCTGTCTTTTTGTCCCAAAATAAGAAAAATTTCTGACTTATTATTCTGAAATAAGTTAAATTTTTGCAATTTTGCCCAAAAATAAGGAAATTTCTGCCTTATTGCCCCCAATTAAAGGGAATTTCAGACTTTTTCCTCAAAATAAAAGGAATTTCTGCATTTTTGCCCAAAAATATGGGAATTTTCCGCCTCTTTGCTCCAAAATAAAAAAAATTTCTGCAATTTTGTACCAAAATAAAAGAAATTTCTGCCTTTTTGCCCCAAAATAAGAAAATTTCTGCTTCTTTTTGAAATAAGTGAAATTTCTGCAATTTTGCCCCAAAATAATTGAAATTTCTGTAATTTTTCCCTAAAATAAGTAAAATTTCTGGAATTTTGCTCCAAAATAACTGGAATTTCTGAGTTTTGCCCCAAAATAATGAGAATTTCTGTCTTTTTGCCCCAACATATAGGGAATTTCTGCCTTTTTGCCCCACAATTAGGGGAATTTCTGCAATTTTGCTCCAAAATATGGGGAATTTCTGCCTTTTTGCCCGAAAATAAGAAGAATGCATAGCTTTTTGCCATATAAAAAAGAAATTTCTTCATTTTTGCTCCAATATAAGGGGAATTTCGGCTTTTTTGCATCCAAATAAGTGGAATTTCTGTCTTTTTCCACCAAAACAAAGGGAATTTCTCTCTTTATTGCCCCAAAATAAGGAAAATTTCTGCTATTTTTTCCTGAAATAAGTGAAATTTCTGCATTTTTGCCCCAAAATATGGGAAATTTCTGCTTTTGCCCAAAATAAAAAAAAATTTCTGCAATTTTGTACCAAAATAAAAGAAATTTCTGCCTTTTTACCCCAAAATAAGAAAATTTCTGCTTTTTTTCCCTTAAATAAGTGAAATTACTGCAATTTTCCCCAAAATAAGTGAAATTTCTGCAATTTTGCCCGAAAATAAGAGAAATTTCTGGAATTTTGTCGCAAAATAATTGGAATTTCTGAGTTCTGTCCCAAAATAAGGAAAATTTCTGTCTTTATGCCCCAACATATAGGGAAATTCTGCCTTTTGGCCCCACAATTAGAGGAATTTCTGCAATTTTGCTCCAAAATACGAGAAATTTCTGCCTTTTTGCCCCAAAATAAGACGAATGCATACGTTTATGCCATAAAAATGGAAATTTCTTCATTTTTGCTCCAAAATAAGGGGAATTTCTGATTTTTTTTGCCTCAAAATTAGTGGAATTTCTGTCTTTTTACCCCAAAACAAAGAGAATTTCTGTCTTTTTTGCCCCTAAATAAAAAAAAATTTCTGACTTATTACACTGACATAAGTGAAATTTCTGCAATTTTGCCCCAAAATAAGGGAAATTTCTGAATTTTTGCACCCAAATAAGGGGAATTTCAGCCTTTTTACCTCAAAATAAAGAGAATTTCTGCATTTTTGCCACAAAAGATTAGGAATTTCTGCATTTTTGCCCCAAAATATGAAAATTTCTGCCTTTTTTCCCTGAAATAAATGAAATTTCTTCAATTTTGCCCCAAAATAAGGGAAATGTCTGCAGTTTGCCCCCAAATAAGGGGAATTTCATCCTTTTTACCTCAAAAAAAGGGGAATTTCTGATTTTTGCCCCAAAATATGGGAAATTTCTGCCTTTTTGCCCCAAAATAAGAAAAATTTCTGCAATTTTGTACCAAAATAAAAGAAATTGCTGCCTTTTTGCTTCCAAATATAAAAATTTCTGCTTTTTTTTCTGAAATAATTGAAATTTCTGCAATTTTGCCCCAAAATAAGTGAAATTTCTGCAATTTTGCCCCAAAATAATTGAAATTTCTGGAATTTTGCCCCAAAATAAGTGGAATTTCTGAGGTTTGACCCAAAAATAAGTAGAATTTCTGTCTTTTTGCCCCAACATATAGGGAATTTCTGCCTTTTCGCCCCACAATTAGGGGAATCAGCAATTTTGCTCCAAAATACGTGGAATTTCTGCCTTTTTGCCTGAAAATAAGAAGAATGCATAACTTTTTGCCATAAAAAAGGGAAATTTCTGTAATTTAGCTCCAAAATAAGGGGAATTTCTGCTTTTTTGCCTCTAAATAAGTGGAATTTCTGTCTTTTTCCCGCAAAACAAAGGTAATTTCTGTTTTTTTGCCCCAAAATAAGGAAAATTTCTGACTTATTACCCTGAAGTAAGTGAAATTTCTGCAATTTTGCCCCAAAATAAGGGGAATTTCTGCTTCTTTGCCTCTAAATAAGTGGAATTTATGTATTTTTCCCCGAAAACAAAGTGAATTTCTGTCTTTTTTGGCCCAAAATAAGAAAAATTTCTGACTTATTACCCTGAAATAAGTAAAATTTCTGCAATTTTGCCCAAAAAGAAGGGAAATTTCTGCCTCTTTGCCTCCAAATAAGGTGAATTTCAGCATTTTTACCTCAAAATAAGGGGAATTTCTGCATTTTTGCCACAAAATATTAGGAATTTCTGCCTTTTTGCCCCAAAATAAGGAAAATTTCTGCCTTTTTTCACTGAAATAAGTGAAATTTATGCAATTATGCCCCAAAATATGGGAAATTTCTGCCTTTTTTCTCCAAAATAAAATAATTTCTGCAATTTTGTACCAAAATAAAAGAAATTTCTGCCTTTTTGCCCCAAAATAAGAAAATTTCTGCTTTTTATTGAAATAAGTGAAATTTCTGCAATTTTGCCCCAAAATAAATGAAATTTCTGCAATTTTGCCCCCAAATAAGTTAAATTTCTGGAATTTTGCTCCAAAAAAAGTGGAATTTCTGAGTTTTGCCCCAAAATAATGAGAATTTCTTTCTTTTTGCCCCAACATATAGGGAATTTCTGCCTTTTTGCCCCACATTTAGGGGAATTTCTGCAATTTTGCTCCAAAATATAGGGAATTTCTGCCTTTTTGTCCGAAAATAAGAAGAATGCATAGCTTTTTGCCATAAAAAAGCGAAATTTCTTCATTTTTGCTCCAAAATAAGGGGAATTTCTGCTTTTTTGCATTTAAATAAGTGGAATTTCTTTCTTTTTCCCCAAAAACACAGGGAATTTCTGTATTTTTTGCCCCAAAATAAGGAAAATTTCTGCCTTTTTTCCCTGAAATAAGTGAAATTTCTGCATTTTTGCCTCAAAATATGGGAAATTTCTGCCTTTTTGCCCAAAATAAAAAAAAATTTCTGCAATTTTGTACCAAAATAAAAGAAAATTCTGCCTTTTTGCCCCAAAATAAGAAAATTTCTGCTTTTTTTCCCTTAAATAAGTGAAATTTCTGCAATTTTGCCCCAAAATAAGGGAAATTTCTGGAATTTTGCCGCAAAATAATTGGAATTTCTGAGTTTTGCCCCAAAATAAGGAGAATTTCTGTCTTTATGCTTCAACATATAGGGAATTTCTGCCTTTTTGCCCAACGATTAGAGGAATGTCTGCAATTTTGCTCCAAAATACGGGAAATTTCTGCCTTTTAGCCCCAAAATAAGAAGAATGCACACCTTTTTGCCATAAAAAAGGGAAATTTCTTCATTTTTGCTCCAAAATAAGGAGAATTTTTGATATTTTGCCTCTAAATTAGTGGAATTTCTGTCTTTTTCCCCAAAAACAAAGAATATTTCTGTTTTTTTGCCCCTAAATAAAAAAAATTTCTGACTTATTACACTGACATAAGTGAAATTTCTGCAAATTTCTGCCTTTTTGCCCCACAATTAGGGAAATTTCTGCAATTTTGCTCCAAAATACGGGGAATTTCTGCTTTTTAGCCTGAAAATAAAGGGAATGTATACTTTTTGCCACAAAAAAGGGAAATTTCTTCATTTTGCTCCAAAATAAAAGGAATTTCTACTTTTTTGCCTCTAAAAAAGTGGAATTTCTGTCTTTTTTTTCTCAAAAACAAAGGGAATTTCTGTCTGTTTGCCCCAAAATAAGAAAAATTTCTGACTTATTATTCTGAAATAAGTTAAATTTTTGCAATTTTGCCCAAAAATAAGGAAATTTCTGCCTTATTGCCCCCAATTAAAGGGAATTTCAGACTTTTTCCTCAAAATAAAAGGAATTTCTGCATTTTTGCCCAAAAATATGGGAATTTTCTGCCTCTTTGCTCCAAAATAAAAAAAAATTCTGCAATTTTGTACCAAAATAAAAGAAATTTCTGCCTTTTTGCCCCAAAATAAGAAAATTTCTGCTTCTTTGTGAAATAAGTGAAATTTCTGCAATTTTGCCCCAAAATAATTGAAATTTCTGTAATTTTGCCCTAAAATAAGTAAAATTTCTGGAATTTTGCTCCAAAATAACTGGAATTTCTGAGTTTTGCCCCAAAATAATGAGAATTTCTGTCTTTTTGCCCCAACATATAGGGAATTTCTGCCTTTTTGCCCCACAATTAGGGGAATTTCTGCAATTTTGCTCCAAAATATGGGGAATTTCTGCCTTTTTGCCCGAAAATAAGAAGAATGCATAGCTTTTTGCCATATAAAAAAGAAATTTCTTCATTTTTGCTCCAATATAAGGGGAATTTCTGCTTTTTTGCATCCAAATAAGTGGAATTTCTGTCTTTTTCCACCAAAACAAAGGGAATTTCTCTCTTTATTGCCCCAAAATAAGGAAAATTTCTGCTATTTTTTCCTGAAATAAGTGAAATTTCTGCATTTTTGCCCCAAAATATGGGAAATTTCTGCTTTTGCCCAAAATAAAAAAAAAAATTCTGCAATTTTGTACCAAAATAAAAGAAATTTCTGCCTTTTTACCCCAAAATAAGAAAATTTCTGCTTTTTTTCCTTTAAATAAGTGAAATTACTGCAATTTTCCCCAAAATAAGTGAAATTCCTGCAATTTTGCCCGAAAATAAGAGAAATTTCTGGAATTTTGTCGCAAAATAATTGGAATTTCTGAGTTCTGTCCCAAAATAAGGAAAATTTCTGTCTTTATGCCCCAACATATAGGGAATTTCTGCCTTTTTGCCCCACAATTAGAGGAATTTCTGCAATTTTGCTCCAAAATACGAGAAATTTCTGCCTTTTTGCCCCAAAATAAGACGAATGCATACATTTATGCCATAAAAATGGAAATTTCTTCATTTTTGCTCCAAAATAAGGGGAATTTCTGATTTTTTTTGCCTCAAAATTAGTGGAATTTCTGTCTTTTTACCCCAAAACAAAGAGAATTTCTGTCTTTTTTGCCCCTAAAAAAAAAAAAAAATTCTGACTTATTACACTGACATAAGTGAAATTTCTGCAATTTCGCCCCAAAATAAGGGAAATTTCTGAATTTTTGCACCCAAATAAGGGGAATTTCAGCCTTTTTACCTCAAAATAAAGAGAATTTCTGCATTTTTGCCACAAAAGATTAGGAATTTCTGCATTTTTGCCCCAAAATATGAAAATTTCTGCCTTTTTCCCTGAAATAAATGAAATTTCTTCAATTTTGCCCCAAAATAAGGGAAATGTCTGCAGTTTGCCACCAAATAAGGGGAATTTCATCCTTTTTACCTCAAAAAAAGGGGAATTTCTGATTTTTGCCCCAAAATATGGGAAATTTCTGCCTTTTTGCCCCAAAATAAGAAAAATTTCTGCAATTTTGTACCAAAATAAAAGAAATTTCTGCCTTTTTGCTTCCAAATATAAAAATTTCTGCTTTTTTTTCTGAAATAATTGAAATTTCTGCAATTTTGCCCCAAAATAAGTGAAATTTCTGCAATTTTGCCCCAAAATAATTGAAATTTCTGGAATTTTGCCCCAAAATAAGTGGAATTTCTGAGGTTTGACCCAAAATAAGTAGAATTTCTGTCTTTTTGCCCCAACATATAGGGAATTTCTGCCTTTTCGCCCCACAATTAGGGGAATCAGCAATTTTGCTCCAAAATACGTGGAATTTCTGCCTTTTTGCCTGAAAATAAGAAGAATGCATAACTTTTTGCCATAAAAAAGGGAAATTTCTGTAATTTAGCTCCAAAATAAGGGGAATTTCTGCTTTTTTGCCTCTAAATAAGTGGAATTTCTGTCTTTTTCCCGCCAAACAAAGGTAATTTCTGTTTTTTTGCCCCAAAATAAGGAAAATTTCTGACTTATTACCCTGAAGTAAGTGAAATTTCTGCAATTTTGCCCCAAAATAAGGGGAATTTCTGCTTCTTTGCCTCTAAATAAGTGGAATTTATGTATTTTTCCCCGAAAACAAAGGGAATTTCTGTCTTTTTTGCCCAAAATAAGAAAAATTTCTGACTTATTACCCTGAAATAAGTAAAATTTCTGCAATTTTGCCCAAAAAGAAGGGATATTTCTGCCTCTTTGCCTCCAAATAAGGTGAATTTCAGCATTTTTACCACAAAATAAAAGGAATTTCTGCATTTTTGACACAAAATATTAGGAATTTCTGCCTTTTTGCCCCAAAATAAGGAAAATTTCTGCCTTTTTTCACTGAAATAAGTGAAATTTATGCAATTTTGCCCCAAAATAAGTGAAATTTCTGCAATTATGCCCCAAAATATGGGAAATCTCTGCCTTTTTTCTCCAAAATAAAATAATTTCTGCAATTTTGTACCAACATAAAAGAAATTTCTGCCTTTTTGCCCCAAAATAAGAAAATTTCTGCTTTTTTTTGAAATAAGTGAAATTTCTGAAATTTTGCCCCAAAATAAAAGAAATTTCTGCAATTTTGCCCCCAAATAAGTTAAATTTCTGGAATTTTGCTCCAAAATAAGTGGAATTTCTGAGTTTTGCCCCAAAATAATGAGAATTTCTTTCTTTTTGCCCCAACATATAGGGAATTTCTGCCTTTTTGCCCCACATTTAGGGGAATTTCTGCAATTTTGCTCCAAAATATAGGGACTTTCTGCCTTTTTGCCCGAAAATAAGAAGAATGCATAGCTTTTTGCCATAAAAAAGCGAAATTTCTTCATTTTTGCTCCAAAATAAGGGGAATTTCTGCTTTTTTGCATTTAAATAAGTGGAATTTCTGTCTTTTTCCCCAAAAACAAAGGGAATTTCTGTATTTTTTGCCCCAAAATAAGGAAAATTTCTGCCTTTTTTCCCTGAAATAAGTGAAATTTCTGCATTTTTGCCTCAAAATATGGGAAATTTCTGCCTTTTTGCCCAAAATAAAAAAAATTTCTGCAATTTTGTACCAAAATAAAAGAAAATTCTGCCTTTTTGCCCCAAAATAAGAAAATTTCTGCTTTTTTTCCCTTAAATAAGTGAAATTTCTGCAATTTTGCCCCAAAATAAGGGAAATTTCTGGAATTTTGCCGCAAAATAATTGGAATTTCTGAGTTTTGCCCCAAAATAAGGAGAATTTCTGTCTTTATGCTTCAACATATAGGGAATTTCTGCCTTTTTGCCCAACGATTAGAGGAATGTCTGCAATTTTGCTCCAAAATACGGGAAATTTCTGCCTTTTTGCCCCAAAATAAGAAGAATGCACACCTTTTTGCCATAAAAAAGGGAAATTTCTTCATTTTTGCTCCAAAATAAGGAGAATTTTTGATTTTTTGCCTCTAAATTAGTGGAATTTCTGTCTTTTTCCCCAAAAACAAAGAGAATTTCTGTTTTTTTGCCCCTAAATAAAAAAAATTTCTGACTTATTACACTGATATAAGTGAAATTTCTGCAAATTTCTGCCTTTTTGCCCCACAATTAGGGAAATTTCTGCAATTTTGCTCCAAAATACGGGGAATTTCTGCTTTTTAGCCTAAAAATAAAGGGACTGTATACTTTTTGCCACAAAAAAGGGAAATTTCTTCATTTTTGCTCCAAAATAAAAGGAATTTCTACTTTTTTGCCTCTAAAAAAGTGGAATTTCTGTCTTTTTTTTCTCAAAAACAAAGGGAATTTCTGTCTTTTTGCCCCAAAATAAGAAAAATTTCTGACTTATTATTCTGAAATAAGTTAAATTTTTGCAATTTTGCCCCAAAATAAGGAAATTTCTGCCTTATTGCCCCCAATTAAAGGGAATTTCAGACTTTTTCCTCAAAATAAAAGGAATTTCTGCATTTTTGCCCAAAAATATGGGAATTTTCCGCCTCTTTGCTCCAAAATAAAAAAAATTTCTGCAATTTTGTACCAAAATAAAAGAAATTTCTGCCTTTTTGCCCCCAAATAAGAAAATTTCTGCTTCTTTTTGAAATAAGTGAAATTTCTGCAATTTTGCCCCAAAATAATTGAAATTTCTGTAATTTTGCCCTAAAATAAGTAAAATTTCTGGAATTTTGCTCCAAAATAACTGGAATTTCTGAGTTTTGCCCCAAAATAATGAGAATTTCTGTCTTTTTGCCCCAACATATAGGGAATTTCTGCCTTTTTGCCCCACAATTAGGGGAATTTCTGCAATTTTGCTCCAAAATATGGGGAATTTCTGCCTTTTTGCCCGAAAATAAGAAGAATGCATAGTTTTTTGCCATATAAAAAGGAAATTTCTTCATTTTTGCTCCAAAATAAGGGGAATTTCTGCTTTTGCATCCAAATAAGTGGAATTTCTGTCTTTTTCCACCAAAACAAAGGGAATTTCTCTCTTTTTTGCCCCAAAATAAGGAAAATTTCTGCTATTTTTTCCTGAAATAAGTGAAATTTCTGCATTTTTGCCCCAAAATATGGGAAATTTCTGCTTTTGCCCAAAATAAAAAAAATTTCTGCAATTTTGTACCAAAATAAAAGAAATTTCTGCCTTTTTACCCCAAAATAAGAAAATTTCTGCTTTTTTTCCCTTAAATAAGTGAAATTACTGCAATTTTCCCCAAAATAAGTGAAATTTCTGCAATTTTGCCCGAAAATAAGAGAAATTTCTGGAATTTTGTCGCAAAATAATTGGAATTTCTTAGTTCTGTCCCAAAATAAGGAGAATTTCTGTCTTTATGCCCCAACATATAGGGAATTTCTGCCTTTTTGCCCCACAATTAGAGGAATTTCTGCAATTTCGCTCCAAAATACGAGAAATTTCTGCCTTTTTGCCCCAAAATAAGACGAATGCATACGTTTATGCCATAAAAATGGAAATTTCTTCATTTTTGCTCCAAAATAAGGGGAATTTCTGATTTTTTTTGCCTCAAAATTAGTGGAATTTCTGTCTTTTTACCCCAAAACAAAGAGAATTTCTGTCTTTTTTGCCCCTAAATAAAAAAAAATTTCTGACTTATTACACTGACATAAGTGAAATTTCTGCAATTTTGCCCCAAAATAAGGGAAATTTCTGAATTTTTGCACCCAAATAAGGGGAATTTCAGCCTTTTTACCTCAAAATAAAGAAAATTTCTGCATTTTTGCCACAAAAGATTAGGAATTTCTGCATTTTTGCCCCAAAATATGAAAATTTCTGCCTTTTTTCCCTGAAATAAATGAAATTTCTTCAATTTTGCCCCAAAATAAGGGAAATGTCTGCAGTTTGCCCCCAAATAAGGGGAATTTCATCCTTTTTTCCCCCAAAAAAGGGGAATTTCTGATTTTTGCCCCAAAATATGGGAAATTTCTGCCTTTTTGCCCCAAAATAAGAAAAATTTCTGCAATTTTGTACCAAAATAAAAGAAATTGCTGCCTTTTTGCTTCCAAATATAAAATTTCTGCTTTTTTTTCTGAAATAATTGAAATTTCTGCAATTTTGCCCCAAAATAAGTGCAATTTCTGCAATTTTGCCCCAAAATAATTGAAATTTCTGGAATTTTGCCCCAAAATAAGTGGAATTTCTGAGGTTTGACCCAAAAATAAGTAGAATTTCTGTCTTTTTGCCCCAACATATAGGGAATTTCTGCCTTTTCGCCCCACAATTAGGGGAATCAGCAATTTTGCTCCAAAATACGTGGAATTTCTGCCTTTTTGCCTGAAAATAAGAAGAATGCATAACTTTTTGCCATAAAAAAGGGAAATTTCTGTAATTTAGCTCCAAAATAAGGGGAATTTCTGCTTTTTTGCCTCTAAATAAGTGGAATTTCTGTCTTTTTCCCGCAAAACAAAGGTAATTTCTGTTTTTTTGCCCCAAAATAAGGAAAATTTCTGACTTATTACCCTGAAGTAAGTGAAATTTCTGCAATTTTGCCCCAAAATAAGGGGAATTTCTGCTTCTTTGCCTCTAAATAAGTGGAATTTATGTATTTTTCCCCGAAAACAAAGGGAATTTCTGTCTTTTTTTGCCCGAAATAAGAAAAATTTCTGACTTATTACCCTGAAATAAGTAAAATTTCTGCAATTTTGCCCAAAAAGAAGGGAAATTTCTGCCTCTTTGCCTCCAAATAAGGTGAATTTCAGCATTTTTACCTCAAAATAAGGGGAATTTCTGCATTTTTGCCACAAAATATTAGGAATTTCTGCCTTTTTGCCCCAAAATAAGGAAAATTTCTGCCGTTTTTCACTGAAATAAGTGAAATTTATGCAATTTTGCACTAAAATAAGTGAAATTTCTGCAATTATGCCCCAAAATATGGGAAATTTCTGCCTTTTTTCTCCAAAATAAAATAATTTCTGCAATTTTGTACCAAAATAAAAGAAATTTCTGCCTTTTGCCCCAAAATAAGAAAATTTCTGCTTTTTTTTGAAATAAGTGAAATTTCTGCAATTTTGCCCCAAAATAAATGAAATTTCTGCAATTTTGCCCCCAAATAAGTTAAATTTCTGGAATTTTGCTCCAAAATAAGTGGAATTTCTGAGTTTTGCCCCAAAATAATGAGAATTTCTATCTTTTTGCCCCAACATATAGGGAATTTCTGCCTTTTTGCCCCACATTTAGGGGAATTTCTGCAATTTTGCTCCAAAATATAGGGAATTTCTGCCTTTTTGCCCGAAAATAAGAAGAATGCATAGCTTTTTGCCATCAAAAAGCGAAATTTCTTCATTTTTGCTCCAAAATAAGGGGAATTTCTGCTTTTTTGCATTTAAATAAGTGGAATTTCTGTCTTTTTCCCCAAAAACAAAGGGAATTTCTGTATTTTTTGCCCCAAAATAAGGAAAATTTCTGCCTTTTTTCCCTGAAATAAGTGAAATTTCTGCATTTTTGCCTCAAAATATGGGAAATTTCTGCCTTTTTGCCCAAAATAAAAAAAATTTCTGCAATTTTGTACCAAAATAAAAGAAAATTCTGCCTTTTTGCCCCAAAATAAGAAAATTTCTGCTTTTTTTCCCTTAAATAAGTGAAATTTCTGCAATTTTGCCCCAAAATAAGGGAAATTTCTGGAATTTTGCCGCAAAATAATTGGAATTTCTGAGTTTTGCCCCAAAATAAGGAGAATTTCTGTTTTTATGCTTCAACATATAGGGAATTTCTGCCTTTTTGCCCAACGATTAGAGGAATGTCTGCAATTTTGCTCCAAAATACGGGAAATTTCTGCCTTTTTGCCCCAAAATAAGAAGAATGCACACCTTTTTGCCATAAAAAAGGGAAATTTCTTCATTTTTGCTCCAAAATAAGGAGAATTTTTGATTTTTTTGCCTCTAAATTAGTGGAATTTCTGTCTTTTTCCCCAAAAACAAAGAGAATTTCTGTTTTTTTGCCACTAAATAAAAAAAATTTCTGACTTATTACACTGACATAAGTGAAATTTCTGCAATTTGCCCCAAAATAAGGGAAATTACTTTATTTTTGCCCCCAAATAAGGGGAATTTCAGCATTTTTACCTAAAAATAAGGAGAATTTCTGCATTTTTGCCACAAAAGATTAGGAATTTCTGCTTTTTGCCCCAAAATAAGAAAAATTTCTGCCTTTTTTCCCTGAAATAAGTGAAATTTCTGCAATTTTGCCCCAAAATAGGGGAAATTTCTGCCTTTTTGCACTCAAATAAGAGGAATTTCACCCTTTTACCTCAAAATAAAGGGAATTTCTGCATTTTTGCCCCAAAATATGGGAAATTTCTGCCTTTTTACCCCAAAATAAGAAAAATTTCTGCAATTTTGTACCAAAATAAAAGAAATTTCTGGTTTTTTGCTTCCAAATATAAAAATTTCTGCCTTTTTTCTGAAATAATTGAAATTTCTGCACTTTTGCCCCAAAATAAGTGAAATTTCTGCAATTTTACACCCAAATAAGTGAAATTTCTGGAATTTTGCCGCAAAATAAATGGAATTTCTGAGTTTTGACCCAAAGTAAGGAGAATTTCTGTCTTTTTGCCCCAACATATAGGGAATTTCTGTCTTTTTGCCCGACAATTAGGGGAATTTCTGCAATTTTGCTCCAAAATACGGGGAATTTCTGCTTTTTTGGCCGAAAATAAGAAGAATGCATAACTTTTTGCCATAAAAAAGGGAAATTTCTTCATTTTTGCTCCAAAATAAGGGAAATTTCTGCTTTTTTGCCCCTAAATAAGTGGAATTTATGTCTTTTTCCCCCAAAACAAAGGTAATTTCTGTTTTTTTGCCCCAAAATAAGGAAAATTTCTGACTTATTACCCTGAAGTAAGTGAAATTTCTGCAATTTTGCCCCAAAATAAGGGGAATTTCTGCTTCTTTGCTTCTAAATAAGTGGAATTTATGTATTTTTCCCCGAAAACAAAGGGAATTTCTGTCTTTTTTTGCCCAAAATAAGAAAAATTTCTGACTTATTACCCTGAAATAAGTAAAATTTCTGCAATTTTGCCCAAAAAGAAGGGAAATTTCTGCCTCTTTGCCTCCAAATAAGGTGAATTTCAGCATTTTTACCTCAAAATAAGGGGAATTTCTGCAATTTTGCCACAAAATATTAGGAATTTCTGCCTTTCTGCCCCAAAATAAGGAAAATTTCTGCCTTTTTTCACTGAAATAAGTGAAATTTCTGCAATTTTGCCCCAAAATAAGTGAAATTTCTGCAATTTTGCCCCAATATAAGGAAAATTTCTGGAATTTTGCCCCAAAATAAGTGGAATTTGTGAGTTTTTCCCCACAATAAGGAGAATTTCTGTTTTTTGCCCTAACATATTGGGAATTTCTGCCTTTTTGCCCCACAATTAGGGAAATTTCTGCAATTTTGCTCCAAAATACGGGGAATTTCTGCTTTTTAGCCTGAAAATAAAGGGAATGTATACTTTTTGCCACAAAAAAGGGAAATTTCTTCATTTTTGCTCCAAAATAAAAGGAATTTCTACTTTTTTGCCTCTAAAAAAGTGGAATTTCTGTCTTTTTTTTCTCAAAAACAAAGGGAATTTCTGTCTTTTTGCCCCAAAATAAGAAAAATTTCTGACTTATTATTCTGAAATAAGTTAAATTTTTGCAATTTTGCCCAAAAATAAGGAAATTTCTGCCTTATTGCCCCCAATTAAAGGGAATTTCAGACTTTTTCCTCAAAATAAAAGGAATTTCTGCATTTTTGCCCAAAAATATGGGAATTTTCCGCCTCTTTGCTCCAAAATAAAAAAAATTTCTGCAATTTTGTACCAAAATAAAAGAAATTTCTGCCTTTTTGCCCCAAAATAAGAAAATTTCTGCTTCTTTTTGAAATAAGTGAAATTTCTGCAATTTTGCCCCAAAATAATTGAAATTTCTGTAATTTTGCCCTAAAATAAGTAAAATTTCTGGAATTTTGCTCCAAAATAACTGGAATTTCTGAGTTTTGCCCCAAAATAATGAGAATTTCTGTCTTTTTGCCCCAACATATAGGGAATTTCTGCCTTTTTGCCCCACAATTAGGGGAATTTCTGCAATTTTGCTCCAAAATATGGGGAATTTCTGCCTTTTTGCCCGAAAATAAGAAGAATGCATAGCTTTTTGCCATATAAAAAGGAAATTTCTTCATTTTTGCTCCAAAATAAGGGGAATTTCTGCTTTTTTGCATCCAAATAAGTGGAATTTCTGTCTTTTTCCACCAAAACAAAGGGAATTTCTCTCTTTTTTGCCCCAAAATAAGGAAAATTTCTGCTATTTTTTCCTGAAATAAGTGAAATTTCTGCATTTTTGCCCCAAAATATGGGAAATTTCTGCTTTTGCCCAAAATACAAAAAATTTCTGCAATTTTGTACCAAAATAAAAGAAATTTCTGCCTTTTTACCCCAAAATAAGAAAATTTCTGCTTTTTTTCCCTTACATAAGTGAAATTACTGCAATTTTCCCCAAAATAAGTGAAATTTCTGCAATTTTGCCCGAAAATAAGAGAAATTTCTGGAATTTTGTCGCAAAATAATTGGAATTTCTGAGTTCTGTCCCAAAATAAGGAGAATTTCTGTCTTTATGCCCCAACATATAGGGAATTTCTGCCTTTTTGCCCCACAATTAGAGGAATTTCTGCAATTTTGCTCCAAAATACGAGAAATTTCTGCCTTTTTGCCCCAAAATAAGACGAATGCATACGTTTATGCCATAAAAATGGAAATTTCTTCATTTTTGCTCCAAAATAAGGGGAATTTCTGATTTTTTTTTGCCTCAAAATTAGTGGAATTTCTGTCTTTTTACCCCAAGACAAAGAGAATTTCTGTCTTTTTTGCCCCTAAATAAAAAAAAATTTCTGACTTATTACACTGACATAAGTGAAATTTCTGCAATTTTGCCCCAAAATAAGGGAAATTTCTGAATTTTTGCCCCCAAATAAGGGGAATTTCAGCCTTTTTACCTCAAAATAAAGAGAATTTCTGCATTTTTGCCACAAAAGATTAGGAATTTCTGCATTTTTGCCCCAAAATATGAAAATTTCTGCCTTTTTTCCCTGAAATAAGTGAAATTTCTTCAATTTTGCCCCAAAATAAGGGAAATGTCTGCAGTTTGCCCCCAAATAAGGGGAATTTCATCCTTTTTACCTCAAAAAAGGGGAATTTCTGATTTTTGCCCCAAAATATGGGAAATTTCTGCCTTTTTGCCCCAAAATAAGAAAAATTTCTGCAATTTTGTACCAAAATAAAAGAAATTTCTGCCTTTTTGCTTCCAAATATAAAAATTTCTGCTTTTTTTCTGAAATAATTGAAATTTCTGCAATTTTGCCCCAAAATAAGTGAAATTTCTGCAATTTTGCCCCAAAATAATTGAAATTTCTGGAATTTTGCCCAAAAATAAGTGGAATTTCTGAGGTTTGACCCAAAAATAAGTAGAATTTCTGTCTTTTTGCCCCAACATATAGGGAATTTCTGCCTTTTCGCCCCACAATTAGGGGAATCAGCAATTTTGCTCCAAAATACGTGGAATTTCTGCTTTTTTGCCCGAAAATAACAAGAATGCATAACTTTTTGCCATAAAAAAGGGAAATTTCTGTAATTTTGCTCCAAAATAAGGGGAATTTCTGCTTTTTTGCCTCTAAATAAGTGGAATTTCTGTCTTTTTCCCCCAAAACACAGGTAATTTCTGTTTTTTTTGCCCCAAAATAAGGAAAATTTCTGACTTATTACCCTGAAGTAAGTGAAATTTCTGCAATTTTGCCCCAAAATAAGGGGAATTTCTGCTTCTTTGCCTCTAAATAAGTGGAATTTATGTATTTTTCCCCGAAAACAAAGGGAATTTCTGTCTTTTTTGCCCAAAATAAGAAAAATTTCTGACTTATTACCCTGAAATAAGTAAAATTTCTGCAATTTTGCCCAAAAAGAAGGGAAATTTCTGCCTCTTTGCCTCCAAATAAGGTGAATTTCAGCATTTTTACCTCAAAATAAGGGGAATTTCTGCATTTTTGCCACAAAATATTAGGAATTTCTGCCTTTTTGCCCCAAAATAAGGAAAATTTCTGCCTTTTTTCACTGAAATAAGTGAAATTTATGCAATTATGCCCCAAAATATGGGAAATTTCTGCCTTTTTTCTCCAAAATAAAATAATTTCTGCAATTTTGTACCAAAATAAAAGAAATTTCTGCAATTTTGCCTCAAAATAAGGGAAATTTCTGGAATTTTGCCCCAAAATAAGTGGAATTTGTGAGTTTTTCCCCACAATAAGGAGAATTTCTGTTTTTTGCCCTAACATATTGGGAATTTCTGCCTTTTTGCCCCACAATTAGGAGAATTTCTGCAATTTTGCTCCAAAATACGGGGAATTTCAGCTTTTTAGCCTAAAAATAAAGGGAATGTATACTTTTTGATACAAAAAAGGGAAATTTCTTCATTTTTGCTCCAAAATAAAAGGAATTTCTACTTTTTTGCCTTTAAAAGAGTGGAATTTCTGTCTTTTTTTTCTCAAAAACAAATGGAATTTCTGTCTTTTTGCCCAAAAATAAGAAAAATTTCTGACTTATTACCCTGAAATAAGTTAAATTTTTGCAATTTTGCCCCAAAATAAGGAAATTTCTGCCTTATTGCCCCCAATTAAGAAGAATTTCAGCCTTTTTCCTCAAAATAAGGGGAATTTCTGCATTTTTGCCCCAAAATATGGGAATTTTCCGCCTCTTTGCTCCAAAATAAAAAAAATTTCTGCAATTTTGTACCAAAATAAAAGAAATTTCTGCCTTTTTGCCCCAAAATAAGAAAATTTTGGCTTTTTTTGAAATAAGTGAAATTTCTGCAATTTTGCCCCAAAATAAGTGAAATTTCTGCAATTTTCCCCTAAAATAAGTGAGATTTCTGGAATTTTGCTCCAAAATAAGTGGAATTTCTGAGTTTTGCCCCAAAATAATGAGAATTTCTGTCTTTTTGCCCCAACATATAGGGAATTTCTGCCTTTTTGCCCCACAATTAGGGGAATTTCTGCAATTTTGCTCCAAAATATGGGGAATTTCTGCCTTTTTGCCCGAAAATAAAAAGAATGCATTGCTTTTTGCCATATATAAAGGAAATTTCTTCATTTTTGCTCCAAAATAAGGGGAATTTCTGCTTTTTTGCATCTAAATAAGTGGAATTTCTGTCTTTTTCCACCAAAACAAAGGGAATTTCTCTCTTTTTTGCCTCAAAATAAGGAAAATTTCTGCTATTTTTTCCTGAAATAAGTGAAATTTCTGCATTTTTGCCCCAAAATATGGGAATTTTCTGCTTTTGCCCAAAATAAAAAAAAAATTCTGCAATTTTGTAGCAAAATAAAAGAAATTTCTGCCTTTTTACCCCAAAATAAGAAAATTTCTGCTTTTTTTCTCTTAAATAAGTGAAATTTCTGCAATTTTTCCCAAAATAAGTGAAATTTCTGCAATTTTGCCCCAAAATAAGGGGAATTTCTGATTTTTTTTTTGCCTCTAAATTAGTGGAATTTCTGTCTTTTTACCCCAAAACAAAGGGAATTTCTGTCTTTTTTGCCCCTAAATAAAAAAAAAATTCTGACTTATTACACTGACATAAGTGAAATTTCTGCAATTTTGCCCCAAAATAAGGGAAATTTCTGAATTTTTGCCTTCAAATAAGGGGAATTTAAGCCTTTTTACCTCAAAATAAAAGGAATTTCTGCATTTTTGCCACAAAAGATTAGGAATTTCTGCATTTTTGCCGCAAAATATGAAAATTTCTGACTTTTTTCCCTGAAATAAGTGAAATTTCTTCAATTTTGCACCAAAATAAGGGAAATGTCTGCCTTTTTGCCCTCAAATAAGGGGATTTTCATCCTTTTAACCTCAAAAAAAGGGAAATTTCTGCATTTTTGCCCCAAAATATAGGAAATTTCTGCCTTTTTGCCCCGAAATAAGAAAAATTTCTGCAATTTTGTACCAAAATAAAAGAAATTTCTGTCTTTTTGCTGCCAAATATAAAAATTTCTGCTTTTTTTTCTGAAATAAGTGAAATTTCTGCAATTTTGCCCCAAAATAAGTGAAATTTCTGGAATTTTGCCCCAAAATAAGTGGAATTTCTGAGTTTTGACCCAAAAATAATTAGAATTTCTGTCTTTTTGCCCAAACATATAGGGTATTTCTGCCTTTTCGCCCCACAATTAGGGGAATTTCAGCAATTTTGCACCAAAATACGGGGAATTTCTGCCTTTTTGCCCGAAAATAAGAAGAATGCATAACTTTTTGCCATAAAAAAGGGAAATTTCTGTAATTTTGCTCCAAAATAAGGGGAATTTCTGCTTTTTTGCCTCTAAATAAGTGGAATTTCTGTCTTTTTCCCCCAAAACAAAGGTAATTTCTGGTTTTTTGCCCCAAAATAAGGAAAATTTCTGACTTATTACCCTGAAGTAAGTGAAATTTCTGCAATTTTGCCCCAAAATAAGGGGAATTTCTGCTTTTTTACCTCTAAATAAGTGGAATTTATGTATTTTTACCCCAAAACAAAAGGAATTTCTGTCTTTTTTTGCACAAAATAAAAAAAATTTCTGACTTATTACCCTGAAATAAGTGAAATTTCTGCAATTTTGCCTAAAAAGAAGGGAAATTTCTGCCTTTTAGCCCCCAAATAAGGTGAATTTCAGCCTTTTTACCTCAAAATAAGGGGAATTTCTGCATTTTTGCCACAAAATATTAGGAATTTCTGCCTTTTTGCCCCAAAATAAGGAAAATTTCTGCCTTTTTTCCCTGAAATAAGTTAAATTTCTGCAATTTTGCCCCAAAATAGTGAAATTTCTGCGATTTTGCCCCAAAATAAGGGAAATTTCTGGAATTTTGCCCCAAAATAAGTGGAATTTCTGAGTGTTGCCCCACAATAAGTAGAATTTCTGTTTTTTGCCCTAACATATAGGGAATTTCTGCCTTTTTGCCCCACAATTAGGGGAATTTCTGCAATTTTGCTCCAAAATACAGGGAATTTCTGCTTTTTAGCCTGAAAATAAAGGGATTGTATACCTTTTGTCCCAAAAAAGAAAAATTTCTTCATTTTTGCTCCAAAATAAAAGGAATTTCTGCTTTTTTGCCTCTAAAAAAGTGGAATTTCTGTCTTTTTTTTCTCAAAAACAAAGGGAATTTCTCTCTTTTTGCCCCAAAATAAAAAATATTTCTGACTTATTACCCTGAAATAAGTTAAATTTTTGCAATTTTGCCCCCAAATAAGGAAATTTCTGCCTTATTGCCCCCAATTAAGGGGAATTTCAGCCTTTTTCCTCAAAATAAGAGGAATTTCTGCATTTTTGCCCCAAAATATGGGAAATATCTGCCTTTTTGCTCCAAAATAAAAAAAATTTCTGCAATTTTGTACCAAAATAAAAGAAATTTCTGCCTTTTTGCCCCAAAATAAGAAAATTTCTGCTTTTTTCCCTTAAATAAGTGAAATTTCTGCAATTTTTCCCAAAATAAGTGAAATTTCTGCAATTTTGCCCCAAAATAAGAGAAATTTTTGGAATTTTGCCGCAAAATAATTAGAATTTCTGAGTTTTGCCCCAAAATAAGGAGAATTTCTGTCTTTATGCCCCAACATATAGGGAATTTCTGCATTTTTGCCCCACAATTAGAAGAATTTCTGCAATTTTGCTCCAAAATACAGAAATATCTTCTTTTTTGCCCCAAAATAAGAAGAATGCATACCTTTTTGCCATAAAAATGGAAATTTCTTCATTTTTGCTCCAAAATAAGGGGAATTTCTGCTTTTTTTGCCTCTAAATTAGTGGATTTTCTGTCTTTTTCCCCCCCAAAAAAGGGAATTTCTGTCTTTTTTGCCCCTAAATAAAAAAAATTTCTGACTTATTACACTGACATAAGTGAAATTTCTGCAATTTTGCCCCAAAATAAGGGAAATTTCTGCATTTTTGCCCCCAAATAAGGGGAATTTCAGCCTTTTTACCTCAAAATAAAAGGAATTTCTGCATTTTTGCCACAAAAGATTAGGAATTTCTGCATTTTTGCCCCAAAAAAGGAAAATTTCTGCCTTTTTTCCCTGAAATAAGTGAAATTTCTTCAATTTTGCCCCAAAATAAGGGAAATGTCTGCCTTTTTGCCCCCAAATAAGGGGAATTTCATCCTTTTTACCTCAAAAAAGGGGAATTTTGCATTTTTGCCCCAAAATATGGGAAATTTCTGCCTTTTTGCCCCAAAATATGAAAAAATTTCTGCAATTTTGTACCAAAATAAAAGATATTTCTGCCTTTTTGCTTCCAAATATAAAAATTTCTCCTTTTTTTCTGAAATAAGTGAAATTTCTGCAATTTTGCCCCAAAATAAGTGAAATTTCTGCAATTTTGCCCCAAAATAAGTGAAATTTCTGCAATTTTGACCCCAAATAAGTTAAATTTCTGGAATTTTGCCCCAAAATAAGGGAAATTTCTGAAATTTTGCTCCAAAATGAGTGGAATTTCTGAGTTTTGCCCCAAAATAATGAGAATTTCTGTCTTTTTGCCCCAACATATAGGGAATTTCTGCATTTTTGCCCCACAATTTAGTTAATTTCTGCAATTTTGCTCCAAAATACGGGGAATTTTTGCCTTTTTGCCCGAAAATAAGAAGAATGCATACCTTTTTGCCATAAAAAAGGGAAATTTCTGTAATTTTGCTCCAATATAAGGGGAATTTCTGCATTTTTGCCTCTAAATACGTGGAATTTCTGTCTTTTCCCCCCAAAAAAAAGGTAATTTCTGTTTTTTTGCCCCAAAATAATTAAAATTTCTGACTTATTAACCTGAAGTAAGTGAAATTTCTGCAATTTTGTCCCAAAATAAGGGGAATTTCTGCTTTTTTGCCTCTAAATAAGTGGAATTTATGTATTTTTCCCCCAAAACAAAGGGAATTTCTGTCTTTTTTTGCCCAAAATAGAAAAAATTTCTGACTTATTACCCTGAAATAAGTGAAATTTCTGCAATTTTACCCCAAGAGAAGGGAAATTTCTGCTTTTTTGCCCCCAATTAAGGTGAATTTCAGCCTTTTTACCTCAAAATAAGGGGAATTTCTGCATATTTGCCACAAAATGTTAGGAATTTCTGCGTTTTTGCCCCAAAATAAGGAAAATTTCTGCCTTTTTTCACTGAAATAAGTGAAATTTATGCAATTTTGCCCCAAAATAAGTGAAATTTCTGCAATTATGCCCCAAAATATGGGAAATTTCTGCCTTTTTTCTCCAAAATAAAAAAAATTTCTGCAATTTTGTACCAAAATAAAAGAAATTTCTGCCTTTTTGCCCCAAAATAAGAAAATTTCTGCTTTTTTTTGAAATAAGTGAAATTTCTGCAATTTTGCCCCAAAATAAATGAAATTTCTGCAATTTTGCCCCCAAATAAGTTAAATTTCTGGAATTTTGCTCCAAAATAAGTGGAATTTCTGAGTTTTGCCCCAAAATAATGAGAATTTCTTTCTTTTTGCCCCAACATATAGGGAATTTCTGCCTTTTTGCCCCACATTTAGGGGAATTTCTGCAATTTTGTTCCAAAATATGGGGAATTTCTGCCTTTTTGCCCGAAAATAAGGAGAATGCAAAGCTTTTTGCCATAAAAAAGCGAAATTTCTTCATTTTTGCTCCAAAATAAGGGGAATTTCTGCTTTTTTGCATTTAAATAAGTGGAATTTCTGTCTTTTTCCCCAAAACAAAGGGAATTGCTGTATTTTTTGCCCCAAAATAAGGAAAATTTCTGCCTTTTTTCCCTGAAATAAGTGAAATTTCTGCATTTTTGCCTCAAAATATGGGAAATTTCTGCCTTTTTGCCCAAAATAAAAAAAATTTCTGCAATTTTGTACCAAAATAAAAGAAAATTCTGCCTTTTTGCCCCAAAATAAGAAAATTTCTTCTTTTTTTCCCTTAAATAAGTTAAATTTCTGCAATTTTGCCCCAAAATAAGGGAAATTTCTGGAATTTTGCCGCAAAATAATTGGAATTTCTGAGTTTTGCCCCAAAATAAGGAGAATTTCTGTCTTTATGCTTCAACATATAGGGAATTTCTGCCTTTTTGCCCCACGATTAGAGGAATTTCTGCAATTTTGCTCCAAAATACGGGAAATTTCTGCCTTTTTGCCCCAAAATAAGAAGAATGCATAACTTTTTGCCATAAAAAAGGGAAATTTCTTCATTTTTGCTCCAAAATAAGGAGAATTTTTGCTTTTTTTGCCTCTAAATTAGTGGAATTTCTGTCTTTTTCCCCCAAAACAAAGGGAATTTCTGTTTTTTTGCCCCTAAATAAAAAAAATTTTGACTTATTACACTGACATAAGTGAAATTTCTGCAATTTGCCCCAAAATAAGGGAAATTTATTTATTTTTGTCACCAAATAAGGGGAATTTCAGCCTTTTTACCTCAAAATAAGGAGAATTTCTGCATTTTTGCCACAAAAGATTAGGAATTTCCTGCTTTTTTGCCCCAAAACAAGAAAAATTTCTGCCTTTTTTCCCTGAAATAAGTGAAATTTCTGCAATTTTGCCCCAAAATAAGGGAAATTTCTGCCTTTTTGCACTCAAATAAGAGGAATTTCACCCTTTTACCTCAAAATAAAGGGAATTTCTGCATTTTTGCCACAAAATATTAAAAATTTCTGCCTTTTTGCCCCAAAATAAGGAAAATTTCTGCATTTTTTCCCTGCCATAAGTGAAATTTCTGCAATTTTGCCCAAAAATAAGTGAAATTTCTGCAATTTTTCCCCAAAATAAGGGAAATTTCTGCATTTTTGCCCCCTAATAAGGGGAATTTCAGACTTTTTACCTCAAAATAAAGGGAATTTCAGCATTTTTGCCACAAAAGATTAGGAATTTCTGCTTTTTTGCCCCAAAATAAGAAAAATTTCTGACTTATTACCCTGAAATAAGTGGAATTTCTGCAACTTTGCCCCAAAATAAGGGAAATGTCTGCCTTTTTGCCCCCAAATAAGGGGAATTTCATCCTTTTTACCTCAAAAAAAGGGGAATTTCTGCATTTTTCCCAAAAATATGGGAAATTTCTGCCTTTTTGCCCCAAAATAAGAAAAATTTCTGCAATTTTGTTCCAAAATAAAAGAAATTTCTGCCTTTTTGCTTCCAAATATAAAAATTTCTGCCTTTTTTTCTGAAATAAGTGAAATTTCTGCAATTTTGCCCCAAAATAAGTGAAATTTCTGCAATTTTGCCCCAAAATAAGTGAAATTTTTGGAATTTTGCCCCAAAATAAGTGAAATTTCTGAGTTTTGACCCAAAATAAGGAGAATTTCTGTCTTTTTGCACCAACATATAGGGAATTTCTGCCTTTTTGCCCCACAATTAGAAGAATTTCTGCAATTTTGCTCCAAAATACGGGGAATTTCTGCTTTTTTGCCCGAAA
Source organism: Micromys minutus (assembly GCF_963924665.1). Lineage (NCBI taxonomy): Eukaryota > Metazoa > Chordata > Mammalia > Rodentia > Muridae > Micromys > Micromys minutus. Next base: position 467,827 of record NW_027667209.1, read on the forward strand.
ATAAGAAGAATGCATAACTTTTTGCCATAAAAAAGGGAAATTACTGCAATTTTGCTCCAAAATAAGGGGAATTTCTGCTTTTTTGCCTCTAAATAACTGGAATTTCTGTCTTTTTCCCCCAAAACAAAGGTAATTTCTGTTTTTTTGCCTCAAAATAAAGAAAATTTATGACTTATTACCATGAAATAAGTGAAATTTCTGTAATTTTGCCCCAAAATAAGGGGAATTTTGTTTTTTTGCCTCTAAATAAGTGGAATTTATGTATTTTTCCCCCAAAACAAAGGGAATTTCTGTCTTTTTTTGCCCAAAATAAGGAAAATTTCTGACTTATTACCCTGAAATAAGTGAAATTTCTGCAATTTTGCCCCAAAAGAAGGGAAATTTCTGCTTTTTGCCCTCAAATAAGGTGAATTTCAGCCTTTTTACCTCAAAATAACGGGAATTTCTGCATTTTTGCCACAAAATATTAGGAATTTCTGCCTTTTTGCCCCAAAATAAGGAAAATTTCTGCCTTTTTTCACTGAAATAAGTGAAATTTCTTCAATTTTGCCCCTAAATAAGGGAAATGTCTGCCTTTTTGCCCCCAAATAAGGGGAATTTCATACTTTTTACCTCAAAAAAAGAGGAATTTCTGCATTTTTGCCCCAAAATATGGGAAATTTCTGCTTTTTGCCCCAAAATAAGAAAAATTTCTGCAATTTTGTACCAAAATAAAAGAAATTTCTGCCTTTTTGCCCCAAAATAAGAAAATTTCTGCTTTTTTTTTGAAATAAGTGAAATTTCTGCAATTTTACCCCAAAATAAATGAAATTTCTGCAATTTTGCCCCCAAATAAGTTAAATTTCTGGAATTTTGCTCCAAAATAAGTGGAATTTCTGAGTTTTGCCCCAAAATAATGAGAATTTCTTTCTTTTTGCCCCAACATATAAGGAATTTCTGCCTTTTTGCCCCACATGTAGGGGAATTTCTGCAATTTTGCTCCAAAATATAGGGAATTTCTGCAATTTTGCACCAAAATAAGTGAAATTTTTGGAATTTTGCCCGAAAATAAGTGGAATTTCTGAGTTTTGACCCAAAATAAGTAGAATTTCTGCCTTTTTGCCCCAACATATAGGGAATTTCTGCCTTTTTGCCCCACAATTAAGGGAATTTCAGCAATTTTGCTCCAAAATACGAGGAAGTTCTGCCTTTTTGCCCAAAAATAAGAAGAATGCATACCTTTTTGCCATAAAAAAGAGAAATTTCTGTAATTTTGCTCCAAAATAAACGGAATTTCTGCATTTTTGCCCCTAAATAAGTGGAATTTCTGTCTTTTCCCCCCAAAACAAAGGTAATTTCTGTTTTTTTGCCCCAAAATAAGGAAAATTTCTGAATTATTACCCTGAAGTAAGTGAAATTTCTGCAATTTTTCCCCAAAATAAGGGGAATTTCTGCTTTTTTGCCTCTAAATAAGTGGAATTTATGTATTTTTCCCCCAAAACAAAGGGAATTTCTGTCTTTTTTTGCCCAAAATAAGAAAAATTTCTGACTTATTACCCTGAAATAAGTGAAATTTCTGCAATTTTGCCCCAAGAGAAGGGAAATTTCTGCCTTTTTGCCCCCAAATAAGGGGAATTTCAGCCTTTTTACCTCAAAATAAGGGGAATTTCTGCATTTTTGCCACAAAATATTAGGAATTTCTGCCTTTTTGCCCCAAAATAAGGAAAATTTCTGCCTTTTTTCACTTAAATAAATGAAATTTATGCAATTTTGCCCCAAAATAAGTGAAATTTCTGCAATTATGCTCTAAAATATGGGAAATTTCTGCCTTTTTTCTCCAAAATAAAAAAAATTTCTGCAATTTTGTACCAAAATAAAAGAAATTTCTGCCTTTTTGCCCCAAAATAAGAAAATTTCTGCTTTTTTTTTGAAATAAGTGAAATTTCTGCAATTTTACCCCAAAATAAATGAAATTTCTGCAATTTTGCCCACAAATAAGTTAAATTTCTGGAATTTTGCTCCAAAATAAGTGGAATTTCTGAGTTTTGCCCCAAAATAATGAGAATTTCTTTCTTTTTGCCCCAACATATAGGGAATTTCTGCCTTATTGCCCCACATTTAGGGGAATTTCTGCAATTTTGCTCCAAAATATAGGGAATTTCTGCCTTTTTGCCCGAAAATAAGAAGAATGCATAGCTTTTTGCCATAAAAAAGTGAAATTTCTTCATTTTTGCTTCAAAATAAGGAGAATTTCTGCTTTTTTGCATTTAAATAAGTGGAATTTCTGTCTTTTTCCTCCAAAACAAAGGGAATTTCTGTATTTTTTGCCCCAAAATAAGGAAAATTTCTGACTTTTTCCCTGAAATAAGTGAAATTTCTGCATTTTTGCCTCAAAATATGGGAAATTTCTGCCTTTTTGCCCAAAATAAAAAAAAATTTCTGCAATTTTGTACCAAAATAAAAGAAATTTCTGCCTTTTTGCCCCAAAATAAGAAAATTTCTGCATTTTTTCCCTTAAATAAGTGAAATTTCTGCAATTTTGCCCCAAAATAAGGGAAATTTCTGGAATTTTGCCGCAAAATAATTGGAATTTCTGAGTTTTGCCCCAAAATAAGGAGAATTTCTGTCTTTATGCTTCAACATATAGGGAATTTCTGCCTTTTTGCCCCACGATTAGAGGAATTTCTGCAATTTTGCTCCAAAATACGGGAAATTTCTGCCTTTTTGCCCCAAAATAAGAAGAATGCATACATTTTTTGCCATAAAAAAGGGAAATTTCTTCATTTTTGCTCCAAAATAAGGGGAATTTTTGCTTTTTTTGCCTCTAAATTAGTGGAATTTCTGTCTTTTTCCCACAAATCAAAGGGAATTTCTGTTTTTTTGCCCCTAAATAAAAAAAAAATTTCTGACTTATTACACTGACATAAGTGAAATTTCTGCAATTTGCCCCAAAATAAGGGAAATTTCTTTATTTTTGCCCCCAAATAAGGAGAATTTCAGCCTTTTTACCTCAAAATAAGGAGAATTTCTGCATTTTTGCCACAAAAGATTAGGAATTTCTTCTTTTTTGCCCCAAAATAAGAAAAATTTCTGCATTTTCTCCCTGAAAAAAGTGAAATTTCTGCAATTTTGCCCCAAAATAAGGGAAATTTCTGCCTTTTTGCCCTCAAATAAGAGGAATTTAACCCTTTTACCTCAAAATAAAGGGAATTTCTGCATTTTTGCCACAAAATATTAAAAATTTCTGCCTTTTTGCCCCAAAATAAGGAAAATTTCTGCCTTTTTTCCCTGCCATAAGTGAAATTTCTGCAATTTTGCCCAAAAATAAGTGAAATTTCTGCAATTTTGCCCCAAAATAAGGGAATTTTCTGCATTTTTGCCCCCTAATAAGGGGAATTTCAGCCTTTTTACCTCAAAATAAGGGGAATTTCAGCATTTTTGCAACAAAAGATTAGGAATTTCTGCTTTTTTGCCCCAAAATAAGAAAAATTTCTGACTTATTACCCTGAAATAAGTGAAATTTCTGCAATTTTGCCCCAAAATAAGGGAAATGTCTGCCTTTTTGCCCCCAAATAAGGGGAATTTCATCTATTTTACTTCAAAAAAAGGGGAATTTCTGCATTTTTGCCCCAAAATATGGGAAATTTCTGCCTTTTTGCCCCAAAATAAGAAAAATTTCTGCAATTTTGTACCAAAATAAAAGAAATTTCTGCCTTTTTGCTTCCAAATATAAAAATTTCTGCCTTTTTTTCTGAAATAAGTGAAATTTCTGCAATTTTGCCCCAAAATAAGTGAAATTTCTGCAATTTTGCCCCAAAATAAGTGATATTTCTGGAATTTTGCCCCAAAATAAGTGGAATTTCTGAGTTTTGACCCAAAATAAGGAGAATTTCTGTCTTTTTGCCCCAACATATAGGGAATTTCTGCCTTTTTGCCCCACAATTAGAAGAATTTCTGCAATTTTGCTCCAAAATACGGGGAATTTCTGCTTTTTTGCCCGAAACTAAGAATAATGCATAACTTTTTGCCATAAAAAAGGGAAATTTCTTAATTTTTGCTCCAAAATAAGGGGAATTTCTGCTTTTTTGCCTCTAAATAAGTGGAATTTCTGTCTTTTTCCCCCAAAACAAAGGTAATTTCTGTTATTTTGCCTCAAAATAAAGAAAATTTCTGACTTATTACCATGAAGTAAGTGAAATTTCTGCAATTTTGCCCCAAAATAAGGGGAATTTCTGTTTTTTTGCCACTAAATAAGTGGAATTTATGTATTTTTCCCCCAAAACAAAGGGAATTTCTTTTTTTTTTTTTTGCCCAAAATAAGGAAAATTTCTGACTTATTACCCTGAAATAAGTGAAATTTCTCCAATTTTGCCCCAAAAGAAGGGAAATTTCTGCTTTTTGCCCCCAAATAAGGTGAATTTCATCCTTTTTACCTCAAAATAACGGGAATTTCTGCATTTTTGCCACAAAATATTAGGAATTTCTGCATTTTTGCCCCAAAATAAGGAAAATTTCTGCCTTTTTTCACTGAAATAAGTGAAATTTCGGCAATTTTGCCCCAAAATAAGAGATATATTTGACTTTTTGCCCCCAAATAAGGGGAATTTCATCCTTTTTACCTCAAAAAAAGGGGAATTTCTGCATTTTTGCCCCAAAATATGGGAAATTTCTGCCTTTTTGCCCCAAAATATGAAAAATTTCTGCAATTTTGTACCAAAATATAAGAAATTTCTGCGCTTTTGCTTCCAAATATAAAAATTTCTGCTTTTTTTTCTGAAATAAGTGAAATTTCTGCAATTTTGCCCCAAAATAAGTGAAATTTCTGCAATTTTGCACCAAAATAAGTGAAATTTTTGGAATTTTGCCCCAAAATAAGTGGAATTTCTGAGTTTTGACCCAAAATAAGTAGAATTTCTGTCTTTTTGCCCCAACATATAGGGAATTTCTGCCTTTTTGCCCCACAATTAGGGGAATTTCAGCAATTTTGCTCCAAAATACGAGGAATTTCTGCCTTTTTGCCCAAAAATAAGAAGAATGTATACCTTTTTGCCATAAAAAAGGGAAATTTCTGTAATTTTGCTCCAAATTAAGGGGAATTTCTGCATTTTTGCCCCTAAATAAGTGGAATTTCTGTCTTTTCCCCCCAAAACAAAGGTAATTTCTGTTTTTTTGCCCCAAAATAAGGAAAATTTCTGACTTATTACCCTGAAGTAAGTGAAATTTCTGCAATTTTGCCCCAAAATAAGGGGAATTTCTGCTTTTTTGCCTCTAAATAAGTGAAATTTTTGGAATTTTGCCCCAAAATAAGTGGAATTTCTGAGTTTTGACCCAAAATAAGTAGAATTTCTATCTTTTTGCCCCAACATATAGGGAATTTCTGCCTTTTTCCCCACAATTAGGGGAATTTCAGCAATTTTGCTCCAAAATACGAGGAAGTTCTGCCTTTTTGCCCAAAAATAAGAAGAATGCATACCTTTTTGCCATAAAAAAGAGAAATTTCTGTAATTTTGCTCCAAAATAAGGGGAATTTCTGCATTTTTGCCCCTAAATAAGTGGAATTTCTGTCTTTTCCCCCCAAAACAAAGGTAATTTCTGTTTTTTTGCCCCAAAATAAGGAAAATTTCTGACTTATTACCCTGAAGTAAGTGAAATTTCTGCAATTTTGCCCCAAAATAAGGGGAATTTCTGCTTTTTTGCCTCTAAATAAGTGGAATTTATGTATTTTTCCCCCAAAACAAAGGGAAATTCTGTCTTTTTTTGCCAAAAATAAGAAAAATTTCTGACTTATTACCCTGAAATAAGTGAAATTTCTGCAATTTTGCCCAAGAGAAGGGAAATTTCTGCCTTTTTGCCCCCAAATAAGGGGAATTTCAGCCTTTTTACCTCAAAATAAGGGGAATTTCTGCATTTTTGCCACAAAATATTAGGAATTTCTGCCTTTTTGCCCCCAAATAAGGAAAATTTCTGCCTTTTTTCACTGAAATAAGTGAAATTTATGCAATTTTGCCCCAAAATAAGTGAAATTTCTGCAATTATGCTCCAAAATATGGGAAATTTCTGCCTTTTTTCTCCAAAATAAAAAAAATTTCTGCAATTTTGTACCAAAATAAAAGAAATTTCTGCCTTTTTGCCCCAAAAAAAGAAAATTTCTGCTTTTTTTTGAAATAAGTGAAATTTCTGCAATTTTAACCCAAAATAAATGAAATTTCTGCAATTTTGCCCCCAAATAAGTTAAATTTCTGGAATTTTGCTCCAAAATAAGTGGAATTTCTGAGTTTTGCCCCAAAATAATGAGAATTTCTATCTTTTTGCCCCAACATATAGGGAATTTCTGCCTTTTTGCCCCACATTTAGGGGAATTTCTGCAATTTTGCTCCAAAATATAGGGAATTTCTGCCTTTTTGCCCGAAAATAAGAAGAATGCATAGCTTTTTGCCATAAAAAAGTGAAATTTCTTCATTTTTGCTGCAAAATAAGGAGAATTTCTGCTTTTTTGCATTTAAATAAGTGGAATTTCTGACTTTTTCCCCCAAAACAAAGGGAATTTCTGTATTTTTTGCCCCAAAATAAGAAAAATTTCTGCCATTTTCCCTGAAATAAGTGAAATTTCTGCATTTTTGCCTCAAAATATGGGAAATTTCTGCCTTTTTGCCCAAAATAAAAAAAATTTCTGCAATTTTGTACCAAAATAAAAGAAATTTCTGCCTTTTTGCCCCAAAATAAGAAAATTTCTTTTTTTTTCTCTTAAATAAGTGAAATTTCTGCAATTTTGCCCCAAAATAAGAGAAATTTCTGGAATTTTGCCGCAAAATAATTGGAATTTCTGAGTTTTGCCCCAAAATAAGGAGAATTTCTGTCTTTATGCTTCAACATATAGGGAATTTCTGCCTTTTTGCCCCACGATTAGAGGAATTTCTGCAATTTTGCTCCAAAATACGGGAAATTTCTGCCTTTTTGCCCCAAAATAAGAAGAATGCATACCTTTTTTGCCGTAAAAAAGGGAAATTTCTTCATTTTTGCTCCAAAATAAGGGGAATTTTTGTTTTTTTTGCCTCTCAATTAGTGGAATTTCTGTCTTTTTCCCCCAAAACAAAGGGAATTTCTGTTTTTTTGCCCCTAAATAAAAAAAATTTCTGACTTATTACACTGACATAAGTGAAATTTCTGCAATTTGCCCCAAAATAATGGAAATTTCTTTATTTTTGCCCCCAAATAAGGGGAATTTCAGCCTTTTTACCTTAAAATAATGAGAATTTCTGCATTTTTGCCACAAAATATGGGAAATTTCTGCTTTTTTGCCCAAAATAAGAAAAAATTCTGCAATTTTGTACCAAAATATGAGAAATTTCTGCCTTTTTGCCCCAAAATAAGATAATTTCTGCTTTTTTTCCTTGAAATAAGTGAAATTTCTTCAATTTTGCCCCAAAATAAGTGAAATTTCTGCATTTTGCCCCAAAATAAGGGAAATTTCTGGAATTTTGCCCCAAAATAAGTGGAATTTCTGAGTTTTGCCCCAAAATAAGGAGAATTTCTGTCTTTTTGCCCTAACATATAAGGAATTTCTGCCTTTTTGCCCCACAATTAGGCTAATTTCTGCAATTTTGCTCCAAAATACGGGGAATTTCTGCATTTTTGCCCGAAAATAAGAAGAATGCATACCTTTTTGCCATAAAATAGGGAAATTTCTGTAATTTTGCTCCAAAATAAGGGGAATTTCTGCTTTTTTGCCTCTAAATATTTGGAATTTCTGTCTTTTTTGCCCCAAAATAAGGAAAATTTCTGACTTATTACCCTGAAATAAGTGAAATTTCTGCAATTTTGCCCCAAAATAAGGGAAATTTCTGCCTTTTTGCTCCCAATTAAGAGGAATTTCTCCCTTTTACCTCAAAATAAGGAAAATTTCTGCATTTTTGCCACAAAATATTAGGAATTTCTGCTTTTTTGCATCAAAATAAGGAAAATTTCTGCCTTTTTTTCCTGAAATAAGTGAAATTTCTGCAATTTTGCCCCAAAATAAGGAAAATTTTGCAATTTTGCCGCAAAATAAGGGAAATTTCTGCAATTTTGTACCAAAATAAAAGAAATTTCTGCCTTTTTGCTTCCAAATAAGAAAATTTCTGCTTTTTTTTCTGAAATAAGTGAAATTTCTGAAATTTTGCCCCAAAATAAGTGAAATTTCTCCAATTTTGCCCCAAAATATGTGAAATTTCTGGAATTTTGCCCCAAAATAAGTGGAATTTCTGAGTTTTGACCCAAAATAAGGAGAATTTCTGTATTTTGCCCCAACATATAGGGAATTTCTGCCTGTTTGCCCCACAATTAGGGGAATTTCTGCAATTTTGCTCCAAAATTCGGGGAATTTCTGCCTTTTTGCCCGAAAATAAGAAGAATCCATACCTTTTTGCCATAAAAAAGGAAAATTTCTTCATTTTTGCTCCAAAAAAAGGGGAATTTCTGCTTTTATGCCTCTAAATATGTGAAATTTCTGTCTTTGTCCCCCAATACAAAGGGAATTTCTGGTTTTTTGCCCCAAAATAAGAAAATTTCTGACTTATTAACCTGAAATAAGTGAAATTTCTGCAATTTCGCTTCAAAATATGGGAACTTTCTTCCTTTTGTCTCCAAATAAGGGGCATTTCAGCCTTTTTACCTCAAAATAAAAGGAATTTCTGCATTTTTGCCCCAATATATGGGAAATTTCTGCATTTTTGCCCAAAATAAAAAAAAATTCTGCAATTTTGTACCAAAATAAAAGAAATTTCTGCCTTTTTGCTCCAAAATAAGAAAATTTCTGCTTTTTTTTTCTTAAATAAGTAAAATTTCTGAAATTTTGCCCCAAAATAAGTGAAATTTCTGTAATTTTGCCCCAAAATATGAGATATTTCTGGAATTTTGCCGCAAAATATGTGGAATTTCTGAGTTTTGCCCCAAAATAAGGAAAATTTCTGTCTTTATGCCCCAACATATAGGGAATTTCTGCCATTTTGCCCCACAATTAGAGGAATTTCTGCAATTTTGCTCCAAAATACGGGAAATATCTGCCTTTTTGCTTCAAAATTAGAAGAATGCATAACTTTTTGCCATAAAAAAGGGAAATTTCTTCATTTTTGCTACAAAATAAGGGGAATTTCTGCTTTTTTGCCTCTAAATAAGTTGAATTTCTGTCTTTTTCCCCAAAAACAAAGGTAATTTCTGTCTTTTTTGCCCCAAAATTAAAAAAAATTTCTGACTTATTACACTGACATAAGTGAAATTTCTGCAATTTTGCCCCAAAATAAGAGAAATTTCTGCATTTTTGCCCCCAAATAAGGAGAATTTCAGCCTTTTTACCTCAAAATAAGGGGAATTTCTGCATTTTTGCCCCAAAATAAGGAAAATTTCTGCCTTTTTTCCCTGAAATAAGTGAAATTTCTGCAATTTTGCCACGAAATAAGAAAAATATCTGCCTTTTTGCCCCAAAATAAGGGGAATTTCATCCTTTGTACCTCAAAAAGAGGGGAATTTCTGCATTTTTGCCCCAAAATATGGGAAATTTCTGCCTTTTTGCCCCAAAATAAGAAAAATTTCTGCAATTTTGTACCAAAATAATAGAAATTTCTGCCTTTTTGCTTCCAAATATAAAAATTTCTGCTTTTTTTTCTGAAATAAGTGAAATTTCTGCAATCTTGCCACAAAATAAGAGAAATTTCTGCAATTTTGCCCCAAAATAAGTGAAATTTCTGGAATTTTGCCCCAAAATAAGTGGAGTTTCTGAGTTTTGACCCAAAATAAGGAGAATTTCTGTCTTTTTGCATCAACATATAGCGAATTTCTGACTTTTTGCCTCACAATTAGGGGAATTTATGCAATTTTGCTCCAAAATACGGGGAATTTCTGCCTATTTACCCGAATATAAGAAGAATGCATACCTTTTTGCCATGATAACGGGAAATTTCTGTAATTTTGCTCCAATGTAAGAGGTATTTCTGCTTTTTGCATCTAAATAAGTGGAATTTCTGTCTTTTTCCCCCAAAACAAAGGGAATTTCTGTCTTTTTTGCCCCAAAATAAGGAAAGTTTCTGACTTATTACCCTGAAATTAGTGAAATTTCTGCAATTTTTTCCCAAAATAAGGGAAATTTCTGCCTTTTTGCTCCCAAATAAGAGAAATTTCAGCCTTTTTACCTCAAAATAAGGGGAATTTCTGCATTTTTGCCACAAAATATTAGGAATTTCTGCCTTGTTGCCTCTAAATAAGTGAAATTTCTTTCTATTTCCCCCAAAACAAAGGGAATTTCTGTTTTAGGGCCCCAAAATAAAGAAAATTTCTGACTTATTACACTGACATTAGTGAAATTTCTGCAATTTTGCCCCAAAATAAGAGAAATTTCTGCCTTTTTGCCCCCAAATGAGGGAAATTTCAGCCTTTTGCCTCAAAATAAGAGAAATTTCTGCATTTTTGCCCCACAATATGGGAAATTTCTGCTTTTTTGCCCCAAAATAAGGAAATTTCTGCTTTTTTTTTCTGAAATAAGTGAAATTTCTGCAATTTTGCCCCAAAATAAGTTAAATTTCTGAGTTTTGCCCTAAAATAAGGAGAATTTCAGTTTTTTGCCCCTACATATAGGGAATTTCTGCCTTTTTGCCCCACAATTAGGGGAATTTCTGCAATTTTGCTCCAAAATACGGGGAATATCTTCCTTTTTTGTACGAAAATAATAAGAATGCATACCTTTTTGCCATAAAAAAGGGAAATTTCTTCATTTTTGCTCTAAAATGAGAGGGAATTTCTGCTGTTATGCCTCTAAATAAGTGGATTTTCTGTCTTTTTCCCCTAAAACAAAGGGAATTTCTCTCTTTTTTGCCCCAAAATAAGGAAAATTTCTGACTTATTACCCTGAAATAAGTGAAATTTCTGCAATTTTGCCCCAAAATAAGGGAAATTTCTGCTTTTTTACCCCCAAATAAGGGGAATTTCAGCCTTTTTACCTCAAAATGAAGGGGAATTTTTGCATGTTTGCCCCAAAATATGGGAAATTTCTGCCTTTTTGCCCAAAATAAGAAAAATTTCTGCAATTTTGTACCAAAATATGGGAAATTTCTGCCTTTTTGCCCCAAAATAAAAAAATTTCTGCTTTTTTTCCCTGAAATAAGTGAAATTTGTCCAATTTTGCCACAAAATAAATGAAATTTCTGCAATTTTGCCCCAAGATAAGGGAAATTTCTGGAATTTTGCTCCAAAATGAGTGGAATTTCTGAGTTTTGCCCCAAAATAAGGAGAATTTCTGTCTTTTTGCCCCAACATTTAGGGAATTTCTGCATTTTTGCCTCACAATTAGGTTAAATTCTGCAATTTTGCTTCAAAATACGGGGAATTTCTGCTTTTTTGCCTGAAAATAAGAAAAATGCATACCTTTTTGCCATAAAAAAAGGAAATTTCTGTAATTTTGCTCCAAAATAAGGGGAATTTCTGCTTTTTTGCCTCTAAGTATGTCGAATTTCCGTCTTTTTCCCCCAAAACAAAGAGAATTTCTGTCTTTTCTGCACCAAAATAAAGAAATTTTCTGACTTATTACCCTGAAATATGTGAAATTTCTGCAATTTTGCCCTAAAATAAGGGAAATGTCTGCCTTTTGCCGCCAAATAAGAGGAATTTCACCCTTTTACCTCAAAAGAAGGAGAATTTCTGCATTTTTGCCACAAAATATTAGGAATTTCTGCCTTTTGCCCCAAAATAGGGAAAATTTCTGCCTTTTTTTTCTGCCATAAGTGAAATTTCTGCAATTTTGCCCCAAAATAAGTGAAATTTCTGCAATTTTGACCCAAAATAAGGGAAATCTCTGGAATTTTGCCCCAAAATAAGTGGAATTTCTGAGTTTTGCCCCCAAATATAGAGAATTTCTGTCTTTTTGCCCCAACATATAGGGAATTTCTGCCTTTTTGCCCCACAATTAGGTTAATTTCTGCAATTTTGCTCCAAAATACGGGGAATTTCTGCCTTTTTGCCTCTAAATAAGTGGAATTTCTGTCTTTTTCCCCCCCAAGAAAAGGTAATTTCTGTCTTTTATGCCCCAAAATAAAGAAAATTTCTGACTTATTACATTGAAGTAAGTGAAATTTCTGCAATTTTGCCCCAAAATACGGGGAATTTCTGCTTTTTTGCCTCTAAATAAGTGGAATTTATGTATTTTTCCCCCAAAACAAAGGTAATTTCTGTCTTTTTTGCCCCAAAATAAGGAAAATTTCTGACTTATTACATTGAAGTAAGTGAAATTTCTGCAATTTTGCCCCAAAATACGGGGAATTTCTGCTTTTTTGCCTCTAAAAAAGTGGAATTTCTGTCTTTTTGCCCAAAAACAATGGGAATTTTTGTCTTTGTGCCCCAAAATAAGGAAAATTTCTGACTTATTACCCTGAAATAAGTGTAATTTTTGCAATTTTCCAACAAAATAAGGAAATTTCTGCCTTTTTGCCACCAATTAAGGGGAATTTCAGCCTTTTTCCTCAAAATAAGGGGAATTTCTGCATTTTTGCCCCAAAATATGGGAAATTTCTGCCTTTTTGCTCCAAAATAAGAAAAATTTCTGCAATTTTGTACCAAAATAAAAGAAATTTCTGCCTTTTTGCCCCAAAATAAGAAAATTTCTGCTTTTTTTTAAATAAGTGAAATTTCTGCAATTTTGCCGCAAAATAAGTGAAATTTCTGCAATTTTGCCCCAAAATGAGGGAAATTTCTGGAATTTTGCTCAAAAATAAGTGGAATTTCTGAGTTTTGCCCCAAAATAAGAAGAATTTCTGTCTTTTTGCCCCACAATTAGGGGAATTTCTGCAATTTTGCTCCAAAATATGGGGAATTTCTGCCTTTTTGCCCGAAAATAAGAAGAATCACAGCTTTTTGCCATAAAAATGGAAATTTCTTCATTTTTGCCACAAAATATTAGGAATTTCTGCATTTTTGCCTCTAAATAAGTGGAATTTCTGTCTTTTTCCCCCAAAAGAAAAAGAATTTCTGTTTTCTGGCCCCAAAATAAGGAAAATTTCTGACTTATTACCCTGACATAAGTGAAATTTCTGCAATTTTGTTCCAAAATAAAAGAAATTTCTGCCTTTTTGCCCCCAAATAAGGGGAATTTCAGCCTTTTAACTCAAAATAAAAAAAAATTTCTGCATTTTTGCCCCAAAATATGGGAAATTTCTGCCTTTTTGCCCCAAAATAAAAAAAAATTCTGCAATTTCAGCCTTTTTACCTCAAAATGAAGGGGAATTTCTGCATGTTTGCCCCAAAATATGGGAAATTTTTGCCTTTTTGCCCAAAATAAAAAAAATTTCTGCAATTTTGTACCAAAATATGGGAAATTTCTGCCTTTTTCCCCAAAATAAGAAAATTTCTGCTTTTTTTCCCTGAAATAAGTGAAATTTCTCTAATTTTGCCACAAAATAAGTGAAATTTCTGCAATTTTGCCCCAAAATAAGGGAAATTTCTGGAATTTTGCCCCAAAATGAGTGGAATTTTTGAGTTTCCCCAAAATAAGGAGAATTTCTGTCTTTTTGCCCCAACATATAGGGAATTTCTGCATTTTTGCCCCACAATTAGGTTAATTTCTGTAATTTTGCTCCAAAATATGGGGAATTTCTGCCTTTTTGCCCGAAAATAAGAAGAATGCATACCTTTTTCCATAAAAAAGGGAAATTTCTGTAATTTTGCTTCAAAATAAGGGGAATTTCTGCTTTTTTGCCTCTAAATAAGTGGAATTTATGTATTTTTCCCCCAAAACAAAGGGAATTTCTGATTTTTTGCCCAAAATAAGGAAAATTTCTGACTTATTACCCTGAAATAAGTGACATTTCTGCAGTTTTGCCCCAAAATAAGGGAAATTTTTGCTTTTTTGCCTCCAAATAAGGGGAATTTCAGCATTTTTACCTCAAAATAAGGGGAATTTCTGCATTTTTGCCACAAAATATTAGGAATTTCTGCTTTTTGCCCCAAAATAAGGAAAATTTCTGCCTTTTTTTACTGAAATAAGTGAAATTTCTGCAATTTTGCCCCAAAATAAGTGAAATTTCTGCAATTTTGCCCAAAAATAAGGGAAATTTCTGGAATTTTGCGCCAAAATAAGTGGAATTTCTGAGTTTTGCCCAAAAATAAGGAGAATTTCTTTTTTTTGCCCCAACATATAAGGAAATTCTGCCTTTTTGCCCCACAATTAGGGGAATTTCTGCAATTTTGCTCCAAAATACGGGGAATTTCTGGTTTTTAGCCTGAAAATAAGGGGAATGTATACCTTTTGCCACAAAAAAAAGAAATTTCTTTATTTTTGCTCCAAAATAAAAAGAAAGTTCTGCTTTTTTGCCTCTAAAAAAGTGGAATATCTGTCTTTTTCCCCAAAAACAAAGGGAATTTCTGTCTTTTTGCCCCAAAATAAGGAAAATTTCTGACTGATTACCCTGAAATAAGTGAAATTTTTGCAATTTTGCCCCAAAATAAGGAAATTTCTGCCTTTTTGCCCCCAAATAAGGGGAATTTCAGCCTTTTTACTCAAAATAAAGGGAATTTCTGCATTTTTGCCCCAAAATATGGAAAATTTCTGCCTTTTTGCTCCAAAATAAGAAAAATTTCTGCAATTTCATACCAAAATAAAAGAAATTTCTGCCTTTTTGCCCCAAAATAAGAAAATTTCTGCTTTTTTTTGAAATAAGTGAAATTTCTGCAATTTTGCCCCAAAATAAGTGTAATTTCTGCAATTTTGCCCCAATATAAGTGAAATTTCTGGAATTTTGCTCCAAAATAAGTGGAATTTCTATGTTTTGCCCCAAAATAAGGAGAATTTCTGTCTTTTTGCCCCAACATTTAGGGAATTTCTGCCTTTTTGCCCCACAATTAGGGGAATTTCTACAATTTTGCTCCAAAATATGGGGAATTTCTGCCTTTTTGCGCGAAAATAAGAAGAATGCATAGCTTTTTGCCATAAAAAAAGGAAATTTCTTCATTTTTGCTCCAAAATAAAGGGAATTTCTGCTTTTTTGCATTTAAATAAGTGGAATTTCTGTCTTTTTCCCACAAAACAAAGGGAATTTCTGTCTTTTTTGCCCCAAAATAAGGAAAAATTCTGACTTATTACCCTGAAATAAGTGAAATTTCTGCAATTTTTCCCCAAAATAAGGGAAATTTCTGCCTTTTTGCTCCCAAATAACGGAAATTTCAGCTTTTTACCTCAAAATAAGGGGAATTTCTGCATTTTTGCCACAAAATATTAGGAATTTCTGCGTTTTTGCCTCTAAATAAGTGGAATTTCTGTCTTTTTCCCCCAAAACAAAGGGAATTTCTGTTTTTGGCCCCAAAATAAGGAAAATTTCTGACTTATTACCCTGAAATAAGTGAAATTTCTGCAATTTTGCCCCAAAATAAGAGAAATTTCTGCCTTTTTGCCCCCAAATAAGGAGAATTTCAGCCTTTTAACTCAAAATAAAAAAAAATTTCTGCATTTTTGCCCCAAAATATGGGAAATTTCTGCCTTTTTGCCCCAAAATAAGAAAAAATTCTGCAATTTTGTAACAAAATAAAAGAAATTTCTGCCTTTTGGCTCCAAAATAAGGAAATTTCTGCTTTTTTTATGAAATAAGAGAAATTCCTGCAATTTTGCCCCAAAATAAGTTAAATTTCTGAGTTTTTCCCTAAAATAAGGAGAATTTCTGTCTTTTTGCCCCAACATATAAGGAAATTCTGCCTTTTTGCCCCACAATTAGGGGAATTTCTGCAATTTTGCTCCAAAATACGGGGAATTTCTGGTTTTTAGCCTGAAAATAAGGGGAATGTATACCTTTTGCCACAAAAAAAAGAAATTTCTTTATTTTTGCTCCAAAATAAAAAGAAAGTTCTGCTTTTTTGCCTCTAAAAAAGTGGAATATCTGTCTTTTTCCCCAAAAACAAAGGGAATTTCTGTCTTTTTGCCCCAAAATAAGGAAAATTTCTGACTGATTACCCTGAAATAAGTGAAATTTTTGCAATTTTGCCCCAAAATAAGGAAATTTCTGCCTTTTTGCCCCCAAATAAGGGGAATTTCAGCCTTTTTACTCAAAATAAAGGGAATTTCTGCATTTTTGCCCCAAAATATGGAAAATTTCTGCCTTTTTGCTCCAAAATAAGAAAAATTTCTGCAATTTCATACCAAAATAAAAGAAATTTCTGCCTTTTTGCCCCAAAATAAGAAAATTTCTGCTTTTTTTTGAAATAAGTGAAATTTCTGCAATTTTGCCCCAAAATAAGTGTAATTTCTGCAATTTTGCCCCAATATAAGTGAAATTTCTGGAATTTTGCTCCAAAATAAGTGGAATTTCTATGTTTTGCCCCAAAATAAGGAGAATTTCTGTCTTTTTGCCCCAACATTTAGGGAATTTCTGCCTTTTTGCCCCACAATTAGGGGAATTTCTACAATTTTGCTCCAAAATATGGGGAATTTCTGCCTTTTTGCGCGAAAATAAGAAGAATGCATAGCTTTTTGCCATAAAAAAAGGAAATTTCTTCATTTTTGCTCCAAAATAAAGGGAATTTCTGCTTTTTTGCATTTAAATAAGTGGAATTTCTGTCTTTTTCCCACAAAACAAAGGGAATTTCTGTCTTTTTTGCCCCAAAATAAGGAAAAATTCTGACTTATTACCCTGAAATAAGTGAAATTTCTGCAATTTTTCCCCAAAATAAGGGAAATTTCTGCCTTTTTGCTCCCAAATAACGGAAATTTCAGCTTTTTACCTCAAAATAAGGGGAATTTCTGCATTTTTGCCACAAAATATTAGGAATTTCTGCGTTTTTGCCTCTAAATAAGTGGAATTTCTGTCTTTTTCCCCCAAAACAAAGGGAATTTCTGTTTTTTGGCCCCAAAATAAGGAAAATTTCTGACTTATTACCCTGAAATAAGTGAAATTTCTGCAATTTTGCCCCAAAATAAGAGAAATTTCTGCCTTTTTGCCCCCAAATAAGGAGAATTTCAGCCTTTTAACTCAAAATAAAAAAAAATTTCTGCATTTTTGCCCCAAAATATGGGAAATTTCTGCCTTTTTGCCCCAAAATAAGAAAAAATTCTGCAATTTTGTAACAAAATAAAAGAAATTTCTGCCTTTTGGCTCCAAAATAAGGAAATTTCTGCTTTTTTTATGAAATAAGAGAAATTCCTGCAATTTTGCCCCAAAATAAGTTAAATTTCTGAGTTTTTCCCTAAAATAAGGAGAATTTCTGTCTTTTTGCCCCAACATATAGGGAATTTCTGCCTTTGTGCCCCACAATTAGGGGAATTTCTGCAATTTTGCTCCAAAATACTGGGAATTTCTGCCTTT
Source organism: Micromys minutus (assembly GCF_963924665.1). NCBI lineage: Eukaryota > Metazoa > Chordata > Mammalia > Rodentia > Muridae > Micromys > Micromys minutus. The sequence continues at coordinate 485,112 of NW_027667209.1, forward strand.
TTTGTCCGAAAATAATAAGAATGCATACCTTTTTGCCATAAAAAAGGGAAATTTCTTCATTTTTGCTCCAAAATGAGGGGAATTTCTGCTTTTATGCCTCTAAATAAGTGGAATTTGTGTCTTTTTCTCCAAAAACAAAGGGAATTTCTGTCTTTTTTGCCCCAAAATAAGGAAAATTTCTGACTTATTACACTGAAATAAGTGAAATTTCTGCAATTTTGCCACAAAATAAGGGAAATTTCTGCCTTTTTGACCCCAAATAAGGGGAATTTCAGCCTTTTAACTCAAAAAAAAAAAATTTCTGCATTTTTGCCCTAAAATATAAGAAATTTCTGCCTTTTTGCCCCAAAATAAGAAAAAATTCTGCAATTTTGTAACAAAATAAAAGAAATTTCTGCCTTTTGGCTCCAAAATAAGAAAATTTCTGCTTTTTTATGAAATAAGTGAAATTTCTGCAATTTTGCCCCAAAATAAGTTAAATTTCTGAGTTTTGCCCTAAAATAAGGAGAATTTCTGTCTTTTTGCCCCAACATATAGGGAATATCTGCCTTTTTGCCCCACAATTAAAGGAATTTCTGCAATTTTGCTCAAAAATACGGGGAATTTCTGCCTTTTTTGTCCAAAAATAATAAGAATGCATACCTTTTTGCCATAAAAAAGGGAAATTTCTTCATTTTTGCTCCAAAATGAGGGGAATTTCTGCTTTTATGCCTCTAAATAAGTGGAATTTCTGTCTTTTTCTCCCTAAACAAAGGGAATTTCTGTCTTTTTTGCCCCAAAATAAGGAAAATTTCTGACTTATTACCCTGAAATAAGTGAAATTTCTGCAATTTTGCCCCAAAATAAGTGAAATTTCTGCCTTTTTACCCCCAAATAAGGGGAATTTCAGCATTTTTACCTCAAAATGAAGGGGAATTTCTGCATGTTTGCCCCAAAATATGGGAATTTTCTGACTTTTTGCCCAAAATAAGAAAAATTTCTGCAATTTTTACCAAAATTTGGGAAATTTCTGCTTTTTTTGCCCCAAAATAAGAAAATTTCTGCTTTTTTTCCCTGAAATAAGTGAAATTTCTCTAATTTTGCCACAAAATAAGTGAAATTTCTGCACTTTTGCCACAAAATAAGGGAAATTTCTGGAATTTTGCCCCAAAATGAGTGGAATTTCTGAGTTTCCCCAAAATAAGGAGAATTTCTGTCTTTTTGCCCCAACATATAGGGAATTTCTGCATTTTTGCCCCACAATTAGGTTAATTTCTGCAATTTTGCTCCAAAATACGGGGAATTTCTGCCTTTTTGCCCGAAAATAAGAAGAATGCATACCTTTTTCCATATAAAAGGGAAATTTCTGTAATTTTGCTCCAAAATAAGGGGAATTTCTGCTTTTTGGCCTCTAAATATGTGGAATTTCGGTCTTTTTGCCCCAAAAGAAGGGGAATTTCTGTCTTTTTTGCACCAAAATAAAGAAATTTTCTGACTTATTACCCTGAAATAAGTGAAATTTCTGCAATTTTGCCACAAAATAAGGGAAATTTCTGCCTTTTTCATCCCAAATAAGAGGAATTTCACCCTTTTACCTCAAAATAAGGGGAATTTCTACCTTTTTTCCCTGCCATAAGTGAAATTTCTGCAATTTTGCCCCAAAATAAGGGAAATCTCTGGAATTTTGCCCCAAAATATGTGGTATTTCTGAGTTTTGCCCCCAAATAAGGAGAATTTCTGTCTTTTTGCCCCAACATATAGGGAATTTCTGCCTTTTTGCCCCACAATTAGGGGAATTTCTGCAATTTTGCTCCAAAATACGGGGAATTTCTGCCTTTTTGCCCGAAAATAAGAAGAATGCATAACTTTTTGCCATAAAAAAGGGAAATTTCTTCATTTTTGCTCCAAAATAAGGGAAATTCTGCTTTTTTGCCTCTAAATAAGTGGAATTTCTGTCTTTTTCCCCCAAAACAAAAGTAATTTCTGTCTTTTTTGGCCCCCAAATAAGGAAAATTTCTGACTGATTACCCTGAAGTAAGTGAAATTTCTGCAATTTTGAACCAAAATAAGGGGAATTTTTGCTTTTTTGCCTCTAAATAAGTGGAATTTATGTATTTTGTCCCCAAAAAAAGGGAATTTCTGTCTTTTTTTCCCAAAATAAGGAAAATTTCTGACTTATTACCCTGAAATAAGTGAAATTTCTGCAATATTGCCCCAAAATAAGGGAAATTACTGCTTTTTTGCCCCCAAATAAGGGGAATTTCAGCATTTTTACCTCAAAATAAAAGGAATTTCTGCATTTTTGCCACAAAATATAAGGAATTTCTGCCTTTTTGCCCCAAAATAAAAAAATTTCTGCCTTTTTTCACTGAAATAAGTGAAATTTCTGCAATTTTGCCCCAAAATAAGGGAAATCTCTGGAATTTTGCCCCAAAATAAGTGGAATTTCTGAGTTTTGCCCCAAAATAAGGAGAAATTCTTTTTTTTGCCCTAACATATAGGGAATTTCTGCCTTTTTGCCCCACAATTAGGGGAATTTCTGCAATTTTGCTCCAAAATACGGGGAATTTCTGCTTTTTAGCCTGAAAATAAGGGGAATGTATATCTTTTGCCACAAAAAAGAGAAATTTCTTTATTTTTGCTCCAAAATAAAAAGAAAGTTCTGCTTTTTTGCCTCTAAAAAAGTGGAATATCTGTCTTTTTCCCCAAAAACAAAGGGAATTTCTGTCTTTTTGCCCCAAAATAAGGAAAATTTCTGACTGATTACCCTGAAATAAGTGAAATTTTCAATTTTGTCACAAAATAAGAAAATTTCTGCCTTTTTGCCCCCAATTAAGGGGAATTTCAGCCTTTTTACTCAAAATAAGGGGAATTTCTGCATATTTGCCCCAAAATATGGAAAATTTCTGCCTTTTTGCTCCAAAATAAGAAAAATTTCTGCTATTTTGTACCAAAATAAAAGAAATTTATGCCTTTTGGCCCCAAAATAAAAAAATTTCTGCTTTTTTTTTGAAATAAGTGAAATTTCTGCAATTTTGCTCCAAAATAAGTGTAATTTCTGCAATTTTGCCCCAATATAAGTGAAATTTCTGGAATTTTGCTCCGAAATAAGTGGAATTTCTGAGTTTTGCCCCAAAATAAGGAGAATTTCTGTCTTTTTGCCCCAACATTTAGGGAATTTCTGCCTTTTTGCCCCACAATTAGAGGAATTTCTGCAATTTTGCTCCAAAATATGGGGAATTTCTGCCTTTTTGCTCAAAAATAAGAAGAATGCATAGCTTTTTGCCATAAAAAAGGGAAATTTTTTCATTTTTGCTCCAAAATAAAGGGAATTTCTGCTTTTTTGCATCTAAATAAGTGGAATTACTTTTTCCCCCAAAACAAAGGGAATTTCTGTCTTTTTTGCCCCAAAATAAGGAAAATTTCTGACTTATTACCCTGAAATAAGTGAAATTTCTGCAATTTTGCCCCAAAATAAGAGAAATTTCTGCCTTTATGCTCCCAAATAAAGGGAATTTCAGCCTTTTAACCTCAAAATAAGGGGAATTTCTGCATTTTTGCCACAAAATATTAGGAATTTCTGCCTTTTTGCCTCTAAATAAGTGGAATTTCTGTATTTTTCCCCCAAAACAAAGGGAATTTCTGTTTTTTGGCCCCAAAATAAAGGAAATTCCTGACTTATTACCCTGACATAAGTGAAATTTCTGCAATTTTGCCCCAAAATAAGAGTAATTTCTGCCTTTTGTTCCCAAATAAAAGGAATTTCAGCCTTTTACCTCAAAATAAAAAAAATTTCTGCATTTTTGCCCCAAAATATGGGAAATTTCTGCCTTTTTGCCCCAAAATAAGAAAAAATTCTGCAATTTTGTAACAAAATAAAAGAAATTTCTGACTTTTGGCCCCAAAATAAGAAAATTTCTGCTATTTTTTCTGAAATAAGTGAAATTTCTGCAATTTTGCCCCCAAATAAGGGAAATTTCTGCCTTTTTGCTCCCAAATAAAGGGAATTTCAGCCTTTTAACCTCAAAATAAGGGGAATTTCTGCATTTTTGCCACAAAATATTAGGAATTTCTGCCTTTTTGCCTCTAAATAAGTGGAATTTCTGTATTTTTCCCCCAAAACAAAGGGAATTTCTGTTTTTTGGCCCCAAAATAAAGGAAATTCCTGACTTATTACCCTGACATAAGTGAAATTTCTGCAATTTTGCCCCAAAATAAGAGAAATTTCTGCCTTTTTGCCCCCAAATAAAAGGAATTTCAGCCTTTTACCTCAAAATAAAAGAAATTTCTGCATTTTTGCCCCAAAATATGGGAAATTTCTGCCTTTTTGCCCCAAAATAAGAAAAAATTCTGCAATTTTGTAACAAAATAAAAGAAATTTCTGACTTTTGGCCCCAAAATAAGAAAATTTCTGCTATTTTTTCTGAAATAAGTGAAATTTCTGCAATTTTGCCCCAAAATAAGTTAAATTTCTGAGTTTTGCCCAAAAATAAGGAGAATTTTTGTCTTTTGCCCCAACATATAGGGAATTTCTGCCTTTTTACCCCACAATTAGGGGAATTTCTGCAATTTTGCTCCGAAATACGGGGAATTTCTGCCTTTTTTGTCCGAAAATAATAAGAATGCATACCTTTTTGCTATAAAAAAGGGAAATTTCTTCATTTTTGCTCCAAAATGAGGGGAATTTCTGCTTTTATGCCTCTAAATAAGTGGAATTTCTGTCTTTTCCCCCCAAAACAAAGGGAATTTCTGTCTTTTTTGCCCCAAAATAAGGAAAATTTCTGACTTATTACCCTGAAATAAGTGAAATTTCTGCAATTTTGCCCCAAAATAAGAGTAATTTCTGCCTTTTGTTCCCAAATAAAAGGAATTTCAGCCTTTTACCTCAAAATAAAAAAAATTTCTGCATTTTTGCCCCAAAATATGGGAAATTTCTGCCTTTTTGCCCCAAAATAAGAAAAAATTCTGCAATTTTGTAACAAAATAAAAGAAATTTCTGACTTTTGGCCCCAAAATAAGAAAATTTCTGCTATTTTTTCTGAAATAAGTGAAATTTCTGCAATTTTGCCCCCAAATAAGGGAAATTTCTGCCTTTTTGCTCCCAAATAAAGGGAATTTCAGCCTTTTAACCTCAAAATAAGGGGAATTTCTGCATTTTTGCCACAAAATATTAGGAATTTCTGCCTTTTTGCCTCTAAATAAGTGGAATTTCTGTATTTTTCCCCCAAAACAAAGGGAATTTCTGTTTTTTGGCCCCAAAATAAAGGAAATTCCTGACTTATTACCCTGACATAAGTGAAATTTCTGCAATTTTGCCCCAAAATAAGAGAAATTTCTGCCTTTTTGCCCCCAAATAAAAGGAATTTCAGCCTTTTACCTCAAAATAAAAGAAATTTCTGCATTTTTGCCCCAAAATATGGGAAATTTCTGCCTTTTTGCCCCAAAATAAGAAAAAATTCTGCAATTTTGTAACAAAATAAAAGAAATTTCTGACTTTTGGCCCCAAAATAAGAAAATTTCTGCTATTTTTTCTGAAATAAGTGAAATTTCTGCAATTTTGCCCCAAAATAAGTTAAATTTCTGAGTTTTGCCCAAAAATAAGGAGAATTTTTGTCTTTTGCCCCAACATATAGGGAATTTCTGCCTTTTTACCCCACAATTAGGGGAATTTCTGCAATTTTGCTCCGAAATACGGGGAATTTCTGCCTTTTTTGTCCGAAAATAATAAGAATGCATACCTTTTTGCTATAAAAAAGGGAAATTTCTTCATTTTTGCTCCAAAATGAGGGGAATTTCTGCTTTTATGCCTCTAAATAAGTGGAATTTCTGTCTTTTCCCCCCAAAACAAAGGGAATTTCTGTCTTTTTTGCCCCAAAATAAGGAAAATTTCTGACTTATTACCCTGAAATAAGTGAAATTTCTGCAATTTTGCCCCAAAATAAGGAAAATTTCTGCGTTTTTACCCCCAAATAAGGGGAATTTCAGCCTTTTTACCTCAAAATGAAGGGGAATTTTTGGATGTTTGCCCCAAAATATGGGAAATTTCTAACTTTTTGCACAAAAAAAGAAAAATTTTGGCAATTTTGTACCAAAATATGGGAAATTTCTGCCTTTTTGCCCCAAAATAAAAAAATTTCTGTTTTTTTTTTTAAATAAGTGAAATTTCTCCAATTTTTCCGCAAAATAAGTGAAATTTCTCCAATTTTGCCCCAAAATAAGGGAAATTTCTGGAATTTTGCCCCAAAATAAGTGAAATTTCTGAGTTTTGCCCCAAAATAAGGAGAATTTCTGTTTTTTGCCCCAACATATAGGGAATTTCTGCCTTTTTGCCCCACAATTAGGTTAATTTCTGCAATTTTGCTCCAAAATACGGGGAATTTCTGCCTTTTTGCCCGAAAATAAGAAGAATGCATAACTTTTTGGCATAAAAAAGAGAAATTTCTGTAATTTTGCTCCAAAATAAGGGGAATTTCTGCTTTTTTACCTCTAAATAAGTGGAATTTTTGTTTTTTTCTTTCAAAACAAAGAAATTTCTGTCTTTTTTGCCCCAAAATAAGGAAAATTTCTGACTTATTACCCTGAAGTAAGTGAAATTTCTGAAATTTTGCCCCAAAATAAGGGGAATTTCTGCTTTTTTGCCTCTAAATAAGTGGAATTTTTGTATTTTCCCCCCAAAACAAATGGAATTTCTGTCTTTTTTTGCCCAAAATAAGGAAAATATCTGACTTATTGCCCTGAAATAAGTGAAATTTCTGCAATTTTGCTTCAAAATAAGGGAAATTTCTTCCTTTTTGACCCCAAATAAGAGGAATTTCAGCCTTTTTACCTCAAAATAAGGGGAATTTCTGCATTTGTGCCACAAAATATTAGGAATTTCTGCCTTTTGCCCCAAAATAAGAAAAATTTCTGCCTTTTTCACTGAAATAAGTGAAATTTTTGCAATTTTGCCCCAAAATAAGTGAAATTTCTGCAATTTTGCCACAAAATAAGGGAAATTTCTGGAATTTTGCCCCAAAATAAGTGGAATTTCTGAGTTTTGCCCCAAAATAAGGAGAATTTCTTTTTTTTGCCCTAACATATAGGGAATTTCTGCCTTTTTGCCCCACAATTAGGGGAATTTCTGCAATTTTGCTCCAAAATACGGGGAATTTCTGCTTTTTAGCCTGAAAATAAGGGGAATGTATATCTTTTGCCACAAAAAAGAGAAATTTCTTTATTTTTGTTCCAAAATAAAAAGAAAGTTCTGCTTTTTTGCCTCTAAAAAGTGGAATATCTGTCTTTTTCCCCAAAAACAAAGGGAATTTCTGTCTTTTTGCCCCAAAATAAAGAAAATTTCTGACTGATTACCCTGAAATAAATGAAATTTTTGCAATTTTGCCTCAAAATAAGGAAATTTCTGCCTTTTTGCCCCCAATTAAGGGGAATTTCAGGCTTTTTACTCAAAATAAGGGGAATTTCTGCATATTTGCCCCAAAATATGGAAAATTTCTGCCTTTTTGCTCCAAAATAAGAAAAATTTCTGCAATTTTGTACCAAAATAAAAGAAATTTCTGCCTTTTTGCCCCAAAATAAAAAAATTTCTGCTTTTTTTTTGAAATAAGTGAAATTTCTGCAATTTTGCCCCAAAATAAGTGTAATTTCTGCAATTTTGCCCCAATATAAGTGAAATTTCTGGAATTTTGCTCCGAAATAAGTGGAATTTCTGAGTTTTGCCCCAAAATAAGGAGAATTTCTGTCTTTTTGCCCCAACATTTAGGGAATTTCTGCCTTTTTGCCCCACAATTAGAGGAATTTCTGCAATTTTGCTCCAAAATATAGGGAATTTCTGCCTTTTTGCTAGAAAATAAGAAGAATGCATAGCTTTTTGCCATAAAAACGGGAAATTTTTTCATTTTTGCTCCAAAATAAAGGGAATTTCTGCTTTTTTGCATCTAAATAAGTGGAATTTCTGTCTTTTTCCCCCAAAACAAAGGGAATTTCTGTCTTTTTTGCCCCAAAATAAGGAAAATTTCTGACTTATTACCCTGAAATAAGTGAAATTTCTGCAATTTTGCCCCAAAATAAGAGAAATTTCTGCCTTTTTGCTCCCAAATAAAGGGAATTTCAGCCTTTTTATGTCAAAATAAGGGGAATTTCTGCATTTTTGCCACAAAATATTAGGAATTTCTGCCTTTTTGCCTCTAAATAAGTGGAATTTCTGTATTTTTCCCCCAAAACAAAGGGAATTTCTGTTTTTTGGCCCCAAAATAAAGGAAATTCCTGAATTATTACCCTGACATAAGTGAAATTTCTGCAATTTTGCCCCAAAATAAGAGAAATTTCTGCCTTTTTGCCCACAAATAAAAGGAATTTCAGCCTTTTACCTCAAAATAAAAGAAATTTCTGCATTTTTGCCCCAAAATATGGGATATTTCTGCCTTTTTGCCCCAAAATAAGAAAAAATTCTGCAATTTTGTAACAAAATAAAAGAAATTTCTGACTTTTGGCCCCAAAATAAGAAAATTTCTGCTATTTTTTCTGAAATAAGTGAAATTTCTGCAATTTTGCCCCCAAATAAGAGAAATTTCTGCCTTTTTGCTCACAAATAAAGGGAATTTCAGCCTTTTAACCTCAAAATAAGGGGAATTTCTGCATTTTTGCCACAAAATATTAGGAATTTCTGCCTTTTTGCCTCTAAATAAGTGGAATTTCTGTATTTTTCCCCCAAAACAAAGGGAATTTCTGTTTTTTGGCCCCAAAATAAAGGAAATTCCTGACTTATTACCCTGACATAAGTGAAATTTCTGCAATTTTACCCCAAAATAAGAGAAATTTCTGCCTTTTTGCCCCCAAATAAAAGGAATTTCAGCCTTTTACCTCAAAATAAAAGAAATTTCTGCATTTTTGCCCCAAAATATGGGAAATTTCTGCCTTTTTGCCCCAAAAAAGAAAAAATTCTGCAATTTTGTAACAAAATAAAAGAAATTTCTGACTTTTGGCCCCAAAATAAGAAAATTTCTGCTATTTTTTCTGAAATAAGTGAAATTTCTGCAATTTTGCCCCAAAATAAGTTAAATTTCTGAGTTTTGCCCTAAAATAAGGAGAATTTTTGTCTTTTGCCCCAACATATAGGGAATTTCTGCCTTTTTACCCAACAATTAGGGGAATTTCTGCAATTTTGCTCCGAAATACGAGGAATTTCTGCCTTCTTTGTCCAAAAATAATAAGAATGCATACCTTTTTGCCATAAAAAAGGGAAATTTCTTCATTTTTGCTCCAAAATGAGGGGAATTTCTGCTTTTATGCCTCTAAATAAGTGGAATTTCTGTCTTTTTCCCCCATAACAAAGGGAATTTCTGTCTTTTTTGCCCCAAAATAAAGAAAATTTCTGACTTATTACCCTTAAATGAGTGAAATTTCTGCAATTTTGCCCCAAAATAAGGGAAATTTCTGCCTTTTTACCCCCAAATAAGGGGAATTTCAGCCTTTTTACCTCAAAATAAAAGGAATTTCTGCATGTTTGCCCCAAAATATGGGAAATTTCTGCCTTTTTGCCCAAAATAAGAAAAATTTCTGCAATTTTGTACCAAAATATGGGAAATTTCTGCCTTTTTGCCCCAAAATAAGAAAATTTCTGCTTTTTTTCCCTGAAATAAGTGAAATTTCTGCAATTTTTCCCCAAAATAAGGGAAATTTCTGGAATTTTGCCCCAAAATAAGTGGAATTTCTGAGTTTTGCCCCAAATTAAGGAGAATTTCTGTTTTTTGCCCTAACATAAGGAATTTCTGCCCTTTTGCCCCACAATTAGGAGAATTTCTGCAATTTTGCTCCAAAATACGGGGAATTTCTGCTTTTTAGCCTGAAAATAAGGGGAATGTATACCTTTTGCAACAAAAAAGAGAAATTTCTTCATTTTTGCTCCAAAATAAAAGGAATTTCTGCTTCTTTGCCTCTAAAAAAGTGGAATTTCTATCTTTTTCCCCAAAACCAAAGGGAATTTCTTTCTTCTTGCCCCAAAATAAGGAAAATTTCTGACTGATTACCCTGAAATAAGTGAAATTTTTGCAATTTTGCCCCAACATAAGTAAATTTCTGCCTTTTTGCCCCCAATTAACTGGAATTTCAGCCTTATTTCTGAAAATAAGGGGAATTTCTGCATTTTTGCCCCAAAATATAAGAAATTTCTGCCTTTTTGCTCCAAAATAAGAAAAATTTCTGCAATTTTGTACCAAAATAAAAAAAATTTCTGCCTTTTTGCCCCAAAATAATATAATTTCTGCTTTTTTTTGAAATACGTGAAATTTCTGCAATTTTGCCCCAAAATATGTGTAATTTCTGCAATTTTGCCCCAAAATAAGTGAAATTTCTGGAATTTTGCTCCGAAATAAGTGGAATTTGTAAGTTTTGCCCCAAAATAAAGAGAATTTCTATTTTTGCCCCAACATATAGGGAATTTCTGCCTTTTTGCCCCACAATTAGGGAAATTTCTGCAATTTTGCTCCAAAATATGGGGAATTTCTGCCTTTTTGCCCGAAAATAAGAAGAATGCATAGCTTTTTGCCATAAAAAAGGGAAATTTCTTCATTTTGCTCCAAAATTAGAGGAATTTCTGCTTTTTTTGCATCTAAATAAGTGGAATTCCTTTTTCCCCCAAAACAAAGGGAATTTCTGTTTTTTTTGCCCCAAAATAAGAAAAATTTCTGACTTATTACCCTGAAATAAGTGAAATTTCTGCAATCTTGCCCCAAAATAAGGGAAATTTCTGCCTTTTTGCTCCCAAATAAGGGGAATTTCAGCCTTTTTACCTCAAAATAAGGGGAATTTCTGCATTTTTCCACAAAATATTAGTAATTTCTGCCTTTTTGCCTCTAAATAAGTAAAATTTCTTCTTTTTTTCACTGAAATAAGTGAAATTTTTGCAATTTTTCCCAAAATAAAGGGAATTTCTGCTTTTTTGCCTCTAAATAAGTGGAATTTATGTATTGTTCCCCCAAAACAAAGGGAATTTCTGTCTTTTTGCCCGAAAATAAGGAAAATTTCTGACTTATTACCCTGAAGTAAGTGAAATTTCTGCAATTTTGCCCCAAAATAAGGGGAATTTCTGCTTTTTTGCCTCTAAATAAGTGGAATTTATGTATTTTTCCCCCAAAACAAAGGGAATTTCTGTCTTTTTTTGCCCAAAATAAGGAAAATTTCTGACTTATTACCCATAATAAGTGAAATTTCTGCAATTTTGCCCCAAAATAATAGAAATTTCTGCATTTTTGCCCACAAATAAGGGGAATTTCAGCCTTTTTACCTCAAAATAAGGGGAATTTCTGCATTTTGTCCACAAAATATTAGGAATTTCTGACTTTTTACCCCAAAATAAGAAAAAATTCTGCAATTTTGTAACAAAATAAAAGAAATTTCTGCCTTTTGGCCCCAAAATAAGAAAATTTCTGCTTTTTTTTTCTGAAATAAGTGAAATTTCTGCAATTTTGCCCCAAAATAAGTTAAATTTCTGAGTTTTGCCCTAAAATAAGTAGAATTTCTGTCTTTTTGCCCCAACTTATAGGGAATTTCTGCCTTTTTGCCCAACAATTAGGGGAATTTCTGCAATTTTGCTCCAAAATACGAGGAATTTCTGCCTTTTTTTGTTAGAAAATAAGAAGAATGCATAGCTTTTTGCCATAAAAAAGTGAAATTTCTTCATTTTTGCTCCTAAATGAGGGGAATTTCTGCTTTTATGCCTCTAAATAAGTGGAATTTCTGTCTTTTTCCCCCATAACAAAGGGAATTTCTGTCTTTTTTGCCCCAAAATAAAGAAAATTTCAGACTTATTACCCTAAAATGAGTGAAATTTCTGCAATTTTGCCCCAAAATAAGGGAAATTTCTGCCTTTTTACCCCCAAATAAGGGGAATTTCAACCTTTTTACCTCAAAATAAAAGGAATTTCTGCATGTTTGCCCCAAAATATGGGAAATTTCTGCCTTTTTGCCCAAAATAAGAAAAATTTCTGCAATTTTGTACCAAAATATGGGAAATTTCTGCCTTTTTGCACCAAAATAAGAAAATTTCTGCTTTTTTTCCCTGAAATAAGTGAAATTTCTGCAATTTTTCCCCAAAATAAGGGAAATTTCTGGAATTTTGCCCCAAAATAAGTCGAATTTCTGAGTTTTGCCCCAAATTAAGGAGAATTTCTGTTTTTTGCCCTAACATAAGGAATTTCTGCCCTTTTGCCCCACAATTAGGAGAATTTCTGCAATTTTGCTCCAAAATACAGGGAATTTCTGCTTTTTAGCCTGAAAATAAGGGGAATGTATACCTTTTGCAACAAAAAAGAGAAATTTCTTCATTTTTGCTCCAAAATAAAAGGAATTTCTGCTTCTTTGCCTCTAAAAAAGTGGAATTTCTATCTTTTTCCCCAAAACCAAAGGGAATTTCTTTCTTCTTGCCCCAAAATAAGGAAAATTTCTGACTGATTACCCTGAAATAAGTGAAATTTTTGCAATTTTGCCCCAACATAAGGAAATTTCTGCCTTTTTGCCCCCAATTAACTGGAATTTCAGCCTTATTTCTCAAAATAAGGGGAATTTCTGCATTTTTGCCCCAAAATATAAGAAATTTCTGCCTTTTTGCTCCAAAATAAGAAAAATTTCTGCAATTTTGTACCAAAATAAAAAAAATTTCTGCCTTTTTTCCCCAAAATAATATAATTTCTGCTTTTTTTTTGAAATAAGTGAAATTTCTGCAATTTTGCCCCAAAATAAGTGTAATTTCTGCAATTTTGCCCCAAAATAAGTGAAGTTTCTGGAATTTTGCTCCGAAATATGTGGAATTTCTAAGTTTTGCCCCAAAATAAAGAGAATTTTTGTTTTTTGCCCCAACATATAGGGAATTTCTGCCTTTTTGCCCCACAATTAGGGAAATTTCTGCAATTTTGCTCCAAAATATGGGGAATTTCTGCCTTTTTGCCCGAAAATAAGAAGAATGCATAGCTTTTTGCCATAAAAAAGGGAAATTTCTTCATTTTGCTCCAAAATTAGAGGAATTTCTGCTTTTTTTGCATCTAAATAAGTGGAATTCCTTTTTCCCCCAAAACAAAGGGAGTTTCTGTCTTTTTTGCCCCAAAATAAGAAAAATTTCTGACTTATTACCCTGAAATAAGTGAAATTTCTGCAATCTTGCCCCAAAATAAGGGAAATTTCTGCCTTTTTGCTCCCAAATAAGGGGAATTTCAGCCTTTTTACCTCAAAATAAGAGGAATTTCTGCATTTTTCCACAAAATATTAGTAATTTCTGCCTTTTTGCCTCTAAAGTAGTAAAATTTCTTCTTTTTTTCACTGAAATAAGTGAAATTTTTGCAATTTTTCCCAAAATAAAGGGAATTTCTGCTTTTTTGCCTCTAAATAAGTGGAATTTATGTATTGTTCCCCCAAAACAAAGGGAATTTCTGTCTTTTTGCCCGAAAATAAGGAAAATTTCTGACTTATTACCCTGAAGTAAGTGAAATTTCTGCAATTTTGCCCCAAAATAAGGGGAATTTCTGCTTTTTTGCCTCTAAATAAGTGGAATTTATGTATTTTTCCCCCAAAACAAAGGGAATTTCTGTATTTTTTTGCCCAAAATAAGGAAAATTTCTGACTTATTACCCTTAAATAAGTGAAATTTCTGCAATTTTGCCCCAAAATAATAGAAATTTCTGCATTTTTGCCCACAAATAAGTGGAATTTCAGCCTTTTTACCTCAAAATAAGGGGAATTTCTGCATTTTGTCCACAAAATATTAGGAATTTCTGACTTTTTGCCCCAAAATAAGGAAAATATCTGCCTTTTTTCACTGAAATAAGTGAAATTTTTGCAATTTTGCCCCAAAAAAAGTGAAATTTCTGCAATTTTGCCCCAAAATAAGGGAAATTTCTGGAATTTTGCCCCAAAATAAGTGGAATTTCTGAGTTTTGCCCCAAAATAAGGAGAATTTCTGTTTTTTGCCCTAACATATAGGGAATTTCTGCCTTTATGCCCCACAATTAGGGGAATTTCTGCAATTTTGCTCCAAAATACAGGGAATTTCTGCTTTTTAGCCTGAAAATAAGAGGAATGTATACCTTTTGCCACAGAAAAAGGAAATTTCTTCATTTTTGCTCCAAAATAAAAAAAATTCTGCTTTTTTGCCTCTAAAAAAGTGGAATTTCTGTCTTTTTCCACAAAAAACAAGGGAATTTCTGTCTTTTTGCCCCAAAATAAGATAAATTTCTGAATTATTACCCTGAAATAAGTGAAATTTTTGCAATTTTGCCCCGAAATAAGGAAATTTCTGCCTTTTTGCCCCCAATTAAGTGGAATTTCAGCCTTTTTCCTCAAAATAATGGGAATTTCTGCATTTTTGCCCAAAATAAGGAAAATTTCTGCAATTTTGTACCAAAATATGGGAAATTTCTGCCTTTTTGCTCCAAAATAAGAAAAATTTCTGCAATTTTGTACCAAAATAAAAGAAATTTCTGCCTTTTTGCCCCAAAATAAGAAAATTTCTGCTTTTTATTTAAATAAGTGAAATTTCTGCAATTTTGCCCCAAAATAAGGAAATTTCTGCCTTTTTGCCCCCAATTAAGGGGAATTTCAGCCTTTTTCCTCAAAATAAGGGGAATTTCTGCATTTTTGCCTCAAAATTTAGGAAATTTCTTCCTTTTTGCCCAAAATAAGAAAAATTTCTGCAATTTTGTACCAAAATATGGGAAATTTCTGCCTTTTTGCCCCAAAATAAGAAAATTTCTGCTTTTTTTCCCTGAAATAGGTGAAATTTTTCCAATTTTGCTGCAAAATAAGTGAAATTTCTGCAATTTTGTCCCAAAATTAGGGAAATTTCTGGAATTTTGCCCCAAAATAAGTGGAATTTCTGAGTTTTGCCCCAAAATAAGGAGAATTTCTGTCTTTTTGCCCCAACATATAGGGAATTTCTGCCTTATTGCCCCAGATTTAGGTTAATTTCTGCAATTTTGCTCCAAAATACGGGGAATTTCTGCCTTTTTGCCCCCAAATAAGAGGAATTACACCGTTTTACCTCAAAATAATGGGAATTTCTGCATTTTTGCCACAAAATATTAGGAATTTCTTCCTTTTTGCCCCAAAATAAGGAAAATTTCTGCCTTTTGTCCATGCCATAAGTAAAATTTCTGCAATTTTGCCCCAAAATAAGTGAAATTTCTGCAATTTTGCCCCAAAATAAGGGAAATCTCTGGATTTTTGCCCCCAAATAAGTGGAATTTCTGAGTTTTGCCCCCAAATAAGGAGAATTTCTGTCTTTTTGCCCCAACATATAGGGAATTTTTGCATTTTCGCCCCACAATTAGGGGAATTTCTGCAATTTTGCTCCAAAATACGGGGAATTTCTGCCTTTTTGCCCGAAAATAAGAAGAATGCATAACTTTTTGCCATAAAAAAGGGAAATTTCTTCATTTTTGCTCCAAAATAAGGGGAATTTCTGCTTTTTTGCCTCTAAATAAGTGGAATTTCTGTCTTTTTTCCCCAAAAAAAAGGTAATTTCTGTCTTTTTTGCCCTAAAATAAGGAGAATTTCTGACTTATTACCCTGAAGTAAGTGAAATTTCTGCAATTTTGCCCCCAAAATAAGGGGAATTTCTGCTTTTTTGCCTCTAAATAAGTGGAATTTATGTATTTTTCCCCCAAAACAAAGGGAATTTCTGTTTTTTTGCCCAAAATAAGGAAAATTTCTGACTTATTACTCTGAAATAAGTGAAATTTCTGCAATTTTGCCCCAAAATAAGGGAATTTTCTGCCTTTTTGCCCCCAAATAAGGGGAATTTTAGCCTTTTTACCTCAAAATAAGGGGAATTTCTGCATTTTTGTCACATAATATCAGGAATTTCTGGCTTTTTGCCCTAAAATAAGGAAAATTTCTGCCTTTTTTTCCTGAAATAAGTGAAATTTCTGCAATTTTGACCCAAAATAAGTGAAATTTCTGCAATTTTGCCCCAAAATAAGTGAAATTTCTGCAATTTTGCCCCAAAATAAGTGAAATTTCTGGAATTTTGCTCCAAAATAAGTGGAATTTCTGAGTTTTGCCCCAAAATAAGGAGAATTTCTGTCTTTTTGCCCTAACATATAGGGAATTTCTGCCTATTTGCCCGAAAATAAGAAGAATGCATAGCTTTTTGCAATAAAAAAAGGGAAATTTCTTCATTTTTGCTCCAAAGTAAAGGGAATTTCTGCTTTTTGCATCTAAATAAGTGGAATTTCTGTCTTTTTCCCCCAAAACAAAAGGAATTTCTGTCTTTTTTGCCCCAAAATAAGGAAAATTTCTGACTTATTACCCTGAAATAAGTGAAATTTCTGCAATTTTGCCCCAAACTAATGGAAATTTCTGCCTTTTTGCTCCCAAATAAGGGGAATTTCAGCCTTTTTACCTCAAAATAAGGGGAATTTCTGCATTTTTGCCACAAAATATTAGGAATTTCGGTCTTTTTGCCTCTAAAGAAGAAGAATTTCTGTCTTTTTCCCCCAAAACAAAGGGAATTTTTATTTTTTGGTCCCAAAATAAGGAAAATTTGTGACTTATTACCCTGACATAAGTGAAATTTCTGCAATTTTGCCCCAAAATAAGAGAAATTTCTGCCTTTTTGCCCCCAAATAAGGGGATTTTCAGCCTTTTACCTCAAAATAAGAGAAATTTCTGCATTTTTGCCAAAAAAAGAGGAAATTTCTTCCTTTTTGCCCCAAAATAAGAAAAAATTATGCAATTTTGTAACAAAATAAAAGAAATTTCTGACTTTTGGCCCCAAAATAAGAAAATTTCTGCTTTTTTTTCTGAAATAAGTGAAATTTCTGCAATTTTGCCCCAAAATACATTAAATTTCTGAGTTTTGCCTTAAAATAAAAAGAATTTCTGTCTTTTTGCCCCAACATATAGGGAATTTCTGCCTTTTTGCCCCACAATTAGGGGAATTTCTGCAATTTTGCTCCAAAATACGAGGAATTTATGCCTTTTTTGTCGAAAATAAGAAGAATGCATAGCTTTTTGACATAAAAAAGTGAAATTTCTTCATTTTTGCTCCAAAATGAGGGGAATTTCTGCTTTTATGCCTCTAAATAAGTGGAATTTCTGTCTTTTTTCCCCATAACAAAGGGAATTTCTGTCTTTTTTCCCCAAAATATAGAAAATTTCTGACTTATTACCCTGAAATAAGTGAAATTTCTGCAATTTTGCCCCAAAATAAGGGAAATTTCTGCCTTTTTACCCCCAAATAAGGGGAATTTCACCCTTTTTACCTCAAAATAAGGGGAATTTCTGAATGTTTGCCCCAAAATATGGGAAATTTCTGCTTTTTTGCCCAAAATAAGAAAAATTTCTGCAATTGTGTACCAAAATATGGGAAATTTCTGCCTTTTTGCCCCAAAATAATAAAATTTCTGCTTTTTTTCCCTGAAATAAGTGAAATTTCTGCAACTTTTCCCCAAAATAAGTGAAATTTCTGAAATTTTCCTCCGAAATAAGAGGAATTTCTAAGTTTTGCCCCAAAATAAAGAGAATTTCTGTTTTTGCCCCAACATATAGGGAATTTCTTCCTTTTTGCCCAACAATTAGGGGAATTTCTGCAATTTTGCTCCAAAATATGGGGAATTTCTGCCTTTTTGCCCGAAAATAAGAAGAATGCATAGCTTTTTGCCATAAAAAGGGAAATTTCTTCATTTTTGCTCCAAAATAAGGGGAATTTCTGCTTTTTTGCATCTAAATAAGTGGAATTTTTTTTCCCCCAAAATAAAGGGAATTTCTGTCTTTTTTGCCCCAAAGAAAGGAAAATTTCTGACTTATTACCCTGAAATAAGTGAAATTTCTGCAATTTTGCCCCAAAATAAAAGAAATTTCTGCCTTTTTGCTCCCAAATAAGGGGAATTTTAGCCTTTTAACCTCAAAATAAGGGGAATTTCTGCATTTTCCACAAAATATTAGGAATTTCTGCCTTTTTAGCTCTAAATAAGGAAAATTTCTGCCTTTTTTCACTGAAATAAGTGAAATTTTTGCAATTTTGCCCCAAAATAAAAAGAATTTCTGCTTTTTGCCTCTAAATAAGTGGAATTTATGTATTTTTCCCCCAAAACAAAGGGAATTTCGGTCTTTTTTGCCCGAAAATAAGGAAAATTTCTGACTTATTACTCTGAAATAAGTGAAATTTCTGCAATTTTGCCGCCAAAACAGGGGAAATTTGTGCCTTTTTACTTCCAAATAAGGGGAATTTCAGCCTTTTTCCCTCAAAATAAGGGGAATTTCTGCATGTTTGCCCCAAAATATGGGAAATTTCTGCCTTTTTGCCCAAATTAAGAAAAATTTCTGCAATTTTGTACCAAAATATTGGAAATTTCTGCCTTTTTGCCCCAAAATAAAAAAATTTCTGCTTTTTTTCCCTGAAATAAGTGAAATTTCTGCAATTTTGCCCCAAAATAAGGGAAATTTCTGGAATTTTGCCCCAACATAAGTGGAATTTCTGAGTTTTGCCCCAAAATAAAAAGAATTTCTGTTTTTTGCCCTAACATATATGGAATTTCTGCCTTTTTGCCCCACAATTAGGAGAATTTCTGCAATTTTGCTCCAAAATACAGGGAATTTCTGCTTTTTAGCCTGAAAATAAGGGGAATGTATACCTTTTGCCACAAAAAAGAGAAATTTCTTCATTTTTGCTCCAAAATAAAACGAATTTCTGCTTTTTTGCCTCTAAAAAAGTGGAATTTCTATATTTTTCCCCAAAACCAAAGGGAATTTCTTTCTTTTTGCCCCAAAATAAGAAAAATTTCTGACTGATTACCCTAAAATGAGTGAAATTTTTGAAATTTTGCCCCAAAATAAGGAAATTTCTGCCTTTTTGCCCCCAATTAACTGGAATTTCAGCCTTTTTTCTCAAAATAAGGGGAATTTCTTCATTTTTGCCCCAAAATATAAGAAATTTCTGCCTTTTTGCTCCAAATAAAAAAAATTTCTGCAATTTTGTACCAAAATAGAAGAAATTTCTGCCTTTTTGCCCCAAAATAAGATAATTTCTGCTTTTTTTTTGAAATAAGTGAAATTTCTGCAATTTTGCCCCAAAATAAGTGTAATTTCTGCAATTTTGCCCCAAAATAAGTGAAATTTCTGGAATTTTGCTCCGAAATAAGTGGAATTTCTAAGTTTTGCCCCAAAATAAGGAGAAATTCTGTTTTTGCCCCAACATATAGGGAATTTCTACTTTTTTGCCTCTAAATAAGTGGAATTTATGTATTTTCCCCCCAAAACAAAGTTAATTTCTGTCTTTTTATGCCCAAAATAAGGAAAATTTCTGACTTATTACCCTGAAATAAGTGAAATTTCTGCAATTTTGCCCCAAAATTAAGGAAATTTCTGCCTTTTTGCCCCCAAATAAGGGGAATTTCAGCATTTTTACCTCAAAATAAGGGGAATTTCTGCATTGTGGCCACAAAATATTAGGAATTTCTGACTTTTTGCCCCAAAATGAGCAAAATTTCTGCCTTTTTTCACTGAAATGAGTGAAATTTTTGCAATTTTGCCCCAAAATAAGTGAAATTTCTGCAATTTTGCCCCAAAATAAGGGAAATTTCTGGAATTTTGCCCCAAAATAAGTGGAATTTCTGAGTTTTGCCCCAAAATAAGGAGAATTTCTGTTTTTTGCCCTAACATAAAGGGAATTTCTGCCTTTATGCCCCACAATTAGGGGAATTTCTGCAATTTTGCTCCAAAATACAGGGAATTTCTGCATTTTAGCCTGAAAATAATAGGAATGTATACCTTTTGCCACAGAAAAAGGAAATTTCTTCATTTTTGCTCCAAAATAAAAAAAATTTCTGCTTTTTTGCCTCTAAAAAAGTGGAATTTCTGTGTTTTTCCCCAAAAAACAAGGGAATTTCTGTCTTTTTGCCCCAAATAAGATAAATTTCTGAATTATTACCCTGAAATAAGTGAAATTTATGCAATTTTGCCCCGAAATAAGGAAATTTTTGCCTTTTTGCCCCCAATTAAGTGGAATTTCAGCCTTTTTCCTCAAAATAATGGGAATTTCTGCATTTTTGCCTCAAAATAAGGAAATTTCTGCCTTTTTGCCCAAAATAAGAAAAATTTCTGCAATTTTGTACCAAAATATGGGAAATTTCTGCCTTTTTGCCCCAAAATAAGAAAATTTCTGATTTTTATTTAAATAAGTGAAATTTCTGCAATTTTGCCCCAAAATAAGGAAATTTCTGCCTTTTTGCCCCAAAATAAGAAAATTTCTGCTTTTTTTCCCTGAAATAGGTGAAATTTTTCCAATTTTGCTGCAAAATAAGTGAAATTTCTGAAATTTGGCCCCAAAATTAAAGAAATTTCTGGAATTTTGCCCCAAAATAAGTGGAATTTCTGAGTTTTGCCCCAAAATAAGTAGAATTTCTGTCTTTTTGCCCCAACATATAGGGAATTTCTGCCTTTTTGCCCCACAATTAGGTTAATTTCTGCAATTTTGCTCCAAAATACGGGGAATTTCTGCCTTTTTGCCCCAAAATAAGGAAATTTTCTGCCTTTTTTCCCTGCCATAAGTGAAATTTCTGCAATTTTGCCCCAAAATAAGGGAAATCTCTGGAATTTTGCCCCAAAATAAGTGGAATTTCTGAGTTTTGCCCTCAAATAAAGAGAATTTCTGTCTTTTTGCTCAGACATATAGGGAATTTCTGCCTTTTTGCCCCACAATTAGGGGAATTTCTGCAATTTTGCTCCAAAATATGTGGAATTTCTGACTATTTGCCCGAAAATAAGAAGAATGCGTAACTTTTTGCCATAAAAAAGGGAAATTTCTTCATTTTTGCTCCAAATTAAGGGGAATTTCTGCTTTTTTGCATCTAAATAAGTGGAATTTCTGTCTTTTTCCCCCAAAACAAAGGGAATTTCTGTCTTTTTTGCCCCAAAATAAGGAAAATTTCTGACTTATTACCCTGAAATAAGTGAAATTTCTGCAATTTTGCCACAAAATAAGGGAAATTTCTGGATTTTTGCTCCCAAATAAGGGGAATTTCAGCCTTTTTACCTCAAAATAAGGGGAAGTTCTGCATGTTTGCCACAAAATATTAGGAATTTCTGCCTTTTTGCCCCAAAATAAGGAAAATTTCTGCCTTATATTCCTGAAATAAGTGAAATTTTTGCAATTTTACCCCAAAATAAGAGAAATTTCTGCCTTTTTGCCCCACAATTATTGGAATTTCTGCAATTTTGTTCCAAAATACGGGGAATTTCTGCCTTTTTTGTCCGAAAATAATAAGAATGCATACCTTTTTGCCATAAAAAAGGGAAATTTCTTCTTTTTGCTCCAAAATGAGGGGAATTTCTGCTTTATTGCCTCTAAATAAATGGAATTTCTGTTTTTTTCCCCCAAAACAAAGGGAATTTTTCTTTTTTGTCCCAAAATAAGGAAAATTTCTGACTTATTACCCTGAAATAAGTGAAATTTCTGCAATTTTGCCCAAAATAAGTGAAATTATTGAAATTTTGACCCAAAATAAGTGGAATTTCTGAGTTTTGACCCAAAAGAAGGAGAATTTCTGTCTTTTTGCCCCACAATTAGGGGAATTTCTGCAATTTTGCTTCAAAAGACATGGAATTTCTGCCTTTTTGCCAGAAAATAAAAAGAATGCATAACTTTTTCTTATAAAAAACGGAAATTTCTTCATTTTTCCTCCAAAATAAGGGGAATTTCTGCTTTTTTGCCTCTAAATAAGTGGAATTTCTGTCTTTTTCCCCCAAAACAAAGGTAATTACTGACTTTTTTGCCCCAAAATAAGAAAATTTTCTGACCTATTACCCTGAAGTAAGTGAAATTTCAGCAATTTTGGCCAAAATAAAAGGAATTTCTGCATTTTTGCCTCTAAATAAGTGGAATTTATGTATTTTTCCCCCAAAACAAAGGGAATTTCTGTCTTTTTTGCCCAAAATAATGAAAATTTCTGACTTATTACGCTGAAATAAGTGAATTTTCTGCAATTTTGCCCCAAAACAAGGGAAATTTCTGCCTTTTTGCCCCCATATAAGGGAAATTTCAGCCTTTTTACCTCAAAATAAGGGGAATTTCTGCATTTTTGCCACAATATATTAGGAATTTCTGCCTTTTTGCCCCAAAATAAGAAAAATTTCTGCCTTTTTTCACTGAAATAAGTGAAATTTCTGCAATTTTGCCCCAAAATAAGTGAAATTTCTGCAATTTTGCCCCAAAATAAGGGAAATTTCTGGTTTTTTGCCCCAAAAAAAGAGGAATTTCTTAGCTTTGCCCCAAAATAAGGAGAATTTCTGTCTTTTTACCCAAACATATAGGGAATTTCTGCCTTTTGCCCAACAATTAGGGGAATTTCTGCAATTTTGCTCCAAAATATGGGGAATTTCTGCCTTTTTTCCAGAAAATAAGAAGAATGCATAACTTTTTGCCATAAAAAAATTTCTTCATTTTGCTCCAAAATAATGGGAATTTCTGCTTTTTTGCCTCTAAATAAGTGGAATTTCTGTCTTTTTCCTCCAAAACAAAAATAATTTCTGTATTTTTTGCCCCAAAATAAGAAAAATTTCTGACTTATTACCCTGAAGTAAGTGAAATTTCTGCAATTTTGCCCCAAAATAAGAGAAATTTCTGCTTTTTTGCCTCTAAATAAGTGGAATTTATGTATTTTTCCCCCAAAACAAAGGGAATTTCTGTCTTTTTTTCCCAAAATAAGAAAAATTTCTCCCTTTTTTCACTGAAATAAGTGAAATTTCTGCAATTTTGGCCCAAAATCAGTGAAATTTCTGCAATTTTGCCCCAAAATAAGGGAAATTTCTGGAATTTTGCCCCCAAAGAGTGGAATTTCTGAGTTTTGCCCCAAAATAAGTAGAATTTCTGTTTTTTGCCCTAACATATAGGGAATTTCTGCCTTTTTGCCCCATAATTAGGGGAATTTCTGCAATTTTGCTCCAAAATACGGGGAATTTCTGCTTTTTAGCCTGAAAATAAGGGGAATGTATCCTTTTTGCCACAAAAAAAAGAAATTTCTTCATTTTTGTTCCAAAATAAAAGGTATTCCTGCTTTTTTGCCTCTAAAAAAGTGGAATTTCTGTCTTTTTCCTCAAAAACAAAGAGAATTTCTGTTTTTTGCCCCAAAATAAGGAAAATTTCTGACTTATTACCCTGAAATAAGTGAAATTTTTGCAATTTTGCCCCAAAATAAAGAAATTTCTGCCTTTTTGCCCCCATTTAAGGGGAATTTCAGTCTTTTTCCTCAAAATAAAGGGAATTTCTGCATTTTTGCCGCAAAATAAAAGAAATTTCTGCCTTTTTACACCAAAATAAGAAAAATTTCTGCAATTTTGTACCAAAATAAAAAAATTTCTGCCTTTTTGCCCCAAAATAAGAAAATTTCTGCTTTTTTTTGAAATAAGTGAAATTTCTGCAATTTTGCCCCAAAATAATTGTAATTTCTGCAATTTTGCCCCAAAATAAGTGAAATTTCTGGAATTTTGCTCCAAAATAAGTGGAATTTCTGAGTTTTGCCCCAAAATAAGGAGAATTTCTGTCTTTTTGCCCCAACATATAGGGAATTTCTGCCTTTTGCCCCAAAATTTGGGAAATTTCTGCAATTTTGCTCCAAAATATGGGAAATTTCTGCCTTTTTGCCCAAAAATAAGAAGAATGCATACCTTTTTGCCCTTAAAAAGTGAAATTCCTTCATTTTTGCTCCAAAATAAGGGGAATTTCTGCTTTTTTGCCTCTAAAAAAGTGGAATTTCTGTCTTTTTCTCCCAAAACAAAGGGAATTTCTGTTTTTTGGCCCCAAAATAAGGAAAATTTCTGACTTATTACCCTGAAATAAGTAAAATTTCTGCAATTTTACCCCAAAATAAGAGAAATTTCTGCCTTTTTGCCCCCAAATAAGGGGAATTTCAGCCTTTTACCTCAAAATAAAAGAAATTTCTGCATTTTTGCCCCAAAATATGGGAAATTTCTTCCTTTTTTCCCTGAAATAAGTGAAATTTCTGCAATTTTGCCCCAAAATAAGTGAAATTTCGGAAATTTTGCCCCAAAATGAGGGAAATTTCTGGAATTTTGCCCCAAAATAAGTGGAATTTCTGAGTTTTGCCCTAAAATAAGAAGAATTTCTGTTTTTTGCACTAACATATAGGGAATTTCTGCATTTTTGCCCCACAATTAGGGGAATTTCTGCAATTTTGCTCCAAAATACAAGGAATTTCTGCTTTTTAGCCTGAAAATAAGGGGAATGTATACCTTTTGCCACAAAAAAGGAAATTTCTTCATTTTTGCTCCAAAATAAAAGGAATTTCTGCTTTTTTGCCTCTAAAAAAGTGGAATTTCTGTCTTTTTCCCCAAAAACAAAGGGAATTTCTGTCTTTTTGCTCCAAAATAAGGAATATTTCTGACTTATTACCCTGAAACAAGTGAAGTTTTTGCAATTTTGCCCCAAAATGAAGAAATTTCTGCCTTTTTGCCCCAAAATAAGAAAAAATTCTGCAATTTTGTGACAAAATAAAAGAAATTTCTGCCTTTTGGCCCCAAAACAAGAAAATTTCTGCTTTTATATCTGAAATAAGTGAAATTTCTGCAATTTTGCCCCAAAATAAGTTAAATTTCTGAGTTTTTCCCTAAAATAAGGAGAATTTCTTTCTTTTTGCCCCAACATATAGGGAATTTCTGCCTTTTTGCCCCACAATTAGAGGAATTTCTGCAATTTTGCTCCAAAATACAGGGAATTTCTTCATTTTTTGTCCGAAAATAATAAGAATGCATACCTTTTTGCCATAAAAAAGGGAAATTTCTGCTTTTTGCCCCAAAATGAGGGGAATTTCTGCTTTATTGCCTCTAAATAAGTGGAATTTCTGTCTTTTTCCCCCAAAACAAAGGGAATTTGTATTTTGCCCCAAAATAAGGAAAATTTCTGATTTATTACCCTGAAATAAGTGATATTTCTGCAATTTTGCCCCAAAATAAGTGAAATTATCGAAATTTTGACCCAAAATAAGTGGAATTTCTGAGTTTTGACCCAAAATAAGGAGAATTTCTGTCATTTTGCTGCACAATTAGGGGAATTTCTGCAATTTTGCTCAAAAATACAGGGAATTTCTACATTTTTGTCCGAAAATAAGAAGAATGCATAACTTTTTCCCATAAAAAAGGGAAATTTCTTCATTTTTGCTCCAAAATAAGGGGAATTTCTGCATTTTTGCCTCTAAATAAGTGGAATTTATGTATTTTTCTCCCAAAACAAAGGGAATTTCCGTCTTTTTTTGCCCAAAATAAGGAAAATTTCTGACTTATTATCCTGAAATAAGTGAAATTTCTGCAATTTTGCCCCAAAATAAGGGAAATTTCTGCCTTTTTGCCGCCATATAAGGGAAATTTCAGCCTTTTTACCTCAAATTAAAGGGAATTTGTGCATTTTTGCCACAAAATATTAGGAATTTTTGCCTTTTTGTCCCGAAATAAGGAAATTTTCTGCCTTTTTCACTGAAATAAGTGAAATTTCTGCAATTTTGCCCCCAAATAAGTGAAATTTCGGCAATTTTGCCCCAAAATAAGGGAAATTTCTGGAATTTTGCCCCAAAATAAGTGGAATTTCTGAGTTTTGCCCCAAATTAAGGAGAATTTCTGTCTTTTTGCCCAAACATATAGGGAATTTCTGCCTTTTTGCCCCACAATTTGGGAAATTTCTGCAATTTTGCTCAAAAATAAGGGGAATTTCTGCCTTTTTGCCCAAAAATAAGAAGAATGCATACCTTTTTGCCCTTAAAAAGTGAAATATCTTCATTTTTACTCCAAAATAAGGGGAATTTCTGCTTTTTTGCCTCTAAAAAAGTGGAATTTCTGTCTTTTTCTCCCAAATCAAAGGGAATTTCTGTTTTTTGTCCCCAAAATAAGGAAAATTTCTGACTTATTACCCTGAAATAAGTGAAATTTCTGCCTTTTTTCTCCCAAATAAGGGGGATTTCAGCCTTTTACCTCAATATATGTGAAATTTCTTCATTTTTGCCCCAAAATATGGGAAATTTCTGCCTTTTTTCACTGAAATAAGTGAAATTTCTGCAATTTTGCCCCAAAATAAGTGAAATTTCGGCAATTTTGCCCCAAAATAAGAGAAATTTCTGGAATTTTGCCCCAAAATAAGTGGAATTTCTGAGTTTTGCCCCAAAATAAAGAGAATTTCTGTTTTTTTGCGCTAACATATAGGGAATTTCTGCATTTTTGCCCCAAAATTAGGGGAATTTCTGCAATTTTGCTCCAAAATACGGGGAATTTCTGCTTTTTAGCCTGAAAATAAAGGGAATGTATACCTTTTGCCACAAAAAAGACAAATTTCTTCATTTTTGCTCCAAAATAAAAGGAATTTCTGCTTTTTTGCCTCTAAAAAAGTGCAATTTCTGTTTTTCCCCAAAAACAAAGGGAATTTCTGTCTTTTTGCCCCAAAATAAGGAAAATTTCTGACTTATTACCCTGAAATAAGTGAAATTTTTGCAATTTTGCCCCAATATAATAAAATTTCTGCCTTTTTGCCCCAAATTAAGGGGAATTTCAGCCTTTTTCCTCAAAATAAAAGGAATTTCTGCATTTTTGCCCCAAAATATAGGAAATTTCTGCCTTTTTGCCCCAAAATAAGAAAATTTCTGCTTTTTTTGAAATTTGTGAAATTTCTGCAATTTAGCCCCAAAATAATTGTAATTTCTGCAATTTTGCCCCAAAATAAGTGAAATTTGTGGAATTTTGCTCCAAAATAAGTGGAATTTCTGAGTTTTGCCCTAAAATAAGGAGAATTTCTGTTTTTTGCACTAACATATAGGGAATTTCTGCCTTTTTGCCCCATAATTAGGGGAATTTCTGCAATTTTGCTCCAAAATACAGGGAATTTCTGCTTTTTAGCCTGAAAATAAGGGGAATGTATACCTTTTGCCACAAAAAAGAGAAATTTCTTCATTTTTGCTCCAAAATAAAAGGAATTTCTGCTTTTTTGCCTCTAAAAAAGTGGAATTTCTGTCTTTTTTCTCAAAAACAAAGAGAATTTCTGTCTTTTTGCCCCAAAATAAGGAAAATTTCTGACTTATTACCCTGAAATAAGTGAAATTTTTGCAATTTTGCCCCAAAATAAGGAAATTTCTGCCTTTTTGCCCCCAATTAAGGGGAATTTCAGCTTTTTTCCTCAAAATAAAGGGAATTTCTGCATTTTTGCCCCAAAATATGAGAAATTTCTGCCTTTTTATTCCAAAATAAGAAAAATTTCTGCAATTTTGTACCAAAAAAAAAAATTCTGCCTTTTTGCCCCAAAATAAGAAAATTTCTGCTTTTTTTTTAAATAAGTGAAATTTCTGCAATTTTGCTCCAAAATAATTGTAATTTCTGCAATTTTGCCCCAAAATAAGTGAAATTTCTGAAATTTTGCTTCAAAATAAGTGGAATTTCTGAGTTTTGCCCCAAAATAAGGAGAATTTCTGTCTTTTTGCCCCAACATATAGGGAATTTTTGCCTTTTTGACCCACAATTTGGGAAATTTCTGCAATTTTGCTCCAAAATATGGGGAATTTCTGCCTTTTTGCCCAAAAATAAGAAGAATGCATACCTTTTTGCCCTTAAAAAGTGAAATTTCTGTATTTTTGCTCCAAAATAAGGGGAATTTCTGCTTTTTTGCCTCTAAAAAAGTGGAATTTCTGTCTTTTTCTCCCAAAACAAAGGGAATTTCTGTTTTTTGGCCCCAAAATAAGGAAATTTTCTGACTTATTACCCTGAAATAAGTGAAATTTCTGCAATTTTACCCCAAAATAAGAGAAATTTCTGCCTTTTTACACCCAAATAAGGGGAATTTCAGCCTTTTACCTCAAAATGACAGAAATTTCTGCATTTTTGCTCCAAAATATAGGAAATTTCTGCCTTTTTTCACTGAAATAAGTGAAATTTCTGCAATTTTGCCCCCAAATAAGTGAAATTTCTGCAATTTTGCCCCTATATAAGGGAAATTTCTGGAATTTTGCCCCAAAATAAGTGGAATTTCTGAGTTTTGCCCTAAAATAAGGAGAATTTCTGTTTTTTGCACTAACATATAGGGAATTTCTGCATTTTTGCACCACAATTAGGGGAATTTCTGCAATTTTGCTCCAAAATACGGGGAATTTCTGCTTTTTAGCCTGAAAATAAGGGGAATGTATACCTTTTGCCACAAAAAAGGGAAATTTCTTCATTTTTGCTCCAAAACAAATGGAATTTCTGCTTTTTTGCCTCTAAAAAAGTAGAATTTCTGTCTTTTTGCCCAAAAACAAAGGGAATTTCTGTATTTTTGCCACAAAATAAGTAAAATTTCTGACTTATTACCCTGAAATAAGTGAAGTTTTTGCTATTTTGCCCCAAAATGAGGAAATTTCTGCATTTTTGCCCCCAATTGAGGGGAATTTCAGCCTTTTTCTTCAAAATAAAATGAATTCCTGCATTTTTGCCCCAAAATATGGGAAATTTCTGCCTTTTTGCTCCAAAATAAGAAAATTTCTGCTTTTTTTTTGAAATAAGTACAATTTCTGCAATTTTGCCCCAAAATAAGTGAAATTTCGGCAATTTTGCCCCAAAATAAGAGATATATTTGACTTTTTGCCCCCAAATAAGGGGAATTTCAGCCTTTTACCTCAAAATAAGAGAAATTTCTGCGTTTTTGCCCCAAAATATGGGAAATTTCTGACTTTTTGCACCAAAATAAGAAAAAATTCTGCAATTTTGTAACAAAATAAAAGAAATTTCTGCCTTTTGGCCCCAAAATAAGAAAATTTCTGCTTTTATTTCTGAAATAAGTGAAATTTCTGCAATTTTGCCCCAAAATAAGTTATATTTCAGAATTTTTCCCTAAAATAAGGAGAATTTCTGTCTTTTTGCCCCAACATATAGGGAATTTCTGCCTTTTTGCCCCACAATTAGAGGAATTTCTGCAATTTTGCTCCAAAATACGGGGAATTTCTGCATTTTTTGTCCGAAAATAATAAGAATGCATACCTTTTTGCCATAAAAAAGGGAAATTTCTGCTTTTTGCTCCAAAATGAGGGACATTTCTGCTTTATTGCCTTTAAATAAGTGGAATTTCTGTCTTTTTCCCCCAAAACAAAGAGAATTTGTCTTTTTTGCCCCAAAATAAGGAAAATTTCTGACTTATTACCCTGAAATAAGTGAAATTTCTGCAATATTGCCCCAAAATAAGTGAAATTATTGAAATTTTGACCCAAAATAAGTGGAATTTCTGAGTTTTGATCCAAAATAAGGAGAATTTCTGTATTTTTGCCCCACAATTAGGGGAATTTCTGCAATTTTGCTCCAAAATACGGGGAATTTCTGCCTTTTTGCCCGAAAATAAGAAGAATGCATAACTCTTTCCCATAAAAAAGGGAAATTTCTTCATTTTTGCTCCAAAATAAGGGGAATTTCTGCTTTTTTGCTTCTAAATAAGTGGAATTTCTGTCTTTTTCCCCCAAAACAAAGGTAATTTCTGTCTTTTTTGCCCCAAAATAAGGAAATTTTCTGACTTATTACCCTGAAGTAAGTGAAATTTTTGCAATTTTGGCCAAAATAAAAGGAATTTCTGCTTTTTTGCCTCTAAATAAGTGGAATTTATGTATTTTTCCCCCAAAACAAAGGGAATTTCTGTCTTTTTTTGCCCAAAATAAGGAAAATTTCTGACTTATTACCCTGAAATAAGTGAAATTTCTGCAAATTTGTCCCAAAATAAGGGAAATTTCTGCCTTTTTGCCCCCATATAAGGGAAATTTCAGCCTTTTTACCTCAAAATAAGGGGAATTTCTGCATTTTTGCCACAAAATATTAGGAATTTCTGACTTTTTGCCCCAAAATAAGGAAAATTTCTGCCTTTTTTCACTGAAATAAGTGAAATTTCTGCAATTTTGCCGCAGAATAAGTGAAATTTCGGCAATTTTGCCCCAAAATGAGGCAAATTTCTGGAATTTTGCCCCAAAATAAGTGGAATTTCTGAGTTTTGCCACCAAAATAAAGAGAATTTCTGTTTTTTTGCCCTAACATATAGGGATTTTCTGCATTTTTGCCCCACAATTAGTGGAATTTCTGCAATTTTGCTCCAAAATACGGGGAATTTCTGCTTTTTAGCCTGAAAATAAGGGGAATGTATACCTTTTGCCACAAAAAAGGGAAATTTCTTCATTTTTGCTCCAAAATAAAAGGAATTTCTGCTCTTTGCCTCTAAAAAAGTGCAATTTCTGTCTTTTTCCCCAAAAAAAAGGGAATTTCTGTCTTTTTGCCCCAAAATAAGGAAAATTTCTGACTTATTACCCTGAAATAAGTGAAATTTTTGCAATTTTGCCCCAAAATAAGGAAATATCTGCCTTTTTTCCCTAAATTAAGGAGAATTTCAGCCTTTTTCCTCAAAATAAAAGAAATTTCTGCATTTTTGCCCCAAAATATGGGAAATTTCTTCCTTTTTGCCCCAAAATAAGAAAATTTCTGCTTTTTTTTTTGAAATAAGTGAAATTTCTGCAATTTTGCCCCAAAATAATTGTAATTTCTGAATTTTGCCCCAAAATAAGTGAAATTTCTGGAATTTTGTTCCAAAATATGTGGAATTTCTGAGTTTTGCCCCAAAATAAGGAGAATTTCTGTCTTTTTGCCCCAACATATAGGGAATTTCTGCCTTTTTGCCCAACAATTTGAGAAATTTCTTCAATTTTGTTCCAAAATAAGGGGAATTTCTGCCTTTTTGCCCAAAAATAAGAAGAATGCATACCTTTTTGCCCTTAAAAAGTGAAATTTCTTCATTTTTGCTCCAAAATAAGGGAAATTTCTGCTTTTTTGCCTCTAAAAAAGTGGAATTTCTGTGTTTTTCTCCCAAAAAAAGGGAATTTCTGTTTTTTGGCCCCAAAATAAGGAAAATTTCTGACTTATTACCCTGAAATAAGTGAAATTTCTGCAATTTTACCCCAAAATAAGAGAAATTTCTGCCTTTTTGCTCCCAAATAAGGGGGATTCAGCCTTTTACCTCAAAATAAGAGAAATTTCTGCATTTTTGCCCCAAAATATGGGAAATTTCTGCCTTTTTTCACTGAAATAAGTGAAATTTCTGCAATTTTTCCTCAAAATAAGTGAAATTTCTGCAATTTTCCCCCAAAATAAGGGAAATTTCTGGAATTTTGCCCCAAAATAAGTGGAATTTCTGAGTTTTGCCCTAAAATAAGGAGAATTTCTGGTTTTGCACTAACATATAGGGAATTTCTGCATTTTTGCCCCACAATTAGGGGAATTTCTGCAATTTTGCTCCAAAATACAGGGAATTTCTGCTTTTTAGCCTGAAAATAAGGGGAATGTATACCTTTTGCCACAAAAAAGGGAAATTTCATCATTTTTGCTCCAAAATAAAAGGAATTTCAGCTTTTTTGCCTCTAAAAAAAGTGGAATTTCTGTCTTTTTCTCCAAAAACAAAGGGAATTTCTGTCTTTTTGCCCCAAAATAAAAAAAATTTCTGACTTATTACCCTGAAATAAGTGAAATTTTTGCAGTTTTGCCCCAAAATAAGGAAATTTCTGCCTTTTTGCCCCCAATTAAGGGGAATTTCAGCCTTTTTCCTCAAAATAAAAGGAATTTCTGCATTTTTGTCCCAAAATATGGGAAATTTCTGCCTTTTTGCTCCAAAATAAGAAAATTTCTGCTTTTTTTTGAAATAAGTGAAATTTCTGCAATTTTGCCCCAAAATAATTTAAATTTCAGAATTTTTCCCTAAAATAAGGAGAATTTCTGTCTTTTTGCCCCAACATATAGGGAATTTCTGCCTTTTTGCCCCACAATTAGAGGAATTTCTGCAATTTTGCTCCAAAATACGGGGAATTTCTGCCTTTTTTGTCTGAAAATAATAAGAATGCATACTTTTTTGCCATAAAAAAGAGAAATTTCTTCTTTTTGCTCCAAAATGAGGGGAATCTCTGCTTTATTGCCTCTAAATAAGTGGAATTTCTGTCTTTTTCCCCCAAAACAAAGGGAATTTGTCTTTTTTGCCCCAAAATAAGGATAATTTCTGACTTATTACACTGAAATAAGTGAAATTTCTGCAATTTTGCCCCAAAATAAGTGAAATTATTGAAATTTTGACCCAAAATAAGTGGAATTTCTGAGTTTTGACCCAAAATAAGGAGAATTTCTGTCATTTTGCCCCACAATTTGGGGAATTTCTGCAATTTTGCTCCAAAATACGGGGAATTTCTCCCTTTTTGCCCGAAAATAAGAAGAATGCATAAGTTTTTCCCATAAAAAAGGGAAATTTCTTCATTTTTGCTCCAAAATAAGGGGGATTTCTGCTTTTTTGCCTCTAAATAAGTGGAATTTCTGTCTTTTTCCCCCAAAACAAAGGTAATTTCTGTATTTTTTGCCCCAAAATAATGAAATTTCTGACTTATTACCCTGAAGTAAGTGAAATTTCTGCAATTTTGGCCAAAATAAAAGGAATTTCTGCTTTTTTTCCTCTAAATAAGTGGAATTTATGTATTTTTTCCTCCAAAACAAAGGGAATTTCTGTCTTTTTTTGCCCAAAATAAAGAAAATTTCCGACTTATTACCCTGAAATAAGTGAAATTCCTGCAATTTTTGTACAAAATAAGGGAAATTTCTGCCTCTTTGCCCCCATATAAGGGAAATTTCTGCCTTTTTCACTGAAATAAGTGAAATTTCTGCAATTTTGCCCCAAAATAAGTGAAATTTCTGCAATTTTGCCCCAAAATAAGGGAAATTTCTGGAATTTTGCCCCAAAATAAGTAGAATTTCTCAGTTTTGCCCCAAAATAAGGAGAATTTCTGTTTTTTGCCCTAACATATAGGGAATTTCTGCATTTTTGCCCCACAATTAGGGGTATTTCTGCAATTTTGCTCCAAAACACGGGGAATTTCTGCTTTTTAGCCTGAAAATAAGGGGAATGTATACCTTTTGCCACAAAAAACGAAAATTTCTTCATTTGTGCTCCAAAATAATAGGAATTTCTGCTTTTTTGCCTCTAAAAAAGTGCAATTTCTGTCTTTTTCCCCAAAAACAAAGGAAATTTCTGTCTTTTTGCCCCAAAATGAGGAAAATTTTTGACTTATTACCCTGAAATAAATGAAATTTTTGCAATTTTGCCCCAAAATAAAGAAATTTCTGCCTTTTGGCCCAAATTAAGGGGAATTTCAGCCTTTTTCCTCAAAATAAAACTAATTTCTGCATTTTTGCCCCAAAATATGGGAAATTTCTGCCTTTTTGCTCCAAAATAAGAAAATTTCTGCTTTTTTTGAAATAAGTGAAATTTCTGCAATATTGCCCCAAAATAAGTGAAATTTCTGCAATTTTGCCCCAAAATAAGGAAAATTTCTTACTTATTACCCTTAAGAAAGTGAAATTTCTGCAATTTTGCTCCAAAATAAGGGGAATTTCTGCTTTTTTGCCTCTAAATAAGTGGAATTTCTGTCTTTTTCACCCCAAAACAAAAATGATTTCTGTCTTTTTTGCCCCTAAATAAGAAAAATTTCTGACTTATTACCCTGAAGTAAGTGAAATTTCTACAATTTTGCCCCCAAATAAGGGAAATTTCTGCTTTTTTGCCTCTAAATAAGTGGAATTTATGTATTTTTCCCCCAAAACAAAGGATTTCTGTCTTTTTTGCCCAAAATAAGGAAAATTTCTGACTGAAATAAGTGAAATTTCTGCAATTTTGCCCCAAAATAAGGGAAATTTCTGCTTTTTTGCTCCCAAATAAGGAGAATTTCAGCCTTTTGACCTCAAAATAAGGGGAATTTCTGCATTTTTGCCACAAAATATTAGGAATTCCTGACTTTTTGCCCCAAAATAAGGAAAATTTCTGCCTTTTTTCAATGAAATAAGTGAAATTTCTGCAATTTTGCCACAAAATAAGTGAAATTTCTGCAATTTTGTCCCAAAATAATGGAAATTTCTGGAATTTTGCCCCAAAATAAGTGGAATTTCTGAGTTTTTCCCCAAAATAAGAAGAATTTCTGTTTTTTGCCCTAACATATAGGGAATTTCTGCCTTTTTGCCCCACAATTAGGGGAATTTCTGCAATTTTGCTTTAAAATACAGGGAATTTCTGCCTTTTAGCCTGAAAATACGGGGAATGTATACCTTTTGCCACAAAAAAGAGAAATTTCTTCATTTTTGCTCCAAAATAAAAGGAATTTCTGCTTTTTTGCCTCTAAAAAAGTGGAATTTCTTTCTTTTTCCTTAAAAAAATAAGAGAATTTTTGTCTTTTTGCCCCAAAATAAGGAAAATTTCTGACTTATTACCCTGAAATAAGTGAAATTTTTGCAGTTTTGCCCCAAAATAAGGAAATTTCTGCCTTTTTGCCCCCAATTAAGGGGAATTTCAGCCTTTTTCCTCAAAATAAAAGGAATTTCTGCATTTTTGTCCCAAAATATGGGAAATTTCTGCCTTTTTGCTCCAAAATAAGAAAATTTCTGCTTTTTTTTGAAATAAGTGAAATTTCTGCAATTTTGCCCCAAAATAAGTGAAATTTCTACAATTTTGCCCCAAAATAAGAGAAATTTTTGACTTTTTGCCCCCAAATAAGGGGAATTTCAGCCTTTTACCTCAAAATAAGAGAAATTTCTGCATTTTTACCCCAAAATATGGGAAATTTCTGCCTTTTTGCCCCAAAATAAGAAAAAATTCTGCAATTTTGTAACAAAATAAAAGAAATTTCTGCCTTTTGGCCCCAAAGTAAGAAAATTTCTGCTTTTATTTCTGAAATAAGTGAAATTTCTGCAATTTTGCCCCAAAATAAGTTAAATTTCTGGAATTTTGTTCCAAATTATGTGGAATTTCTGAGTTTTGCCCCAAAATAAGGAGAATTTCTGTCTTTTTGCCCCAACATATAGGGAATTTCTGCATTTTTGCCCAACAATTTGAGAAATTTCTGCAATTTTGTTCCAAAATAAGGGGAATTTCTGCCTTTTTGCCCAAAAATAAGAAGAATGCATACCTTTTTGCCCTTAAAAAGTGAAATTTCTTCATTTTTGCTCCAAAATAAGGGAAATTTCTGCTTTTTTGCCTCTAAAATAGTGGAATTTCTGTGTTTTTCTCCCAAAACAAAGGGAATTTCTGTTTTTTGGCCCCAAAATAAGGAAAATTTCTGACTTATTACCCTGAAATAAGTGAAATTTCTGCAATTTTACCCCAAAATAAGAGAAATTTCTGCATTTTTGCTCCCAAATAAGGGGGATTCAGCCTTTTACCTCAAAATAAGAGAAATTTCTGCATTTTTGCCCCAAAATATGGGAAATTTCTGCCTTTTTTCACTGAAATAAGTGAAATTTCTGCAATTTTTCCTCAAAATAAGTGAAATTTCTGCAATTTTGCCCCAAAATAAGGGAAATTTCTGGAATTTTGCCCCAAAATGAGTGGAATTTCTGAGTTTTGCCCTAAAATAAGGAGAATTTCTGTTTTTTGCACTAACATATAGGGAATTTCTGCATTTTTGCCCCACAATTAGGGGAATTTCTGCAATTTTGCTCCAAAATACAGGGAATTTCTGCTTTTTAGCCTGAAAATAAGGGGAATGTATACATTTTGCCACAAAAAAGGGAATTTTCTTCATTTTTGCTCCAAAATAAAAAGAATTTCAGCTTTTTTGCCTCTAAAAAAGTGAAATTTCTGTCTTTTTCCCCAAAAACAAAGGGAATTTCTGTCTTTTTGCCCCAAAATAAAAAAAATTTCTGACTTATTACCCTGAAATAAGTGAAATTTTTGCAGTTTTGCCCCAAAATAAGGAAATTTCTGCCTTTTTGCCCCCAATTAAGGGGAATTTCAGCCTTTTTCCTCAAAATAAAAGGAATTTCTGCATTTTTGTCCCAAAATATGGGAAATTTCTGCCTTTTTGGTCCAAAATAAGAAAATTTCTGCTTTTTTTTTGAAATAAGTGAAATTTCTGCAATTTTGCCCCAAAATAAGTGAAATTTCTGCAATTTGGCCTCAAAATAAGAGATATATTTGACTTTTTGCCCCCAAATAAGGGGAATTTCAGCCTTTTACCCCAAATAAGAGAAATTTCTGCATTTTTGCCCCAAAATATGGGAAATTTCTGACTTTTTGCCCCAAAATAAGAAAAAATTCTGCAATTTTGTAACAAAATAAAAGAAATTTCTGCCTTTTGGCCACAAAATAAGAAAATTTTTGCTTTTATTTCTGAAATAAGTGAAATTTCTGCAATTTTGCCCCAAAATAAGTTATATTTCAGAATTTTTCCCTAAAATAAGGAGAATTTCTGTCTATTTGCCCCAACATATAGGGAATTTCTGCCTTTTTGCCCCACAATTAGAGGAATTTCTGCAATTTTGCTCCAAAATACGGGGAATTTCTGCATTTTTTGTCCGAAAATAATAAGAATGCATACCTTTTTGCCATAAAAAAGGGAAATTTCTCCTTATTGCTCCAAAATGAGGGGAATTTCTGCTTTATTGCCTTTAAATAAGTGGAATTTCTGTCTTTTTCCCCAAAACAAAGAGAATTTGTCTTTTTTGCCCCAAAATAAGGAAAATTTCTGACTTATTACCCTGAAATAAGTGAAATTTCTGCAATTTTGCCCCAAAATAAGTGAAATTATTGAAATTTTGACCCAAAATAAGTGGAATTTCTGAGTTTTGATCCAAAATAAGGAGAATTTCTGACTTTTTGCGCCACAATTAGGGGAATTTCTGCAATTTTGCTCCAAAATACGGGGAATTTCTGCCTTTTTGCCCGAAAATAAGAAGAATGCATAACTCTTTCCCATAAAAAAGGGAAATTTCTTCATTTTTGCTCCAAAATAAGGGGAATTTCTGCTTTTTTGCCTCTAAATAAGTGGAATTTCTGTCTTTTCCCCCCAAAACAAAGGTAATTTCTGTCTTTTTTGCCCCAAAATAAGGAAATTTTCTGACTTATTACCCTGAAGTAAGTGAAATTTCTGCAATTTTGGCCAAAATAAAAGGAATTTCTGCATTTTGCCTCTAAATAAGTGGAATTTATGTATTTTTTTCCCAAAACAAAGGGAATTTCTGTCTTTTTTTGCCCAAAATAAAGAAAATTTCTGACTTATTACCCTGAAATAAGTGAAATTTCTGCAAATTTGTCCCAAAATAAGGGAAATTTCTGCCTTTTTGCCCCAATATAATGGAAATTTCAGCCTTTTTACCTCAAAATAAGGGGAATTTCTGCATTTTTGCCACAAAATATTAGGAATTTCTGCCTTTTTGCCCCAAAATAAGGAAAATTTCTGCCTTTTTTCACTGAAATAAGTGAAATTTCTGCAATTTTGCCCCAAAATAAGTGAAATTTCGGCAATTTTGCCCCAAAATGAGGCAAATTTCTGGAATTTTGCCCCAAAATAAGTGGAATTTCTGAGTTTTGCCACCAAAATAAGGAGAATTTCTGTTTTTTTACCCTAACATATAGGGAATTTCTGCATTTTTGCCCCACAATTAGTGGAATTTCTGCAATTTTGCTCCAAAATACGGGGAATTTCTGCTTTTTAGCCTGAAAATAAGGGGAATGTATAACTTTTGCCACAAAAAAGGGAAATTTCTTCATTTTTGCTCCAAAATAAAAGGAATTTCTGCTTTTTTGCCTCTAAAAAAGTGCAATTTCTGTCTTTTTCCCCAAAAACAAAGGGAATTTCTGTCTTTTTGCCCCAAAATAAGGAAAATTTCTGACTTATTACCCTGAAATAAGTGAAATTTTTGCAATTTTGCCCCAAAATAAGGAAATTTCTGCCTTTTTTCCCTAAATTAAGAAGAATTTCAGCCTTCTTCCTCAAAATAAAAGAAATTTCTGCATTTTTGCCCCAAAATATGGGAAATTTCTTCCTTTTTGCCCCAAAATAAGAAAATTTCTGCTTTTTTTTTGAAATAAGTGTAATTTCTGCAATTTTGCACCAAAATAATTGTAATTTCTGCAATTTTGCCCCAAAATAAGTGAAATTTCTGGAATTTTGTTCCAAAATAAGTGGAATTTCTGAGTTTTGCCCCAAAATAAGGAGAATTTCTGTCTTTTTGCCCCAACATATAGGGAATTTCTGCCTTTTTGCCCAACAATTTGAGAAATTTCTTCAATTTTGTTCCAAAATAAGGGGAATTTCTGCCTTTTTGCCCAAAAATAAGAAGAATGCATACCTTTTTGCCCTTAAAAAGTGAAATTTCTTCATTTTTGCTCCAAAATAAGGGAAATTTCTGCTTATTTGCCTCTAAAAATGTGGAATTTCTGTGTTTTTCTCCCAAAACAAAGGGAATTTCTGTTTTTTGGCCCCAAAATAAGGAAAATTTCTGACTTATTACCCTGAAATAAGTGAAATTTCTGCAATTTTACCCCAAAATAAGAGAAATTTCTGCCTTTTTGCTCCCAAATAAGGGGGATTCAGCCTTTTACCTCAAAATAAGAGAAATTTCTGCATTTTTGCCCCAAAATATGGGAAATTTCTGCCTTTTTTCACTGAAATAAGTGAAATTTCTGCAATTTTTCCTCAAAATAAGTGAAATTTCTGCAATTTTCCCCCAAAATAAGGGAAATTTCTGGAATTTTGCCCCAAAATAAGTGGAATTTCTGAGTTTTGCCCTAAAATAAGGAGAATTTCTGGTTTTGCACTAACATATAGGGAATTTCTGCATTTTTGCCCCACAATTAGGGGAATTTCTGCAATTTTGCTCCAAAATACAGGGAATTTCTGCTTTTTAGCCTGAAAATAAGGGGAATGTATACCTTTTGCCACAAAAAAGGGAAATTTCATCATTTTTGCTCCAAAATAAAAGGAATTTCATCTTTTTTGCCTCTAAAAAAAGTGGAATTTCTGTCTTTTTCTCCAAAAACAAAGGGAATTTCTGTCTTTTTGCCCCAAAATAAAAAAAAATTTCTGACTTATTACCCTGAAATAAGTGAAATTTTTGCAGTTTTGCCCCAAAATAAGGAAATTTCTGCCTTTTTGCCCCCAATTAAGGGGAATTTCAGCCTTTTTCCTCAAAATAAAAGGAATTTCTGCATTTTTGTCCCAAAATATGGGAAATTTCTGCCTTTTTGCTCCAAAATAAGAAAATTTCTGCTTTTTTTTGAAATAAGTGAAATTTCTGCAATTTTGCCCCAAAATAATTTAAATTTCAGAATTTTTCCCTAAAATAAGGAGAATTTCTGTCTTTTTGCCCCAACATATAGGGAATTTCTGCCTTTTTGCCCCACAATTAGAGGAATTTCTGCAATTTTGCTCCAAAATACGGGGAATTTCTGCCTTTTTTGTCTGAAAATAATAAGAATGCATACTTTTTTGCCATAAAAAAGAGAAATTTCTTCTTTTTGCTCCAAAATGAGGGGAATCTCTGCTTTATTGCCTCTAAATAAGTGGAATTTCTGTCTTTTTCCCCCAAAACAAAGGGAATTTGTCTTTTTTGCCCCAAAATAAGGATAATTTCTGACTTATTACACTGAAATAAGTGAAATTTCTGCAATTTTGCCCCAAAATAAGTGAAATTATTGAAATTTTGACCCAAAATAAGTGGAATTTCTGAGTTTTGACCCAAAATAAGGAGAATTTCTGTCATTTTGCCCCACAATTTGGGGAATTTCTGAATTTTGCTCCAAAATACGGGGAATTTCTCCCTTTTTGCCCGAAAATAAGAAGAATGCATAAGTTTTTCCCATAAAAAAGGGAAATTTCTTCATTTTTGCTCCAAAATAAGGGGGATTTCTGCTTTTTTGCCTCTAAATAAGTGGAATTTCTGTCTTTTTCCCCCAAAACAAAGGTAATTTCTGTATTTTTTGCCCCAAAATAATGAAATTTCTGACTTATTACCCTGAAGTAAGTGAAATTTCTGAAATTTTGGCCAACATAAAAGGAATTTCTGCTTTTTTGCCTCTAAATAAGTGGAATTTATATATTTTTTCCTCCAAAACAAAGGGAATTTCTGTCTTTTTTTGCCCAAAATAAAGAAAATTTCCGACTTATTACCCTGAAATAAGTGAAATTCCTGCAATTTTTGTACAAAATAAGGGAAATTTCTGCCTTTTTGCCCCCATATAAGGGAAATTTCTGCCTTTTTCACTGAAATAAGTGAAATTTCTGCAATTTTGCCCCAAAATAAGTGAAATTTCTGCAATTTTGCCCCAAAATAAGGGAAATTTCTGGAATTTTGCCCCAAAATAAGTAGAATTTCTCAGTTTTGCCCCAAAATAAGGAGAATTTCTGTTTTTTTGCCCTAACATATAGGGAATTTCTGCATTTTTGCCCCACAATTAGGGGTATTTCTGCAATTTTGCTCCAAAACACGGGGAATTTCTGCTTTTTAGCCTGAAAATAAGGGGAATGTATACCTTTTGCCACAAAAAACGAAAATTTCTTCATTTGTGCTCCAAAATAATAGGAATTTCTGCTTTTTTGCCTCTAAAAAAGTGCAATTTCTGTCTTTTTCCCCAAAAACAAAGGGAATTTCTGTCTTTTTGCCCCAAAATGAGGAAAATTTTTGACTTATTACCCTGAAATAAATGAAATTTTTGCAATTTTGCCCCAAAATAAAGAAATTTCTGCCTTTTGGCCCAAATTAAGGGGAATTTCAGCCTTTTTCCTCAAAATAAAACTAATTTCTGCATTTTTGCCCCAAAATATGGGAAATTTCTGCCTTTTTGCTCCAAAATAAGAAAATTTCTGCTTTTTTTGAAATAAGTGAAATTTCTGCAATATTGCCCCAAAATAAGTGAAATTTCTGCAATTTTGCCCCAAAATAAGGAAAATTTCTTACTTATTACCCTTAAGAAAGTGAAATTTCTGCAATTTTGCTCCAAAATAAGGGGAATTTCTGCTTTTTTGCCTCTAAATAAGTGGAATTTCTGTCTTTTTCACCCCAAAACAAAAATGATTTCTGTCTTTTTTGCCCCTAAATAAGAAAAATTTCTGACTTATTACCCTGAAGTAAGTGAAATTTCTACAATTTTGCCCCCAAATAAGGGAAATTTCTGCTTTTTTGCCTCTAAATAAGTGGAATTTATGTATTTTTCCCCCAAAACAAAGGAAATTTCTGTTTTTTTTGCCCAAAATAAGGAAAATTTCTGACTGAAATAAGTGAAATTTCTGCAATTTTGCCCCAAAATAAGGGAAATTTCTGCTTTTTTGCTCCCAAATAAGGAGAATTTCAGCCTTTTGACCTCAAAATAAGGGGAATTTCTGCATTTTTGCCACAAAATATTAGGAATTCCTGACTTTTTGCCCCAAAATAAGGAAAATTTCTGCCTTTTTTCAATGAAATAAGTGAAATTTCTGCAATTTTGCCACAAAATAAGTGAAATTTCTGCAATTTTGTCCCAAAATAATGGAAATTTCTGGAATTTTGCCCCAAAATAAGTGGAATTTCTGAGTTTTTCCCCAAAATAAGAAGAATTTCTGTTTTTTGCCCTAACATATAGGGAATTTCTGCCTTTTTGCCCCACAATTAGGGGAATTTCTGCAATTTTGCTTTAAAATACAGGGAATTTCTGCCTTTTAGCCTGAAAATACGGGGAATGTATACCTTTTGCCACAAAAAAGAGAAATTTCTTCATTTTTGCTCCAAAATAAAAGGAATTTCTGCTTTTTTGCCTCTAAAAAAGTGGAATTTCTTTCTTTTTCCTTAAAAAAATAAGAGAATTTTTGTCTTTTTGCCCCAAAATAAGGAAAATTTCTGACTTATTACCCTGAAATAAGTGAAATTTTTGCAGTTTTGCCCCAAAATAAGGAAATTTCTGCCTTTTTGCCCCCAATTAAGGGGAATTTCAGCCTTTTTCCTCAAAATAAAAGGAATTTCTGCATTTTTGTCCCAAAATATGGGAAATTTCTGCCTTTTTGCTCCAAAATAAGAAAATTTCTGCTTTTTTTTGAAATAAGTGAAATTTCTGCAATTTTGCCCCAAAATAAGTGAAATTTCTACAATTTTGCCCCAAAATAAGAGAAATTTTTGACTTTTTGCCCCCAAATAAGGGGAATTTCAGCCTTTTACCTCAAAATAAGAGAAATTTCTGCATTTTTACCCCAAAATATGGGAAATTTCTGACTTTTTGCCCCAAAATGAGA
Organism: Micromys minutus; assembly: GCF_963924665.1. Taxonomy (NCBI): domain Eukaryota; kingdom Metazoa; phylum Chordata; class Mammalia; order Rodentia; family Muridae; genus Micromys; species Micromys minutus. The sequence goes on from NW_027667209.1 coordinate 527,123, forward strand.
AAAAATTCTGCAATTTTGTAACAAAATAAAAGAAATTTCTGCCTTTTGGCCCCAAAGTAAGAAAATTTCTGCTTTTATTTCTGAAATAAGTGAAATTTCTGCAATTTTGCCCCAAAATAAGTTAAATTTCTGGAATTTTGTTCCAAATTATGTGGAATTTCTGAGTTTTGCCCCAAAATAAGGAGAATTTCTGTCTTTTTGCCCCAACATATAGGGAATTTCTGCATTTTTGCCCAACAATTTGAGAAATTTCTGCAATTTTGTTCCAAAATAAGGGGAATTTCTGCCTTTTTGCCCAAAAATAAGAAGAATGCATACCTTTTTGCCCTTAAAAAGTGAAATTTCTTCATTTTTGCTCCAAAATAAGGGAAATTTCTGCTTTTTTGCCTCTAAAATAGTGGAATTTCTGTGTTTTTCTCCCAAAACAAAGGGAATTTCTGTTTTTTGGCCCCAAAATAAGGAAAATTTCTGACTTATTACCCTGAAATAAGTGAAATTTCTGCAATTTTACCCCAAAATAAGAGAAATTTCTGCCTTTTTGCTCCCAAATAAGGGGGATTCAGCCTTTTACCTCAAAATAAGAGAAATTTCTGCATTTTTGCCCCAAAATATGGGAAATTTCTGCCTTTTTTCACTGAAATAAGTGAAATTTCTGCAATTTTTCCTCAAAATAAGTGAAATTTCTGCAATTTTGCCCCAAAATAAGGGAAATTTCTGGAATTTTGCCCCAAAATAAGTGGAATTTCTGAGTTTTGCCCTAAAATAAGGAGAATTTCTGTTTTTTGCACTAACATATAGGGAATTTCTGCATTTTTGCCCCACAATTAGGGGAATTTCTGCAATTTTGCTCCAAAATACAGGGAATTTCTGCTTTTTAGCCTGAAAATAAGGGGAATGTATACATTTTGCCACAAAAAAGGGAATTTTCTTCATTTTTGCTCCAAAATAAAAAGAATTTCAGCTTTTTTGCCTCTAAAAAAGTGGAATTTCTGTCTTTTTCCCCAAAAACAAAGGGAATTTCTGTCTTTTTGCCCCAAAATAAAAAAAATTTCTGACTTATTACCCTGAAATAAGTGAAATTTTTGCAGTTTTGCCCCAAAATAAGGAAATTTCTGCCTTTTTGCCCCCAATTAAGGGGAATTTCAGCCTTTTTCCTCAAAATAAAAGGAATTTCTGCATTTTTGTCCCAAAATATGGGAAATTTCTGCCTTTTTGGTCCAAAATAAGAAAATTTCTGCTTTTTTTTTGAAATAAGTGAAATTTCTGCAATTTTGCCCCAAAATAAGTGAAATTTCTGCAATTTGGCCTCAAAATAAGAGATATATTTGACTTTTTGCCCCCAAATAAGGGGAATTTCAGCCTTTTACCCCAAATAAGAGAAATTTCTGCATTTTTGCCCCAAAATATGGGAAATTTCTGACTTTTTGCCCCACAATAAGAAAAAATTCTGCAATTTTGTAACAAAATAAAAGAAATTTCTGCCTTTTGGCCGCAAAATAAGAAAATTTCTGCTTTTCTTTCTGAAATAAGTGAAATTTCTGCAATTTTGCCCCAAAATAAGTTATATTTCAGAATTTTTCCCTAAAATAAGGAGAATTTCTGTCTATTTGCCCCAACATATAGGGAATTTCTGCCTTTTTGCCCCACAATTAGAGGAATTTCTGCAATTTTGCTCCAAAATACGGGGAATTTCTGCATTTTTTGTCCGAAAATAATAAGAATGCATACCTTTTTGCCATAAAAAAGGGAAATTTCTCCTTATTGCTCCAAAATGAGGGGAATTTCTGCTTTATTGCCTTTAAATAAGTGGAATTTCTGTCTTTTTCCCCAAAACAAAGAGAATTTGTCTTTTTTGCCCCAAAATAAGGAAAATTTCTGACTTATTACCCTGAAATAAGTGAAATTTCTGCAATTTTGCCCCAAAATAAGTGAAATTATTGAAATTTTGACCCAAAATAAGTGGAATTTCTGAGTTTTGATCCAAAATAAGGAGAATTTCTGACTTTTTGCGCCACAATTAGGGGAATTTCTGCAATTTTGCTCCAAAATACGGGGAATTTCTGCCTTTTTGCCCGAAAATAAGAAGAATGCATAACTCTTTCCCATAAAAAAGGGAAATTTCTTCATTTTTGCTCCAAAATAAGGGGAATTTCTGCTTTTTTGCCTCTAAATAAGTGGAATTTCTGTCTTTTCCCCCCAAAACAAAGGTAATTTCTGTCTTTTTTGCCCCAAAATAAGGAAATTTTCTGACTTATTACCCTGAAGTAAGTGAAATTTCTGCAATTTTGGCCAAAATAAAAGGAATTTCTGCTTTTTTGCCTCTAAATAAGTAGAATTTATGTATTTTTTTCCCAAAACAAAGGGAATTTCTGTCTTTTTTTGCCCAAAATAAAGAAAATTTCTGACTTATTACCCTGAAATAAGTGAAATTTCTGCAAATTTGTCCCAAAATAAGGGAAATTTCTGCCTTTTTGCCCCAATATAATGGAAATTTCAGCCTTTTTACCTCAAAATAAGGGGAATTACTGCATTTTTGCCACAAAATATTAGGAATTTCTGCCTTTTTGCCCCAAAATAAGGAAAATTTCTGCCTTTTTTCACTGAAATAAGTGAAATTTCTGCAATTTTGCCCCAAAATAAGTGAAATTTCGGCAATTTTGCCCCAAAATGAGGCAAATTTCTGGAATTTTGCCCCAAAATAAGTGGAATTTCTGAGTTTTGCCACCAAAATAAGGAGAATTTCTGTTTTTTTACCCTAACATATAGGGAATTTCTGCATTTTTGCCCCACAATTAGTGGAATTTCTGCAATTTTGCTCCAAAATACGGGGAATTTCTGCTTTTTAGCCTGAAAATAAGGGGAATGTATAACTTTTGCCACAAAAAAGGGAAATTTCTTCATTTTTGCTCCAAAATAAAAGGAATTTCTGCTTTTTTGCCTCTAAAAAAGTGCAATTTCTGTCTTTTTCCCCAAAAACAAAGGGAATTTCTGTCTTTTTGCCCCAAAATAAGGAAAATTTCTGACTTATTACCCTGAAATAAGTGAAATTTTTGCAATTTTGCCCCAAAATAAGGAAATTTCTGCCTTTTTTCCCTAAATTAAGAAGAATTTCAGCCTTCTTCCTCAAAATAAAAGAAATTTCTGCATTTTTGCCCCAAAATATGGGAAATTTCTTCCTTTTTGCCCCAAAATAAGAAAATTTCTGCTTTTTTTTTTGAAATAAGTGTAATTTCTGCAATTTTGCACCAAAATAATTGTAATTTCTGCAATTTTGCCCCAAAATAAGTGAAATTTCTGGAATTTTGTTCCAAAATAAGTGGAATTTCTGAGTTTTGCCCCAAAATAAGGAGAATTTCTGTCTTTTTGCCCCAACATATAGGGAATTTCTGCCTTTTTGACCAACAATTTGAGAAATTTCTTCAATTTTGTTCCAAAATAAGGGGAATTTCTGCCTTTTTGCCCAAAAATAAGAAGAATGCATACCTTTTTGCCCTTAAAAAGTGAAATTTCTTCATTTTTGCTCCAAAATAAGGGAAATTTCTGCTTATTTGCCTCTAAAAAAGTGGAATTTCTGTGTTTTTCTCCCAAAACAAAGGGAATTTCTGTTTTTTGGCCCCAAAATAAGGAAAATTTCTGACTTATTACCCTGAAATAAGTGAAATTTCTGCAATTTTACCCCAAAATAAGAGAAATTTCTGCCTTTTTGCTCCCAAATAAGGGGGATTCAGCCTTTTACCTCAAAATAAGAGAAATTTCTGCATTTTTGCCCCAAAATATGGGAAATTTCTGCCTTTTTTCACTGAAATAAGTGAAATTTCTGCAATTTTTCCTCAAAATAAGTGAAATTTCTGCAATTTTCCCCCAAAATAAGGGAAATTTCTGGAATTTTGCCCCAAAATAAGTGGAATTTCTGAGTTTTGCCCTAAAATAAGGAGAATTTCTGGTTTTGCACTAACATATAGGGAATTTCTGCATTTTTGCCCCACAATTAGGGGAATTTCTGCAATTTTGCTCCAAAATACAGGGAATTTCTGCTTTTTAGCCTGAAAATAAGGGGAATGTATACCTTTTGCCACAAAAAAGGGAAATTTCATCATTTTTGCTCCAAAATAAAAGGAATTTCAGCTTTTTTGCCTCTAAAAAAAGTGGAATTTCTGTCTTTTTCTCCAAAAACAAAGGGAATTTCTGTCTTTTTGCCCCAAAATAAAAAAAATTTCTGACTTATTACCCTGAAATAAGTGAAATTTTTGCAGTTTTGCCCCAAAATAAGGAAATTTCTGCCTTTTTGCCCCCAATTAAGGGGAATTTCAGCCTTTTTCCTCAAAATAAAAGGAATTTCTGCATTTTTGTCCCAAAATATGGGAAATTTCTGCCTTTTTGCTCCAAAATAAGAAAATTTCTGCTTTTTTTTGAAATAAGTGAAATTTCTGCAATTTTGCCCCAAAATAAGTGAAATTTCTACAATTTTGCCCCAAAATAAGAGAAATTTTTGACTTTTTGCCCCCAAATAAGGGGAATTTCAGCCTTTTACCTCAAAATAAGAGAAATTTCTGCATTTTTACCCCAAAATATGGGAAATTTCTGCATTTTTGCCCCAAAATAAGAAAAAATTCTGCAATTTTGTAACAAAATAAAAGAAATTTCTGCCTTTTGGCCCCAAAATAAAAAAATTTCTGCTTTTATTTCTGAAATAAGTGAAATTTCTGCAATTTTGCCCCAAAATAAGTTAAATTTCAGAATTTTTCCCAAAAATAAGGAGAATTTCTGTCTTTTTGCCCCAACATATAGGGAATTTCTGCCTTTTTGCCCCACAATTAGAGGAATTTCTGCAATTTTGCTCCAAAATACGGGGAATTTCTGCCTTTTTTGTCTGAAAATAATAAGAATGCATACCTTTTTGCCATAAAAAAGGGAAATTTCTTCTTTTTGCTCCAAAATGAGGGGAATTTCTGCTTTATTGCCTCTAAATAAGTGGAATTTCTGTCTTTTTCCCCCAAAACAAAGGGAATTTGTCTTTTTTGCCCCAAAATAAGGATAATTTCTGACTTATTACACTGAAATAAGTGAAATTTCTGCAATTTTGCCCCAAAATAAGTGAAATTATTGAAATTTTGACCCAAAATAAGTGGAATTTCTGAGTTTTGACCCAAAATAAGGAGAATTTCTGTCATTTTGCGCCACAATTAGGGGAATTTCTGCAATTTTGCTCCAAAATACGGGGAATTTCTCCCTTTTTGCCCGAAAATAAGAAGAATGCATAAGTTTTTCCCATAAAAAAGGGAAATTTCTTCATTTTTGCTCCAAAATAAGGGGAATTTCTGCTTTTTTGCCTCTAAATAAGTGGAATTTCTGTCTTTTTCCCCCAAAACAAAGGTAATTTCTGTATTTTTTGCCCCAAAATAATGAAATTTCTGACTTATTACCCTGAAGTAAGTGAAATTTCTGAAATTTTGGCCAACATAAAAGGAATTTCTGCTTTTTTGCCTCTAAATAAGTGGAATTTATGTATTTTTTCCTCCAAAACAAAGGGAATTTCTGTCTTTTTTTGCCCAAAATAAAGAAAATTTCCGACTTATTACCCTGAAATAAGTGAAATTCCTGCAATTTTTGTACAAAATAAGGGAAATTTCTGCCTTTTTGCCCTAATATAAGGGAAATTTCTGCCTTTTTCACTGAAATAAGTGAAATTTCTGCAATTTTGCCCCAAAATAAGTGAAATTTCTGCAATTTTGCCCCAAAATAAGGGAAATTTCTGGAATTTTGCCTCAAAATAAGTAGAATTTCTCAGTTTTGCCCCAAAATAAGGAGATTTTCTGTTTTTTTGCCCTAACATATAGGGAATTTCTGCATTTTTGCCACACAATAAGGGGTATTTCTGCAATTTTGCTCCAAAACACGGGGAATTTCTGCTTTTTAGCCTGAAAATAAGGGGAATGTATACCTTTTGCCACAAAAAACGAAAATTTCTTCATTTGTGCTCCAAAATAATAGGAATTTCTGCTTTTTTGCCTCTAAAAAAGTGCAATTTCTGTCTTTTTCCCCAAAAACAAAGGGAATTTCTGTCTTTTTGCCCCAAAATGAGGAAAATTTTTGACTTATTACCCTGAAATAAATGAAATTTTTGCAATTTTGCCCCAAAATAAGGAAATTTCTGCCTTTTGGCCCAGATTAAGGGGAATTTCAGCCTTTTTCCTCAAAATAAAACTAATTTCTGCATTTTTGCCCCAAAATATGGGAAATTTCTGCCTTTTTTCTCCAAAATAAGAAAATTTCTGCTTTTTTTGAAATAAGTGAAATTTCTGCAATATTGCCCCAAAATAAGTGAAATTTCTGCAATTTTGCCCCAAAATAAGGAAAATTTCTTACTTATTACCCTTAAGAAAGTGAAATTTCTGCAATTTTGCTCCAAAATAACGGGAATTTCTGCTTTTTTGCCTCTAAATAAGTGGAATTTATGTATTTTTCCCATAAATTAATGGGAATTTCTGTCTTTTTTGCCCAAAATAAGAAAAATTTCTGATTGAAATAAGTGAAATTTCTGCAATTTTGCCCCAAAATAAGGGAAATTTCTGCTTTTTTGCTCCCAAATAAGGAGAATTTCAGCCTTTTGACCTCAAAATAAGGGGAATTTCTGCATTTTTGCCACAAAATATTAGGAATTCCTGACTTTTTGCCCAAAAATAAGGAAAATTTCTGCCTTTTTTCACTGAAATAAGTGAAATTTCGGCAATTTTGCCACAAAATAAGTGAAATTTCTGCAATTTTGTCCCAAAATAAGGGAAATTTCTGGAATGTGGCCCCAAAATAAGTGGAATTTCTGAGTTTTGCCCCAAAATAAGGAGAATTTCTGTTTTTTGCCCTAACATATAGGGAATTTCTGCCTTTTTGCCCCACAATTAGGGGAATTTCTGCAGTTTTGCTTTAAAATACAGGGAATTTCTGCCTTTTAGCCTGAAAATAAGGGGAATGCATACCTTTTGCCACAAAAAAGAGAAATTTCTTCATTTTTGCTCCAAAATAAAAGGAATTTCTGCTTTTTTGCCTCTAAAAAAGTAGAATTTCTTTCTTTTTCCTCAAAAACAAAAAGAATTTCTGCCTTTTTGCCCCAAAATAAGAAAATTTCTGCTTTTTATTGAAATAAGTGAAATTTCTGCAATTTTGCCCCAAAATAATTTTAATTTCTGCAATTCTGCCCCAAAATAAGTGAAATTTCTGGAATTTTGCTTCGAAATAAGTGGAATTTCTGAGTTTTGCCCCAAAATAAGGACAATTTCTGTCTTATTGGCCCAACATATAGGGAATTTCTGCCTTTTTGCCCCACAATTTGGGAAATTTCTGCAATTTTGCTCCAAAATAAGGGGAATTTCTGCCTTTTTGCCCAAAAATAAGAAGAATGCATAACTTTTTGCCCTTAAAAAGTGAAATTTCTTCATTTTTGTCCAAAATAAGGGGAATTTGTGCTTTTTTGCCTATAAAAAAGTGGAATTTCTGTCTTTTTCCCCCAAAACAAAGAGAATTTGTCTTTTTTGCCCCAAAATAAGGAAAATTTCTGACTTATTACCCTGAAATAAGTGAAATTTCTGCAATTTTGCCCCAAAATAAGTGAAATTATTGAAATTTTGACCCAAAATAAGTGGAATTTCTGAGTTTTGACTCAAAATAAGGAGAATTTCTGTATTTTTGCCCCACAATTAGGGGAATTTCTGCAATTTTGCTCCAAAATACGGGGAATTTCTGCCTTTTTGCCTGAAAATAAGAAGAATGCATAACTCTTTCCCATAAAAAATGGAAATTTCTTCATTTTTGCTCCAAAATAAGGGGAATTTCTGCTTTTTTGCCTCTAAATAAGTGGAATTTCTGTCTTTTTCCCCCAAAACAAAGGTAATTTCTGTATTTTTTGCCCCAAAATAAGGAAATTTTCTGACTTATTTCCCTGAAGTAAGTGAAATTTCTGCAATTTTGGCCAAAATAAAAGGAATTTCTGCTTTTTTGCCTCTAAAAAAGTAGAATTTCTTTCTTTTTCCTCAAAAACAAAGAGAATTTCTGCCTTTTTGCCCCAAAATAAGAAAATTTCTGCTTTTTATTGAAATAAGTGAAATTTCTGCAATTTTGCCCCAAAATAATTTTAATTTCTGCAATTCTGCCCCAAAATAAGTGAAATTTCTGGAATTTTGCTCCGAAATAAGTGGAATTTCTGAGTTTTGCCCCAAAATAAGGAGAATTTCTGTCTTATTGCCCCAACATATAGGGAATTTCTGCCTTTTTGCCCCACAATTTGGGAAATTTCTGCAATTTTGCTCCAAAATAAGGGGAATTTCTGCCTTTTTGCCCAAAAATAAGAAGAATGCATAACTTTTTGCCCTTAAAAAGTGAAATTTCTTCATTTTTGTCCAAAATAAGGGGAATTTCTGCTTTTTTGCCTATAAAAAAGTGGAATTTCTGTCTTTTTCCCCCAAAACAAAGAGAATTTGTCTTTTTTGCCCCAAAATAAGGAAAATTTCTGACTTATTACCCTGAAATAAGTGAAATTTCTGCAATTTTGCTCCAAAATAAGTGAAATTATTGAAATTTTGACCCAAAATAAGTGGAATTTCTGAGTTTTGACCCAAAATAAGGAGAATTTCTGTATTTTTGCCCAACAATTAGGGGAATTTCTGCAATTTTGCTCCAAAATACGGGGAATTTCTGCCTTTTTGCCCGAAAATAAGAAGAATGCGTAACTCTTTCCCATAAAAAATGGAAATTTCTTCATTTTTGCTCCAAAATAAGGGGAATTTCTGCTTTTTTGCCTCTAAATAAGTGGAATTTCTGTCTTTTTCCCCCAAAACAAAGGTAATTTCTGTCTTTTTTGCCCCAAAATAAGGAAATTTTCTGACTTATTACCCTGAAGTAAGTGAAATTTCTGCAATTTTGGCCAAAATAAAGGAATTTCTGCTTTTTTGCCTCTAAATAAGTGGAATTTATGTATTTTTCCCCCAAAACAAAGGGAATTTCTGTCTTTTTTTGCCCAAAATAAGGAAAATTTCTGACTTATTACCCTGAAATAAGTGAAATTTCTGCAAATTTGTCCCAAAATAAGGGAAATTTCTGCCTTTTTGCCCCCATATAAGGGAAATTTCAGCCTTTTTACCTCAAAATAAGGGGAATTTCTGCATTTTTGCCACAAAATATTAGGAATTTCTGCCTTTTTGCCCCAAAATAAAGAAAATTTCTGCCTTTTTTCACTGAAATAAGTGAAATTTCTGCAATTTTGCCCCAAAATAAGTGAAATTTCGGCAATTTTGCCCCAAAATGAGGCAAATTTCTGGAATTTTGCCCGAAAATAAGTGGAATTTCTGAGTTTTGCCACCAAAATAAGGAGAATTTCAGTTTTTTTGCCCTAACATATAGGGAATTTCTGCATTTTTGCCCCACAATTAGTGGAATTTCTGCAATTTTGCTCCAAAATACGGGGAATTTCTGCTTTTTAGCCTGAAAATAAGGGGAATGTATACCTTTTGCCACAAAAAAGGGAAATTTCTTCATTTTGGCTCCAAAATAAAAGGAATTTCTGCTTTTTTGCCTCTAAAAAAGTGCAATTTCTGTCTTTTTCCCCAAAAACAAAAAGAATTTCTGTATTTTTGCCCCAAAATAAGGAAAATTTCTGACTTATTACCCTGAAATAAGTGAAATTTTTGCAATTTTGCCCAAAAATAAGGAAATTTCTGCCTTTTTTCCCTAAATTAAGGAGAATTTCAGCCTTTTTCCTCAAAATAAAAGAAATTTCTGCATTTTTGCCCCAAAATATGGGAAATTTCTTCCTTTTTGCCCCAAAATAAGAAAATTTCTGCTTTTTTTTTTGAAATAAGTGCAATTTGTGCAATTTTGCCACAAAATAATTGTAATTTCTGCAATTTTGCCCCAAAATAAGGAAATTTCTGCCTTTTTGCCCCCAATTAAGGGGAATTTCAAACTTTTTCCTCAAAATAAAAGGAATTTCTGCATTTTTGCCCCCAAATATGGGAAATTTCTGCCTTTTTACTCCAAAATAAGAAAAATTTCGGCAATTTTGTACCAAAATAAAAAAAATTTCTGCCTTTTTGCCCCAAAATAAGAAAATTTCTGCTTTTTATTGAAATAAGTGAAATTTCTGCAATTTTGCCCCAAAATAATTTTAATTTCTGCAATTCTGCCCCAAAATAAGTGAAATTTCTGGAATTTTGCTCCAAAATAAGTGGAATTTCTGAGTTTTGCCCCAAAATAAGGAGAATTTCTGTCTTATTGCCCCAACATATAGGGAATTTCGGCCTTTTTGCCACACAATTTGGGAAATTTCTGCAATTTTGCTCCAAAATAAGGGGAATTTCTGCCTTTTTGCCCAAAAATAAGAAGAATGCATAACTTTTTGCCCTTAAAAAGTGAAATTTCTTCATTTTTGTCCAAAATAAGGGGAATTTCTGCTATTTTGCCTATAAAAAAGTGGAATTTCTGTCTTTTTCTCCCAAAACAAAGGGAATTTCTTTTTTTTGGCCCCAAAATAAGGAAAATTTCTGACTTATTACCCTGAAGTAAGTGAAATTTCTGCAATTTTACCCCAAAATAAGAGAAATTTCTGCCTTTTCGCCCCCAAATAATGGGAATTTCAGCCTTTTACCTCAAAATAAAAGAAATTTCTGCATTTTTGCCCCAAAATATGGGAAATTTCTGCCTTTTTTCACTGAAATAAGTGAAATTTCTGCAATTTTGCTCCAAAATAAGTGAAATTTCTGGCTTTTTGCTCCAAAATAAGAAAATTTCTGCTTTTTTTTTTGAAATAAGTGAAATTTCTACAATTTTGCCCCAAAATAAGTGAAATTTCTGCAATTTTGCCCCAAAATAAGGGGAATTTCTGCTTTTTGCCTCTAAATAAGTGGAATTTTTCTTTTTCCCCCAAAACAAAAAGAATTCCTGTCTTTTTTGCCCCTAAATAAGAAAAATTTCTGACTTATTACCCTGAAGTAAGTGAAATTTCTACAATTTTGCCCCAAAATAAGGGAAATTTCTGCTTTTTTGCCTCTAAATAAGTGGAATTTATGTATTTTTCCCATAAATTAATGGGAATTTCTGTCTTTTTTGCCCAAAATAAGAAAAATTTCTGACTGAAATAAGTGAAATTTCTGCAATTTTGCCCCAAAATAAGGGAAATTTCTGCTTTTTTGCTCCCAAATAAGGAGAATTTCAGCCTTTTGAACTCAAAATAAGGGGAATTTCTGCATTTTTGCCACAAAATATTAGGAATTCCTGACTTTTTGCCCCAAAATAAGGAAAATTTCTGCCTTTTTTCACTGAAATAAGTGAAATTTCGGCAATTTTGCCACAAAATAAGTGAAATTTCTGCAATTTTGTCCCAAAATAAGGGAAATTTCTGGAATGTGGCCCCAAAATAAGCGGAATTTCTGAGTTTTGCCCCAAAATAAGGAGAATTTCTGTTTTTTGCCCTAACATATAAGGAATTTCTGCCTTTTTGCCCCACAATTAGGGGAATTTCTGCAGTTTTGCTTTAAAATACAGGGAATTTCTGCCTTTTAGCCTGAAAATAAGGGGAATGCATACCTTTTGCCACAAAAAAGAGAAATTTCTTCATTTTTGCTCCAAAATAAAAGGAATTTCTGCTTTTTTGCCTCTAAAAAAGTAGAATTTCTTTCTTTTTCCTCAAAAACAAAGAGAATTTCTGCCTTTTTGCCCCAAAATAAGAACATTTCTGCTTTTTATTGAAATAAGTGAAATTTCTGCAATTTTGCCCCAAAATAATTTTAATTTCTGCAATTCTGCCCCAAAATAAGTGAAATTTCTGGAATTTTGCTCCGAAATAAGTAGAATTTCTGAGTTTTGCCCCAAAATAAGGAGAATTTCTGTCTTATTGCCCCAACATATAGGGAATTTCTGCCTTTTTGCCCCACAATTTGGGAAATTTCTGCAATTTTGCTCCAAAATAAGGGGAATTTCTGCCTTTTTGCCCAAAAATAAGAAGAATGCATAACTTTTTGCCCTTAAAAAGTGAAATTTCTTCATTTTTGTCCAAAATAAGGGGAATTTGTGCTTTTTTGCCTATAAAAAAGTGGAATTTCTGTCTTTTTCCCCCAAAACAAAGAGAATTTGTCTTTTTTGCCCCAAAATAAGGAAAATTTCTGACTTATTACCCTGAAATAAGTGAAATTTCTGCAATTTTGCCCCAAAATAAGTGAAATTATTGAAATTTTGACCCAAAATAAGTGGAATTTCTGAGTTTTGACTCAAAATAAGGAGAATTTCTGTATTTTTGCCCCACAATTAGGGGAATTTCTGCAATTTTGCTCCAAAATACGGGGAATTTCTGCCTTTTTGCCTGAAAATAAGAAGAATGCATAACTCTTTCCCATAAAAAATGGAAATTTCTTCATTTTTGCTCCAAAATAAGGGGAATTTCTGCTTTTTTGCCTCTAAATAAGTGGAATTTCTGTCTTTTTCCCCCAAAACAAAGGTAATTTCTGTATTTTTTGCCCCAAAATAAGGAAATTTTCTGACTTATTTCCCTGAAGTAAGTGAAATTTCTGCAATTTTGGCCAAAATAAAAGGAATTTCTGCTTTTTTGCCTCTAAAAAAGTAGAATTTCTTTCTTTTTCCTCAAAAACAAAGAGAATTTCTGCCTTTTTGCCCCAAAATAAGAAAATTTCTGCTTTTTATTGAAATAAGTGAAATTTCTGCAATTTTGCCCCAAAATAATTTTAATTTCTGCAATTCTGCCCCAAAATAAGTGAAATTTCTGGAATTTTGCTCCGAAATAAGTGGAATTTCTGAGTTTTGCCCCAAAATAAGGAGAATTTCTGTCTTATTGCCCCAACATATAGGGAATTTCTGCCTTTTTGCCCCACAATTTGGGAAATTTCTGCAATTTTGCTCCAAAATAAGGGGAATTTCTGCCTTTTTGCCCAAAAATAAGAAGAATGCATAACTTTTTGCCCTTAAAAAGTGAAATTTCTTCATTTTTGTCCAAAATAAGGGGAATTTCTGCTTTTTTGCCTATAAAAAAGTGGAATTTCTGTCTTTTTCCCCCAAAACAAAGAGAATTTGTCTTTTTTGCCCCAAAATAAGGAAAATTTCTGACTTATTACCCTGAAATAAGTGAAATTTCTGCAATTTTGCTCCAAAATAAGTGAAATTATTGAAATTTTGACCCAAAATAAGTGGAATTTCTGAGTTTTGACCCAAAATAAGGAGAATTTCTGTATTTTTGCCCAACAATTAGGGGAATTTCTGCAATTTTGCTCCAAAATACGGGGAATTTCTGCCTTTTTGCCCGAAAATAAGAAGAATGCGTAACTCTTTCCCATAAAAAATGGAAATTTCTTCATTTTTGCTCCAAAATAAGGGGAATTTCTGCTTTTTTGCCTCTAAATAAGTGGAATTTCTGTCTTTTTCCCCCAAAACAAAGGTAATTTCTGTCTTTTTTGCCCCAAAATAAGGAAATTTTCTGACTTATTACCCTGAAGTAAGTGAAATTTCTGCAATTTTGGCCAAAATAAAGGAATTTCTGCTTTTTTGCCTCTAAATAAGTGGAATTTATGTATTTTTCCCCCAAAACAAAGGGAATTTCTGTCTTTTTTTGCCCAAAATAAGGAAAATTTCTGACTTATTACCCTGAAATAAGTGAAATTTCTGCAAATTTGTCCCAAAATAAGGGAAATTTCTGCCTTTTTGCCCCCATATAAGGGAAATTTCAGCCTTTTTACCTCAAAATAAGGGGAATTTCTGCATTTTTGCCACAAAATATTAGGAATTTCTGCCTTTTTGCCCCAAAATAAAGAAAATTTCTGCCTTTTTTCACTGAAATAAGTGAAATTTCTGCAATTTTGCCCCAAAATAAGTGAAATTTCGGCAATTTTGCCCCAAAATGAGGCAAATTTCTGGAATTTTGCCCGAAAATAAGTGGAATTTCTGAGTTTTGCCACCAAAATAAGGAGAATTTCAGTTTTTTTGCCCTAACATATAGGGAATTTCTGCATTTTTGCCCCACAATTAGTGGAATTTCTGCAATTTTGCTCCAAAATACGGGGAATTTCTGCTTTTTAGCCTGAAAATAAGGGGAATGTATACCTTTTGCCACAAAAAAGGGAAATTTCTTCATTTTGGCTCCAAAATAAAAGGAATTTCTGCTTTTTTGCCTCTAAAAAAGTGCAATTTCTGTCTTTTTCCCCCAAAACAAAAAGAATTTCTGTATTTTTGCCCCAAAATAAGGAAAATTTCTGACTTATTACCCTGAAATAAGTGAAATTTTTGCAATTTTGCCCAAAAATAAGGAAATTTCTGCCTTTTTTCCCTAAATTAAGGAGAATTTCAGCCTTTTTCCTCAAAATAAAAGAAATTTCTGCATTTTTGCCCCAAAATATGGGAAATTTCTTCCTTTTTGCCCCAAAATAAGAAAATTTCTGCTTTTTTTTTTGAAATAAGTGCAATTTGTGCAATTTTGCCACAAAATAATTGTAATTTCTGCAATTTTGCCCCAAAATAAGGAAATTTCTGCCTTTTTGCCCCCAATTAAGGGGAATTTCAAACTTTTTCCTCAAAATAAAAGGAATTTCTGCATTTTTGCCCCCAAATATGGGAAATTTCTGCCTTTTTACTCCAAAATAAGAAAAATTTCGGCAATTTTGTACCAAAATAAAAAAAATTTCTGCCTTTTTGCCCCAAAATAAGAAAATTTCTGCTTTTTATTGAAATAAGTGAAATTTCTGCAATTTTGCCCCAAAATAATTTTAATTTCTGCAATTCTGCCCCAAAATAAGTGAAATTTCTGGAATTTTGCTCCAAAATAAGTGGAATTTCTGAGTTTTGCCCCAAAATAAGGAGAATTTCTGTCTTATTGCCCCAACATATAGGGAATTTCGGCCTTTTTGCCACACAATTTGGGAAATTTCTGCAATTTTGCTCCAAAATAAGGGGAATTTCTGCCTTTTTGCCCAAAAATAAGAAGAATGCATAACTTTTTGCCCTTAAAAAGTGAAATTTCTTCATTTTTGTCCAAAATAAGGGGAATTTCTGCTATTTTGCCTATAAAAAAGTGGAATTTCTGTCTTTTTCTCCCAAAACAAAGGGAATTTCTTTTTTTTGGCCCCAAAATAAGGAAAATTTCTGACTTATTACCCTGAAGTAAGTGAAATTTCTGCAATTTTACCCCAAAATAAGAGAAATTTCTGCCTTTTCGCCCCCAAATAATGGGAATTTCAGCCTTTTACCTCAAAATAAAAGAAATTTCTGCATTTTTGCCCCAAAATATGGGAAATTTCTGCCTTTTTTCACTGAAATAAGTGAAATTTCTGCAATTTTGCTCCAAAATAAGTGAAATTTCTGGCTTTTTGCTCCAAAATAAGAAAATTTCTGCTTTTTTTTTTGAAATAAGTGAAATTTCTACAATTTTGCCCCAAAATAAGTGAAATTTCTGCAATTTTGCCCCAAAATAAGGGGAATTTCTGCTTTTTGCCTCTAAATAAGTGGAATTTTTCTTTTTCCCCCAAAACAAAAAGAATTCCTGTCTTTTTTGCCCCTAAATAAGAAAAATTTCTGACTTATTACCCTGAAGTAAGTGAAATTTCTACAATTTTGCCCCAAAATAAGGGAAATTTCTGCTTTTTTGCCTCTAAATAAGTGGAATTTATGTATTTTTCCCATAAATTAATGGGAATTTCTGTCTTTTTTGCCCAAAATAAGAAAAATTTCTGACTGAAATAAGTGAAATTTCTGCAATTTTGCCCCAAAATAAGGGAAATTTCTGCTTTTTTGCTCCCAAATAAGGAGAATTTCAGCCTTTTGACCTCAAAATAAGGGGAATTTCTGCATTTTTGCCACAAAATATTAGGAATTCCTGACTTTTTGCCCCAAAATAAGGAAAATTTCTGCCTTTTTTCACTGAAATAAGTGAAATTTCGGCAATTTTGCCACAAAATAAGTGAAATTTCTGCAATTTTGTCCCAAAATAAGGGAAATTTCTGGAATGTGGCCCCAAAATAAGCGGAATTTCTGAGTTTTGCCCCAAAATAAGGAGAATTTCTGTTTTTTGCCCTAACATATAAGGAATTTCTGCCTTTTTGCCCCACAATTAGGGGAATTTCTGCAGTTTTGCTTTAAAATACAGGGAATTTCTGCCTTTTAGCCTGAAAATAAGGGGAATGCATACCTTTTGCCACAAAAAAGAGAAATTTCTTCATTTTTGCTCCAAAATAAAAGGAATTTCTGCTTTTTTGCCTCTAAAAAAGTAGAATTTCTTTCTTTTTCCTCAAAAACAAAGAGAATTTCTGCCTTTTTGCCCCAAAATAAGAACATTTCTGCTTTTTATTGAAATAAGTGAAATTTCTGCAATTTTGCCCCAAAATAATTTTAATTTCTGCAATTCTGCCCCAAAATAAGTGAAATTTCTGGAATTTTGCTTCGAAATAAGTGGAATTTCTGAGTTTTGCCCCAAAATAAGGAGAATTTCTGTCTTATTGCCCCAACATATAGGGAATTTCTGCCTTTTTGCCCCACAATTTGGGAAATTTCTGCAATTTTGCTCAAAATAAGGGGAATTTCTGCCTTTTTGCCCAAAAATAAGAAGAATGCATAACTTTTTGCCCTTAAAAAGTGAAATTTCTTCATTTATGTCCAAAATAAGGGGAATTTCTGCTTTTTTGCCTATAAAAAAGTGGAATTTCTGTCTTTTTTCCCCAAAACAAAGAGAATTTGTCTTTTTTGCCCCAAAATAAGGAAAATTTCTGACTTATTACTCTGAAATAAGTGAAATTTCTGCAATTTTGCCCCAAAATAAGTGAAATTATTGAAATTTTGACCCAAAATATGTGGAATTTCTGAGTTTTGACTCAAAATAAGGAGAATTTCTGTATTTTTGCCCCACAATTAGGGGAATTTCTGCAATTTTGCCCCAAAATACGGGGAATTTCTGCCTTTTTGCCTGAAAATAAGAAGAATGCATAACTCTTTCCCATAAAAAAATGGAAATTTCTTCATTTTTGCTCCAAAATAAGGGGAATTTCTGCTTTTTTGCCTCTAAATAAGTGGAATTTCTGTCTTTTTCCCCCAAAACAAAGGTAATTTCTGTATTTTTTGCCCCAAAATAAGGAAATTTTCTGACTTATTTCCCTGAAGTAAGTGAAATTTCTGCAATTTTAGCCAAAATAAAAGGAATTTTTGCTTTTTTGCCTCTAAATAAGTGGAATTTATGTATTTTTCCCCCAAAACAAAGGGAATTTCTGTCTTTTTTTGCCCAAAATAAGGAAAATTTCTGACTTATTACCCTGAAATAAGTGAAATTTCTCCAAATTTGTCCCAAAATAAGGGAAATTTCTGCCTTTTTGCCCCCATATAAGGGAAATTTCAGCCTTTTTACCTCAAAATAAGGGGAATTTCTGCATTTTTGCCACAAAATATTAGGAATTTCTGCCTTTTTGCCCCAAAATAAGGAAAATTTCTGCCTTTTTTCACTGAAATAAGTGAAATTTCTGCAATTTTGCCCCAAAATAAGTGAAATTTCGGCAATTTTGCCCCAAAATGAGGCAAATTTCTGGAATTTTGCCCGAAAATAAGTGGAATTTCTGAGTTTTGCCACCAAAATAAGGAGAATTTCAGTTTTTTTGCCCTAACATATAGGGAATTTCTGCATTTTTGCCCCACAATTAGTGGAATTTCTGCAATTTTGCTCCAAAATACGGGGAATTTCTGCTTTTTAGCCTGAAAATAAGGGGAATGTATACCTTTTGCCACAAAAAAGGGAAATTTCTTCATTTTGGCTCCAAAATAAAAGGAATTTCTGCTTTTTTGCCTCTAAAAAAGTGCAATTTCTGTCTTTTTCCCCAAAAACAAAAAGAATTTCTGTATTTTTGCCCCAAAATAAGGAAAATTTCTGACTTATTACCCTGAAATAAGTGAAATTTTTGCAATTTTGCCCAAAAATAAGGAAATTTCTGCCTTTTTTCCCTAAATTAAGGAGAATTTCAGCCTTTTTCCTCAAAATAAAAGAAATTTCTGCATTTTTGCCCCAAAATATGGGAAATTTCTTCCTTTTTGCCCCAAAATAAGAAAATTTCTGCTTTTTTTTGAAATAAGTGCAATTTGTGCAATTTTGCCTCAAAATAATTGTAATTTCTGCAATTTTGCCCCAAAATAAGGAAATTTCTGCCTTTTTGCCCCCAATTAAGGGGAATTTCAACCTTTTTCCTCAAAATAAAAGGAATTTCTGCATTTTTGCCGCAAAATATGGGAAATTTCTGCCTTTTTACTCCAAAATAAGAAAAATTTCGGCAATTTTGTACCAAAATAAAAAAAAATTTCTGCCTTTTTGCCCCAAAATAAGAAAATTTCTGCTTTTTATTGAAATAAGTGAAATTTCTGCAATTTTGCCCCAAAATAATATTAATTTCTGCAATTCTGCCTCAAAATAATTGAAATTTCTGGAATTTTGCTCCAAAATAAGTGGAATTTCTGAGTTTTGCCCCAAAATAAGGAGAATTTCTGTCTTATTGCCCCAACATATAGGGAATTTCTGCCTTTTTGCCCCACAATTTGGGAAATTTCTGCAATTTTGCTCCAAAATAAGGGGAATTTCTGCCTTTTTGCCCAAAAATAAGAAGAATGCATAACTTTTTGCCCTTAAAAAGTGAAATTTCTTCATTTTTGTCCAAAATAAGGGGAATTTCTGCTATTTTGCCTATAAAAAAGTGGAATTTCTGTCTTTTTCTCCCAAAACAAAGGGAATTTCTTTTTTTTGGCCCCAAAATAAGGAAAATTTCTGACTTATTACCCTGAAGTAAGTGAAATTTCTGCAATTTTACCCCAAAATAAGAGAAATTTCTGCCTTTTCGCCCCCAAATAATGGGAATTTCAGCCTTTTACCTCAAAATAAGAGAAATTTCTGCATTTTTGCCCCAAAATATGGGAAATTTCTGCCTTTTTTCACTGAAATAAGTGAAATTTCTGCAATTTTGCTCCAAAATAAGTGAAATTTCTGGCTTTTTGCTCCAAAATAAGAAAATTTCTGCTTTTTTTTTTGAAATAAGTGAAATATCTACAATTTTGCCCCAAAATAAGTGAAATTTCCGCAATTTTGCCCCAAAATAAGGGGAATTTCTGCTTTTTGCCTCTAAATAAGTGGAATTTTTCTTTTTCCCCCAAAACAAAAAGAATTCCTGTCTTTTTTGCCCCTAAATAAGAAAAATTTCTGACTTATTACCCTGAAGTAAGTGAAATTTCTACAATTTTGCCCCAAAATAAGGGAAATTTCTGCTTTTTTGCCTCTAAATAAGTGGAATTTATGTATTTTTCCCCCAAAATAATGGGAATTTCTGTCTTTTTTGCCCAAAATAAGAAAAATTTCTGACTGAAATAAGTGAAATTTCTGCAATTTTGCTCCAAAATAAGTGAAATTTCTGGCTTTTTGCTCCAAAATAAGAAAATTTCTGCTTTTTTTTTTTGAAATAAGTGAAATTTCTACAATTTTGCCCCAAAATAAGTGAAATTTCTGCAATTTTGCCCCAAAATAAGGGGAATTTCTGCTTTTTGCCTCTAAATAAGTGGAATTTTTCTTTTTCCCCCAAAACAAAAAGAATTCCTGTCTTTTTTGCCCCTAAATAAGAAAAATTTCTGACTTATTACCCTGAAGTAAGTGAAATTTCTACAATTTTGCCCCAAAATAAGGGAAATCTCTGCTTTTTTGCCTCTAAATAAGTGGAATTTATGTATTTTTCCCATAAATTAATGGGAATTTCTGTCTTTTTTGCCAAAAATAAGAAAAATTTCTGACTGAAATAAGTGAAATTTCTGCAATTTTGCCCCAAAATAAGGGAAATTTCTGCTTTTTTGCTCCCAAATAAGGAGAATTTCAGCCTTTTGACCTCAAAATAAGGGGAATTTCTGCATTTTTGCCACAAAATATTAGGAATTCCTGAATTTTTGCCCCAAAATAAGGAAAATTTCTGCCTTTTTTCACTGAAATAAGTGAAATTTCGGCAATTTTGCCACAAAATAAGTGAAATTTCTGCAATTTTGTCCCAAAATAAGGGAAATTTCTGGAATGTGGCCCCAAAATAAGTGGAATTTCTGAGTTTTGCCCCAAAATAAGGAGAATTTCTGTTTTTTGCCCTAACATATAGGGAATTTCTGCCTTTTTGCCCCACAATTAGGGGAATTTCTGCAGTTTTGCTTTAAAATACAGGGAATTTCTGCCTTTTAGCCTGAAAATAAGGGGAATGCATACCTTTTGCCACAAAAAAGAGAAATTTCTTCATTTTTGCTCCAAAATAAAAGGAATTTCTGCTTTTTTGCCTCTAAAAAAGTAGAATTTCTTTCTTTTTCCTCAAAAACAAAGAGAATTTCTGCCTTTTTGCCCCAAAATAAGAAAATTTCTGCTTTTTATTGAAATAAGTGAAATTTCTGCAATTTTGCCCCAAAATAATTTTAATTTCTGCAATTCTGCCCCAAAATAAGTGAAATTTCTGGAATTTTGCTCCGAAATAAGTGGAATTTCTGAGTTTTGCCCCAAAATAAGGAGAATTTCTGTCTTATTGCCCCAACATATAGGGAATTTCTGCCTTTTTGCCCCACAATTTGGGAAATTTCTGCAATTTTGCTCCAAAATAAGGGGAATTTCTGCCTTTTTGCCCAAAAATAAGAAGAATGCATAACTTTTTGCCCTTAAAAAGTGAAATTTCTTCATTTTTGTCCAAAATAAGGGGAATTTCTGCTTTTTTGCCTATAAAAAAGTGGAATTTCTGTCTTTTTCCCCCAAAACAAAGAGAATTTGTCTTTTTTGCCCCAAAATAAGGAAAATTTCTGACTTATTACCCTGAAATAAGTGAAATTTCTGCAATTTTGCCCCAAAATAAGTGAAATTATTGAAATTTTGACCCAAAATAAGTGGAATTTCTGAGTTTTGACCCAAAATAAGGAGAATTTCTGTATTTTTGCCCCACAATTAGGGGAATTTCTGCAATTTTGCTCCAAAATACGGGGAATTTCTGCCTTTTTGCCCGAAAATAAGAAGAATGCATAACTCTTTCCCATAAAAAATGGAAATTTCTTCATTTTTGCTCCAAAATAAGGGGAATTTCTGCTTTTTTGCCTCTAAATAAGTGGAATTTCTGTCTTTTTCCCCCAAAACAAAGGTAATTTCTGTCTTTTTTGCCCCAAAATAAGGAAATTTTCTGACTTATTACCCTGAAGTAAGTGAAATTTCTGCAATTTTGGCCAAAATAAAGGAATTTCTGCTTTTTTGCCTCTAAATAAGTGGAATTTATATATTTTTCCCCCAAAACAAAGGGAATTTCTGTCTTTTTTTGCCCAAAATAAGGAAAATTTCTGACTTATTACCCTGAAATAAGTGAAATTTCTGCAAATTTGTCCCAAAATAAGGGAAATTTCTGCCTTTTTGCCCCCATATAAGGGAAATTTCAGCCTTTTTACCTCAAAATAAGGGGAATTTCTGCATTTTTGCCACAAAATATTAGGAATTTCTGCCTTTTTGCCCCAAAATAAGGAAAATTTCTGCCTTTTTTCACTGAAATAAGTGAAATTTCTGCAATTTTGCCCCAAAATAAGTGAAATTTCGGCAATTTTGCCCCAAAATGAGGCAAATTTCTGGAATTTTGCCCGAAAATAAGTGGAATTTCTGAGTTTTGCCACCAAAATAAGGAGAATTTCTGTTTTTTTGCCCGAACATATAGGGAATTTCTGCATTTTTGCCCCACAATTAGTGGAATTTCTGCAATTTTGCTCCAAAATACGGGGAATTTCTGCTTTTTAGCCTGAAAATAAGGGGAATGTATACCTTTTGCCACAAAAAAGGGAAATTTCTTCATTTTTGCTCCAAAATAAAAGGAATTTCTGCTTTTTTGCTTCTAAGAAAGTGCAATTTCTGTCTTTTTCCCCAAAAACAAAGGGAATTTCTGTCTTTTTGCCCCAAAATAAGGAAAATTTCTGACTTATTACCCTGAAATAAGTGAAATTTTTGCAATTTTGCCAAAAAAAGGAAATTTCTGCCTTTTTTCCCTAAATTAAGGATAATTTCAGCCTTTTTCCTCAAAATAAAAGAAATTTCTGCATTTTTGCCCCAAAATATGGGAAATTTCTTCCTTTTTGCCCCAAAATAAGAAAATTTCTGCTTTTTATTGAAATAAGTGAAATTTCTGCAATTTTGCCCCAAAATAATTTTAATTTCTGCAATTCTGCCCCAAAATAAGTGAAATTTCTGGAATTTTGCTTCGAAATAAGTGGAATTTCTGAGTTTTGCCCCAAAATAAGGAGAATTTCTGTCTTATTGCCCCAACATATAGGGAATTTCTGCCTTTTTCCCCACAATTTGGGAAATTTCTGCAATTTTGCTCAAAATAAGGGGAATTTCTGCCTTTTTGCCCAAAAATAAGAAGAATGCATAACTTTTTGCCCTTAAAAAGTGAAATTTCTTCATTTTTGTCCAAAATAAGGGGAATTTCTGCTTTTTTGCCTATAAAAAAGTGGAATTTCTGTCTTTTTTCCCCAAAACAAAGAGAATTTGTATTTTTTGCCCCAAAATAAGGAAAATTTCTGACTTATTACTCTGAAATAAGTGAAATTTCTGCAATTTTGCCCCAAAATAAGTGAAATTATTGAAATTTTGACCCAAAATAAGTGGAATTTCTGAGTTTTGACTCAAAATAAGGAGAATTTCTGTATTTTTGCCCCACAATTAGGGGAATTTCTGCAATTTTGCCCCAAAATACGGGGAATTTCTGCCTTTTTGCCTGAAAATAAGAAGAATGCATAACTCTTTCCCATAAAAAAATGGAAATTTCTTCATTTTTGCTCCAAAATAAGGGGAATTTCTGCTTTTTTGCCTCTAAATAAGTGGAATTTCTGTCTTTTTCCCCCAAAACAAAGGTAATTTCTGTATTTTTTGCCCCAAAATAAGGAAATTTTCTGACTTATTTCCCTGAAGTAAGTGAAATTTCTGCAATTTTGGCCAAAATAAAAGGAATTTTTGCTTTTTTGCCTCTAAATAAGTGGAATTTATGTATTTTTCCCCCAAAACAAAGGGAATTTCTGTCTTTTTTTGCCCAAAATAAGGAAAATTTCTGACTTATTACCCTGAAATAAGTGAAATTTCTCCAAATTTGTCCCAAAATAAGGGAAATTTCTGCCTTTTTGCCCCCATATAAGGGAAATTTCAGCCTTTTTACCTCAAAATAAGGGGAATTTCTGCATTTTTGCCACAAAATATTAGGAATTTCTGCCTTTTTGCCCCAAAATAAGGAAAATTTCTGCCTTTTTTCACTGAAATAAGTGAAATTTCTGCAATTTTGCCCCAAAATAAGTGAAATTTCGGCAATTTTGCCCCAAAATGAGGCAAATTTCTGGAATTTTGCCCGAAAATAAGTGGAATTTCTGAGTTTTGCCACCAAAATAAGGAGAATTTCAGTTTTTTTGCCCTAACATATAGGGAATTTCTGCATTTTTGCCCCACAATTAGTGGAATTTCTGCAATTTTGCTCCAAAATACGGGGAATTTCTGCTTTTTAGCCTGAAAATAAGGGGAATGTATACCTTTTGCCACAAAAAAGGGAAATTTCTTCATTTTGGCTCCAAAATAAAAGGAATTTCTGCTTTTTTGCCTCTAAAAAAGTGCAATTTCTGTCTTTTTCCCCAAAAACAAAAAGAATTTCTGTATTTTTGCCCCAAAATAAGGAAAATTTCTGACTTATTACCCTGAAATAAGTGAAATTTTTGCAATTTTGCCCAAAAATAAGGAAATTTCTGCCTTTTTTCCCTAAATTAAGGAGAATTTCAGCCTTTTTCCTCAAAATAAAAGAAATTTCTGCATTTTTGCCCCAAAATATGGGAAATTTCTTCCTTTTTGCCCCAAAATAAGAAAATTTCTGCTTTTTTTTGAAATAAGTGCAATTTGTGCAATTTTGCCTCAAAATAATTGTAATTTCTGCAATTTTGCCCCAAAATAAGGAAATTTCTGCCTTTTTGCCCCCAATTAAGGGGAATTTCAACCTTTTTCCTCAAAATAAAAGGAATTTCTGCATTTTTGCCGCAAAATATGGGAAATTTCTGCCTTTTTACTCCAAAATAAGAAAAATTTCGGCAATTTTGTACCAAAATAAAAAAAAATTTCTGCCTTTTTGCCCCAAAATAAGAAAATTTCTGCTTTTTATTGAAATAAGTGAAATTTCTGCAATTTTGCCCCAAAATAATATTAATTTCTGCAATTCTGCCCCAAAATAAGTGAAATTTCTGGAATTTTGCTCCAAAATAAGTGGAATTTCTGAGTTTTGCCCCAAAATAAGGAGAATTTCTGTCTTATTGCCCCAACATATAGGGAATTTCTGCCTTTTTGCCCCACAATTTGGGAAATTTCTGCAATTTTGCTCCAAAATAAGGGGAATTTCTGCCTTTTTGCCCAAAAATAAGAAGAATGCATAACTTTTTGCCCTTAAAAAGTGAAATTTCTTCATTTTTGTCCAAAATAAGGGGAATTTCTGCTATTTTGCCTATAAAAAAGTGGAATTTCTGTCTTTTTCTCCCAAAACAAAGGGAATTTCTTTTTTTTGGCCCCAAAATAAGGAAAATTTCTGACTTATTACCCTGAAGTAAGTGAAATTTCTGCAATTTTACCCCAAAATAAGAGAAATTTCTGCCTTTTCGCCCCCAAATAATGGGAATTTCAGCCTTTTACCTCAAAATAAGGGAAATTTCTGCATTTTTGCCCCAAAATATGGGAAATTTCTGCCTTTTTTCACTGAAATAAGTGAAATTTCTGCAATTTTGCTCCAAAATAAGTGAAATTTCTGGCTTTTTGCTCCAAAATAAGAAAATTTCTGCTTTTTTTTTTGAAATAAGTGAAATATCTACAATTTTGCCCCAAAATAAGTGAAATTTCCACAATTTTGCCCCAAAATAAGGGGAATTTCTGCTTTTTGCCTCTAAATAAGTGGAATTTTTCTTTTTCCCCCAAAACAAAAAGAATTCCTGTCTTTTTTGCCCCTAAATAAGAAAAATTTCTGACTTATTACCCTGAAGTAAGTGAAATTTCTACAATTTTGCCCCAAAATAAGGGAAATTTCTGCTTTTTTGCCTCTAAATAAGTGGAATTTATGTATTTTTCCCCCAAAATAATGGGAATTTCTGTCTTTTTTGCCCAAAATAAGAAAAATTTCTGACTGAAATAAGTGAAATTTCTGCAATTTTGCTCCAAAATAAGTGAAATTTCTGGCTTTTTGCTCCAAAATAAGAAAATTTCTGCTTTTTTTTTTTGAAATAAGTGAAATTTCTACAATTTTGCCCCAAAATAAGTGAAATTTCTGCAATTTTGCCCCAAAATAAGGGGAATTTCTGCTTTTTGCCTCTAAATAAGTGGAATTTTTCTTTTTCCCCCAAAACAAAAAGAATTCCTGTCTTTTTTGCGCCTAAATAAGAAAAATTTCTGACTTATTACCCTGAAGTAAGTGAAATTTCTACAATTTTGCCCCAAAATAAGGGAAATTTCTGCTTTTTTGCCTCTAAATAAGTGGAATTTATGTATTTTTCCCATAAATTAATGGGAATTTCTGTCTTTTTTGCCAAAAATAAGAAAAATTTCTGACTGAAATAAGTGAAATTTCTGCAATTTTGCCCCAAAATAAGGGAAATTTCTGCTTTTTTGCTCCCAAATAAGGAGAATTTCAGCCTTTTGACCTCAAAATAAGGGGAATTTCTGCATTTTTGCCACAAAATATTAGGAATTCCTGAATTTTTGCCCCAAAATAAGGAAAATTTCTGCCTTTTTTCACTGAAATAAGTGAAATTTCGGCAATTTTGCCACAAAATAAGTGAAATTTCTGCAATTTTGTCCCAAAATAAGGGAAATTTCTGGAATGTGGCCCCAAAATAAGTGGAATTTCTGAGTTTTGCCCCAAAATAAGGAGAATTTCTGTTTTTTGCCCTAACATATAGGGAATTTCTGCCTTTTTGCCCCACAATTAGGGGAATTTCTGCAGTTTTGCTTTAAAATACAGGGAATTTCTGCCTTTTAGCCTGAAAATAAGGGGAATGCATACCTTTTGCCACAAAAAAAGAGAAATTTCTTCATTTTTGCTCCAAAATAAAAGGAATTTCTGCTTTTTTGCCTCTAAAAAAGTAGAATTTCTTTCTTTTTCCTCAAAAACAAAGAGAATTTCTGCCTTTTTGCCCCAAAATAAGAAAATTTCTGCTTTTTATTGAAATAAGTGAAATTTCTGCAATTTTGCCCCAAAATAATTTTAATTTCTGCAATTCTGCCCCAAAATAAGTGAAATTTCTGGAATTTTGCTCCGAAATAAGTAGAATTTCTGAGTTTTGCCCCAAAATAAGGAGAATTTCTGTCTTATTGCCCCAACATATAGGGAATTTCTGCCTTTTTGCCCCACAATTTGGGAAATTTCTGCAATTTTGCTCCAAAATAAGGGGAATTTCTGCCTTTTTGCCCAAAAATAAGAAGAATGCATAACTTTTTGCCCTTAAAAAGTGAAATTTCTTCATTTTTGTCCAAAATAAGGGGAATTTCTGCTTTTTTGCCTATAAAAAAGTGGAATTTCTGTCTTTTTCCCCCAAAACAAAGAGAATTTGTCTTTTTTGCCCCAAAATAAGGAAAATTTCTGACTTATTACCCTGAAATAAGTGAAATTTCTGCAATTTTGCCCCAAAATAAGTGAAATTATTGAAATTTTGACCCAAAATAAGTGGAATTTCTGAGTTTTGACCCAAAATAAGGAGAATTTCTGTATTTTTGCCCCACAATTAGGGGAATTTCTGCAATTTTGCTCCAAAATACGGGGAATTTCTGCCTTTTTGCCCGAAAATAAGAAGAATGCATAACTCTTTCCCATAAAAAATGGAAATTTCTTCATTTTTGCTCCAAAATAAGGGGAATTTCTGCTTTTTTGCCTCTAAATAAGTGGAATTTCTGTCTTTTTCCCCCAAAACAAAGGTAATTTCTGTCTTTTTTGCCCCAAAATAAGGAAATTTTCTGACTTATTACCCTGAAGTAAGTGAAATTTCTGCAATTTTGGCCAAAATAAAGGAATTTCTGCTTTTTTGCCTCTAAATAAGTGGAATTTATATATTTTTCCCCCAAAACAAAGGGAATTTCTGTCTTTTTTTGCCCAAAATAAGGAAAATTTCTGACTTATTACCCTGAAATAAGTGAAATTTCTGCAAATTTGTCCCAAAATAAGGGAAATTTCTGCCTTTTTGCCCCCATATAAGGGAAATTTCAGCCTTTTTACCTCAAAATAAGGGGATTTTCTGCATTTTTGCCACAAAATATTAGGAATTTCTGCCTTTTTGCCCCAAAATAAGGAAAATTTCTGCCTTTTTTCACTGAAATAAGTGAAATTTCTGCAATTTTGCCCCAAAATAAGTGAAATTTCGGCAATTTTGCCCCAAAATGAGGCAAATTTCTGGAATTTTGCCCGAAAATAAGTGGAATTTCTGAGTTTTGCCACCAAAATAAGGAGAATTTCTGTTTTTTTGCCCGAACATATAGGGAATTTCTGCATTTTTGCCCCACAATTAGTGGAATTTCTGCAATTTTGCTCCAAAATACGGGGAATTTCTGCTTTTTAGCCTGAAAATAAGGGGAATGTATACCTTTTGCCACAAAAAAGGGAAATTTCTTCATTTTTGCTCCAAAATAAAAGGAATTTCTGCTTTTTTGCTTCTAAGAAAGTGCAATTTCTGTCTTTTTCCCCAAAAACAAAGGGAATTTCTGTCTTTTTGCCCCAAAATAAGGAAAATTTCTGACTTATTACCCTGAAATAAGTGAAATTTTTGCAATTTTGCCAAAAAAAGGAAATTTCTGCCTTTTTTCCCTAAATTAAGGATAATTTCAGCCTTTTTCCTCAAAATAAAAGAAATTTCTGCATTTTTGCCCCAAAATATGGGAAATTTCTTCCTTTTTGCCCCAAAATAAGAAAATTTCTGCTTTTTTTTGAAATAAGTGAAATTTCTGCAATTTTGCCCCAAAATAATTGTAATTTCTGCAATTTTGCCCCAAAATAAGTGAAATTTCTGGAATTTTGTTCTAAATTATGTGGACTTTCTGAGTTTTGCCCCAAAATAAGGAGAATTTCTGTCTTTTTGCCCCAACATATAGGGAATTTCTGCCTTTTTGCCCAACAATTTTAGAAATTTCTGCAATTTTGTTCCAAAATAAGGGGAATTTCTGCCTTTTTGCCCAAAAATAAGAAGAATGCATACCTTTTTGCCCTTAAAAAGTGAAATTTCTTCATTTTTGCTCCAAAATAAGGGAAATTTCTGCTTATTTGCCTCTAAAAAAGTGGAATTTCTGTCTTTTTCTCCCAAAACAAAGGGAATTTTTGTTTTTTGGCCCCAAAATAAGGAAAATTTCTGACTTATTACCCTGAAATAAGTGAAATTTCTGCAATTTTACCCCAAAATAAGAGAAATTTCTGCCTTTTTGCTCCCAAATAAGGGGGATTCAGACTTTTACCTCAAAATAAGAGAAATTTCTGCATTTTTGCCCCAAAATATGGGAAATTTCTGCCTTTTTTCAAAGAAATAAGTGAAATTTCTGCAATTTTGCCCCAAAATAAGGGAAATTTCTGGAATTTTGCCCCAAAATAAGTGGAATTTCTGAGTTTTGCCCTAAAATAAGGAGAATTTCTGTTTTTTGCACTAACATATAGGGAATTTCTGCATTTTTGCCCCGCAATTAGGGGAATTTCTGCAATTTTGCTCCAAAATACAGGGAATTTCTGCTTTTTAGCCTGAAAATAAGGGGAATGTATTCCTTTTGCCACAAAAATGGAAATTTCTTCATTTTTGCTCCAAAATAAAAGGAATTTCAGCTTTTTTGCCTCTAAAAATTGGAATTTCTGTCTTTTTCCCCAAAAACAAAGGGAATTTCTGTCTTTTTGCCCCAAAATAAAAAAAATTTCTGACTTATTACCCTGAAATAAGTGAAATTTTTGCAGTTTTGCCCCAAAATAAGGAAATTTCTGCCTTTTTGCCCCCAATTAAGGGGAATTTCAGCTTTTTTCCTCAAAATAAAAGGAATTTCTGAATTTTTGTCCCAAAATATGAGAAATTTCTGCCTTTTTGCTCCAAAATAAGAAAATTTCTGCTTTTTTTTGAAATAAGTGAAATTTCTGCAATTTTGCCCCAAAATAAGTGAAATTTCTGCAATTTTGCCCCAAAATATGAGAAATTTTTGACTTTTTGCCCCCAAATAAGGGGAATTTCAGCCTTTTACCTTAAAATAAGAGAAATTTCTGCATTTTTGCCCCAAAATATGGGAAATTTCTGACTTTTTGCCCCAAAATAAGAAAAAGTTCTGCAATTTTGTAACAAAATAAAAGAAATTTCTGCCTTTTGGCCCCAAAATAAGAAAATTTCTGCTTTTATTTCTGAAATAAGTGAAATTTCTGCAATTTTGCCCCAAAATAAGTTAAATTTCAGAATTTTTCCCTAAAATAAGGAGAATTTCTGTCTTTTTGCCCCAACATATAGAGAATTTCTGCCTTTTTGCCCCACAATTAGAGGAATGTCTGCAATTTTGCTCCAAAATGCGGGGAATTTCTGCCTTTTTTGTCCGAAAATAATAAGAATGCATACCTTTTTGCCATAAAAAAGGGAAATTTCTTCTTTTTGCTCCAAAATGAGGGGAATTTCTGCTTTATTGCCTCTAAATAAGTGGAATTTCTGTCTTTTTCCCCCAAAACAAAGGGAATTTGTCTTTTTTGCCCCAAAATAAGGATAATTTCTGACTTATTACACTGAAATAAGTGAAATTTCTACAATTGTGCCCCAAAATAAGTGAAATTATTGAAATTTTGATTCAAAATAAGTGGAATTTCTGAGTTTTGACCCAAAATAAGGAGAATTTTTGTCATTTTGCCCCACAATTTGGGGAATTTCTGCAATTTTGCTCCAAAATACGGGGAATTTCTCCCTTTTTGCCCGAAAACAAGAAGAATGCATAAGTTTTTCCCATAAAAAAGGGAAATTTCTTCATTTTTGCTCCAAAATAAAGGGAATTTCTGCTTTTTTGCCTCTAAATAAGTGGAATTTCTGTCTTTTTCCCCCAAAACAAAGGTAATTTCTGTATTTTTTGCCCCAAAATAATGAAATTTCTGACTTATTACCCTGAAGTAAGTGAAATTTCTGAAATTTTGGCCAAAATAAAAGGAATTTCTGCTTTTTTGCCTCTAAATAAGTGGAATTTATGTATTTTTTCCTCCAAAACAAAGGGAATTTCTGTCTTTTTTTGCCCAAAATAAAGAAAATTTCCGACTTATTACCCTGAAATAAGTGAAATTCCTGCAATTTTTGTACAAAATAAGGGAAATTTCTGCCTTTTTGCCCCCATATAAGGGAAATTTCTGCCTTTTTCACTGAAATAAGTGAAATTTCTGCAATTTTGCCCCAAAATAAGTGAAATTTCTGCAATTTTGCCCCAAAATAAGGGAAATTTCTGGAATTTTGCCCCAAAATAAGTGGAATTTCTGAGTTTTGCCCCAAAATAAGGAGAATTTCTGTTTTTTTGCACTAACATATAGGGAATTTCTGCATTTTTGCCCCACAATTAGGGGTATTTCTGCAATTTTGCTCCAAAACACGGGGAATTTCTACTTTTTAGCCTGAAAATAAGGGGAATGTATACCTTTTGCCACAAAAAACGACAATTTCTTCATTTTTGCTCCAAAATAATAGGAATTTCTGCTTTTTTGTCTCTAAAAATGTGCAATTTCTGTATTTTTCCCCAAAAACAAAGGGAATTTTTGTCTTTTTGCCCCAAAATAAGGAAAATTTTTGACTTATTACCCTGAAATAAATGAAATTTTTGCAATTTTGCCCCAAAATAAGGAAATTTCTGCTTTTTGGCCCAAATTAAGGGGAATTTCAGCCTTTTTCCTCAAAATAAAACTAATTTCTGCATTTTTGCCCCAAAATATGGGAAATTTCTGCCTTTTTGCTCCAAAATAAGAAAATTTCTGCTTTTTTTGAAATAAGTGAAATTTCTGCAATATTGCCCCAAAATAAGTGAAATTTCTGCAATTTTGCCCCAAAATAAGGGGAATTTCTGCTTTTTTGCCTCTAAATAAGTGGAATTTCTGTCTTTTTCAGCCCAAAACAAAAATGATTTCTGTCTTTTTTGCCCCTAAATAAGAAAAATTTCTGACTTATTACCCTGAAGTAAGTGAAATTTCTACAATTTTGCCCCCAAATAAGGGAAATTTCTGCTTTTTTGCCTCTAAATAAGTGGAATTTATGTATTTTTCCCCCAAAACAAAGGGAATTTCTGTCTTTTTTGCCCAAAATAAGGAAAATTTCTGACTGAAATAAGTGAAATTTCTGCAATTTTGCCCCAAAATAAGGGAAATTTCTGCTTTTTTGCTCCCAAATAAAAAGAATTTCAGCCTTTTGTCCTCAAAATAAGGGGAATTTCTGCATTTTTGCCACAAAATATTAGGAATTCCTGACTTTTTGCCCCAAAATAAGGAAAATTTCTGCCTTTTTTCAATGAAATAAGTGAAATTTCTGCAATTTTGCCACAAAATAAGTGAAATTTCTGCAATTTTGTCCCAAAATAATGGAAATTTTTGGAATTTTGCCCCAAAATAAGTGGAATTTCTGAGTTTTGCCCCAAAATAAGGAGAATTTCTGTTTTTTGCCCTAACATATAGTGAATTTCTGCCTTTTTGCCCCACAATTAGGGGAATTTCTGCAGTTTTGCTTTAAAATACAGGGAATTTCTGCCTTTTAGCCTGAAAATAAGGGGAATGTATACCTTTTGCCACAAAAAAGTGAAATTTCTTCATTTTTGCTCCAAAATAAAAGGAATTTCTGCTTTTTTGCCTCTAAAAAAGTGGAATTTCTTTCTTTTTCCTTAAAAAAATAAGAGAATTTCTGTCTTTTTGCCCCAAAATAAGGAAAATTTCTGACTTATTACCCTGAAATAAGTGAAATTTTTGCAATTTTGCCCCAAAATAAGGAAATTTCTGCCTTTTTGCCCCCAATTAAGGGGAATTTCAGCCTTTTTCCTCAAAATAAAAGGAATTTCTGCATTTTTGCCCCAAAATATGGGAAATTTCTGCCTTTTTACTCCAAAATAAGAAAAATTTCGGCAATTTTGTACCAAAATAAAAAAAAATTCTGCCTTTTTGCCCCAAAATAAGAAAATTTCTGCTTTTTATTGAAATAAGTGAAATTTCTGCAATTTTGCCCCAAAATAATTTTAATTTCTGCAATTCTGCCCCAAAATAAGTGAAATTTCTGGAATTTTGCTCCAAAATAAGTGGTATTTCTGAGTTTTGCCCCAAAATAAGGAGAATTTCTGTCTTATTGCCCCAACATATAGGGAATTTCTGCCTTTTTGCCCCACAATTTGGGAAATTTCTGCAATTTTGCTCCAAAATAAGGGGAATTTCTGCCTTTTTGCCCAAAAATAAGAAGAATGCATAACTTTTTGCCCTTAAAAAGTGAAATTTCTTCATTTTTGTCCAAAATAAGGGGAATTTCTGCTATTTTGCCTATAAAAAAGTGGAATTTCTGTCTTTTTCTCCCAAAACAAAGGGAATTTCTTTTTTTTGGCCCCCAAAAAAGGAAAATTTATAACTTTTTACTCTGAAGTAAGTGAAATTTCTGCAATTTTACCCCAAAATAAGAGAAATTTCTGCCTTTTTGCCCCCAAATAAGGAGAATTTCAGCCTTTTACCTCAAAATAAGAGAAATTTCTACATTTTTGCCCCAAAATATGGGAAATTTCTGCCTTTTTTCACTGAAATAAGTGAAATTTCTGCAATTTTGCCCCAAAATAAGTGAAATTTCTGGCTTTTTGCTCCAAAATAAGAAAATTTCTGCTTTTTTTTTGAAATAAGTGAAATTTCTACAATTTTGCCCCAAAATAAGTGAAATTTCTGCTTTTTGCCTCTAAATAAGTGGAATTTCTGTCTTTTTCCCCCAAAACAAAAAGAATTCCTGTCTTTTTTGCCCCTAAATAAGAAAAATTTCTGACTTATTACCCTGAAATAAGTGAAATTTTTGCAATTTTGTCCCAAAATAAGGAAATTTCTGCTTTTTGGCCCCAATTAAGGGGAATTTCGGCCTTTTTCCTCAAAATAAAAGGAATTTCTGCATTTTTGCCCCAAAATATGGGAAATTTCTGCCTTTTTACTCCAAAATAAGAAAAATTTCGGCAATTTTGTACCAAAATAAAAAAAATTTCTGCCTTTTTGCCCCAAAATAAGAAAATTTCTGCTTTTTATTGAAATAAGTGAAATTTCTGCAATTTTGCCCCAAAATAATTTTAATTTCTGCAATTCTGCCCCAAAATAACTGAAATTTCTGGAATTTTGCTCCAAAATAAGTGGAATTTCTGAGTTTTGCCCCAAAATAAGGAGAATTTCTGTCTTATTGCCCCAACATATAGGGAATTTCTGCCTTTTTGCCACACAATTTGGGAAATTTCTGCAATTTTGCTCCAAAATAAGGGGAATTTCTGCCTTTTTGCCCAAAAATAAGAAGAATGCATAACTTTTGCCCTTAAAAAGTGAAATTTCTTCATTTTTGTCCAAAATAAGGGGAATTTCTGCTTTTTTGCCTATAAAAAAGTGGAATTTCTGTCTTTTTCTCCCAAAACAAAGGGAATTTCTTTTTTTTCGCCCCAAAAGAAGGAAAATTTCTGACTTATTACCCTGAAGTAAGTGAAATTTCTGCAATTTTACCCCAAAATAAGAGAAATTTCTGCCTTTTCGCCCCCAAATAAGGGGAATTTCAGCCTTTTACCTCAAAATAAGAGAAATTTCTGCATTTTTGCCCCAAAATATGGGAATTTTCTGCCTTTTTTCACTGAAATAAGTGAAATTTCTGCAATTTTGCCCCAAAATAAGTGAAATTTCTGGCTTTTTGCTCCAAAATGAGAAAATTTCTGCTTTTTTTTTAAATAAGTGAAATTTCTACAATTTTGCCCCAAAATAAGTGAAATTTCTGCAATTTTGCCCCAAAATAAGGGGAATTTCTGCTTTTTACCTCTAAATAAGTGGAATTTCTGTCTTTTTCCCCCAAAACAAAAAGAATTCCTGTCTTTTTTGCCCCTAAATAAGAAAAATTTCTGACTTATTACCCTGATGTAAGTGAAATTTCTACAATTTTGCCCCAAAATAAGGGAAATTTCTACTTTTTTGCTTCTAAATAAGTGGAATTTATGTATTTTTCCCCCAAAATAATGGGAATTTCTGTCTTTTTTGCCCAAAATAAGAAAAATTTCTGACTGAAATAAGTGAAATTTCTGCAATTTTGCTCCAAAATAAGTGAAATTTCTGGCTTTTTGCTCCAAAATAAGAAAATTTCTGCTTTTTTTTTTGAAATAAGTGAAATTTCTACAATTTTGCCCCAAAATAAGTGAAATTTCTGCAATTTTGCCCCAAAATAAGGGGAATTTCTGCTTTTTGCCTCTAAATAAGTGGAATTTTTCTTTTTCCCCCAAAACAAAAAGAATTCCTGTCTTTTTTGCCCCTAAATAAGAAAAATTTCTGACTTATTACCCTGAAGTAAGTGAAATTTCTACAATTTTGCCCCAAAATAAGGGAAATTTCTGCTTTTTTGCCTCTAAATAAGTGGAATTTATGTATTTTTCCCATAAATTAATGGGAATTTCTGTCTTTTTTGCCCAAAATAAGAAAAATTTCTGACTGAAATAAGTGAAATTTCTGCAATTTTGCCCCAAAATAAGGGAAATTTCTGCTTTTTTGCTCCCAAATAAGGAGAATTTCAGCCTTTTGACCTCAAAATAAGGGGAATTTCTGCATTTTTGCCACAAAATATTAGGAATTCCTGACTTTTTGCCCCAAAATAAGGAAAATTTCTGCCTTTTTTCACTGAAATAAGTGAAATTTCGGCAATTTTGCCACAAAATAAGTGAAATTTCTGCAATTTTGTCCCAAAATAAGGGAAATTTCTGGAATGTGGCCCCAAAATAAGTGGAATTTCTGAGTTTTGCCCCAAAATAAGGAGAATTTCTGTTTTTTGCCCTAACATATAGGGAATTTCTGCCTTTTTGCCCCACAATTAGGGGAATTTCTGCAGTTTTGCTTTAAAATACAGGGAATTTCTGCCTTTTAGCCTGAAAATAAGGGGAATGCATACCTTTTGCCACAAAAAAGAGAAATTTCTTCATTTTTGCTCCAAAATAAAAGGAATTTCTGCTTTTTTGCCTCTAAAAAAGTAGAATTTCTTTCTTTTTCCTCAAAAACAAAGAGAATTTCTGCCTTTTTGCCCCAAAATAAGAAAATTTCTGCTTTTTATTGAAATAAGTGAAATTTCTGCAATTTTGCCCCAAAATAATTTTAATTTCTGCAATTCTGCCCCAAAATAAGTGAAATTTCTTGAATTTTGCTTCGAAATAAGTGGAATTTCTGAGTTTTGCCCCAAAATAAGGAGAATTTCTGTCTTATTGCCCCAACATATAGGGAATTTCTGCCTTTTTGCCCCACAATTTGGGAAATTTCTGCAATTTTGCTCAAAATAAGGGGAATTTCTGCCTTTTTGCCCAAAAATAAGAAGAATGCATAACTCTTTGCCCTTAAAAAGTGAAATTTCTTCATTTTTGTCCAAAATAAGGGGAATTTCTGCTTTTTTGCCTATAAAAAAGTGGAATTTCTGTCTTTTTCCCCCAAAACAAAGAGAATTTGTCTTTTTTGCCCCAAAATAAGGAAAATTTCTGACTTATTACCCTGAAATAAGTGAAATTTCTGCAATTTTGCCCCAAAATAAGTGAAATTATTGAAATTTTGACCCAAAATAAGTGGAATTTCTGAGTTTTGACTCAAAATAAGGAGAATTTCTGTATTTTTG
Source organism: Micromys minutus (assembly GCF_963924665.1). Classification (NCBI taxonomy): domain Eukaryota; kingdom Metazoa; phylum Chordata; class Mammalia; order Rodentia; family Muridae; genus Micromys; species Micromys minutus. The sequence continues at coordinate 562,973 of NW_027667209.1, forward strand.
CCCCACAATTAGGGGAATTTCTGCAATTTTGCCCCAAAATACGGGGAATTTCTGCCTTTTTGCCTGAAAATAAGAAGAATGCATAACTCTTTCCCATAAAAAATGGAAATTTCTTCATTTTTGCTCCAAAATAAGGGGAATTTCTGCTTTTTTGCCTCTAAATAAGTGGAATTTCTGTCTTTTTCCCCCAAAACAAAGGTAATTTCTGTATTTTTTGCCCCAAAATAAGGAAATTTTCTGACTTATTTCCCTGAAGTAAGTGAAATTTCTGCAATTTTGGCCAAAATAAAAGGAATTTTTGCTTTTTTGCCTCTAAATAAGTGGAATTTATGTATTTTTCCCCCAAAACAAAGGGAATTTCTGTCTTTTTTTGCCCAAAATAAGGAAAATTTCTGACTTATTACCCTGAAATAAGTGAAATTTCTCCAAATTTGTCCCAAAATAAGGGAAATTTCTGCCTTTTTGCCCCCATATAAGGGAAATTTCAGCCTTTTTACCTCAAAATAAGGGGAATTTCTGCATTTTTGCCACAAAATATTAGGAATTTCTGCCTTTTTGCCCCAAAATAAGGAAAATTTCTGCATTTTTTCACTGAAATAAGTGAAATTTCTGCAATTTTGCCCCAAAATAAGTGAAATTTCGGCAATTTTGCCCCAAAATGAGGCAAATTTCTGGAATTTTGCCCGAAAATAAGTGGAATTTCTGAGTTTTGCCACCAAAATAAGGAGAATTTCAGTTTTTTTGCCCTAACATATAGGGAATTTCTGCATTTTTGCCCCACAATTAGTGGAATTTCTGCAATTTTGCTCCAAAATACGGGGAATTTCTGCTTTTTAGCCTGAAAATAAGGGGAATGTATACCTTTTGCCACAAAAAAGGGAAATTTCTTCATTTTGGCTCCAAAATAAAAGGAATTTCTGCTTTTTTGCCTCTAAAAAAGTGCAATTTCTGTCTTTTTCCCCAAAAACAAAAAGAATTTCTGTATTTTTGCCCCAAAATAAGGAAAATTTCTGACTTATTACCCTGAAATAAGTGAAATTTTTGCAATTTTGCCCAAAAATAAGGAAATTTCTGCCTTTTTTCCCTAAATTAAGGAGAATTTCAGCCTTTTTCCTCAAAATAAAGGAAATTTCTGCATTTTTGCCCCAAAATATGGGAAATTTCTTCCTTTTTGCCCCAAAATAAGAAAATTTCTGCTTTTTTTTGAAATAAGTGCAATTTGTGCAATTTTGCCTCAAAATAATTGTAATTTCTGCAATTTTGCCCCAAAATAAGGAAATTTCTGCCTTTTTGCCCCCAATTAAGGGGAATTTCAACCTTTTTCCTCAAAATAAAAGGAATTTCTGCATTTTTGCCGCAAAATATGGGAAATTTCTGCCTTTTTACTCCAAAATAAGAAAAATTTCGGCAATTTTGTACCAAAATAAAAAAAAATTTCTGCCTTTTTGCCCCAAAATAAGAAAATTTCTGCTTTTTATTGAAATAAGTGAATTTTCTGCAATTTTGCCCCAAAATAATATTAATTTCTGCAATTCTGCCCCAAAATAAGTGAAATTTCTGGAATTTTGCTCCAAAATAAGTGGAATTTCTGAGTTTTGCCCCAAAATAAGGAGAATTTCTGTCTTATTGCCCCAACATATAGGGAATTTCTGCCTTTTTGCCCCACAATTTGGGAAATTTCTGCAATTTTGCTCCAAAATAAGGGGAATTTCTGCCTTTTTGCCCAAAAATAAGAAGAATGCATAACTTTTTGCCCTTAAAAAGTGAAATTTCTTCATTTTTGTCCAAAATAAGGGGAATTTCTGCTATTTTGCCTATAAAAAAGTGGAATTTCTGTCTTTTTCTCCCAAAACAAAGGGAATTTCTTTTTTTTGGCCCCAAAATAAGGAAAATTTCTGACTTATTACCCTGAAGTAAGTGAAATTTCTGCAATTTTACCCCAAAATAAGAGAAATTTCTGCCTTTTCGCCCCCAAATAATGGGAATTTCAGCCTTTTACCTCAAAATAAGAGAAATTTCTGCATTTTTGCCCCAAAATATGGGAAATTTCTGCCTTTTTTCACTGAAATAAGTGAAATTTCTGCAATTTTGCTCCAAAATAAGTGAAATTTCTGGCTTTTTGCTCCAAAATAAGAAAATTTCTGCTTTTTTTTTTGAAATAAGTGAAATATCTACAATTTTGCCCCAAAATAAGTGAAATTTCCGCAATTTTGCCCCAAAATAAGGGGAATTTCTGCTTTTTGCCTCTAAATAAGTGGAATTTTTATTTTTCCCCCAAAACAAAAAGAATTCCTGTCTTTTTTGCCCCTAAATAAGAAAAATTTCTGACTTATTACCCTGAAGTAAGTGAAATTTCTACAATTTTGCCCCAAAATAAGGGAAATTTCTGCTTTTTTGCCTCTAAATAAGTGGAATTTATGTATTTTTCCCCCAAAATAATGGGAATTTCTGTCTTTTTTGCCCAAAATAAGAAAAATTTCTGACTGAAATAAGTGAAATTTCTGCAATTTTGCTCCAAAATAAGTGAAATTTCTGGCTTTTTGCTCCAAAATAAGAAAATTTCTGCTTTTTTTTTTGAAATAAGTGAAATTTCTACAATTTTGCCCCAAAATAAGTGAAATTTCTGCAATTTTGCCCCAAAATAAGGGGAATTTCTGCTTTTTGCCTCTAAATAAGTGGAATTTTTCTTTTTCCCCCAAAACAAAAAGAATTCCTGTCTTTTTTGCCCCTAAATAAGAAAAATTTCTGACTTATTACCCTGAAGTAAGTGAAATTTCTACAATTTTGCCCCAAAATAAGGGAAATTTCTGCTTTTTTGCCTCTAAATAAGTGGAATTTATGTATTTTTCCCATAAATTAATGGGAATTTCTGTCTTTTTTGCCCAAAATAAGAAAAATTTCTGACTGAAATAAGTGAAATTTCTGCAATTTTGCCCCAAAATAAGGGAAATTTCTGCTTTTTTGCTCCCAAATAAGGAGAATTTCAGCCTTTTGACCTCAAAATAAGGGGAATTTCTGCATTTTTGCCACAAAATATTAGGAATTCCTGACTTTTTGCCCCAAAATAAGGAAAATTTCTGCCTTTTTTCACTGAAATAAGTGAAATTTCGGCAATTTTGCCACAAAATAAGTGAAATTTCTGCAATTTTGTCCCAAAATAAGGGAAATTTCTGGAATGTGGCCCCAAAATAAGTGGAATTTCTGAGTTTTGCCCCAAAATAAGGAGAATTTCTGTTTTTTGCCCTAACATATAGGGAATTTCTGCCTTTTTGCCCCACAATTAGGGGAATTTCTGCAGTTTTGCTTTAAAATACAGGGAATTTCTGCCCTTTAGCCTGAAAATAAGGGGAATGCATACCTTTTGCCACAAAAAAGAGAAATTTCTTCATTTTTGCTCCAAAATAAAAGGAATTTCTGCTTTTTTGCCTCTAAAAAAGTAGAATTTCTTTCTTTTTCCTCAAAAACAAAGAGAATTTCTGCCTTTTTGCCCCAAAATAAGAAAATTTCTGCTTTTTATTGAAATAAGTGAAATTTCTGCAATTTTGCCCCAAAATAATTTTAATTTCTGCAATTCTGCCCCAAAATAAGTGAAATTTCTGGAATTTTGCTCCGAAATAAGTGGAATTTCTGAGTTTTGCCCCAAAATAAGGAGAATTTCTGTCTTATTGCCCCAACATATAGGGAATTTCTGCCTTTTTGCCCCACAATTTGGGAAATTTCTGCAATTTTGCTCCAAAATAAGGGGAATTTCTGCCTTTTTGCCCAAAAATAAGAAGAATGCATAACTTTTTGCCCTTAAAAAGTGAAATTTCTGCATTTTTGTCCAAAATAAGGGGAATTTCTGCTTTTTTGCCTATAAAAAAGTGGAATTTCTGTCTTTTTCTACCAAAACAAAGGGAATTCCTTTTTTTTGGCCCCAAAATAAGGAAAATTTCTGACTTATTACCCTGAAGTAAGTGAAATTTCTGCAATTTTACCCCAAAATAAGAGAAATTTCTGCTTTTTCGCCCCCAAATAAGGGGAATTTCAGCCTTTTACCACAAAATAAGAGAAATTTCTGCATTTTTGCCCCAAAATATGGGAAATTTCTGCCTTTTTGCCCCAAAATAAGAAAAAATTCTGCAATTTTGTAACAAAATAAAAGAAATTTCTGCCTCTTGGCCCCAAAATAAGAAAATTTCTGCTTTTATTTCTGAAATAAGTGAAATTTCTGCAATTTTGCCCCAAAATAAGTTAAATTTCTGAGTTTTTCCCTAAAATAAAAAGAATTTCTCTATTTTTTGCCCCAACATATAGGGAATTTCTGCCTTTTTGCCCCACAATTAGAGGAATTTCTGCAATTTTGCTCCAAAATACGGGGAATTTCTGCCTTTTTTGTCCGAAAATAATAAGAATGCATACCTTTTTGCCATAAAAAAGGGAAATTTCTATTTTTGGCTCCAAAATGAGGGGAATTTCTGCTTTTTTGCCTCTAAATAAGTGGAATTTCTGTCTTTTTCCACCAAAACAAAGGGAATTTGTCTTTATTGCCCCAAAATAAAGAAAATTTCTGACTTATTACCCTGAAATAAGTGAAATTTCTGCAATTTTTCCCCAAAATAAGTGAAATTACTGAAATTTTGAACCAACATAAGTGGAATTACTGAGTTTTGACACAAAATAAGGAGAATTTCTGTCTTTTTGCCCCACAATTAGGGGAATTTCTGCAATTTTGCTCCAAAATACGGGGAATTTCTGCCTTTTTGCCCGAAAATAAGAAGAATGCATAACTTTTTGCCCTTAAAAAGTGAAATTTCTTCATTTTTTCCAAAATAAGGGGAATTTCTGCTTTTTTGCCTCTAAATAAGTGGAATTTCTGTCTTTTTCCCCCAAAACAAAGGTAATTTCTCTCTTTTTGCCCCAAAATAAGGAAATTTTCTGACTTATTACCCTGAAGTAAGTGAAATTTTTGCAATTTTGGCCAAAATAAAAGGAATTTCTCCTTTTTTGCCTCTAAATAAGTGGAATATATGTATTTTTCCCCCAAAACAAAGGTAATTTCTGGGGTTTTTTTTGCCCAAAATAAGGAAAATTTCTGACTTATTACCCTGAAATAAGTGAAATTTCTGCAATTTTGCCCCAAAATAAGGGAAATTTCTGCCTTTTTGCCCCTATATAATTGAAATTTCAGCCTTTTTACCTCAAAATAAGGGGAATTTCTGCATTTTTGCCACAAAATATTAGGAATTTCTGCCTATTTGCCCCAAAATAAGGAAAATTTCTGCCTTTTTTCACTGAAATAAGTGAAATTTCTGCAATTTTGCCCCAAAATAAGTGAAATTTCTGCAATTTTGTCCCAAAATAAGGGAAATTTCTGGAATTTTGCCCCAAAATAAGTGGAATTTATGAGTTTTGCCCCAAAATAAGGAGAATTACTGTTTTTTTGCTCTAACATATAAGGAATTTCTGCATTTTTGCCCCACAATTAGGGGAATTTCTGCAATTTTGCTCCAAAATACGGGGAATTTCTGCTTTTTAGCCTGAAAATAAGGGGAATGTATACCTTTTGCCACAAAAAAGGGAAATTTCTTCATTTTTGCTCCAAAATAAAAGGAATTTCTGCTTTTTTGCCTCTAAAAAAGTGCAATTTCAGTCTTTTTCCCCCAAAACAAAGGGAATTTCTGTCTTTTTGCCCCAAAATAAGGAAAATTTCTGACTTATTACCATGAAATAAGTGAAATTTTGCAATTTTGCCCCAAAATAAGAAAATTTCTGCCTTTTTGCCCCCAATTAAGGGGAATTTCAGCCTTTTTCCTCGAAATAAAAGGAATTTCTGCATTTTTGCCCGAAAATATGGGAAATTTCTGCCTTTTTGCTCCAAAATAAGAAAATTTCTGCTTTTTTTTTAAATAAGTGAAATTGCTGAAATTTTGCCCCAAAATAACTGAAATTTCTGCAATTTTGCCCCGAAATAATTGAAATTTCTGGAATTTTGCTCCAAAATAAATGGAATTTCTGAGTTTTGACCCAAAATAAAGAGAATTTCTGTCTTTTTGCCCCACAATTAGGGGAATTTCTGCCTTTTTGCCCCACAATTAGGGGAATTTCTGCAATTCTGCTCCAAAATATGGAGAATTTGTGCATTTTTTCCCGAAAATAAGAAGAATGCATAGCTTATTGCCATATAAAAACGAAATTTCTTCATTTTTTCTCCAAAATAATGGGAATTTCTGCTTTTTTGCATCTAACTAAGTGAAATTTCTGTCTTTTCCCCCCAAAACAAAGGGAATTTCTGTCTTTTTTGCCCCAAAATAAGGAAAATTTCTGACTTATTACCCTGAAATAAGTGAAATTTCTGCAATTTTGCCCCAAAATAATGGAAATTTCTGCCTTTTTGCTCCCAAATAAGGGGAATTTCAGCCTTTTTACCTCAAAATAAGGGGAATTTCTGCATTTTTGCCACAAAATATTAGGAATTTCTGCCTTTTTGCCTCTAAATAAGTGGAATTTCTGTCTTTTTCCCCCAAAACAAAGGGAATTTCTGTCTTTTATGACCCAAAATAAGGAAAATTTCTGACTTATTACCCTGAAATAAGTGAAATTTCTGCAATTTTGCCTCAAAATAAAAGAAATTTCTGTTTTTTGCCCCCAAATCAGGGGAATTTCAGCCTTTTTACCTCAAAATAAGGGGACTTTCTGCATTTTTGACACAAATTATGGGAAATTTCTGCCTTTTTGCCCCAAAATAAGAAAAATTTCTGCAATTTTGTACCAAAATAAAAGAAATTTCTGCCTTTTTGCCCCAAAATAAGAAAATTTCTGTTTTTTTTCTGAAATAAGTGAAATTTCTGCAATTTTGCACAAAATAATTGAAATTTCTGCAATTTTGCCCCAAAATAAGGGAAATTATTGGAATTTTGCCCCAAAATAAGTGGAATTTCTGAGTTTTGCCCCTAAATAAGGAGAATTTCTGTCTTTTTGCCACAACATATAGGGAATTTCTGCCTTTTTGCCCCACAATTTGGGGCATTTCTGCATTTTGCTCCAAAATAAGGGGAATTTCTGCATTTTTGCCCAAAAATAAGAAGAATGCATATTTTTTTGCCCTTAAAAAGTGAAATTTCTTCATTTTTGCTCCAAAATAAGCGGAATTTCTGCTTTTTTGCCTCTAAAAAAGTGGAATTTCTTTCTTTTTACTTCAAAACGAAGGGAATTTCTGTTTTTTGCCTCCAAAATCAGGAAAATTTCTGACTAATTACCCTGAAATAAGTGAAATTTCTGCAATTTTGCCTCAAAATCAGAGAAATTTCTGCATTTTTGCCACCAAACAAGGGGAATTTCAGCCTTTTACCTCAAAATAAGAGAAATTTCTACATTTTTGCCTCCAAATACGGAGAATTTCTGCTTTTTTGCCGAAAATAATAAGAATGCATACCTTTTTGCAATAAAAAAGGAAAATTTCTTCATTTTTGCTCCAAAATGAGGGGAATTTCTGCTTTCATGCCTCTAAATAAGTGGAATTTCTGTCTTTTTCCCACAAAACAAAGGGAATTTCTGTCTTTTTTTGCCCCAAAATAAGGAAAATTTCTGACTTATTACCCTGAAATAAGTGAAATTTCTGCAATTTTGCTCCAAAATACAGGGAATTTCTGCCTTTTTGTCCGAAAATAAGAAGATTGCATAAATTTTTCCCATAAAAAAGAGAAATTTCTTCATTTTTGCTCCAAAATAAGGGGAATTTCTGCGTTTTTGCCTCTAAATAAGTGGAATTTCTGTTATTTCCCTTAAAAAAAAGGTAATTTCTGTCTTTTTTGCCCCAAAATAAGGAAAATTTCTGACTTATTACACTGAAGTAAGTAAAATTTCTGCAATTTTGCCCCAAAATAAAGGGAATTTCTGCTTTTTTGCCTCTAAATAATTGGAATATATGTATTTTTCCCCCAAAACAAAGGGAATTTTTGGGTTTTTTTTTTGCCCAAAATAAGGAAAATTTCTGACTTATTACCCTGAAATAAGTGAAATTTCTGCAATTTTGCCCAAAAATAAGGGAAATTTCTGCATTTTGCCCCCAAATAAGGGGAATTTAAGCCTTTTTACCTGAAAATAAGGGGAATTTCTGCATTTTTGCCACAAAATATTAGGAATTTCTGCCTTTTTGCCCCAAAATAAGGAAAATTTCTGCCTTTTTTCACTGAATTAAGTGAAATTTCTGCAATTTTGCCCCAAAATAACTGAAATTTCTCCAATTTTGCCCCAAAATAAGGGAAATTTCTGGAATTTTTCTCCAAAATAAGTGGAATTTCTGAGTTTTGACCCAAAATAAGGAGAATTTCTGTTTTTTGCCCTAACATATAGGGAATTTCTGCCTTTTTGCCCCACAATTAGGGGAATTTCTGCAATTTTGCTCTAAAATACGGGGAATTTCTGCTTTTTAGCCTGAAAATAAGGGGAATGTATAACTTTTGCCACAAAAAAGGGAAATTTCTTCATTTTTGCTCCAAAATAAAAGGAATTTCTATTTTTTGCCTCTAAAAAAGTGGAATTTCTGTCTTTTTCCCCAAAAACAAAGGGAATTTCTGTCTTTTTTCCCAAAAATAAAGAAAATTTCTTACTTATTACACTGAAATAAGTGAAATTTTTGTAATTTTGCCCAAAAATAAGGAAATTTCTGCCTTTTTGCCCCCAATTAAGGGGAATTTCAACCTTTTTCCTCAAAATAAAAGGAATTTCTGCATTTTTGCCCCAAAATATGGGAAATTTCTGCCTTTTGGCTACAAAATAAGAAAATTTCTGCTTTTTTTTTGAAATAAGTGAAATTTCTGCAATTTTGCCCGAAAATAAGTGAAATTTCGGCAATTTTGCCCCAAAATAAGTGGAATTTCTGGAATTTTGCTCCAAAATAAGTGGAATTTCTAAGTTTTGCCCCAAAATAAGGAGAATTTCTGTCTTTTTGCCCCAACATATAGGGAATTTCTGCCTTTTTGCCCCACAATTAGGGGAATTTCTGCAATTTTGCTCCAAAATATGGGGAATTTCTGCCTTTTTGCTCGAAAATAAGAAGAATGCATAGCTTTTTGCCATAAAAAAGGGAAATTTCTTCATTTTTGCTCCAAAATAAGGGGAATTTCTGCTTTTTTGCATCTAAATAAGTGGAATTTCTGTCTTTTTCCCCCAAAACAAAGGGAATTTCTGTCTTTTTTCCCCAAAATAAGGAAAATTTCTGTCTTATTACACTGAAATAAGTGAAATTTTTGTAATTTTGCCCAAAAATAAGGAAATTTCTGTTTTTTTGCCCCCAATTAAGGGGAATTTCAACCTTTTTCCTCAAAATAAAAGGAATTTCTGCCTTTTTGCCCCAAAATAAGGAAAATTTCTGCCTTTTTTCCCTGAAATAAGTGAAATTTCTGAAATTTTGCCCCAAAATAAGTGAAATTTCTGCAATTTTGCCCCAAAATAAGGAAAATCTCTGGAATTTTGCCCCAAAATAAGTGGAATTTCTGAGTTCTGCCCCAAAATAAGGAGAATTTCTGTCTTTTTGCCCCAACATATAGGGATTTTCTGCCTTTTTGCCCCACAATCAGGGGAATTTCTGCAATTTTATTCCAAAATACGGGGAATTTCTGCCTTTTTGCCCCAAAATAAGAAGAATGCATAATTTTTTGCCATAAAAAAGGGAAATTTGTTCATTTTTGCTCCAAAATAATGGGAATTTCTGCTTTTTGCCTCTAAATAAGTGGAATTTTTATTTTTCCCCCAAAACAAAAAGAATTCCTGTCTTTTTTGCCCCTAAATAAGAAAAATTTCTGACTTATTACCCTGAAGTAAGTGAAATTTCTACAATTTTGCCCCAAAATAAGGGAAATTTCTGCTTTTTTGCCTCTAAATAAGTGGAATTTATGTATTTTTCCCCCAAAATAATGGGAATTTCTGTCTTTTTTGCCCAAAATAAGAAAAATTTCTGACTGAAATAAGTGAAATTTCTGCAATTTTGCTCCAAAATAAGTGAAATTTCTGGCTTTTTGCTCCAAAATAAGAAAATTTCTGCTTTTTTTTTTTGAAATAAGTGAAATTTCTACAATTTTGCCCCAAAATAAGTGAAATTTCTGCAATTTTGCCCCAAAATAAGGGGAATTTCTGCTTTTTGCCTCTAAATAAGTGGAATTTTTCTTTTTCCCCCAAAACAAAAAGAATTCCTGTCTTTTTTGCCCCTAAATAAGAAAAATTTCTGACTTATTACCCTGAAGTAAGTGAAATTTCTACAATTTTGCCCCAAAATAAGGGAAATTTCTGCTTTTTTGCCTCTAAATAAGTGGAATTTATGTATTTTTCCCATAAATTAATGGGAATTTCTGTCTTTTTTGCCAAAAATAAGAAAAATTTCTGACTGAAATAAGTGAAATTTCTGCAATTTTGCCCCAAAATAAGGGAAATTTCTGCTTTTTTGCTCCCAAATAAGGAGAATTTCAGCCTTTTGACCTCAAAATAAGGGGAATTTCTGCATTTTTGCCACAAAATATTAGGAATTCCTGACTTTTTGCCCCAAAATAAGGAAAATTTCTGCCTTTTTTCACTGAAATAAGTGAAATTTCGGCAATTTTGCCACAAAATAAGTGAAATTTCTGCAATTTTGTCCCAAAATAAGGGAAATTTCTGGAATGTGGCCCCAAAATAAGTGGAATTTCTGAGTTTTGCCCCAAAATAAGGAGAATTTCTGTTTTTTGCCCTAACATATAGGGAATTTCTGCCTTTTTGCCCCACAATTAGGGGAATTTCTGCAGTTTTGCTTTAAAATACAGGGAATTTCTGCCTTTTAGCCTGAAAATAAGGGGAATGCATACCTTTTGCCACAAAAAAGAGAAATTTCTTCATTTTTGCTCCAAAATAAAAGGAATTTCTGCTTTTTTGCCTCTAAAAAAGTAGAATTTCTTTCTTTTTCCTCAAAAACAAAGAGAATTTCTGCCTTTTTGCCCCAAAATAAGAAAATTTCTGCTTTTTATTGAAATAAGTGAAATTTCTGCAATTTTGCCCCAAAATAATTTTAATTTCTGCAATTCTGCCCCAAAATAAGTGAAATTTCTGGAATTTTGCTCCGAAATAAGTGGAATTTCTGAGTTTTGCCCCAAAATAAGGAGAATTTCTGTCTTATTGCCCCAACATATAGGGAATTTCTGCCTTTTTGCCCCACAATTTGGGAAATTTCTGCAATTTTGCTCCAAAATAAGGGGAATTTCTGCCTTTTTGCCCAAAAATAAGAAGAATGCATAACTTTTTGCCCTTAAAAAGTGAAATTTCTTCATTTTTGTCCAAAATAAGGGGAATTTCTGCTTTTTTGCCTATAAAAAAGTGGAATTTCTGTCTTTTTCTACCAAAACAAAGGGAATTCCTTTTTTTTGGCCCCAAAATAAGGAAAATTTCTGACTTATTACCCTGAAGTAAGTGAAATTTCTGCAATTTTACCCCAAAATAAGAGAAATTTCTGCTTTTTCGCCCCCAAATAAGGGGAATTTCAGCCTTTTACCACAAAATAAGAGAAATTTCTGCATTTTTGCCCCAAAATATGGGAAATTTCTGCCTTTTTGCCCCAAAATAAGAAAAAATTCTGCAATTTTGTAACAAAATAAAAGAAATTTCTGCCTCTTGGCCCCAAAATAAGAAAATTTCTGCTTTTATTTCTGAAATAAGTGAAATTTCTGCAATTTTGCCCCAAAATAAGTTAAATTTCTGAGTTTTTCCCTAAAATAAAAAGAATTTCTCTATTTTTTGCCCCAACATATAGGGAATTTCTGCCTTTTTGCCCCACAATTAGAGGAATTTCTGCAATTTTGCTCCAAAATACGGGGAATTTCTGCCTTTTTTGTCCGAAAATAATAAGAATGCATACCTTTTTGCCATAAAAAAGGGAAATTTCTATTTTTGGCTCCAAAATGAGGGGAATTTCTGCTTTTTTGCCTCTAAATAAGTGGAATTTCTGTCTTTTTCCACCAAAACAAAGGGAATTTGTCTTTTTTGCCCCAAAATAAAGAAAATTTCTGACTTATTACCCTGAAATAAGTGAAATTTCTGCAATTTTTCCCCAAAATAAGTGAAATTACTGAAATTTTGAACCAAAATAAGTGGAATTACTGAGTTTTGACACAAAATAAGGAGAATTTCTGTCTTTTTGCCCCACAATTAGGGGAATTTCTGCAATTTTGCTCCAAAATACGGGGAATTTCTGCCTTTTTGCCCGAAAATAAGAAGAATGCATAACTTTTTGCTTTTAAAAAGTGAAATTTCTTCATTTTTTTCCAAAATAAGGGGAATTTCTGCTTTTTTGCCTCTAAATAAGTGGAATTTCTGTCTTTTTCCCCCAAAACAAAGGTAATTTCTCTCTTTTTGCCCCAAAATAAGGAAATTTTCTGACTTATTACCCTGAAGTAAGTGAAATTTTTGCAATTTTGGCCAAAATAAAAGGAATTTCTCCTTTTTTGCCTCTAAATAAGTGGAATATATGTATTTTTCCCCCAAAACAAAGGGAATTTCTGGGGTTTTTTTTGCCCAAAATAAGGAAAATTTCTGACTTATTACCCTGAAATAAGTGAAATTTCTGCAATTTTGCCCCAAAATAAGGGAAATTTCTGCCTTTTTGCCCCTATATAAGGGAAATTTCAGCCTTTTTACCTCAAAATAAGGGGAATTTCTGCATTTTTGCCACAAAATATTAGGAATTTCGGCCTATTTGCCCCAAAATAAGGAAAATTTCTGCCTTTTTTCACTGAAATAAGTGAAATTTCTGCAATTTTGCCCCAAAATAAGTGAAATTTCTGCAATTTTGTCCCAAAATAAGGGAAATTTCTGGAATTTTGCCCCAAAATAAGTGGAATTTATGAGTTTTGCCCCAAAATAAGGAGAATTACTGTTTTTTTGCTCTAACATATAAGGAATTTCTGCATTTTTGCCCCACAATTAGGGGAATTTCTGCAATTTTGCTCCAAAATACGGGGAATTTCTGCTTTTTAGCCTGAAAATAAGGGGAATGTATACCTTTTGCCACAAAAAAGAGAAATTTCTTCATTTTTGCTCCAAAATAAGCGGAATTTCTGCTTTTTTGCCTCTAAAAAAGTGGAATTTCTGTCTTTTTCCTTCAAAACGAAGGGAATTTCTGTTTTTTGCCTCCAAAATCAGGAAAATTTCTGACTAATTACCCTGAAATAAGTGAAATTTCTGCAATTTTGCCCCAAAATCAGAGAAATTTCTGCATTTTTGCCACCAAATAAGGGGAATTTCAGCCTTTTACCTCAAAATAAGAGAAATTTCTACATTTTTGCCTCCAAATACGGAGAATTTCTGCTTTTTTGCCCGAAAATAATAAGAATGCATACCTTTTTGCAATAAAAAAGGAAAATTTCTTCATTTTTGCTCCAAAATGAGGGGAATTTCTGCTTTCATGCCTCTAAATAAGTGGAATTTCTGTCTTTTTCCCACAAAACAAAGGGAATTTCTGTCTTTTTTTGCCCCAAAATAAGGAAAATTTCTGACTTATTACCCTGAAATAAGTGAAATTTCTGCAATTTTGCTCCAAAATACAGGGAATTTCTGCCTTTTTGTCCGAAAATAAGAAGATTGCATAAATTTTTCCCATAAAAAAGAGAAATTTCTTCATTTTTGCTCCAAAATAAGGGGAATTTCTGCGTTTTTGCCTCTAAATAAGTGGAATTTCTGTTTTTTCCCTTAAAAAAAAGGTAATTTCTGTCTTTTTTGCCCCAAAATAAGGAAAATTTCTGACTTATTACACTGAAGTAAGTAAAATTTCTGCAATTTTGCCCCAAAATAAAGGGAATTTCTGCTTTTTTGCCTCTAAATAATTGGAATATATGTATTTTTCCCCCAAAACAAAGGGAATTTTTGGGTTTTTTTTTTTGCCCAAAATAAGGAAAATTTCTGACTTATTACCCTGAAATAAGTGAAATTTCTGCAATTTTGCCCAAAAATAAGGGAAATTTCTGCATTTTGCCCCCAAATAAGGGGAATTTAAGCCTTTTTACCTGAAAATAAGGGGAATTTCTGCATTTTTGCCACAAAATATTAGGAATTTCTGCCTTTTTGCCCCAAAATAAGGAAAATTTCTGCCTTTTTTCACTGAATTAAGTGAAATTTCTGCAATTTTGCCCCAAAATAACTGAAATTTCTGCAATTTTGCCCCAAAATAAGGGAAATTTCTGGAATTTTTCTCCAAAATAAGTGGAATTTCTGAGTTTTGACCCAAAATAAGGAGAATTTCTGTTTTTTGCCCTAACATATAGGGAATTTCTGCCTTTTTGCCCCACAATTAGGGGAATTTCTGCAATTTTGCTCTAAAATACGGGGAATTTCTGCTTTTTAGCCTGAAAATAAGGGGAATGTATAACTTTTGCCACAAAAAAGGGAAATTTCTTCATTTTTGCTCCAAAATAAAAGGAATTTCTATTTTTTGCCTCTAAAAAAGTGGAATTTCTGTCTTTTTCCCCAAAAACAAAGGGAATTTCTGTCTTTTTTCCCAAAAATAAGGAAAATTTCTTACGTATTACACTGAAATAAGTGAAATTTTTGTAATTTTGCCCAAAAATAAGGAAATTTCTGCCTTTTTGCCCCCAATTAAGGGGAATTTCAACCTTTTTCCTCAAAATAAAAGGAATTTCTGCATTTTTGCCCCAAAATATGGGAAATTTCTGCCTTTTGGCTACAAAATAAGAAAATTTCTGCTTTTTTTTTGAAATAAGTGAAATTTCTGCAATTTTGCCCGAAAATAAGTGAAATTTCGGCAATTTTGCCCCAAAATAAGTGGAATTTCTGGAATTTTGCTCCAAAATAAGTGGAATTTCTAAGTTTTGCCCCAAAATAAGGAGAATTTCTGTCTTTTTGCCCCAACATATAGGGAATTTCTGCCTTTTTGCCCCACAATTAGGGGAATTTCTGCAATTTTGCTCCAAAATATGGGGAATTTCTGCCTTTTTGCTCGAAAATAAGAAGAATGCATAGCTTTTTGCCATAAAAAAGGGAAATTTCTTCATTTTTGCTCCAAAATAAGGGGAATTTCTGCTTTTTTGCATCTAAATAAGTGGAATTTCTGTATTTTTCCCCCAAAACAAAGGGAATTTCTGTCTTTTTTCCCCAAAATAAGGAAAATTTCTGTCTTATTACACTGAAATAAGTGAAATTTTTGTAATTTTGCCCAAAAATAAGGAAATTTCTGTTTTTTTGCCCCCAATTAAGGGGAATTTCAACCTTTTTCCTCAAAATAAAAGGAATTTCTGCCTTTTTGCCCCGAAATAAGGAAAATTTCTGCCTTTTTTCCATGAAATAAGTGAAATTTCTGAAATTTTGCCCCAAAATAAGTGAAATTTCTGCAATTTTGCCCCAAAATAAGGAAAATCTCTGGAATTTTGCCCCAAAATAAGTGGAATTTCTGAGTTCTGCCCCAAAATAAGGAGAATTTCTGTCTTTTTGCCCCAACATATAGGGATTTTCTGCCTTTTTGCCCCACAATCAGGGGAATTTCTGCAATTTTGCTCCAAAATACGGGGAATTTCTGCCTTTTTGCCCCAAAATAAGAAGAATGCATAATTTTTTGCCATAAAAAAGGGAAATTTGTTCATTTTTGCTCCAAAATAATGGGAATTTCTGCTTTTTGCCTCTAAATAAGTGGAATTTTTATTTTTCCCCCAAAACAAAAAGAATTCCTGTCTTTTTTGCCCCTAAATAAGAAAAATTTCTGACTTATTACCCTGAAGTAAGTGAAATTTCTACAATTTTGCCCCAAAATAAGGGAAATTTCTGCTTTTTTGCCTCTAAATAAGTGGAATTTATGTATTTTTCCCCCAAAATAATGGGAATTTCTGTCTTTTTTGCCCAAAATAAGAAAAATTTCTGACTGAAATAAGTGAAATTTCTGCAATTTTGCTCCAAAATAAGTGAAATTTCTGGCTTTTTGCTCCAAAATAAGAAAATTTCTGCTTTTTTTTTTTGAAATAAGTGAAATTTCTACAATTTTGCCCCAAAATAAGTGAAATTTCTGCAATTTTGCCCCAAAATAAGGGGAATTTCGGCTTTTTGCCTCTAAATAAGTGGAATTTTTCTTTTTCCCCCAAAACAAAAAGAATTCCTGTCTTTTTTGCCCCTAAATAAGAAAAATTTCTGACTTATTACCCTGAAGTAAGTGAAATTTCTACAATTTTGCCCCAAAATAAGGGAAATTTCTGCTTTTTTGCCTCTAAATAAGTGGAATTTATGTATTTTTCCCATAAATTAATGGGAATTTCTGTCTTTTTTGCCAAAAATAAGAAAAATTTCTGACTGAAATAAGTGAAATTTCTGCAATTTTGCCCCAAAATAAGGGAAATTTCTGCTTTTTTGCTCCCAAATAAGGAGAATTTCAGCCTTTTGACCTCAAAATAAGGGGAATTTCTGCATTTTTGCCACAAAATATTAGGAATTCCTGACTTTTTGCCCCAAAATAAGGAAAATTTCTGCCTTTTTTCACTGAAATAAGTGAAATTTCGGCAATTTTGCCACAAAATAAGTGAAATTTCTGCAATTTTGTCCCAAAATAAGGGAAATTTCTGCTTTTTTGCTCCCAAATAAGGAGAATTTCAGCCTTTTGACCTCAAAATAAGGGGAATTTCTGCATTTTTGCCACAAAATATTAGGAATTCCTGACTTTTTGCCCCAAAATAAGGAAAATTTCTGCCTTTTTTCACTGAAATAAGTGAAATTTCGGCAATTTTGCCACAAAATAAGTGAAATTTCTGCAATTTTGTCCCAAAATAAGGGAAATTTCTGGAATGTGGCCCCAAAATAAGTGGAATTTCTGAGTTTTGCCCCAAAATAAGGAGAATTTCTGTTTTTTGCCCTAACATATAGGGAATTTCTGCCTTTTTGCCCCACAATTAGGGGAATTTCTGCAGTTTTGCTTTAAAATACAGGGAATTTCTGCCTTTTAGCCTGAAAATAAGGGGAATGCATACCTTTTGCCACAAAAAAGAGAAATTTCTTCATTTTTGCTCCAAAATAAAAGGAATTTCTGCTTTTTTGCCTCTAAAAAAGTAGAATTTCTTTCTTTTTCCTCAAAAACAAAGAGAATTTCTGCCTTTTTGCCCCAAAATAAGAAAATTTCTGCTTTTTATTGAAATAAGTGAAATTTCTGCAATTTTGCCCCAAAATAATTTTAATTTCTGCAATTCTGCCCCAAAATAAGTGAAATTTCTGGAATTTTGCTCCGAAATAAGTGGAATTTCTGAGTTTTGCCCCAAAATAAGGAGAATTTCTGTCTTATTGCCCCAACATATAGGGAATTTCTGCCTTTTTGCCCCACAATTTGGGAAATTTCTGCAATTTTGCTCCAAAATAAGGGGAATTTCTGCCTTTTTGCCCAAAAATAAGAAGAATGCATAACTTTTTGCCCTTAAAAAGTGAAATTTCTTCATTTTTGTCCAAAATAAGGGGAATTTCTGCTTTTTTGCCTATAAAAAAGTGGAATTTCTGTCTTTTTCTACCAAAACAAAGGGAATTCCTTTTTTTTTGGCCCCAAAATAAGGAAAATTTCTGACTTATTACCCTGAAGTAAGTGAAATTTCTGCAATTTTACCCCAAAATAAGAGAAATTTCTGCTTTTTCGCCCCCAAATAAGGGGAATTTCAGCCTTTTACCACAAAATAAGAGAAATTTCTGCATTTTTGCCCCAAAATATGGGAAATTTCTGCCTTTTTGCCCCAAAATAAGAAAAAATTCTGCAATTTTGTAACAAAATAAAAGAAATTTCTGCCTCTTGGCCCCAAAATAAGAAAATTTCTGCTTTTATTTCTGAAATAAGTGAAATTTCTGCAATTTTGCCCCAAAATAAGTTAAATTTCTGAGTTTTTCCCTAAAATAAAAAGAATTTCTCTATTTTTTGCCCCAACATATAGGGAATTTCTGCCTTTTTGCCCCACAATTAGAGGAATTTCTGCAATTTTGCTCCAAAATACGGGGAATTTCTGCCTTTTTTGTCCGAAAATAATAAGAATGCATACCTTTTTGCCATAAAAAAGGGAAATTTCTATTTTTGGCTCCAAAATGAGGGGAATTTCTGCTTTTTTGCCTCTAAATAAGTGGAATTTCTGTCTTTTTCCACCAAAACAAAGGGAATTTGTCTTTTTTGCCCCAAAATAAAGAAAATTTCTGACTTATTACCCTGAAATAAGTGAAATTTCTGCAATTTTTCCCCAAAATAAGTGAAATTACTGAAATTTTGAACCAAAATAAGTGGAATTACTGAGTTTTGACACAAAATAAGGAGAATTTCTGTCTTTTTGCCCCACAATTAGGGGAATTTCTGCAATTTTGCTCCAAAATACGGGGAATTTCTGCCTTTTTGCCCGAAAATAAGAAGAATGCATAACTTTTTGCTTTTAAAAAGTGAAATTTCTTCATTTTTTTCCAAAATAAGGGGAATTTCTGCTTTTTTGCCTCTAAATAAGTGGAATTTCTGTCTTTTTCCCCCAAAACAAAGGTAATTTCTCTCTTTTTGCCCCAAAATAAGGAAATTTTCTGACTTATTACCCTGAAGTAAGTGAAATTTTTGCAATTTTGGCCAAAATAAAAGGAATTTCTCCTTTTTTGCCTCTAAATAAGTGGAATATATGTATTTTTCCCCCAAAACAAAGGGAATTTCTGGGGTTTTTTTTGCCCAAAATAAGGAAAATTTCTGACTTATTACCCTGAAATAAGTGAAATTTCTGCAATTTTGCCCCAAAATAAGGGAAATTTCTGCCTTTTTGCCCCTATATAAGGGAAATTTCAGCCTTTTTACCTCAAAATAAGGGGAATTTCTGCATTTTTGCCACAAAATATTAGGAATTTCGGCCTATTTGCCCCAAAATAAGGAAAATTTCTGCCTTTTTTCACTGAAATAAGTGAAATTTCTGCAATTTTGCCCCAAAATAAGTGAAATTTCTGCAATTTTGTCCCAAAATAAGGGAAATTTCTGGAATTTTGCCCCAAAATAAGTGGAATTTATGAGTTTTGCCCCAAAATAAGGAGAATTACTGTTTTTTTGCTCTAACATATAAGGAATTTCTGCATTTTTGCCCCACAATTAGGGGAATTTCTGCAATTTTGCTCCAAAATACGGGGAATTTCTGCTTTTTAGCCTGAAAATAAGGGGAATGTATACCTTTTGCCACAAAAAAGAGAAATTTCTTCATTTTTGCTCCAAAATAAGCGGAATTTCTGCTTTTTTGCCTCTAAAAAAGTGGAATTTCTGTCTTTTTCCTTCAAAACGAAGGGAATTTCTGTTTTTTGCCTCCAAAATCAGGAAAATTTCTGACTAATTACCCTGAAATAAGTGAAATTTCTGCAATTTTGCCCCAAAATCAGAGAAATTTCTGCATTTTTGCCACCAAATAAGGGGAATTTCAGCCTTTTACCTCAAAATAAGAGAAATTTCTACATTTTTGCCTCCAAATACGGAGAATTTCTGCTTTTTTGCCCGAAAATAATAAGAATGCATACCTTTTTGCAATAAAAAAGGAAAATTTCTTCATTTTTGCTCCAAAATGAGGGGAATTTCTGCTTTCATGCCTCTAAATAAGTGGAATTTCTGTCTTTTTCCCACAAAACAAAGGGAATTTCTGTCTTTTTTTGCCCCAAAATAAGGAAAATTTCTGACTTATTACCCTGAAATAAGTGAAATTTCTGCAATTTTGCTCCAAAATACAGGGAATTTCTGCCTTTTTGTCCGAAAATAAGAAGATTGCATAAATTTTTCCCATAAAAAAGAGAAATTTCTTCATTTTTGCTCCAAAATAAGGGGAATTTCTGCGTTTTTGCCTCTAAATAAGTGGAATTTCTGTTTTTTCCCTTAAAAAAAAGGTAATTTCTGTCTTTTTTGCCCCAAAATAAGGAAAATTTCTGACTTATTACACTGAAGTAAGTAAAATTTCTGCAATTTTGCCCCAAAATAAAGGGAATTTCTGCTTTTTTGCCTCTAAATAATTGGAATATATGTATTTTTCCCCCAAAACAAAGGGAATTTTTGGGTTTTTTTTTTGCCCAAAATAAGGAAAATTTCTGACTTATTACCCTGAAATAAGTGAAATTTCTGCAATTTTGCCCAAAAATAAGGGAAATTTCTGCATTTTGCCCCCAAATAAGGGGAATTTAAGCCTTTTTACCTGAAAATAAGGGGAATTTCTGCATTTTTGCCACAAAATATTAGGAATTTCTGCCTTTTTGCCCCAAAATAAGGAAAATTTCTGCCTTTTTTCACTGAATTAAGTGAAATTTCTGCAATTTTGCCCCAAAATAACTGAAATTTCTGCAATTTTGCCCCAAAATAAGGGAAATTTCTGGAATTTTTCTCCAAAATAAGTGGAATTTCTGAGTTTTGACCCAAAATAAGGAGAATTTCTGTTTTTTGCCCTAACATATAGGGAATTTCTGCCTTTTTGCCCCACAATTAGGGGAATTTCTGCAATTTTGCTCTAAAATACGGGGAATTTCTGCTTTTTAGCCTGAAAATAAGGGGAATGTATAACTTTTGCCACAAAAAAGGGAAATTTCTTCATTTTTGCTCCAAAATAAAAGGAATTTCTATTTTTTGCCTCTAAAAAAGTGGAATTTCTGTCTTTTTCCCCAAAAACAAAGGGAATTTCTGTCTTTTTTCCCAAAAATAAGGAAAATTTCTTACGTATTACACTGAAATAAGTGAAATTTTTGTAATTTTGCCCAAAAATAAGGAAATTTCTGCCTTTTTGCCCCCAATTAAGGGGAATTTCAACCTTTTTCCTCAAAATAAAAGGAATTTCTGCATTTTTGCCCCAAAATATGGGAAATTTCTGCCTTTTGGCTACAAAATAAGAAAATTTCTGCTTTTTTTTTGAAATAAGTGAAATTTCTGCAATTTTGCCCGAAAATAAGTGAAATTTCGGCAATTTTGCCCCAAAATAAGTGGAATTTCTGGAATTTTGCTCCAAAATAAGTGGAATTTCTAAGTTTTGCCCCAAAATAAGGAGAATTTCTGTCTTTTTGCCCCAACATATAGGGAATTTCTGCCTTTTTGCCCCACAATTAGGGGAATTTCTGCAATTTTGCTCCAAAATATGGGGAATTTCTGCCTTTTTGCTCGAAAATAAGAAGAATGCATAGCTTTTTGCCATAAAAAAGGGAAATTTCTTCATTTTTGCTCCAAAATAAGGGGAATTTCTGCTTTTTTGCATCTAAATAAGTGGAATTTCTGTCTTTTTCCCCCAAAACAAAGGGAATTTCTGTCTTTTTTCCCCAAAATAAGGAAAATTTCTGTCTTATTACACTGAAATAAGTGAAATTTTTGTAATTTTGCCCAAAAATAAGGAAATTTCTGTTTTATTGCCCCCAATTAAGGGGAATTTCAACCTTTTTCCTCAAAATAAAAGGAATTTCTGCCTTTTTGCCCCGAAATAAGGAAAATTTCTGCCTTTTTTCCCTGAAATAAGTGAAATTTCTGAAATTTTGCCCCAAAATAAGTGAAATTTCTGCAATTTTGCCCCAAAATAAGGAAAATCTCTGGAATTTTGCCCCAAAATAAGTGGAATTTCTGAGTTCTGCCCCAAAATAAGGAGAATTTCTGTCTTTTTGCCCCAACATATAGGGAATTTCTGCCTTTTTGCCCCACAATCAGGGGAATTTCTGCAATTTTGCTCCAAAATACGGGGAATTTCTGCCTTTTTGCCCCAAAATAAGAAGAATGCATAATTTTTTGCCATAAAAAAGGGAAATTTGTTCATTTTTGCTCCAAAATAAGGGGAATTTCTGCTTTTTTGCCTCTAAATAAGTGAAATTTCTGTCTTTTTCCCCCAAAACAAAGGTAATTTCTGTCTTTTTTGCCCCAAAATATGAAAAATTTCTGACTTATTACCCTGAAGTAAGTGAAATTTCTGCAATTTTGCCCCAAAATAAGGAGAATTTCTGCTTTTTTGCCTCTAAATAAGTGGAATTTATGTATTTTTCTCCCAAAACAAAGGGAATTTCTGTCTTTTTTGCCCAAAATAAGAAAAATTTCTGACTTATTATTCTGAAATAAGTGAAATTTCTGCAATTTTGCCCCAAAATAAGGGAAATTTCTGCCTTTTTGCCCCCAAATAAGGGGAATTTCATTCTTTTTACCTAAAAAAAGGGGAATTTCTGCATTTTTGCCACAAAATATTAGGAATTTCTGCATTTTTGCCCCAAAATAAGAAAAATTTCAGCCTTTTTTCACTGAAATAAGTGAAATTTCTGCAATTTTGCCCCAAAATAAGGGAAATTTCTGGAATTTTGCCCCAAAATAAGGGAAATCTCTGAAATTTTGCCCCAAAATAAGTGGAATTTCTGAGTTTTGCTTCAAAATAAGGAAAATTTCTGTCTTTTTGCCCTAACATATAGGAAATTTCTGCCTTTTTGCCCCACAATTAGGGGAATTTCTAGAATTTTGCTCCAAAATACGGGGAATTTCTGATTTTTAGCCCGAAAATAAGGGGAATGTATACCTTTTGCCACAACAAAGGGAAATTTCTTCATTTTTGCTCCAAAATAAGGGGAATTTCTGCTTTTTTGCCTCTAAATAAGTGGAATTTTTGTCTTTTTCCCCCAAAACTAAGAAAACTTCTCTATTTTTTGTCCCAAGATAAGGAAAATTTCTGACTTATTACCCTGAAATAAGTGAAATTGCTGCAATTTTGCCTCAAAATAAGAAAAATTTCTCCCTTTTTGTCCCCAAATAAGGGGAATTTCAGCCTATTTACCTCAAAATAAGGGAAATTTCTGCATTTTTGCCCCAAAATATGGGAAATTTCTGCGTTTTAGCCCTAAAATAAGATAAATTTCTGCAATTTTGTACCAAAATAAAAGAAATTTCTGCCTTTTTGCCCCAAAATAAGAAAATTTCTGCTTTTTTTCTGAAATAAGTGAAATTTCTGCAATTTTGCCCAAAATAAGTGAAATTTCTGAAATTTTGCCCCAAAATAATAGAAATTTCTGCCTTTTTGCCCCCAAATATGGGGAATTTCAGCCTTTTTACCTAAATGTAAGGGGAATTTCTGCATTTTTGCCACAAAATATTATGAATTTCAGCCTTTTTGCCCCAAAAAAAAGAAAATTTCTGCCTTTTTTCCCTGAAATAAGTGAAATTTCTGAAATTTTGCCCCAAAATATGTGGAATTTCTGAGTTTTGCCCCAAAATAAAGAAAATTTCTGTATTTTTGCCACAACATATAGGGAATTTCTACCTTGTTGCCCCACAATTAAGGGAATTTTTGCAATTTTGCTCCAAAATACGAAGAATTTCTGCCTTTTTGCCCGAAAATAAGTAGAATGCATACCTTTTTGCCATAAATAAGGGAAAGTTCTTCATTTTTGCTCCAAAATGAGGGGAATTTCTGCTTTTTTGCCTCTAAATAAGTGGAATTTCTGTCTTTTTCCCCTAAAACAAAGGGAATTTCTGTCTTTTTTGCCCCAAAATAAGGAAAATTTCTGACTTATTACCCTGAAATAAGTGAAATTTCTGCAATTTTGCTTCAAAATAAGTGAAATTTCTGCTTTTTTGCCCCCAAATAAGGGAATTTCAGCATTTTTACCCCAAAATAAGGGGAATTTCTGCATTTTTGCCCCAAAATATGGGAAATTTCTGCCTTTTTGCCCCAAAATAGGAAAAAAATCTGCAATTTTGTACCAAAATAAAAGAAATTTCTGCCTTTTGCCCCAAAATAAGAAAATTTCTGCTTTTTTTTCTGAAATAACTGAAATTTCTGCAATTTTGCCCTATAATAAGGGAAATTTCTGAGTTTTGCAACAAAATAAGGAGAATTTCTGTCTTTTTGCCCCAACATATAAGGAATTTCTGCCTTTTTGCCCCACAATTAGGGGAATTTCTGCAATTTTGCTCCATAATACGGGGAATTTCTGCCGTTTTGTCCGAAAATAAGAAGAATGCATACCTTTTTGCCATAAAAAAGTGAAATTTTTTCATTTTTGCTCCAAAATAAGAAGAATTTCTGCTTTTTTCCTCTAAATAATTGGACTTTCTGTTTTTTTTCCCAAAACAAAGGGAATTTCTGTCTTTTTTGCCCCAAAATAAGGAAAATTTCTGATTTATTACCCTGAAATAAGTCAAATTTCTGCAATTTTGCCCCAAAATTTGGGAAATTTCTGCCTTTTTGCCACCAAATAAGGGGAATTTCAGCCTTTTTACCTCAAAATAAGGAACATTTCTGCATTTTTGCTTCAAAATATGGGAAATTTTTGCCTTTTTGCCCCAAAATAAGAAAATCTCTGCTTTTTTTCTTTGAAATAAGTGAAATTTCTGCAATTTTGCCCCAAAATAAGTGAAATTTCTGCAATTTTGCCCCAAAATAAGGGAAATTTCTGGAATTTTGCACCAAATTAAGTGGAATTTCTGAGTTTTGCCCTAAAATAAGAAGAATTTTTGTCTTTTTGCCCCAACATATAGGGAATTTCTGCCTTTTTGCCCCACAATTAGGGGAATTTCTGAAATGTTGCTCAAAATACGGGGAATTTCTGCCTTTTTGCCTGAAAATAAGAAGAATGCATACCTTTTTGCCATAAAAAAGGGAAATTTCTTCATTTTTGCTCCAAAATAAGGGGAATTTCTGCCTTTTTGACTCTAAATAAGTGGAATTTCTGTTTTTTTTTTTTCCAAAACAAAGGAATTTCTCTATTTTTGGTCCAAAATAAGGAAAATTTCATTCTTATTACCCTGAAATAAGTGAAATTTCTGCAATTTTGTTTCAAAATAAGGGAAATTTCTGGAATTTTGCCCCAAAATATGTGGAATTTCTGAGTTTTGCACCAAAATAAGGAGAATTTCTGTATTTTTGCCCCAACATATAGGGAATTTCTGCCTTGTTGCCCCACATTAAGGGGAATTTCTGCAAATTTGCTCCCAAATACGGGGAATTTCTGCCTTTTTGCCCGAAAATAAGTAGAATGCATACCTTTTTGCCATAAAAAAGGGAAATTTCTTCATTTTTGCTCTAAAATGATGGGAATTTCTGCTTTTTTGCCTCTAAATAAGTGGAATTTCTGTCTTTTTCCCCCAAAACAAAGGGAATTTCTGTATTTTTTGCCCCAAAATAAGGAAAATTTTTGACTTATTACCTTGAAATAAGTGAAATTTCTGCAATTTTGCCCCAAAATAAGTGAAATTTCTGCTTTTTTGCCCCCAAATAAGGGAATTTCAGCCTTTTTACCCCAAAATAAGGGGAACTTCTGCGTTTTTGCTTCAAAATATGGGAAATTTCTGCCTTTTTGCCCCAAAATAAGAAAAAAATCTGCAATTTTGTACCAAAATTAAAGAAATTTTTGCCTTTTTGCCCCAAAATAAGAAAATTTCTGCTTTTTTTTTCTTAAATAACTGAAATTTCTGCAATTTTGCCCAAAAATAAGTGAAATTTCTGAGTTTTGCCACAAAATAAAGAGAATTTCTGTCTTTTTGCCCCAACATATAAGGAATTTCTGCCTTTTTGCCCCACAATTAGGGGAATTTCTGCAATTTTGCTCCATAATACGGGGAATTTCTGCCTTTTTGTATGAAAATAAGAAGAATGCATACCTTTTTGCTATAAAAAAGTGAAATTTTTTCATTTTTGCTCCAAAATAAGGGGAATTTCTGCTTTTTTCCTCTAAATAATTGGAATTTCTGTTTTTTCCCCCAAAACAAAGGGAATTTCTGTCTATTTTGCCCCAAAATAAGGGAAATTTCTGATTTATTACCCTGAAATAAGTCAAATTTCTGCAATTTTGCCCAAAAATTTGTGAAATTTCTGCTTTTTGCCCCCAAATAAGGGGAATTTCAGCCTTTTTACCTCAAAATAAGGGGAATTTCTGCATTTTTTCCACAAAATATTAGGAATTTCTGCCTTTTTGCCCCAAATTAAGGAAAATTTCTTACTTATTACCCTGAAATAAGTGAAATTTTTGCAATTTTGCCCCAAAATAAGGAAATTTCTGCCTTTTTGCCCATAATTAAGGGGAATTAAAGCCTTTTTCCTCAAAATAAGAGGAATTTCTGCATTTTTGCCCCAAAATATGGGAAATTTCTGCCTTTTTGCTCCAAAATAAGAAAAATTTCTGCAATTTTGTACCAAAATAAAAGAAATTTTTGCCTTTTTGCCCCAAAATAAGAAAATTTCTGCTTTTTTTTGAAATAAGTGAAATTTCTGAAATTTTGCCCCAAAATAAGTGAAATTTCTGCAATTTTGCCCCAAAATAAGGGAAATCTCTGGAATTTTGCCCCAAAATAAGTGGAATTTCTGAGTTCTGCCCCAAAATAAGGAGAATTTCTGTCTTTTCGCCCCAACATATAGAGAATTTCTGCCTTTTTGCCCCACAATTAGGGGAATTTCTGCAATTTTGCTCCAAAATACGGGGAATTTCTGCCTTTTTGCCCGAAAATAAGAAGAATGCATAACTTTTTGCCATAAGAAAGGGAAATTTCTTCATTTTTGCTCCAAAATAAGGGGAATTTCTGCTTTTTTGCCTCTAAATAAGTGGAATTTCTGTCTTTTTCCCCCAAAACAAAGGTAATATCTGTATTTTTTGCCCCTAAATAAGGAAAATTTCTGACTTATTACCCTGAAGTAAGTGAAATTTCTGCAATTTTGCCCCAAAATAAGGAAAATTTTTGCCTTTTTGCCCCCAAATAAGGGGAATTTCAGCCTTTTTACCTCAAAATAAAGGGAATTTCTGCATTTTTGCCACATAATATTAGGAATTTCTGCCTTTTTGACCCAAAATAAGGAAAATTTCTGACTTATTATCCTGAAATAAGTGAAATTTTTGCAATTTTGCCACAAAATAATGAAATTTCTTCCTTTTTGCCCCACAATTAGAGGAATTTCTAGAATTTTGCTCCAAAATACGGGGAATTTCTGATTTTTAGTCCGAAAATAAGGGGAATGTATACATTTTGCCACAAAAAAGAGAAATTTCCTCATTTTTGCTCCAAAATAAGGGGAATTTCTGCTTTTTTGCCTCTAAATAAGTGGAATTTCTGTCTATTTCCCCCAAAACAAAGGGAATTTCTGTATTTTTTGCCCCAAGATAAAAAAAATTTCTGACTTATTACCCTGAAATAAGTGAAATTTCTGCAATTTTGCCTCAAAAAAAGAAAAATTTCTCCCTTTTTGCCCCCAAATAAGGGGAATTTCAGCCTTTTTACCACAAAATAAGTAAATTTTCTGCATTTTTGCCCCAAAATATGGGAAATTTCTGCGTTTTTGCTCCAAAATAAGAAAAATTTCTTCAATTTTGTACCAAAATAAAAGAAATTTCTGACTTTTTGCCCCAAAATAAAAAAATTTCTGCTGTTTTTCTGAAATAAGTGAAATTTCTGCAATTTTGCCCAAAATAAGTGAAATTTCTGCAATTTTGCCCCAAAATAAGGGAAATTTCTGGAATTTTGCCCCAAAATATGTGGAATTTCTGAGTTTTGCCCCAAAATAAGGAGAATTTCTGTATTTTTGCCCCAACATATAGGGAATTTCTGCCTTGTTGCCCCACAATTAGGGGAATTTCTGCAAATTTGCTCCCAAATACGGGGAATTTCTGCCTTTTTGCCCGAAAATAAGTAGAATGCATACCTTTTTGCCATAAAAAAGGGAAATTTCTTCATTTTTGCTCTAAAATGATGGGAATTTCTGCTTTTTTGCCTCTAAATAAGTGGAATTTCTGTCTTTTTCCCCCAAAACAAAGGGAATTTCTGTCTTTTTTGCCCCAAAATAAGGAAAATATTTGACTTATTACCTTGAAATAAGTGAAATTTCTGCAATTTTGCCCCAAAATAAGTGAAATTTCTGCTTTTTTGCCCCCAAATAAGGGAATTTCAGCCTTTTTACCCCAAAATAAGGGGAACTTCTGCGTTTTTGCTTCAAAATATGGGAAATTTCTGCCTTTTTGCCCCAAAATAAGAAAAAATTCTGCAATTTTGTACCAAAATTAAAGAAATTTTTGCCTTTTTGCCCCAAAATAAGAAAATTTCTGCTTTTTTTTCTTAAATAACTGAAATTTCTGCAATTTTGCCCAAAAATAAGTGAAATTTCTGAGTTTTGCCACAAAATAAAGAGAATTTCTGTCTTTTTGCCCCAACATATAAGGAATTTCTGCCTTTTTGCCCCACAATTAGGGGAATTTCTGCAATTTTGCTCCATAATACGGGGAATTTCTGCCTTTTTGTATGAAAATAAGAAGAATGCATACCTTTTTGCTATAAAAAAGTGAAATTTTTTCATTTTTGCTCCAAAATAAGGGGAATTTCTGCTTTTTTCCTCTGAATAATTGGAATTTCTGTTTTTTCCCCCAAAACAAAGGGAATTTCTGTCTATTTTGCCCCAAAATAAGGGAAATTTCTGATTTATTACCCTGAAATAAGTCAAATTTCTGCAATTTTGCCCAAAAATTTGTGAAATTATTGCTTTTTGCCCCCAAATAAGGGGAATTTCAGCCTTTTTACCTCAAAATAAGGGGAATTTCTGCATTTTTTCCACAAAATATTAGGAATTTCTGCCTTTTTGCCCCAAATTAAGGAAAATTTCTTACTTATTACCCTGAAATAAGTGAAATTTTTGCAATTTTGCCCCAAAATAAGGAAATTTCTGCCTTTTTGCCCATAATTAAGGGGAATTAAAGCCTTTTTCCTCAAAATAAGAGGAATTTCTACATTTTTGCCCCAAAATATGGGAAATTTCTGCCTTTTTGCTCCAAAATAAGAAAAATTTCTGCAATTTTGTACCAAAATAAAAGAAATTTTTGCCTTTTTGCCCCAAAATAAGAAAATTTCTGCTTTTTTTTGAAATAAGTGAAATTTCTGAAATTTTGCCCCAAAATAAGTGAAATTTCTGCAATTTTGCCCCAAAATAAGGGAAATCTCTGGAATTTTGCCCCAAAATAAGTGGAATTTCTGAGTTCTGCCCCAAAATAAGGAGAATTTCTATCTTTTCGCCCCAACATATAGAGAATTTCTGCCTTTTTGCCCCACAATTAGGGGAATTTCTGCAATTTTGCTCCAAAATACGGGGAATTTCTGCCTTTTTGCCCGAAAATAAGAAGAATGCATAACTTTTTGCCATAAGAAAGGGAAATTTCTTCATTTTTGCTCCAAAATAAGGGGAATTTCTGCTTTTGCCTATAAATAAGTGGAATTTCTGTCTATTTCCCCCAAAACAAAGGGAATTTCTGTATTTTTTGCCCCAAGATAAGGAAAATTTCTGACTTATTACCCTGAAATAAGTGAAATTTCTGCAATTATGCCTCAAAATAAGAAAAATTTCTCCCTTTTTGCCCCCAAATAAGGGGAATTTCAGCCTTTTTACCACAAAATAAGTAAATTTTCTGCATTTTTGCCCCAAAATATGGGAAATTTCTGCGTTTTTGCTCCAAAATAAGAAAAATTTCTTCAATTTTGTACCAAAATAAAAGAAATTTCTGCCTTTTTGCCCCAAAATAAAAAAATTTCTGCTGTTTTTCTGAAATAAGTGAAATTTCTGCAATTTTGCCCAAAATAAGTAAAATTTCTGCAATTTTGCCCCAAAATAAGGGAAATTTCTGGAATTTTGCCCCAAAATAAGTGGTATTTCTGAGTTTTGCCCCAAAATAAGGAGGATTTATGTCTTTTTGCCCCAACATATAGGGAATTTCTGCCTTTTTGCCCCACAATTAGGGGAATTTCTGCAATTTTGCTCCAAAATACTGGGAATTTCTGCCTTTTTTTCGGAAAATAAGAAGAATGCATACCTTTTTGACTTAAAAAGAAATTTCTTCATTTTGCTCTAAAATAAGGTGAATTTCTGCATTTGCCTCTAAATAAGTGGAATTTCTGTCTTTTCCCCCCAAAACAAAGGTAATTTCTGTCTTTTTTGCCCCAAAATAAGGAAAATTTCTGACTTATTACCCTGAAATAAGTGAAATTTCTGCAATTTTGCCTCAAAATAAGGGAAATTTCTGCCTTTTTGCCCCCAAATAAGGGGAATTTCAGCCTTTTTACCTCAAAATAAGAAGATTTTCTGCATTTTTGCCCCAAAATATGGAAAATTTCTGCCTTTTTGCCACAAAATACGAAAATTTCTGCTTTTTTCCCCTGATATAAGTGAAATTTCTGCAATTTTTCCCCAAAATAAGAGAAATTTCTGCAATCTTTCCCCAAAATAATGGAAATTTCTGGAATTTTGCCCCAAAATAAGTGGAATTTCTGAGTTTTGCCCCAAAATAAGGACGATTTCTGTCTTTTTGCCCCAACATATAGAAAATTTCTGCCTTTTTGCCCCACAATTAGGGGAATTTCTGCAATTTTGCTCCAAAATATGGGAATTTCTGCCTTTTTGTCCGAAAATAAGAAGAATGCATACCTTTTTTCCATAAAAAAGGGAAATTTCTTCATTTTTGCTCCAAAATAAGGGGAATTTCTCCTTTTTGCATCTAAATAAGTGGAATTTCTGTTTTTTCCCCCCCAAAAAAGGGAATTTCTCTCTTTTTTGCCGCAAAATAAGGAGAATTTCTGACTTATTACCCTGAAATAAGTGAAATTTCTGCAAATTTGCCCCAAAATAAGGGAAATTTCTGCCTTTTTGCCCCCAAATAAGGGGAATTTCAGCATTTTTACCCAAAATAAAAGGAATTTCTGCATTTTTGCCCCAAAATATGGAAAATTTCTTCCTTTTTGCCCAAAATAAGAAAAATTTCTGCAATTTTGTATCAAAATAAAAGAAATTTCTGCCTTTTTGCCACAAAATAAGAAAATTTCTGCTTTTTTTCCCTGAAATAAGTGAAATTTGTGCAATTTTGCCCCAAAATAAGCAAAATTTCTGAAATTTTGCCCCAAAATTAGGGAAATTTCTGGAATTTTGTCCCAAAATAAGTGGTATTTCTGAGTTTTCCCCAAAGTAAGGAGGATTTCTGTCTTTTTGCCCCAACATATAGGAAATTTCTGCCTTTTTGCCCCACAATTAGGGGAATTTCTGCAATTTTGCTCCAAAATACGGGGAATTTATGCCTCTTTGCCGGAAAATAAGAAGAATGCACACCTTTTTGCCATAAAAAAGGAAAATTTCTGCAATTTTGCTCCAAAATAAGGGGAATTTCTGCTTTTTTGCCTCTAAATAAGTGGAATTTCTGTATTTTTCCCCCAAAACAAAGGGAATTTCTGTCTTTTTTGCTTCAAAATAAGGAAAATTTCTGCCTTTTTTCCCTGAAATAAGTTAAATTTCTGCAATTTTGCCCCAACATAAGAGAAATTTCTGCCTGTTTGCCCCCAAATAAGGGGAATTTCAGCCTTTTTACTTCAAAATAAGGGGAATTTCTGCATTTTTGCCCCAAAATATGGAAAACTTCTGCCTTTTTGCGCCAAAATAAGAAAAATTTCTGAAATTTTGTACCAAAATAAAAGAAAAATCAGCCTTTTTGCCCCAAAATAAGAAAATTTCTGCTTTTTTTCTGAAATAAGTGAAATTTCTGCAATTTTGCCCCAAAACAAGTGAAATTTCTGAGTTTTCCCCTAAATAAAAAGAATTTCTGTCTTTTTGTCTCAACATATAGGGAATTTCTGACTTTTTGCCCCACATTTAGGGAAATTTCTGCAATTTTGCTCCAAAATACGGGGAATTTCTGCCTTTTTGTCCAAAAATAAGAAGAATCCATACCTTTTTTCCATAAAAAAGGGAAATTTCTTCATTTTTGCTCCAAAATAAGGGGAATTTCTGCATTTTTGCCTCTAAACAAGTGGAATTTCTGTCTTTCCCCCCCCCAAAAAAAAGAATTTCTGTCTTTTTTGCCCCAAAATAAGGAAAATATCTGACTTATTACCCTGAAATAAGTGAAATTTCTGCAATTTTGCCCCCAAATAAGGGGAATTTCAGCCTTTTTACCTCAAAATAAGGGAAATTTCTGCATTTTTGCTTCAAAATATGGGAAATCTCTGCCTTTTTGCCCCTAAATAAGAAAAATTTCTACAATTTTGTACCAAAATAAAGAAATTTCAGCCTTTTTGCCTCAATAAAAAAAATTCTGCTTTTTTTTCTGAAATAAGGGAAATTTCTGCAATTTTGCCCCAAAATAAGTGAAATTTCTGAGTTTTGCCCCAAAATAACGAGAATTTCTGTCTTTTTGCTCCAACATATAGGGAATTTCTGTCTTTTTGCCCCACATTTATGGGAATTTCTGCAATTTTGCTACAAAATACAAGGAATTTCTGCCTTTTTTGTCAGAAAATAAGAAGAATGCATACTTTTTTGCCATAAAAAGAAGAAATTTCTTCATTTTTGCTCCAAAATAAAAGGAATTTCTGCATTTTTGCCTCTAAATAAGTGGAATTTCTGTCTTTTTCCCCCCCAAAAAAGGGAATTTCTGTTTTTTTTGCCCCAAAATAAGGAAAATTTCTGACTTATTACCCTGA
This sequence comes from Micromys minutus, assembly GCF_963924665.1. NCBI lineage: Eukaryota > Metazoa > Chordata > Mammalia > Rodentia > Muridae > Micromys > Micromys minutus. The sequence goes on from NW_027667209.1 coordinate 595,362, forward strand.
AATAAGGGAAATTTCTGCCTTTTTGCTGCCAAATAATGGGAAATTCAGACTTTTTACCTCAAAATAAGGGGAATTTCTGCATTTTTGCCCCAAAATATGGAAAATTTCTGCCTTTTTGCCCCAAAATAAGAAAATTTCTGCTTTTTTCCCTGAAATAAGTGAAATTTCTGCAATTTTGCCCCAAAATAAGTGAAATTTGTGCAATTTTGCCCCAAAATAAGAAAATTTCTGCTTTTTTTTCCTGAAATAAGTGAAATTTCTGCAATTTTGCCCCCAAATAAGTGAAATTTCTGCAATTTTGCCCTAAAATAAGGAAAATTTTTGGAAGTTTGCCCCAAAATAAGTGGAATTTCTGAGTTTGCTGCAAAATAAGGAGAATTTCTGTCTTTTTGCCCCAACATATCGGGAATTTCTGCCTTTTTGCCCAACAATTAGGGGAATTTGTGCAATTTGCTCCAAAATATGGGGAATTTCTTCCTTTTTGCCCGAAAATAAGAAGAATGCATAGCTTTTTGCCATAAAAAAGGGAAATTTCTTCATTTTTGCTCCAAAATAAGGGGAATTTCTCCTTTTTTGCATCTAAATAAGTGGAATATCTGTCTTTTTTTCCCCAAAACAAAAGGAATTTCTTTCTTTTTTGCCCCAAAATAAGGAAAATTTCTGACTTATTATCCTGAAATAAGTGAAATTTCTGCATTTTTGCCCCAAAATATGGGGAATTTCTTCCTTTTTGCCCCAAAATAAGGAAAAATTCTGCAATTTTGTAACAAAATAAAAGAAATTTCTGACTTTTGGCCCCCAAATAAGAAAATTTCTGCTTTTTTTTCTGAAATAAGTGAAATTTCTGCAATTTTGCCCCAAAATACGTTAAATTTCTGAGTTTTGCCTTAAAATAAAAAGAATTTCTGTCTTTTTGCCCCAACTTATAGGGAATTTCTGCCTTTTTGCCCCACAATTAGGTTAATTTCTGCAATTTTGCTCCACAATACGAGGAATTTCTCCCTTTTTGCCTGAAAATAAGAAGAATGCGAACCTTTTTTCCATAAAAAAGAGAAATTTCTTCATTTTTGCTACAAAATAAGGGGAATTTCTGCTTTTTTGCCTCTAAATAAGTGGAATTTCTGTCCTTTTCCCTCAAAAGTAAGGGAATTTCTGTCTTTTTTGCCCCAAAATAAGAAAAATTTCCGACTTATTACCCTGAAATAAGTGAAATTTCTGCAATTTTGCCCCAAAATAATGGAAGTATTTGCCTTTTTGCCCCCAAATAAAAGGAATTTCAGGATTTTTACCTCAAAATAAGAGGAATTTCTGCATATTTGCCACAAAATATTAGAAATTTTTGCATTTTTGCTCCATAATAAGAAAAATTTCTGCCTTTTTTCCCTGAAATAAGTGAAATTTCTGCAATTTTGCACCAAAATAAGTGAAATTTCTGCAATTTTGCACCAAAATAAGGGAAATTTCTGGAATTTTTCCCGAAAATAAGTGGAATTTCTGAGTTTTGCCCCACAATATGGAGAATTTCTGTCTTTTTGCCCTAACATATAGAGAATTTCTGCCTTTTTGCCCCACAATTAGGGGAATTTCTGCAGTTTTGCTCTAAAATACGGGGAATTTCTTCCTTTTTGCCAGAAAATAAGAAGAATGCATACCTTTTTGCCATAAAAAAGGGAAATTTTTGCAATTTTTCTCCAAAATAAGGGGAATTTCTGCTTTTTTGCCTCTAAATATGTGGAATTACTGTCTTTTTCCCCCAAAACAAAGGGAATTTCTGTCTTTTTGCTCCAAAATAAGTAAAATTTCTGAGTTATTACCCTGAAATAAGTGAAATTTCTGCAATTTTGCCCCAAAATAAGGGAAATTTCTGCCTTTTTGCTCCCAAATAAGGGAAATTTCAGACTTTTTACCTCAAAATAAGGGGAATTTCTGCATTTTTGCCACAGAATATTAGGAATTTCTGTTCTTTTGCCCAAAAATAAGGAAAATTTTTGACTTTTTCTCTGAAATAAGTGAAATTTCTGCAATTTTGCCCCAAAATAAGTGAAATTTCTGCAATTTTGCCCCAAAATAAGGGAAATTTCTAAAATTTTGCCCCAAATTAAAAGAAATTTCCGCTTTTTTGACCCCAAATAAGGGGAATTTCAGCTTTTTCACCTTAAAATATGGGGAATTTCTGAATTTTTGCCCCAAAATATGGGAAATTTCTGCCTTTTGCCCAAATTAAGAAAGATTTCTGCAATTTTGTAACAAAATAAAAGAAATTTCTGCCTTTTTGCCCCAAAATAAGAAAATTTCTGCTTTTTTTCTGAAATAAATGAAATTTCTGCAATTTTGCCTCAAAATAAGTTAAATTTCTGAATTTTGCCAAAAATAAGGAGAATTTCTGTCTTTTTGCCCCAACATAGAGGGAATTTCTGCCTTTTTTCCCCACAATTAGGGGAATTTCTGCAATTTAAATCCAAAATACAGGGAATTTCTGCCTTTTTGTCCGAAAATAAGAAGAATGCATACCTTTTTTCCATGAAAAAGAGAAATTTCTCCATTTTTGCTCCAAAATAAGGGGAATTTCTGCTTTTTTGCATCTAAATAAGTGGAATTTCTGTCTTTTTCCCCCAAAACAAGGGGAATTTCTGCATTTTTGCCTCTAAATAAGTGGAATTTCTGTCTTTTTCCCCCAAAACAAAGGGAAGTAGTGTATTTTTGCCCCAAAATAAGGAAAATTTCTGACTTATTACCCTGAAATAAGTGAAATTTCTGCAATTTTGCCTCAAAATAAGGGAAATTTTTGCCTTTTTGCACCCAAATAAGGGGAATTTCAGCCTTTTTACCTCAAAATAAGGGGAATTTCTGCATTTTTGCCACAAAATATTAGGATTTTCTTCCTTTTTGCCCCAAAATAAGAAAAATTTCTGCAATTTTGTAGCAAAATAAAAGAAATTTCTGCCTTTTTTTTCCAAATAAGAAAATTTCTGCTTTTTTTTCTGAAATACGTGAAATTTCTGCAATTTTGCCCCAAAATAAGTGAAATTTCTGCAATTTTGCCTCAAAATAAGTGAAATTTCTGCAATTTTGCCCCAAAAAAAGGGAAATATCTGGAATTTTGCCCCAAAATAAGTGGAATTTCTGAGTTTTTCCCCAAAATAAGGAGAATTTCTGTCTTTATGCCCCAACATATAGGTAATTTCTTCCTTTTTGCCCCACAATTAGGGGAATTTTTGCATTTTTGCTCCAAAATACGAGGAATTTCTGCCTTTTTGCCTGAAAATAAGAAGAATGCATACCTTTTGTCATAAAAAAAGGAAATTTCTTCATTTCTGCTCCAAAATAAGGAGAATTTCTGCTTTTTTGCCTCTAAATAAGTGGAATTTCTGTCTTTTTCCCCCAAAACAAAGGGAATTTCTGTCTTTTTTGCCCCAAAATAAAGAAAATTTCTGACTTATTACCCTGAAATAAGTGAAATTTTTGCAATTTTGCTCCAAAATAAGAGAAATTTCAGCCTTTTTTCCCCCAAATAAGGGGAATTTCAGCATTTTTACCTCAAAATAAGGAAAATTTCTGCATTTTTTCCCCATTATATGGGAAATTTCTGCCTTTTTGCCCCAAAAAAATAAAATTTCTGCTTTTTTCCCTGAAATAAGTCAAATTTCTGAAATTTTGCCCAAAATAAGTGAAATTTCTGAGTTTTGCGCCAAAATGAGGAGAATTTTTGTCTTTTTGCCCCAACATATAGGGAATTTCTTCCTTTTTGCCCCACAATTAGGGGAATTTCTGCAATTTTGCTCCAAAATACAAGGAATTTCTGCCATTTTGCCCGAAAATAAGAAGAATGAATAACTTTTTGCCATAAAAAAGAGAAATTTTTGCAATTTTGCTCCAAAATAAGGGGAATTTCTTCTTTTTTGCCTCTAAATATGTGGAATTTCTGTCTTTTTCCCCCAAAACAAAGGGAATTTCTGTCTTTTTTGCCCCAAAATAAAGATAATTTCTGACTTATTACCCTGAAATAAGTGAAATTTCTGCAATTTTGCCCAAAAATAATGGAAATTTCTGCCTTTTTGCAACCAAATAAGGGAATTTCAGCCTTTTTACCTCAAAATAATGGGAATTTCTGCATTTTTGCCCCAAAATATGGATAATTTCTTCTTTTTTGTTCAAAATAAGAAAAATTTCTGCAATTTTGTACCAAAATTAAAGAAATTTCTTACTTTTTGCCACAAAATAAGAAAATTTCTGCTTTTTTTCCCTGAAATAATTGAAATTTCTGCAATTTTGCCCCAAAATAAGTGTAATTTCTGCCTTTTTGCCCCCAAATAAGGGGAATTTCAGCCCTTTTACCTCAAAATAAGGGGAATTTCTGCATTTTTGCCCCAAAATATGGGAAATTTCTGCTTTTTTGCCCCAAATTAAGAAAATTTCTGTTTTTTTCCCTGAAATAAGTGTAATTTCTGCAATTTTGCCCCAAAATAGGGGAAATTTTTGGAATTTTACCCCAAAATATGTGGAATTTCTGAGTTTTGCCTCAAAATAAGGAGAATTTCTGTCTTTTTGCCCCAACATAAAGGGAATTTCTGGCTTTTTGCCCCAAAATGGGTGAAATTATTGCCTTTTTGCCCCCAAATAAGGGGAATTTCAGCCTTTT